>NC_090321.1:265087907-265712907 GCF_040869045.1 Eurosta solidaginis | reverse complement strand
TGCAAGCTGTAATTTGGCAGTCGTTCAAGATATCATGATGAAATTTGGCAAGAACGTTACTACTATTACTATATATGTGCTAAATAAAAATTAGCAAAATTGGATGAAGAACACGCCCACTTTTTAAAAAAAATTTTTTTTTAATTCAAATTTTAACAAAAAATTTAATATCTTTACTGTATATAAGTAAATTAAGTCAAAATTCAACTCCAGTAATGATATGATGCAACAAAATACAAAAGTAAAAGAAAATTTCAAAATGGGCGTGGCTCCGCCCATTTTCATTTAGTTTGTCTAGAATACTTTTAATGCCATAAGTCGAACAAAAATTTACCAATCCTTTTGAAATTTGGTAGGAGCATAGATTCTATGACGGTAACTGTTCTCTATGAAAATGGGCAAAATCGGTGGAAGCCACGCCCAGTTTTTATACACAGTCCACCGTCTGTCCTTCCGCTCGGCCGTTAACACAATAACTTGAGCAAAAACCGATATATCTTTACTAAACTTAGCCCACGTACTTATCTGAACTCACTTTATCTTGGTATAAAAAATGGCCGAAATCCGACCATAACCACGCCCACTTTATCGATATCGAAAATTACGAAAAATGAAAAAAATGCCATAATTCTATACCAAATACGAAAAAAGGGATGAAACATGGTAACTGGATTGGTTTATTGACGCAAAATATAACTTTGGAAAAAACTTTGTAAAATGGGTGTGACATCTACCATATTAAGTAGAAGAAAATGAAAAAGTTCTACAAGGCGTAATCAACAGCCCTTGGAATCTTGGCAGGAATACTGTTAGTGGTATTGAATATATTGTAACGAATTTACTTGCAAATCCTCTTATTTGCAATCCTCTGCTAAGTTCGAATCACTAAACTGTTGAATAAATAACTCCAATTGGTAGTAATGCAAAATGGCCTTTATTAAAGTACTTCACAATAACACTCAAACTGTGAAACGAATAGCTTGCTTAATAACCACACTGATTGATAGCTCAATGAAACTCTGCTATTCAAAATAATACTGCTATTGCTCGCTAGATATTGTCTTAATCGGAACTGCTTGACAACTCAAATCAAACTGAATTCCTTCTTACTCGCTTGCCTCGCTTTTATAGTTTACGCTGCATACTTCTAGGCTCTTCGATTTCCAGAACTTACTAGTTGTTTCGGCTACAAAATCGCCAGCCACAACTACGTGCACAAATTATTGCTCTCTCTTGTGACAACTCAGATAAGATATATGCATGTGTTTGTGCATTGCCGCTCCGCTGCTCGTATACGTACATATGTGTAGACGCATTATTTATTCGTTTATGTAGATACATAAAGATTGAATTATTGATGTGAATGTTTGTAGTTTACAGTCTCTCGCGCGCACATAGGCATATAAGTAAATGCATCTGTGTGTGACATCTCTCTGGGCTGCCTTATATATGTGTATACTTGATTTGATTATTAACGTAAATACTGCTTGGCATGGCCTTAGCATCGTCTTAATGATGGGATAATTTAGTGATGCTAATATCCGTGACAATGCCCTCCACCTAAGTCTGATCGTCCCGATCAGACAAATCTCTCGATCTAAACGTTGCTAGCCTTTCCAAATGGACCACCTTCATTTTGGTTCGTGGTTTACCGATGGTTTGTATGCGGTACACTACATCGTTGATCCGTTTTACAACTTTGTATGGGCCTTCCCAATTACACTGCAATTTCGGGGACAAACCTTTTTTTCGTTGTGGGTTGTATAACAGCACCAAATCTCCTTCCTCAAAACCTTCTGAATTAATTGCTTTATCATATCTGGCTTTCATCTTGTCACTCATAATCTTTGTTCGTTGCCTTATCAGATCATGTATTTCTCTTAGCTCTTCTTCCAAATCACTAGTGGATTTCCTGACATTTCTCTCCGCATTGGCATCTATCCCAAACTTCAAATCAGCTGGCAGTCTAAGGTCATTGCCAAAAATTACTTTTGCAGGGGTTTGGCCCGTTGTCTCATGCACTGCTGATCGGTAAGCCATCAAGAATAATGGTATGCGGGTATCCCATTCTTTATGGTACTTGTCCACTACTTTCCTTAAGTGCTCCTCCAATGTTCTATTGAATCGTTCTACCATACCATCGGATTGAGGATGCAATGCAGTTGTCCGTGTTTTTCGAATGCCCAATGACTTACACATTTCCTGGAACACAGCTGATTCGAAATTCCTGCCTTGGTCAGAATGTAACTCCATTGGTACACCATACCTTGCAACCCAATTGTTTATAAACACTTCTGCTACCGTTTCCGCTTCCTGATTTGGGATTGGGTATACCTCTGGCCATTTGCTGAAATAATCCATAACTACCAGTACATATTTGTTTCCGCCGTTGCTAGTAGGAAATGGACCGGCGACATCCATAGCGATCCTTTCAAATGGCGCACCTGAGTTATATTGCTTCATCTGGCCATGACTTCGTGTTCTGGGCCCTTTCGCTCTGCTGCAAACCTCGCAGTTCGCAATCTACTCAGTGACCGACTGACGGCAACCAACCCAATAGAATCTCTGTTTAATCTTCTCGAGCGTCTTCGTGATTCCAAGATGCCCTCCGCTTGGACCATTATGCAGCTCGCTGAGCACATCATGAATCCTCTTTCTGGGAACAACTATCAGTTTATTCTTGTATTTACCATCCTCACTCTCCCATACTCGATGAAGGCAACCGGATATCAATTCTAAACTGTTCCACTGCGCCCAATATGACTTCGCAATGGGACTCTCTGCTGACATCTCTTCTCTGTTTGGTCTTTCATTTCGTTCGAGCCCTTGCATAACACGTGACAGATCTGCATCTTCTAGCTGGCACTTTCTTAGCTGTTCCTTGTCCCATTCATCTGTACATGTTATAGTCATTAGCCGGACATCTATAATGTCTTCTTTAGCCTCGGCTTTTGAACAGTGCTTGCATTCCAAACTACATGGTCTTCGTGACATTGCATCGGCATTTCCATGGGTACTACCTTTTCGATGCTCAATGGAAAAGTCATAGCTTTGTAGTCGCTCGATCTACCGTGCCAATTGTCCTTCCGGATTACGGAACTGCAGTAGCCATTTTAAAGCCGCGTGATCTGTCCTGACACGGAATCGCTGGCCGTAGAGGTATTTGTGAAAATGTTTAACGCACTCTACCAATGCCAACAGCTCTCTCCGCGTAACGCAGTAGTTCCTCTCTGATTTTCGAATGGAACGGCTGTAATATGCAACTACCTTCTCCTGTCCATCGACCAGTTGTGATAAAACGCCTCCTATAGCATATCCACTCGCATCTGTATCTAGCATAAATGTTGCTCCTGGAATCGGATATGCTAACATTGGGGCAGTGCACAAACGCCCCTTCAATGTTTGGAAAGCCACTTCTTGCTCCTTCTTCCATTCAAAAGCTTTATTTTTTCTTGTAAGCTCATGGAGGCTATGGGCTACGCTGGAAAAATTTTGTACAAATCGGCGGTAATATGTGCACAGCCCAAGGAAACTTCTTAATTCATGTAGGTTCTGTGGTCTTGGCCAATCCTTTACAGCCTCTATCTTTTCGTTCGCAGTGCAGATGCCCTCTGTCGTTACCTTGTGACCCAAATAATTTACTTCCTGTTTAAACAGCGCACACTTTTTGGGACTTAACTTCAGACCAGCGCCAGCTATTCTTTGGAAAACTTCCTCCAAGTTCTTAAGATGTTCATCGAAATTCTTGCCCAATACGATGATGTCGTCCAGGTACACCAAGCATGTTTTCCAATGTAGTCCTTTCAATACCTGATCCATGAGTCTCTCGAAAGTAGCTGGTGCATTACATAGTCCAAAGGGCATTACTGTAAATTGCCAAAGACCATCTCCGACGCTGAAGGCTGTTTTCTCTTTGTCTTCCTCCTTTACCTCCACTTGCCAGTAGCCGCTTTTCAAGTCCAGTGTGGAAAACCATTTCGTACCAGAGAGCGAGTCCAGAGTGTCGTCAATTCTTGGCAATGGGTAGCTATCCTTTTTCGTAACGTCATTCAACTTCCGGTAGTCCACGCAAAACCTCATTTTTCCATCCTTCTTTTTTACAAGTACTACCGGTGAGCTCCAGGGACTAGCTGATGGTTCGATGACGCCGCTGTCGCTCATTTCTTGTATAATTTGACTCACAACTTCTCACTTCGCCAGTGGAACACTACGTGGAGCTTGACGGATCGGCCTCGCATCTCCAGTGTCAATTTGATGTTTCACAACGTTAGTGCGGCCTGGTTTAGAACCATCCTGGTCAAATATGTTCGCGTACTTTAGGAGCAGTTGTTTTGCCTTACTCTGATATGCTTCCTCTAGCCCCTGCGTCCATGCCGTGATGTCATTTGAAAGATTAGTATTACTAGCTGAAACGTGTTCCTGGAGCTGTTCACAGTTAATAACTACTTCAGCCTCTTGGCATCTTCCCAAAATAGCTCCTTTAGTCAGTTTGAGTGGTGAATTGAACTCATTGAGTACTCTTACCGGAACACGTCCATCTTGTTTTGTCATAGCCAGGGTTTTTCCTACAAGTATGTTCAGTGCTGATTTGTTTGCTGCTTCGACAACCCACAATTTGTTTGTCCTACAATCTCCATCAACCTTTGCCCAGATGACTGCTTCGGATTTTGGTGGTATTCGCTGACTCTCTTCAACCAGCACTCGTTTACTGCTGTAGCCTCTCTCGTAGCCGAAATTAAGTGGTACATCCATGTTCTTATATCGCATCGTCTTGCTTTGCATGTCGATCTTGATGCCCTGGTCGATTAAGAAGTCCACTCCAATTATGATTTCATCAACAATCTCTGCCACTATAAAATTGTGTACTACCGTGACGTTCCCAATTGCGACTTCACATGATACTTCTCCTAGAACCGTGCTGTCTTCTCCAGTGGCTGTACGCAATCTTGCTCCATGCAATGGTGTTATCTTCTTGTTGACTAAATCCGCTCGAATTATGGAATGAGATGCACCCGTATCTACAGTCAGTAAACGTTCCTTTCCATCCACATGTCCTCCGACAGTAAGATTGTTTGACCTTCTTCCAATTTGTGAGATAGAGATTATGGGGCATTCAATTGAGGGAGCCAGCTGTCGCCCCTTGCGGCTGACTCGCTTTAGTTTAACGATTGAGTGGACTTGGAGATTTGCTCATCTTCTTCAGCTCTGCGTTTACGGCCACCCACATTGTTGGAGCTGTTGGGACCGGTGCTGCAATGTCGTGCAATATGACCTGGGTTGCCGCACTTGAAACATTTAATAACTCCGGCATTTTTCTGTTGTGATCCCTTCAGTGCTTCCAAAATTGTGTCTACCCATTCTGGCCTTTCTACTTCTACACGATGAGCCTTATATGCTGGTTTACTTAATAGGGAGGCAGTTTCCTGAGTCAATGCATGTGATACTGTTTCAGCAAATGTCAGTTTTGGGTTCGCGTATGTAGCTCGCTTCGTTTCCACGTCTCGTATGCCATTTATAAAACTCTGGATTTTTACCCTCTCGGTGTATTCCACGGGTGCGTCCGCATTTGCGAGATGAGCCAACCTTTCAACATCTGAAGCAAACTCCTGCAATGTCTCATTTGCTTTTTGGTAGCGGTTTTGCAACTCAATTTGGAATATCTGTTTTCTATGCTCGCTTCCATAACGTCGTTCTACAGCAGCCATCAATGCTTCATAATTGTTCCGCTCTCCTTCGGGAATCGTCTGTAGGATTTCCGCTGCTGGCCCCTTCAATGCCACGAACAATGCAGCAACTTTATCTTCCGCATTCCAGTTGTTCACTGCTGCGGTCTTCTCAAACTGAAGCTTGAAGACCTGGAAAGGAACAGAACCGTCAAAAGATGGAGTTTTTACCTTTGTATTACTCGCTGAAGCAGCCGGCCGATTAAGTTGCAATTCCTGTATACGACCTCTCAACGCATCCACCTCTACCTCGAATTTTTCTTCAAACTGCATTATTTTTTCGTCCATGCGCGCTTCGAGTTTTGATGATATACGCGCCTCTTGTGCTTCTAGTTGTACTGTTATGCGTGTCTCTTGTTCTTTCAGTTGGGTTGCCATATATGTCTTTTGTTCTTCCAGCTGTGATGACATACTTGTGGATATTTGTGATGACATTTCTGTTATACGTGCCTCTTGTGCTTCCATCTTGGATGTTAAAAGTGTCTCCTGCGATTCTAGTTGTGAAGAAATTTGTGTCGACATTTCTGAAATACGTGTTTCTTGTGCTTCAATTTTCGATGTTACTGTCGACGTTTGTGCAGATATTGCAGCCAATATCACGTTCAAGTCTGTGCTGGTAACCGTTTGCGATGTTTCGTTTTTCTCTTCAATTTTTGTTGTCTCCTCGCCATCAAGATGAAAGACATGCTCTTCCACATCAATTCCTTCTGCTTCCATTGCCTCTCGTAGCCGTGCCTGAAGTTCAAGTTTAACGCCGCTTGTATTCAATCCACGGCTCTCCAACTCCTTCTTTAGTTGCTGGATCTTCAATTCACTGAACTTTGCCATGTCCTTGTTGTCCTCTGGAATTTATTCAACAATTCCTCTTCTGACACCAATTGTAACGAATTTACTTGCAAATCCTCTTATTTGCAATCCTCTGCTAAGTTCGAATCACTAAACTGTTGAATAAATAACTCCAATTGGTAGTAATGCAAAATGGTCTTTATTAAAGTACTTCACAATAACACTCAAACTGTGAAACGAATAGCTTGCTTAATAACCACACTGATTGATAGCTCAATGAAACTCTGCTATTCAAAATAATACTGCTATTGCTCGCTAGATATTGTCTTAATCGGAACTGCTTGACAACTCAAATCAAACTGAATTCCTTCTTACTCGCTTGCCTCGCTTTTATAGTTTACGCTGCATACTTCTAGGCTCTTCGATTTCCAGAACTTACTAGTTGTTTCGGCTACAAAATCGCCAGCCACAACTACGTGCACAAATTATTGCTCTCTCTTGTGACAACTCAGATAAGATATATGCATGTGTTTGTGCATTGCCGCTCCGCTGCTCGTATACGTACATATGTGTAGACGCATTATTTATTCGTTTATGTAGATACATAAAGATTGAATTATTGATGTGAATGTTTGTAGTTTACAGTCTCTCGCGCGCACATAGGCATATAAGTAAATGCATCTGTGTGTGACATCTCTCTGGGCTGCCTTATATATGTGTATACTTGATTTGATTATTAACGTAAATACTGCTTGGCATGGCCTTAGCATCGCCTTAGTGATGGGATAATTTAGTGATGCTAATATCCGTGACAATATAAAGAAATTAGCAGTACCCGACAGATGATTTTCTGGATCACCTGGTCCACATTTGGTCGATATCGCGAGAACGCCTTCACATATACATCTAGGGGCCACTCGCTTTTAAAACCCTCATTAATGCCTTTAATTTGATATCCATATCGTACAAACACATTCTAGAGTCACCCCTGGCCCACCCTAATGGCGATATCTCGAAAAGGCGTGCACCTATAGACATAATGCCTACTCCCTCTTAAAATGCTCAGTAACACCTTTCGTTTGATACCCATATCGTAAAAACATTCTAGAGTCACCCCTGGCTCACCCTAATGGCGATATCTCGAAAAGGCGTCCACCTATAGACCTAATGTCCACTCCCTCTTAAAATGCTCAGTAACACCTTTCGTTTGATACCCATATCGTACAAACATTCTAGAGTCACCCCTGGCCCACCCTAATGGCGATATCTCGAAAAGGCGTCCACCTATAGACCTAATGCCCACTCCCTCTTAAAATGCTCAGTAACACCTTTCGTTTGATACCCATATCGTACAAACATTCTAGAGTCACCCCTGGCACACCCTAATGGGAACATTTCGAAAAGGCGTCCACCTATAGACCTAATGCCCACTCCCTCCTAAAATGCTCAGTAACACCTTTCATTTGATTCCCATATCGTACAACTAGAGACACCCCTGGTCCACCTTTATGGCGATATCTCGAAACGGCGTCCACCTAGGGAACTAAGCATCACTCCTTTTCAAAATACTCATTAACAGCTTTCATTTGATACCCATATCGTACAAACATATTCTAGAGTCACCCCTGGTCCACCTTTATGGGGATTTCTCAAAAAGGCGTTCACCTATAGAACTAAAGCACATTCCCTTTTAAAATACTCATTATCACCCTTCATTTGATACCCATATCGTACAAACACATTCTAGAGTCAGCCCTGGTCCACCTTTATGGCGATATCCCTAAATGGCGTCCATCCATAGAACTATGACCTACTCTCTCTTAAAATACTCTTTAATACCTTCCATTTGATACACATGTCATACAACCACATTCCAGGGTTACCCTAGGTTCATTTTCCTACATGGTGATTTCCCTTATTTTGTCTCCATAGCTCTCACACGTCACTCACGGTTACACCCGAACTTAGCCTTCCTTACTTGTTTTGTTATTATATTATTTGTTATTTAAGTGAACTGTATATTATTTTATTTAGAGAGAGGTCGCTATGCGCCTGTTACACCTTGTATGTATTCATTGGGGGCGAGCACTGGGGGATCCAAGGTAATGGCTGCGGGTTGAGCCACCTTGTTTTGCTTTGAAAAACCCCCGCTTTGGGATAAAAAATTTAAACTATGTCTTCAGAATATTTCACTAACTAGTTGAGAATTACAAGCACACTCAATGACTAATGAAACAAACGAACAAAAAATGTTCATAGTTTAAGTCACCTAAACCCCTACTTTAAAGCCGTGTGACGCCAGGAGACAGTGTCTAGTCAGAAAACCCGTCATGAGTCCACATACTGCTACTTTTCACAAACTTCTGGTAACACTACGCACTGATTCAGTCCATGTGAGATCCTCATGGACCGGTCAGTTTAACCTAACCTAAACTACCAACGATTTGTGTCTCAGCCGTCGTTAATTTCTATTTACTGATTTGCTGTCTGATTTCGCTCATATCAAGTATACTATGTACATTTTTTCCAATACGCTACAGTGCATTGACTACACTTCCGCTTACATTCTGTATTCCTCCTTACAGCATACCCTTTCCAAGCACTACTCTTACGCTTACTCTTACCACAAGCTTACATTATGGACTCGCCCATACCGTGAGCAAAGTTGTTTACACTTTCATCATCATGTCAGTGCATTACGGGCTATGGATTTGGGTAGCGTCTATAACTATGGTGGTAGAAATGGAAATGTATTTGTCAATATGTTTATGGTATGGTATTAACAACTTCTCTGCTTAATTATGCCATTACGACAAACCGTTAAGCGATAAAATTAATAATAACTTGCTTGCTTAGCAAAACCAGTTATTAAAAGAAACACATGGCTTTGGCCACCACTGGTTTATATGTATGTATGTACAAATTTTATTGTCCTTCAAACAAACACCTTCACGTTTGAGAGGTGAATTCATACGAACATGCCGTAAAAACAATCTACGTATATATGTATAAAAATTTTTAGAACCGCATTCGGACAAGCAGAGCTATAAATTAGCTGACTCACAGTGTATTTGCGCCATGCTTACAACAAAAATGCTAACGTAGGGCAAATGCACTAGTATCCGGACACATAGCGCCTTCCTTAACTTTGAGAATACCTCAATTGCTTGCATTGGTGGGAATTTTTTTTTAATACTGTAGCGTACTCATAATTTTTATAAACAGTCTTGTTAAATTTAAAAAAATACATTTGCAAAAAGGTGATTTTTATTAGTATCCGGACAGTAATAATTAGTTTTCGGACGCTTTTGTTTTAGTATCCGGACGCGAATTATTGTACTATATTTTTATTAATATATTAATTAGATATTTTAGGTTTTATAAAATATTGATTATAAATTTTATATTACTTTTATATTTACAGAAGTATTTTAAGTTTTTATTTTTACTTAGTATATTTATTTGAAGGGCTTATTAAAACATATCGTCGCCCGCTTGCCAGAAGCATGAAAGTGCCAAAATGAAAATGTTGGGAAATCGAGTTTCAAAGTTTATTGCTCCCTCAAAATTAGAGGAATTAGTTTATAGTGTAAAAATGTATCTATATATTATATTCACACTATGCTATATCAACTGATGCGCTGAATCCAAATACGCTATAAAAATTGGCCCAAGTGGTCATGGTGTGGACTAACCTCAAAACACGTAAAAAAAGCACTGCAGATTGATATTTAAATAATGTTAGGGCCAAGCCAATACCTGCTAGGCCAATTCTGTTGTCAGATTGGGATTCGGAGCATCGCAGTACTTGGGAAAACATCCACGGCTTTGACTTATCGAAAGTATGTATGTAAATGAAAAAGTTACACATTCAATTCAATTTCATGTACAATAATGTTTTTTAATTTAATATATTATTGCAAACTTAGAACTAGTTTTTATTCTCATCAGAATCAGAATCTTCTGAAATATTGGGTTTGGGTAAAGCTCAAGATTTTTATAAAAAGGTCGATATTCTTTTGATATAACCAGTTTTTCACACAATTTTTCAAGAATTTTAGTTTGGATTCGAGAAGAGGCAACGGCTTCGAATAAATCGGGTTGTCTTCAATTAAACAACTATCTTTATTTCGGATATTCAGCTATTAAAAATTCTTCATCGGTATAATTTTTTATGAAGAATACTTTGTACTGCTCATCTTTTGTGTATCTCAACTATCATATATATCGCATGGGTAGTTTTATAGCTCCCTGAGTAAAATAATTATAAATAAATAAATCGTCATACAATTGTGTGTGAACCTCGAAAAGTTTTGGAGAGTTATGAGTTGGTGCCCAAAATTCAGGCACATATACCCGAACATACGAATGTGTGCTGTTCTTACTTTTTTCAAAAATTGTTTAGCCATATCAACGAATGTGTCATAAAAACAGAAAAATCATTACCTTGTTGCCAGCCAGAAACATGAATGTGCTACGTTCATTTCTCTGGCTCAACTTTGTGTGATTGAATTGTACATTCATGAAAATGGCACGGCAAATTATTGGGGTTTCTATGTGCGTAGGAAGCTCTAGATTTAAGTAGAATCTAGAGAATCTAAAGAGTAATATAACGAGGCCTATAACACAAAATCGAAATAATTGCAAACTCATGTTTCTGCTTAGTGGGCGACGATATTATGTGATTATTAGATTTAATTCAGAGATGAGACTATTTTAAATAAAAATTTGAATTAGGGTGTTTTCCGAACCAAATCTGAGATAGCAAATATGCATCGCTTCCGCGTACATGCCATTTCCTTTCTTTCAGAAGGCATAAGATATATTGGTATAGTTTCCGTGAGGACCAGAAAAGCTTTTGCGGAAACCTTACAGTATGCCGATTATGCGCCCATGGTGGGAACGACTAGATATGATTACATCGAACCTTCCAGATCATCACTCCTCCCTCTTTCCATCATGAACTTAAGGCCTCCGTTGTTCTAAGAAGATTTGTCCTGCGTAATTGAGGTCGAAGACTGCCGTATATCTGCCTTTGGAAAACCTATGTTTGCCATTAATCGGCTCAGTTTTGCTTTTGTTTGCCGTGCCCGGACTGTTAATTTGTGATGCTATAAGTGGAGCTTGATGTCTATTTTCGTTGAGCTGCGTGTTTCTGTTTGTTGGTCCATAAACAGCATATTAACGATAGTGATGATTCACCTTTTCACGATAATGGTTATTCTTGTGTTTGATGTTGCTAGCTAAATACTAGCTCTAGTTTTAACTAAACTGTGTCAGCTTGCAGTTACGGATCGAAGCAACCACAACGTTTACGAAAGCGAGGTGAAAGATGCTTTCTGACATGTCTTAACGAAGAAGCTATTTTATTTACTTTTCTTTGATACCGGTCTCCCAGTTAGTCCCTTCAGATATCAAGCAAATAAATCTATAGCCTGAAAGGTCTTTCCAGGGCCTGAATCATGTCATTCCACCTGGCTGATTTAAACAATTTTTATCTCCAGTGTGATCACTAAGGATATCGGTTTTTACTGATAATTCGCTGTCAAGGCTTCTTTACGGTATCTATTTCTTATGCCATGGTATGTATTGTGAAGTTATTCAAATAAAGTGAAGTTACCTCTCCGCAAACTATGCTCTTTGTAACACAGTTCTCTCCCAACTTCTATGCTCTCTAGTAGGACTTAGGTATGTGGTCGAGTATTTTTTCATAGTACCAGTGAGAGCGAACTATGAGGGAACAGAAACCGGTCAATAAATCGAAAAAAATCGGTGATGTAAACATGTCGTTGGTTCCCTTAGCAATGAGTCAGGGTCTATATATCTAGTTCTTGAATCTAATAACAAAGGAGCACATAAATTGCGATAAAACCCACAAATTTTACGCAAAGTAAAGTGTAATTATTAAATTTTTTTACTTATAAAATGTATGTAACACATTTTATTACGATATGTTTATGCTTTATTTTTTATCCCCGATTGCGATTTTGTTTTGATATGAGGCCATTTATATGTGTTATTCTATTATTACTCAAACTGTCAGGATACAAGTGCATTTACCCTATGTATGTATGTATATAAAATTCAAACGCAAACTTAATTTTGTACAGACCCAAATATATACATCCTAATTTATAAAATTTCCACACGCGCCTTAATAGAAATAAATTTAGTTTAAAGATACAAATGTACACACAAATGTAAGTATATATTTTCATTTGTGTCCTTGTTTACGTATTTTTTGTTAATTTTTGTTTGTGGAATTTAATGATTTTAACATTGGTAAAAAAGTAAATAAAATTTTACCTCGGAGAGCTGTTCACTAAAATATTTTTATGCAGTAATTAGAAATGTGCGCAAATTTTTTCGAAATTTACTAATGTAAAAATAGAAAATGAAATTTCGTTTTAAGAGAAATTGTGAAAATCTCGCTTTTACCAACCTAAGTAGGTATGGCCAGGTTGCGAATAAGACTGGGACCGAAATTTGACTAAAAACAAAGAGTGAAGAGTTCATTAATCATTATTTCAAAGTCAAAGTCATAAGCTTCAAGGGTGTGGGTGGAAGGCTGAAGTATAATAAAAGGACAATGGAGATAAAGATATTAAAGGAGGAACAAGAATAAGAAGGAGACACAGATGAAAAAGTAGACAAAGATGAGATAGAGAGGTAAAGGAAGGACCACTTCTTGAATGTAGGCAAACCAATTTTCGGGAAGGACTTCGGACCATAAAATAGTGTAACGTATATTAGCAGCACTAAGGGATACTATCATCTCTAAGCCGATGCTAAGCAGTGACTTGTATGCACATCAATTATTCAATAATTATGTCTACAAATATGTACATACACGCAGCGGAGAAGCAACGCACAACCCCATGCATAAATCTGAGATACTCCCGAAAGTATGCGATGGTTGTGCAAGTGCCGCTCACACATAAACACATGCAGATATCTTATCTGAGATGCTCCCAAAAGTATGCAATTATAATTGTGTTCACACATACACGCGCATATGAGAAGCTAAAAACGTAGTAATTTTATAGCTGATGGCCAACTAGTACATTCTGGAAATGCAAGCGCCTAGCAGATGCGAACGAGAAATCACAGAGTATAAAAAGGCAGCAACAGTGGAGGCGCGACAATCAGTTTGATTCAAGCATTCCATCTGTCGAGCAGTAGCAGTGTTATTTTTGAAAGTACTTTAATAAAGGCCATTTTGCACTATTGAATAGTGGTGTTATTTATTCAACTGTTTAGTGATTCGAACGTTAGCAGAAGATTGCAAATAAGGGGAATTGCAGTAAATTCGCTACAATAGGTTACATTGAGGCGCGTAAAAACTTGACGCATAAGTAGGTTAGGTTAGGTTTAACTGGGCGGTCAGTAAAGAACTCACATAGACTGAATGTGTCCAAAATGTTACCAGAATTTGTTTGACGATCAAACGGAACAACCCCAATCAGGTGCCAGCACTAATGTTACAGAATAACTTCGTCCTCTTGGCAAATACTAGAAGTTTTCTAGGACCTAGCTTAACTCCTGCTTCGAGATCTGGCAACTCTGCCGCCCCTAATAGCTGAAACATTGACTTGGCAAGTGCAATACACGAACAAAGAACGTGCTCAACCGTTTCCTCCTGCAGCTTGCACTTCCCACATCTGCTGTTACTGACGAGACCGCACTTATAAGCATGTGACGCTAGAAGGCAGTGTCCAGTCAGTATGCTCATAGTGAACCTTAAGTCGTCTCTCTTCAGATATATGAGCTACTTTATGTGTCTGATATCGTAGGCTTTGCTCATGATCTTAGAAATTTGCAGCATGCGCTTCTGTCCACGCCTTTCCTGCTTGATGGATCTCCTCTTGATTTCTCCCAAGCGGATTGGGGTGTCTATTGTCGATTCAGCGTTCTGATATTAGATGGCAATATACTGCTATGACCGTGCGGCCTACACTCAAGTTGCGCAGAGGTCTTAAGCCTTGTTGCAGTTGCTTAAGCGAAATGCTAATGTCGAGCTGGATTTAGGGCTCCTGTTATGCTAATGTGTAAGTAAATTTTGAATATATTTGTAAGGAGCTTTCACTTAATTTTCAAGGCCACTGATTACGAATTTGAAACCAATTCAAAAAAGTTTAAAAGTGGATCAAAAATGGTGGATGAATTTGGACGACGTGTTTGGGTGATATCAAGGTCGCTGAATACGAATCTAAAAGGATTTATAAAAAAGTTCTATTTGTAAATAATACTTGATATTTAGTTATATAACTACACGTTAAGTTGGATGTATATTGTGCTTAGGTATACGTCTAAAAACTAATGTTTTTAAGGTAACTAGAGCTCGCCCAGGGGTTGGGGTTGAACCACAAGAAGTAACTTTATGCGAGAGAGCACTAACTTCGAACATTTAAGAAGAGATTCGTCGGCTTCCGTAATAGCCGATAACGACAAGTGTTTATATCTTTATCGTCGAGTTATCGGTTTGTTATCAGCGAGTCACCGTCTTATTATTTGTTTCTTATCGGCTTGTTATCGACAGGTTACAGGTTTGTCATCGAAAACGACACGCCGATCCCAAATTGTTAACACTCCCATAAGAAATCGGTAACTTCTCGTTATCAAATCGCTAACTTTGCAAAAACATATCTATCATTTTCGATAAATATTCGGTAACATATCAACAACTTTTGATAACAAATCGATAACATTTCGATAAAAAATCGATAACTTTTCGATAGCAAATCGATATCAAATTGATGACACACCAATAACAAACTGATATTTTATCAAGAACAAATCGAAAAATCTTCGACATATCGATCAATTTATGAAAAACATGCATAACATATCGCAATTTTTTCCATAACAAACCGATAAAACAACATTAACATTTCAATAAATAATCGCTAGTATTACTATAATGGATTGATAACATTTCGATAGCTTATCGATTATTTTTCGATAAAAATTTATAACTCGACTATACCTTGCTGATAATCAAACTTATAACGATAAGAAACCGATAACTCACTGGTCAAAAAACGTAAACACTTCGATAACAAATTGATAACACGCTGTCTAGTTTCACTGGCTTCGGTTTTGACTTCTATTCTTTCCTTCCCCCACCCTTTATTTTATTTTTTCGTTTTCTTTCAGTTCCTCATCTTTCTCTTCTGTTCCTTTTGTTTTCCTGTTCTTGCTTAATTTGCTCATACCAACTCTACCACATACTTTGTTCCCACAAAACGTAGCTACACTTACGCTTACATTCTGTATTCCCCCATATAGCATACCACTTCTAAAGCCTACACATACGCTTACTTTTTCCTTACGCTTGCATTCTAGATCTCCCTATACTGTAGACAAAGATGTTTACAGATCAAACAAACTACTATAACCTCTTTGGAAAAAAGCCTGTTGACGCAATGCCTTTCTTGGGCGCTTAACTTTTTAAGGAGGCCAGTTATTAACATTTGGAAAACAATAACATAAACAAGAACATAACTATGCTTCTCTTTTTCAAAGTAAGAAGATACATCTGGCTTTGAAACTTTCAACGAATTTTCAGCAGAAAAAGAATTAATCTTTTGTAGAGAACTCATATTATTAGGTATTAGGTGTTCACAGGAACTATTGAAATTATTTTATTTTAGAAACTATTAAAAATACATTCGGATTAAAAAAGGCTAGAAAAAGTCACGAAGCTAAACCCAAAATTTCGAGGCTAAAGGAAAAAACAAAAGGCTAAATCTAGCCTCGAAAAGGCTAACCTGGCAACACTGATTGTTAAGCGTTTAACGCACCACCACAGTCCAAAGTGAGGGTGAGAGCGCTCCAACTGGTGTTCGCTCACCATGATATAATTTGATATTTTTTGCAACTTAACATGCATACTCATGTTGCAGACATTACTAATATGTTTCATATACCATGTGCTGTAGCAACATTGCATCCTGTCGATAACCAACAAATCAATAAAGCTTTATGACAACATTTAAAGAAGGGGTGAAATCCATGTAACACATAAAATATTTCAAGTTCATTGTACAACAAAACGTTAGCATGAGCAAGTATGGTCCTCGAAAACTTATACAAACACACACATATGTGCACTTAACTCAGGCACATGTAACACAGCCGCCAACTGTTGCTTCTGCAAATGGGCTATAAAAGGAGTTAGGTTTAACAGCAACAAAATAAACAAGCAAAACGACAACTAAGTACTAAGTATATTACTGGTGCCCAGGAGGCATATTTCGCGCTTCCATGCACTTGTGGCTGTTATTAGAGCATATGAGGTTTGTTTTCTATAATCCAGGATATTTTATGTGTATGTTGTATGGCACGTATGAACATAAGTACGTACTTGTATTTATGTGTAGTTATTGTACTGCAACTTTGAGTTTAACCTTGTTTGTTAGGCCAGTTCGAGGATGTGATATCAAGGATATATTATGCGAAAGCAAATGCGTGGGATAAAAAGGGAAGATGCTGCAAGTTATCATTTAATAATAACCATATATTCATATGAATGTGTGTGCACATTAAAGTGTGTTTAAAAAAAATAGTTCCGATATCGTGTGTCGGACCAGAGAGGGAGAGAGTGAAAGCAGAAAAGGAAAATGAACAGTAATACGGAGACAGAAATAGAAAGAAAATGAAAATGAAGTAAGGAAATGGAAAGTGAAGAGGACAGAGAGGAAGAGAAATAGAGATAAGAACAAGAAGAGCAAGCATTTAAATGATCTTATAAAAAAATTGTTGTATATTTTCGGAAACTTGTGGAGTTAAATTATGTGTTGGCAAGATTTTTTGCTAATGCTTGAATTATGTATTACGGGGTAATGTTATACATCCCTTTTCGTTATTTAAAAAAAACTGTTTTAAGGATGTATGTTTTAAATATAAAGTGGTTCAGCTCAAAATATGAATTTTTACTGTGAAAAATATTGTAACGAATTTACTGAAATTCCGCTTATTCCAAATCTTCTACTAACGTTCGAATTGCTAAACTGTTGAATAAATAACTCCAATATTGAATAATGCAAAAATGGCCTTTATTAAAGTACTTCACAACAACACTTACACTTCGCAACTAACTGGCTTAAACCAAACTGATTGATGTGCCTCTATTGTTGCGGCCTTTTATACTCTGTGATTTCTCGTTTGCATACTTCTAGGCTCTTCCAGAATTTACTTAGTTACTGCTATATAATTATAACTACAGATGCACGTGTATAGCTTCTCATATGCGCGTGTATTTGTGAGCGACACTTCAGCAATTATAATTGCATACTTTTGGGAGCATCTCAGATAAGATATCTGCATGTATTTGTGCGTCTCTTCTCCGTTGCGTGTACGCATATATGTGTAGACATAACGATTGATATATTGATGTGCATACAAGTCACTGCTTAGCATCGGCTTAGAGATGATAGTATCCCTTAGTGTTGCTAATATTCGTCACAATATATAAATTATAATCTTAAACAGGGTGATATTCTCTAATGCCCAAACTCACGTTATCTGGTACCTGGTACTTGTTCGAAGGGCACTCCATAGCGCACGAGTATTACTGATTGGTGTAGATGTGCGAGAGCAAAGGCAACTCGGTGACCAAGAACTATTTGAAGGATTTGCAGCCAAGGAGAATAAAAATAAAAAATAAATGTAAGGCGCGATAGCTTCCGAAGAGATTTTAGGCCGAGATTCTCTTAAAATTTCCACCGTGCTCCTTTTTAATTTTTCCTACAAATCGCTGGGACGGGATCTACAGGTTTTATGCCGACTCCGAATGATATCTGCAGGAAAGATGAGTTTTCACTAAGAACCTTTTCATGGCAGATAATCACTCGGAGTGTTTACCAAATCAACGCGGAGGGGCGACCCCACTTTTTCCTAATTGAAAAAACTTGTTTGTAAATTTTTGATGTTGCTTTCCCCGGAGCTTGAACCCAGTGTCTTTGATGTGGTGATCAGCGTGATTGAGAGGGTCTACTAAAAAATCGGACTTTTTTCCTCGTTTTAACAGTTTGAAAAGAGGAGTAGAATAGTGTCACAAGCCATGCAGCACAATAGCGTTCAAAGCAAAACGTGTGGATGTACATAACGGAGAGGGAATGAAACAATTAAAGCTTGAGAGTAATTATGGGTCCAACCGACCGAGAAGATCAGGTGTTTGCTCGTTTTGCATATTTTGCAAAAAAAAATTATTTCCAGCTTGTTTCTAGCAGTCGGAGCTGAAATATGTATATGAAAGTAAGGATATGCGCAAAAAGCAAGGAAAGGTATAGATAAAGCTTGGAAGTGTATGAAAAATATTTACATTTAATTTTAATGCACAAGTATTAGTTTATAGCCTTCGATTTATGTCAACCAAAAATCGGTAGTGTCAACGGACAAAAATACTGTTAAAGTTCAACTTTCTGACCGCGACTAATGGTGTTTTCTTTTCTGGAAAAAATGTTACCCTCATGTTGCACTCCTAAGTTCTTAGTTTTGTAGGTAATAATACTAATTTTCATATCTATTGGAAAATATTTTGTGAAAGGAATACACAAACTCATGAGATTTGAGAACAACCAACAGTGCAAAATTATTTTCAGAAAAGAAAACGCCATACGACTGCCACTAAAAGGGGTGTAATGAGCATGGGACCAGGCCCACTTTTTCTAAGTATATCAAATATTTGCTATATATAAAACTTTGTGAGGATTCAATACTAAACGGAATATCTCAGTGCGATCATCGCAGGAAGAGATTAACAAGGTATAATCGAAACAGCTGTCACCTTGTCCTATCTGAGGTCGCGTTATATCAATTTTTCCTAAAACATTTACTAATTGTAATTTAAAAATTGCTTTGAAATATTTTCATACATTAAGCAATAAAAACTGCTCCCGTCCAATTGTCAACCTCATCTACCCGTTGCGAATATGTTTCCTAAGCAGCCGAGGTACTGGCGGCCCCAAGTTCCTCATGGAACTAGGGGGTGGGGGCGTGATGTCCTGGAAAGTTTAATGTAGTCATATTAATTCGTTTCCGAGATGGTCGAACTTGTACCTTAATGGTGATTGTTGTCGGAACGTGCCGGATCTATGTATATCAGGCAAAGGACCATCAACATCGATTACACTCCCCAAAACCTTCGGGGAGTGTTTTATCGCTACAACAACAACATGACTTGTAATTCTTTTGGCTATTTTTACATGTATTTAGCCGGCTTATGTACACTGATTTCAACTTAACATGATTTTGAAAATCTGGAATCTTCACATAAAGCAAAATATCTGGACAGTACAGCCAAATTCCTAATCCTCTAAAGCCGTCGATAACTGTAAGAGGGTGCTACGTGAAACAGCCAACCAGGCAGCACAGGAACATTGACGGCAACGAAAAAGCGCATGAAATATTATAGGAGCATCGTTAGACATCACGGAAGCAGTCGCGGTGCATCGACCACTCACATCACTTCAAAGAGACATTCTCACCTATCTAAGGAAAATAGCAATCCGCGATGGGTACTCTACGGACACCTGTAGAATCACCAAATTAATATGTCCAAACTACAACCAGAAAAGAACCGATGACCTACTAAATAGGTCTAGGAAGGAAATATACAGAATCACGGCCACTATTACAGGGCACTGGCCGTTTGGCACACACGCGAATAGAATGGGTATCCCCTACAATGAGAGGTGTAAGAGCTGTAGACAGGAGGGTGCCGAGGAATTGGTTACTCACTTTCTCTGCGAGTGCCCAGTCCTGGCGAATTTTCGGTCCCGAACTCTAGGCAGTTATGTGCTTCCGAACTTAAGGGCGGTGTCAAACTGCCCAATCAAGGACATTAGTAGGTTTATTGATCTAACCAAGTGGTTTGAGTAAAACTATACGCAACCAAAACGTAATTGCTTCCAGGAGGAAGTGCATCAAAATGGCGCTTAGAGCACTGCTTGGGCCCGGCTCCATAGCCGGGCAACACAGCAACCAAACAACCAACCAGCCAAATTCAGATAATGTGGCAACTCTAGGCGCCATATGTAATCACATTTCAACAAAAACGAGCCCTAGTTAATGAGTTCACCTCTATTTTTGGTAAGGTGCTTAAGTAATGGCCTCTCATAAAATCCGGTGCCGTTTAAAACGAGTCTACAATTTATTTGTTATTTAAGTTAAAAAAATGTTCATATGCGTCAGACAACGACAGTCTCCTCACATTGTTCCACTTTTCTTGAAATAAATTTGACAGATATTGTTAAAATGTGCACATGTGTTCCCGTTGCTTTTGTCAACATAATTTTCATACTTAGACACTACTCATTATTTCATTTATCTTACATTAGCCATATATCCTATTAGTTACTATGGTAGTTATACCCATTGGCATGACCAATTACAATGTATGTACATATATCTTGCACAAAAATGGCCTTTCAGCAGGCGTGAAAAATAATGGCGCTTAGTCACAGTCAAAACAAGTAAGGAAGGATAAGTTCGGGTGTAACCGAACATTACATACTCAGCTGAGAGCTTTGAAGACAAAATAAGGGAAAATCACCATGTAGGAAAATAATTCTAGGGTAACCCTGGAATGTGTTTGTATGACATTGGTATCAAATGTAAAGTATTAAAGAGTATTTTAAAAGGGAGTGGGCTATAGTTCTATAGGTGGACGCCATTTCGGGATATCGCCATAAAGGTGGAACAGGGGTGACTCTAGAATATGCTTTTACGATATGGGGATCAAATGAAAGGCGTTAATGAGTATTTTAAAAGGTAGTGGACCTCAGTTCTATAGGTCGACGCCTTTTGGAGATATCGCTATAAAGGTGTACCAGAGGTGACTCTAGAATGTGTTTGTATGATATGGGTAGCAAATTAAAGGTATTCATGAGGGTTTTAAAAGGGAGTGATCCTTAGTTGTACATGTGAAGGCGTTTTCGAGATATCGACCAAAATGTGGACCAGGGTGACCCAGAACATCTTCTGCCGGGTACCGCTAATTCATTTATATATATATCATACCACGAACAGTATTCCTGAAAAGATTCCAAAGGCGCTTGATTTCGCCCTGCAAAACTTTTTCATTTTATTCTACTTAATATGGGAGGTGCCACACCCATTTTACAAAGTTGTTCTAAAGTTATATTTTGCGTCAATAAACCAATCGAATTACAATGTTTCATCCCCATTTCATATCTGGTATAGAATTATGGAAAACTTTTAATTTTTTGTAATTTTCGATATCGAAAAAGTGGGCGTGGTCATAGTCAGATTTCGGCCATTCTTTGTGCCAAGATAAAGTGAGTTCAGATAAGTACGTGAACTAAGTTTAATAAAGATATGTCGATTTTTGCTCAAGTAATCGTGTTAACGGCCGAGCGGAAGGACAGACGGTCGGCTGTGTATAAAAACTGGGTGTGGCTTCAACCGATTTCGCCCATTTTCACAGGAAACAATTATCGTCATAGAATCCATGCTCCCCCACAAGGATTGGTTAATTTTTGTTCGACTTATGACATTAAACGTATTCTAGACAAATTAAATGAAAAAGGGCGGAGCCAGGCCCATTTTGAAATTTTCTATTATTTTTGTATTTTGTTGCACCAATTGCTGGAGTTGAATGTCGACATAATTTACTTATATACTGTAAAGATAATAATTTTTTTGTTAAAATTTTACTTTGATTTTTTTTTTTTTTTAAGTGGGCGTGTTCTTCATCCGATTTAGCTAATTTTCATTTAGCATGTATATAGTAATAGTAGTAACGTTCTTGCCAAATTTCGTCATGCTCTCTTCAACGACTGTCAAATTACGGCTTGCAAAACTTTCAAATTATCCTCTTTCAGAAGTGGGCGGTGGCACGCCCATTGTCCAAAACTTTACTAATTTTCTATTCTACGTCATAAAGTGAACCCACCTACCAAGCTTCATCACTTTATTCGTTTTTGGTAATGAATTATCGCACTTTTGGAATTTTTCGAAATTTTCGATATCGAAAAAGTGGGTGTGGTTATAGTTCGATTTCGTTCATTTTAAATAGCGATCTGAGATGAATGCCCAGGAACCTACATACCAAAATTCAACAAGCTACCTCAAAATTTACTCAAGTTATCGTGTTTACGGACAGACGGACGGACGGAGATGGCTAAATAAATTTCTTTTTTCGTCCAGATCATTTTGATATACTGTGTGAGTTCTGCTCAGCTGAGTATAATAAAATAGATTTTCAATTTAGGTGCAGCTTTTTGACATAATTTTCTATGAGCTATCTCTCAAAAAAGCTGCAACTAAATTTAAAAACTATTTTATTTTGGCTATCAGTGTTGCCAGGTTAGCCTTTTCGAGGCTAGATTTAGCCTTTTTTTTTGCCTTTAGCCTCGAAATTTTGTGTTTATCTTCGTGACTTTTTTCTAGCCTTTTTTACTCCGAATGTATTTTTAAAAATTTCTAAAATAAAATAATTTCAATAGTTCCTGTGAACACCTAATACCTAATAATATGAGTTCTCTGCAAAAGATTAATTCTTTCTCTGCCGAAAATTCGTTGAAAATTTCAAAGCCAGATGTATTTTCTTACTTTGAAAAAGAGAAGTATAAGTAGTTATTCTTCAAGCCAAATAGCATTAGTAGAGCTGCAGTGGCGAAACCTTATAACTATACAATGGAAAAATGTACACTCCGTCATGGAATTTTGGTCAGAAGTCCGAGAACATAAAAATGCATTAAACGAACCTCCTTTTTTAGAACTTGTCGAATTCATATTTAGTTTTTTAGTATTACCACTCAGTAACGCGGAGGTTGAAAGAGTTTTTAGTGGCATGAAAATTCTGAAAACTAAATTAAGGAACAAACTAAAAGTTAAAATGCTTAATGCGCTGCTTAATATTAGATGCTCGTTAAAACGCTTATCTAAATGTTGTAATGACTTTGAAATTACCAATGATCTCATATCTATGGTAAATAGCGAAACTTTATACCCAGACATAAGCTCTTCTGATTCTTCAGATGGGGAATATTTTATATAAATAATTAGTTTGTAATATTTTTTTTATGTATATACACATATGCAATCATTTAAAGTAATTCCATGTGCTAGTCAAAGAAAATGTGCCTGATATGTTTTGAAACAGGAAGTTATGCTTAAGTTATGTTTATAAGTTTTTAGTTACAAATGTCTAAACTAAAATATAAGAAAAAATTAATGAATTAACCAAAAAATTTCTGGCCTTTTTTTAGCTTCTTTTTTTCTAAATTTAGCCTTTTCTAACCTTTTTTTTACCAATCTAGCTTCTTTTTTGCATAACCTGGCAACACTGTTGGCTATGACTACGCGCCAATAAAGCGCCAAATACACGACACGAACATTTCCGCGAACATTCCGCAATCTTGTTCGCAGCTTTGGCCATACACCATACGAACTTTTGGCCGAACATTAGTTCTCTTTCAGACAGCGATGAATACGGACAACAATTGTGCTGCAGTAATATTGCTCGCTGTGGCAATTAAGCGTAAAAAAAGAGAGAGAAGATAAACATTTCAATAAATTCACTCAGAAATTTTTTATTGTCCATTTTACTTTTCCGCGCACGTCTGTTCCGTTCAGAAATTACTACGATTATGAGCTATTTCGCCATACACGACAGAAAAGGTCGCAGAAACATGACATAACGGGAATGTTCGCGGAAATGTTCGTGTCGTGTATTTGGTGCTTAAGTCTTTACACTTTGTGCGTCAATATCGAATGATCTCTTTTATTTTCTTCGTTGTATGTTACAAAGTGGTGTCCACAGGGTTGTTATCCTTATAACTAATCTTTGCGAGTAACACAGTTGCCGTACCAGTACTAATTAAAAGGCTAATGCGGCAGTTACCCACGAACGTACGTAGAAAAAACGTGTCAGCTGACACGATCTATCTTATGAGTGTGCAATGTAAACGAAAACTCACCGACGTGCAACGCCCGTACGTACGTAGGGCGGAACGTAGAAATCAAAACAATTTTGATTTTTTCCGTAAGAACGTGTCAGCTGATCGCTCTCTCACTAGACAGAGTTGCCTAGTAAAATTTCGTGCGCTAATTTTTGACCGTTTGCACTTTTATGCAAAACACCTAATTAAAGTTTGAAAAATTGTGAAAATAATTCGAAATAATTATGTAAAAGTGCAGATTATAAATATGTAATTTATTTATACTTATTTAATATTTATTCCGGCCTTTTACAATAGCCGTGTTTTTTAACACGCGCGTATACGTTTCGTTTGCACGTGTTAAAAAACGCCTATCTTCGCTTAGATAATGCTTAGGAGACCCATCTAGCGGCTGTGGTAAAACAACTAGCTACAGCAACAGGGTGTACCGAAAAGCGGAGACACAACGCTCTGATGGCCATAGGGTATAACGTATATCTGAATCAGTTGCGATGAATTGTGGACACACATAGAATAAATAGAATTAGTATAGAGGGTGAAACATAAACACATATTTCAGTTACATCTGAGTATAATGCGTATTGAAATTTAGTAGGACAAAATTTATGCGCAGCAATTTCAGAGGTGTATTTATAGTTTGTCTCTTAGCAGTCAATATAAAGTTTAAGCGTAAACGGATATACGCGTGTTAAAAAACACGGCTAATATCAAAAATTAAATTGGAAAAAGTTGATGTTTCCATAAGCATGCATGCAAACTGGCGAATGGCAACAGTGCTTTGTTGTAAACAATACACACACAAATATGTTATGTACATGTACACAGACGCATACATTGATTCCTACGGGCTTGAGAATTCGGTCAAACATGCTTCGTACGACAAACGTCCGTACGTACGGCACACGTCGGTGGGTAACTGCCGCATTAAGGCCGATACGCACTTAAGACTAAATGCGCGTTAAATGACTTAAAGTACGAAGGGCGCTTATCTTAGGCACGTATGCCTCCAATCTACTTGAGTACTTTGCTATACATACGGACAAAATCGATTGTACCTTCAAGGTTTAAATAATGGCAATGAAGACATTTTTCCGCGCACATATTTTTCTGCAAAAAAATAATCTTCTAATATTTAAATTCTTCTGTCACGGTGTTAGAGGCTTAACTCCTCCGAAACGACTGAACCGATTCTCATGAAATTTTGTGAGCATATTGGGTAGGTCTGAGAATCGGCCAACGTCTACCTTTTTTTCGCTACATGCCTAGGGTCTTGAGATCAAAACGTGGACCCGGGTACCCTTAGAATGTGTTTATACAATATGGATAACAAATGAAAGCTGTTGATGAGTGATTTAGTAGAGGATAATTTTCATAAAACTGGGAGGCTAGGGTCTCGAGATATAGCCTAAAACGTGGACCCGGATACCCCTAGAATGTGTTTATACAATATGGATAACAAATGAACGAGTGATTTAGTAGAGGATAATTTTCATACAACTGGGAGGGTAGGGTCTCGAGATATAGCCCAAAACGTGGACCCGGGTACCCCTAGAATGTGTTTATACAATATGGATAACAAATGAAAGCTGCTGATGAGTGATTTAGTAGAGGATAATTTTCATACAACTGGGAGGCTAGGGTCTCGAGATATAGCCCAAAACGTGGACCCGGGTACCCGTAGAATGTGTTTATACAATATGGATAACAAATGAACGCTGTTGATGAGTGATTTAGTAGAGGATAATTTTCATACAATTGGGAGGGTAGGGTCTCGAGATATAGCCCAAAACGTGGACCCGGGTACCCTTAGAATGTGTTTGTGTTTATACAATATGGATAACAAATGAAAGCTGTTGATGAGTGATTTAGTAGAGGATAATCTTCATAAAACTGGGAGGCTAGGTCTCGAGATATAGCCCAAAACGTGGACCCGGGTACCCCTAGAATGTGTTTATACAATATGGATAACAAATGAAAGCTGCTGATGAGTGATTTAGTAGAGGATAATTTTCATACAACTGGGAGGCTAGGGTCTCGAGACATAGCCCAAAACGTGGACCCGGGTACCTCTAGAATGTGTTTATACAGTATGGATATCAAATGAAAGCTGTTGATGAATGCTTTACTACGGGATAATTTTCATACCCCTCGGTAACTAGGGTCTCGATATATAGGCCAAAACGTGGACCCGGGTACCCCTAGAATGTGTTTATACAATATGGATAACAAATGAAAGCTGTTGTTGAGTGATTTAGTAGAGGATAATTTTCATACCCCTGGGTGACTACGGTCTGGAGATATAGGCCAGACGTGGGCCCCTGAACGCCTAGACAATGTTTTTACATTGTGGGTATCAAATTGGAGCTGTTGATGAGTGCTTTAGTACAGAGTAAGTTTTACACCGCTGGGTGACTACGGTCTCGAGATATAGGCCAAAACATGGACCCGGATACCCCTAGAATGTGTTTTTATATTATGGGTATCAAATTCAAGCTGTTGATGTGTGCTATAATACAGAGTAAGTTTTACACCGCTGAGTGACTAGGGTCTCGAAATATAGGCCAAAACATGGACCCGGATACACCTAGAATGTGTTTTTATATTATGGGTATCAAATTCAAGCTGTTGATGTGTGCTATAATACAGAGTAAGTTTTACACCGCTGAGTGACTAGGGTCTCGAAATATAGGCCAAAACATGGACCCGGATACCCCTAGAATGTGTGTGTATTATGGATATCTAATGAAAGCTGTTGCTGAGAGCTCTAAAATTCATTGTGATATTCGATTTAGTCGCATCAACCTGGCAAAACTGATAAATATGCATGCGAAGCCGAAATAAAGACAAGAATTAATAATGCCCACATACCTATTTACATACGTCCCATTCGATTTGCCTGAAATTTCGTATATAAATTTGCCTATATTAATATTTACGATGCTTTTTTCCGGGAAGTATACCAGAGACGGATTGGGACTGGGATTAGGACTAGGACTGGGACTGAGACTGAGACTCGGAGTGGGACTGGGACTGAGACTCGGAATGGGACTGGAACAAAATTCATACCACCCACTGGGACTGGCAATAAGAGATGAAGAGGAAGGAGAAAAACTTGAGAGAAGAGAAAAGACTGAGAAAGATAGAATGAGACGAAGATGGAGATGAAGCGAAAAATACGGAGGGAGGAGTGAATAAAAAGATTAGGAAAAAGTGTAGAGGGGTAGGGCAGAGTTAGACGGAAAAAGCTTATTAAAATGTATGCAGATAGGCCAAATTTAAGGCAGAACAACGTCTGCCGGGTCTGCTAGTTTTATATAAATTTTCCGCCTACCCTTAAGTGCATATTATTTCTATGTTACCACTCAGATTCATTTCCATATGGTTTCATCTAAATATCTTTACTTATATATGTCCTTCCAACAGTAAGTTGCTATGATTATTAGTCTTCGTATTATACGAGTAGATGTTGCTTATTTTCTAAGCTTAATACTGCATACCATTTACGACCCCTCATTCTTGTCATTTTCATTTAAATATACACATAATGAAATTCCATCTGCATCATCAAAGTCAACCTCATTATGGCTTATTGGTTGTATGGAATACCACCAAAGTGTGGCGCACTTTGTTTGCGGGTAAGAAGGTTGCCAAGCGATAAGCTGACTGCAGATTGTATGGAGGTAAAGAAATGCGAGTTGGAGAAGCCAGCAGATACATATTTGTCGAATTTCTGGCTTCCTTCTGCATAAATACCAATGTTTATTGTGACATTCTTTGTGGGAGCTAACAAGAATATTTCCTGATGTAGCAAACAACCCAATCAACGTATGACATTGACCATAATGGATACTAAAATTTGCTGAAAGAGGTACGTTGTTATTTATTCAAGTTGTATGAACCTACTCTGTAGGGAAAATCTCTGGTTCAAAACTACTGCGCTTCTAGCGTGTTCGGAACCTATACTACTTCGCCCACTATCTTATATATTATTTCTAATTGCTGTTTTTATGTACAGGTCCCTTTTTCACTCTTATTTGGAATTCAAATCTATAAATAAAGTTTGGCTTGTAAAGATGGAGATTCGTGCTATTAGCCAGCTTTGGGCATTATTAATCGTAGTGCTTTTGTTTAGCTTTATTTTATTAAAATAATTTGTTAACAAGTAAGGAAGGTTAAGTTCGGGTGTAACCGAACATTACATACTCAGTTGAGAGCTATGGTGGCAACATAAGGGAAAATAACCATGTAGGGAAATGAACCGAGGGTACGAATGTGTTTGTATGACATGTATATCAAATGAAAGGTGTTGATGAGTATTTTAAAAGGGAGTGATCCTTAGTTCCATAGGTGGACGCCGTTTCGAGATATCGCCATAAAGGTGGACCAGGGGTGACCCTAGAATTTTTTTGTACGATATGGGTATCAAATGAAAGGGGTTAATGAGCATTTTAAAAAGGAGTAGGCCTTAGTTCTATAGGTGAAAGCCTTTTCGAGATATCGCCATAAAGGTGGACCAGGGGTGACTCTAGAATGCGTTTGTACAATATGGGTATCAAATTAAAGGTATTAATGAGGATTTTAAAAGGGAGTGGTGGTAGTGAAGGCGTTTTCCAGATATCGACCAAAATGAGGACCAGGGTGACCCAGAACATCATCTGTTGGATACCGCTAATTTATTTATATATATAATAGTACGAACAGTATTCCTGCCAAGATTTCAAGGGTTATTTATTTCGCCCTGCAGAAACATTGGTGGTTGTTGTATAGGTGGTCGTATTTTCGAGATATCGCCATAAATGTGGACCAGGGGTGACCCTAGAATTTGTTTGTACAATATGAGTATCAAAATAAAGGTGTTAATGAGTATTTTAAAAGGGAGTAATCCTTAGTTCCACAGGTGGACGCCGTTTCGAGATATCGCCATAAAGGTGGGGCAGGGGTGACTATAGAATTGGTTTGTGCAATATGGGTATCAAACGAAAGGAGTTAATGAGTATTTTAAAAGGGAGTGGGCCTTAGTTCTATAGGTGGACGCCTTTTAGAGGTATCGCAATAAAGGTGGACCAGGGGGACTCTAGACTTTGTTTGTACGATATGGGTATCAAATGAAAGGTGCTAATGAGTATTTTTAAAAGGGAGTGGGCCTTCGTTCTATAGGTGTTCGCCTTTTCGAGATATTGCCATAAAGGTGGACCAGGGGTGACTTTAGAATATGTTTGTACGATATGGGTATCAAATGAAAGGTGTTAATAAGTATTTGAAAAGGGCGTGTGGCTTAGTGCTATAGGTGGACGCCTTTTCGAGATATCGCCATAAAGGTGGAGCAGGGGTGGCCCTAGAATTTGTTTGTACAATATGAGTATCAAAATAAAGGTGTTAATGAGTATTTTAAAAGGGAGTAATCCTTAGTTCCACAGGTGGACGCCGTTTCGAGATATCGCCATAAAGGTGGGCCAGGGCTGACTCTAGAATTAGTTTGTGCAATATGGGTATCAAACGAAAGGAGTTAATGAGTATTTTAAAAGGGAGTGGGCCTTAGTTCTATAGGTGGACGCCTTTTCGAGGTATCGCAATAAAGGTGGACCAGGGGGACTCTAGACTTTGTTTGTACGATAGGGGTATCAAATGATAGGTGCTAATGAGTATTTTTAAAAGGGAGTGGGCCTTCGTTCTATAGGTGTTCGCCTTTTCGAGATATCGCCATAAAGGTGGACCAGGGGTGACTTTAGAATATGTTTGTACGATATGGGTATCAAATGAAAGGTGTTAATAAGTATTTGAAAAGGGCGTGTGGCTTAGTGCTATAGGTGGACGCCTTTTCGAGATATCGCCATAAAGGTGGACCAGTGGTGACTCTAGAATGAGTTTGTACGATATGGGTATCAAATTAAATGTATTAATGAGAGTTTTAAAAGGGAGTGGTGTGAAGGCGTTTTCCAGATATCGACCAAAATGTGGACCAGGGTGACCCAGAACATCATCTGTTGGATACCGCTAATTTATTTATATATGTAATACCTGCCAAGATTTTAAGGGTTTTTTATTTCGCCCTATAGAACTTTTTCATTTTCTTCTACTTAATATGGTAGGTGTCACAACCATTTTATAAAGTTTTTTCATCCCTTTTTTCGTATTTGGTATAAAATTATGGCATTTTTTTCATTTTTCGTAATTTTCGATGTCGAAAAAGTGGGCGTGGTCATAGTCGGATTTCGTTCATTTTTCATACCAAGATAAAGTGAGTTCAAGTAAGCACGTGAACTAAGTTCATTAAAGATATGTCGATTTTTGCTCAAGTTATCGTGTTAACGGCCATGCGGAAGGACAGACGGACGACTGTGTATAAAAACTGGGCGTGGCATCAACCGATTTCGCCCATTTTCACAGAAAACAGTTAACGTCATAAAATCTATGCCCCTACCAAATTTCAAAAGGATTGGTTAATTTTTGTTCGACTTATGGCGTTAAAAGTATCCTAGACAAATTAAATGAAAAAGGGCGGAGCCACACCCATTTTGGAATTGTCTTTTATTTTTGTATTTTGTTGCACCATATCATTACTGCGGTTGAATGTTAACATAATTTACTTATATACTGTAAAGATATTAAATTTTTTGTTAAAATTTTACTTTAAACAAATTTTTTTTTAAAAGTGGGCGTGGTCCTTCTCCGATTTTGCTAATTTTTATTAAGCGTATATATAGTAATAGGAGTAACGTTCCTGCCAAATTTCATCATGACATCTTCAACGACTGCCAAATTACAGCTTACAAAACTTTTAAATTACCTTCTTTTAAAAGTGGGCGGTGCCACGCCCATTGTCCACAATTTTACTAATTTTCTATTCTGCGTCATAAGTTCAACTCATCTACCAAGTTTCGTCGCTTTAGCTGTCTTTTGTAATGAATTATCGCACTTTTTCGGTTTTTCGAAATTTTCGATATCGAAAAAGTGGGCGTGGTTATAGTCCGATATCGTTCATTTTAAATAGCGATCTGAGATGAGTGCTCAGGAACCTACATACCAAATTTCATCAAGATACCTCAAAATTTACTCAAGTTATCGTGTTAACGGACGGACGGACGGACGGACGGACGGACATGGCTCAATCAAATTTTTTTTCGATCCTGATTATTTTGATATATGGAAGTCTATATCTATCTCGATTCCTTTATATATGTACAACCAACCCTTATCCAATCAAACTTAATATACTCTGTGAGCTCTGCTCAACTGAGTATAATAAACGATTGTGAGCACACAAGAAAATCTATTTGTACTATGGCACTATTGTGAATATTTGATTAGAACTAACACTGCATTACCGGCAGTTGCTAACATTCGCCAGATGGCAGCGCAAGCGCATGTAAGTTTATAACTGTTTGATTGAGAGAACAGCTGATTTCTGTTGATATTTGATATGAGACTTTTATACATATTTGTAGCGCACGGGTGCGCCTCGTATCTTTTAAATGCTTTCATTTGGCGAATTTATTTAATTTACATAGCGATGTCCTAGGCGGTGGACATTGTTCTCGCTGCATTACCTTTTCTGTAGTTTCGAAAGTCCAAAAAGTCCACTTAGAGCTAGTTGGTTTGTTGTCTCGATAGTTCCGAGCTAGTACACAAATTTACAGTTGAGATCTTCTTCATCCGTTGGTACTATATCTTGAGTTCCAAACCAGACCGAAATTCTACATGTGCTTCCAAAACGATTTTATCCCTTTTTTCGATAGTTCCAAACCACTCCATAAAAATCAACGCCGGTGGCGAATCCAGAAAATATGTTCGTTTTTATAATACTGACTAGCTATACCCGGCGTACGTTGTAACGCCCGAGATAGAATGAGTGTTACGTTATTTTTTCTATTTTGTTTGTTGATAATTTAGTTTATTGTTCTGTAAATTGAATTGAATTTTGTACGCATATTTGGTGAAATTTTCGTTTAAAACATTTTATTATTGCATCTTATTGTAATTCATATGGGTACACAATATTTTTGGTTTTTTCGTTCGATGCAAAGATAAACAAATTTTTTGGTGTTCCAACTCTAGAGCAAGCAACATATAGCTGGCCATCGGAAAATCATTGACTCTCTAAATTTAATCCTGCAACAGTAAGCGATTTTCCTTGTGCTTTGTTTATTGTAATTGTAAGAGCTTAAAATTGAATGACAAATCTGTAGGAATCATTGGGATCCGTGGTATGAGCACGTCTTCACCTTTGCTTTTACTGCTGATGATTGTTGCTTCGATTACATTCGGCATTAATTTCTTAACGCAAAGTCTGGTTCCATTGCACAATTTTTTTGAGTCTAAATTCCGAAAAACCTCCATCTTGATCGAAGGAACCTATACCCAAAATTTGGTGATGATTGAAATGTGGGAAATACGTTTCCATAGAGAACACACACACAGAATTAGATTTTTATAGAAGATGTAGATAGACTGAAGCTAACAAATTTTCTTAAACGGCGGCAGATTAATAAACGTCCAAAAGGAATAACAACCAAACTCAACAATGCAGTCAAACTTTAGGTCTTAAAATAACCTAAGTTTGTACGGCAGCCATAGTTCTGAAAAATCCCATTTGTAGGGAAGGTGCCACGCCCCTTTTTCCAAATTCCACGTTTTACTGGAGGTGTTAGGACTTAACGTCATATAGCTCCTTACCAATTTTCATTATCCTACCATTACTACATCTAGAGATATGCAGTATGATATATTCCATTCGTATGGAAGGTGCCACGTCCCCTTTAGATTTCGGTTATATTTTAAATATCTTGATATAATGAATAATAACCACTTTTTTCTACATATATAGATAGGTGTACGTTGCAGTTTTGTACTAAAGACCTGAAGGAAAAGAGGTAATAGGGTGATCAGAGCTAAGCTAGACGTTATTTTGAGTTTTATAAAACCGTTCCACTGCATTGATTTTCTTCCCGAATAATTGTGGAAAAATAAGGTTTCTTAAGAAAACTTCTATAAAAAACTACCAGCTATTTTTAAGTTTGCGTGGTAGAAGTGGTAGAACGTATATTTCAGGAAAAAAGGTGGTAGATCTACCACTTTAGTGGTAGAACTCCGAACACTGCTCACAGTTGAACTGCATACAAATTAACGGAACATAAGCGTCGTTTGTATGACAAATACAAAGCAGTAGAAATGTTCAGCCAGCAACGAAATGTGACATACGTTTGTGTATGTGTGCTGAAACATCTCTCATAAACAGTGTACACCCTCGGTGTTTATGTTTACTCTCCTTCGAAAAAAATGTGCAACTTAACAACACGACACAAATAAAAAAATTCGTATATTTATTCAAAAAATGTTGTACACATGAAATGATCTCTAGACGCTCGTCACCCAGAGAAAAATTACCACTCATCAGCACAGCTTTCTTTTGATACTCATATTGAAGTGCTCATTAACAGTTTCCATTTGATACCCCTAATGTAGAAACACATCCTAATACTGTTTTCACACAGACGGCTTATTGAATAATAAAGGCAGTTTTCTACATTAAGACGCTTATTGAGCTCAATCTTCCCTACAAAATTCGAATCTATAATTATTTCATTAGTAGCTAATCGAATGCCTAATGAAGTCAAAAGCACAATGCAACTCTGTTGGCAGCGTTCCGCTTCTTAGTTTTTGGTGTGTTCTGTGCTTAAAAATATCATTTGTCAAAGCAAATGTCATTGTCTGCATGGCGGAACGATACAAGGTGGCCGCATCGAACAGCTGATTATAACCTTTTTTATTTGATTTGATACATTAACTACTGGCGCAGTACGATTTTGACATTTGTCCATCGAATTTACAAGTACATGGTTTTTTTTTATGTTTGTGGGTATGTCACCATGCTGCCACCTTGTATCGTTCCGCCATGATTGTCTGTCATATAGCATTGTCATTTTATTCGCTTGACATTTCATCCTTCATACTAATCGAGCAGCTACTTCTGTGTGAAAGCAAAAAATTTACGATTTCATTAGAAGGTGAAATGAGATCCACGTTTTGGACAATATTTCGAGGCCCTAGTCACCCGGATGTATAAAAATTACCATCTGCTAAAAAACTCATCAAGAGCTTTCATTTGATATCCATATTGTATAAACACATTCTAGGGGTACCCTGGTCCACACTTTGGCATATATGTATCTCCAGACCCTAGTCACCTAAGGGTACGAAAATACCCCATATTAAAGTACTCATCAGAAGCTTCCATTTGAAACCCATATTATACAAACACATCGTAGGGTTATCCGGGTCCACGGTTTGACCTATATCTAAAAACCTTCCCCTATTTGATCCCTATAATATGAAAAAAGGACGAATAAAATTGGCCTCGTATCGGCCCCAAAACATGGACAGGAACGAACATCAATTCATTTTTATATATATAGATAATGTAAGAGCGTTAAATCTGTATAAGAAAACGAGGAAATATATTTGAATACTGTAACTAGTGTAGCCACGGCCAAAAAACTTATCGAAACCTACATAGAAATACTAGCATATCCGATAGACGTTGTTCTGCTTTTGTCTAGCTGCACAACATTTAATAAGTTTTGCCAGTCTCGGTTTCGGTCGCAATTCCAATCCCTCTCCAACTCGAATTTCTACTCCCACCCTCCATAAGTGCAGTATGTATAGCTGTTGTTTTATAGGAAAGAGTCTGTTAGTTGCGAAACTTTTCTTATCCTTCGCTTTTTTTGACTCGAATAGCTCTTCCAAAGAATGAAGCCCATACAAAGAGATTCTCTTTTTGGCGTGCGACGGCTTAGAAAGTTTCCCTCGACAACTTATCATCTTTGGGAATAATTTCACTCGGTCTCGGAGTATTTTCTTTTGATGAGTGGAGGGATTGTTATGAATCAGCCTTTGTTTTGTCATACTGACTTTTGAAGCTTTTGGTGCTCTGGAAGCAGTCCGAAATGGCAAATAAAAAAGTATCCTGTACGCTTTTACCACGAAGTTCTACTGCTTCCTCTCACCTTATAGATTTATCACTGCTACGATTAAAAAAATAAATAAATGTAAGGCGCGATAACTTCCGAAGAAATTTTAAGCCAAGCTTCTCTTCCTATTTGCGTCGTGCTCATTTTTTAATTTTTCTTACAAATTGGCGGAACGGGACTTAATTGTTTTATGCCGAATCCGAACGGCATCTGCCTTGCACTGAGAGCTTTCCATGGCAGAAATACACTCGGAGTGCTTGCCAAACACTGCCGAGGGGGACCCCGCTTAGAAAAATTTCTTCTAATTGAAAAACATTATTTCTAAAATTTTGATGTTGCTTTTCCCGGGGCACCGGGGCGTGAACTCAGGATATTCGGTGTGGTAGGCGGAGCACGCTATCATGACACCACGGTGGCCGCTACGATTGCTGTCCCGAAATTTGGCTCTTCGATGAAATTGATATCCCCCTCACTGAAAATATTTCATGATATGCTAATACTTCTTAGTGCCAGATGCCGTGTGGGTGTCGTTTGACTGACGTAAATAAAAATCTATTGTTATGTTCAATAACACTTTTCACCTTGACTTCACACTTTTGTCCAACCACACAAATATATGTAGGATTCTATAAGCACCGAAGGAAGTTATCTGCAACTTAGCTGGAACATTTATATATTTTATTCAAGCTAATATCCGTACGTATGTGCGTGAATTCGAGTGTATGTATGTGTTTAGTACAGTGGTGTGCATAATGTCGGCAGAGCTACGAATACAAACGTACCTTTTTTTGTAGTAGTGTGGGTTTACATGGAGAAAGTTTGAGTATAGTGTAACGAAATTACTGCAAATCCTCTTATTTGCAACCTTCTGCTAAGTTCGAATCACTAAACTGTTGAATAAATAACTCCACTATTCAATAATGCAAAATGGCCTTTATTAAAGTTCTTCACAATAACACTACTATTGCTCGCCAGATAGCGTCTTAAATCAAACTGATAGTCGTGCCTCTACTGTTGCCGCCTTTTATACTCTGTGATTCCTCGTAGCATACTTCTAGGCTTTTCTATTCTAGAATTTACTAGTTAGTTATCAGCTATAAAATTACTCAGCTGTAACTACAGATGCATGCTTTTATAGCTTCTCTCAAACCACATGCGCTTGTATATGTGAGCGACACTTGACAACCATTGCATACTTTCGGGAGTATCTCAGATTTATGCATGTGCGTTACTTCTCCGCTGCGTGTACGTACATATGTGTAGACATAATGATTTAATTATTGATCTGCATACAAGTCACTGCTTAGCATCGGCTTAGAGATGATAGTATCCCTTAGTGCTGCTAATATTCGTTACAATAGAATTCACGCATGAAATGTTTGCTGCTTGAAGTACAAATTAAACTGATTGACTGCTTACTTTACTGAATCTTTTTCGCCGCGCTAACACGACATGTAGGTGAAAGCCGAATAGTTTTCCAAACTCTAAGAAGGACCACCGATTTAGTGACTAGACATTCATTATAAATCATTCGTAGTACTTTATACTTTGGATAGAAATTTGTGCTGTGCAATCGTTTAAAAGATGACTCACTCATCACTTTATCCTTCAGCTGTTGAAAGGGAGAAAAGAGTCTCCGGGTTAAGTATGAAAAAACACAGTTATGAAATCCTGAAAGTTTCTTACTCAAAAAAACAGTAGGAACTTTAAATAGAGAACAAGCAAGGAAAGCTAAGTTCGGGTGTAACCGAACATTACATACCCAGCTGCCAAATTACAGCTTGCAAATATTTTAAATTACCTTCTTTTTAAAGTGGGCGGTGTCACTAATTTTCTTTTCTGCGTCATAAGGTCACCCCAACTACTAAGTTTCATCGCTTTATCCGTCTTTGGTAATGAATGTGCGATCACTTTTTCGGTTTTTCGAAATTTTCGATATCGAAAAAGTGGGCGTGGTTATAGTCCGATTTCGTTCATTTTAAAAGCAATCTGAGATGAGTGCCCAGGAACTTACATACCTAATTTCATTAAGATACCTCAAAATTTACTCAAGTTATCGTGTTCACGGACAGGCGGACGGACATGGCTAAATGAATTTGTTTTTTCGCCCAGATCATTAGGATATATCTATCTATATCTATCTCGATTAGTTTATGTCGTTACGGGGTACAGTTATGCGAACAAAATTAATATACTCTGTGAGCTCTGCTCAGCTCAGTATAAAAAGTGAGCATATCTTGACAAGCTTACAAAGATGCCTCTTTCTACTACTCTTTGTATCCTTTCTGGTATTGCCGCACGGGACATCTTTCTACCCCTATAGGTACTGCCATACAGATACCCTTTGTTTCCCTACAGATAGTTTTAGAGAGGTATCTTTGTTCCCCTGGTTTTAGTGTCAATGCAATCAAGTTTTATTATTTCTTAAAATGGGCTACATAAATTGAGGGATGACTGATCGCAACTATACCCATAAGGGACTAGTGTGCATCATTTATAGGCCACTGTAGATAAAAGAGCTTAATCGCGGTCCACTCTCTTAACTGATCGCGCAATTCTGTACAGGGCTAGTTTTTATATCAAGAGGGGGATTGGCTTCAGCTTTAAGTGTTTTCTCCTCAAATTCTTGGAATGGCTTCGGAGATGACTTGCTGTCATCACAAATATTAATAATGCTATCTTTATTAACTTTAACCGGTTAAATTTTCTCGACAGTGCGTTTAGCAATGTCTATCTATCCATCAGTACTATACATGTATAAGGTTTGATTCCCCACACGTAGCCCTCTTGAAGCAACTTCTAAGGCGAAGAGCTTGGTAGGGCGGCATATGTCAAGATATAGAACCTATTATCACGACATTGCTTATGACTTAATGGCAACCAGCAAACAGTTTTAAACTCTTGGTCGTTCAAGCAACTTACGGCAGACATGTTTATGTATCTTGCGGTGCTGACGATCGAGAAGAGATCGTTGAAGGACATCGTTACACCACTTGCTGCAAGCCAGAACTGGCTTCGATTTGCATTCGCTGTCGAAGCAAATGAAAAAATTTGGCCTTAGTTTAGCAAGAACAAAACTAAATGCTCAATCAGTATTATTAGTCCTCGCCTAGGAACCCTGGTTGAGATACATATTGAACACCAGTGTCTAAGGGAAAAACTAGTACTAGGATAATAAAGTCACGCCGCTTCTCCAAACTGTACAACGCCAAGGAAAGTTTAAGCACTTAGTGCATGTGAAGAAACATGTCCAACGCTTTCTGACCCACAGTAAGCTACCTACCCTGATATTGTTTTTATTGTTGAAACCGTAAAAATACTTCTCGAAGGAATAGGAGAGTGTTGCGGATGTAGGTAGTCATTTGGTTTGTCGAAACATATTTTGTCGATTGCCCGGCCAAAGGTTGTTTGTTTTTGTAGTAGCAATAAAAACTTCCCTAAGGTTTCTATCCTCCGGTAACTAAACTTACTAGCCCAACTGTCTCGGGAAGAATTTTAAATCAAGGTCATCCAACAACCATCTTCCGTAAGGACTTCGAAGCGTGGGAGCCTCGCCTGCTAAATGTACATACGTCCATTCCTATATTTGTAATGTGCTCCAGCTCACTCACAAGATCGAGCCTGCCGTTGAGTATTCTTATTCACAAGTCGATATACGTATCGGTAGAAACGACTTTTTCTTAACGGGGTTCTGTTCGAAAAAGTATACTGAAGATGTCGTATCCCCAAACCGAAAATTCGTTCCCAAATATTACAAAGTTTCATCCTGTTTTAAAACCCCTGTTACTATAACACTTATGGACGTACGCTATCCTGGGGATCGAATAGTACTAGATTGTAAAGCAACACCGCCGTGCTGTTGGGCTCAAGAGGCAAAGCGGTATCAAAAATTTACAAAAACTTTTTTCAAATAAAAAGAGTTTTTTATTGTATATTTGAACGATTTTCTCATTCGAAAACGAAAAATGACACTGATGATGGCGCAACGCCGGAACTGGTTTGTTTCTTAACAAAATTGGACAAGCGATGACGGAAAATTATTCCAGAATACATCAATTATCCACCCTGTCGGAAAATTAGCAAAACATAAGGAGCCAAAAAGGTTTTCTTAGACGGGTCGTCCCTTGGCAGTGGTTTGGCAAACACTCTGAGTGTTTTTTTGCTATGAAAAGCTTTCTGCCTTGCAGCTGCCGTTCAGGGTCAGGATAAAACATGTATTTAAGCAAATTGGAAGAGAAGCTCGGCCAATGACTCCTCGGATGTAAATGGTGCCAAGTATAACTTTGTTTTTATAAAAGCATAATCTCACTCTGCCTATATCGTAACTCAACACCACCTACCATGGCAGATGCCCAACCCACAGCAATGAAACGTAAAGTCATCTCTTTGTTCACAGCTGTGAAAAGATCTCAAGACAATTTTCTAGGTAAAACAGATTAGAAAATAATGTCATTAAACCAATCAGTCGTATGAATTTTAATGACCTCTCATAAAAGATGTAATAACTATACTCGTAACAACCATTTCCCCGTAATGGCACTTAATTTATATAGTCGTTCTAAGGAAAGCAAAATGACAAGGCAATCAAAAGGCTACTGACATTAAAATAAAACTAAAATGGCAACATGATGACAGAAATATACGAGTTCCAAGCCACCTGCAATGCGTACAAATGCATTACATGAATAAATGGAAAGAGCGATAAACTCCGAAGAGATTTTAGGCCGAGCTTCTTTTCCAATTAGCGTCGTGCCTCTTTTAATTTTTCTTACAAATTAGCGAAACGGGACCTAGTTGTTTTATGCCGACTCCGAACGGCATCTACAAGGCATATGAGTATTCGCTGAGAGCTTTTCATGGCAGAAATACACTCGGAGTGCTTGCCAAACACTGTCGAGGGGCGAACCCGTTAGACAATTTTTTTTCTAATTGAAAAAACTGGTTTCTATAATTTTTGTGTTGCTTTGCCCGGGGCGTAAACCCAGAATCTTGGGTGTGGTAGGCGGAGCATGATACCATCACACCGCATGCGCCACATAAATTGAGCATTGCGAGCTTCTTGTAAAAGTGATACATGTGAAGTTAAGTTTAAGAGGGTAACTTTTTTTGGAAAATGTGAACTATGTATTGTCTGGTATCCACCAGAGGGCGGGTTGATTTTAAGCTGAAGGGAAAGTGACGACGTATTTTTGGATACACCATCAGAACTTGAAAATGAGACCTTGAAGGCAAATTTTTTGAGGAGGATACCATGCGTAAAAGGCAAGATACAATTTTGAGAACAACAATTCGCGTTCTAATGTTTGTACGATACAGATTTGAATTCATTATAAAACTTTATCACCAAACGCTGCCTTCACTAGCGCAGAAAGTACTACCCAATGAAGGGCACATTCACAGGATCAGTTGTTTTATTGATCATTCATTCATAAATCAGCAGCGACACTTGGTATATACTAATACGCTTAGTAGTTTTCTTAATCCATGAGCGCCGTCTGCCACAAGTACCATTTCTCACAGCTTAAAACTTCCTAGCACCATCTCTATCAGTAGCGCCAATGCTCCACACAGCTCTGCTCCACATTACTTGGTATTTTATTTCTTACGACAGGCGGACCTGCCGCGGGTATATTCTTAGCCACCTAAACCGCTGGGGTGAGGCGATCCGAGCTCATATCTAACAAACGACAGCCCCATAAAACTTCGGTAAGTGTTTTTACTTCCACTACAACAACAAGTACAAGGACAAATAATATTAAAATACTTATTAGTGGGTTTCCAAGTTCTGTAAATATATTTCTTCAATAAAGACTCATCTACCTTGGAAGATGCCACTGGGAGCCGGCAAAAAAGAAAAATGAAAGCCCTTCCTTAATTTCCTCGGAGGGTACCACAGTGGACTAATATAGGGGGCCAGTGGAGAAAACCACTTTTGCAGTATTGGACAAAAGCAGTTCGCACCACGGCAAGCAGCCCAAGTTTCGACTTTGAAGGTAGTGTATGGATATGTGGCGTGAGTAGTTTGCCCAAGCAAATACTGGGTAAGGTTAATGGCATCTGTCCCTTTTATTCAATATGTAGGTCTGTAGTGGCATAACATCAAATAACAGTGACGTCACACTCAGTACTTAGAAAGTCGCTCTTCTTGCGACGATATATATAGTTTCGGATAAGGCTGACCCCGATGATGCACGGAAGCCGAGACCGAGGTATTTTTGCCTATTCCAAACAAAATCCGGACAGAAGCCTAAATTTACTTGATGATTTTCAACTCATGAAAGAGACCGCTACACCGAAATGGGTTTACCAGTAAACTAAGTCCTTCCGCACCATGGACTCGATGCCCAAGGGCGGACTGTAAATGGTCAAGGGTGCTCCGAACTGCCGTCAGTCTTTACTCGTGAATCTATTGAAAGCAAGTGATCCCCGGATGCCCGAAATGTAACCATGGCCCATGATATTTATTCCACATCAAGACAAATAGGCTTTAGACCTGAGACTGTCTATAAACAAAGCATAACATTGCGAAATGGCACAGAACGCCTTGACGGCATATAAGGTGACCCACTCATATGGGCAGTATGATAAAACAACATTCACAAGGAATCTTCTAACATTTTGGTCAGCTTTCGTCTGATGAATGCCAAAATAGAAACCAAATTATCACACTATATAAACTTACCCTGGCAAAATTTCTATGTGCATAGATAATGTTCAAAATCTTGCCCATCCAGAAGAGATCAACACAAGTTTACTGAATGTCCTGCAGGCTGAGAGTCCACCTATTACAACAACGTAGACACAACACTTCTTTAAATTGAGGGAGGCGACAAACTACCGTGAAGGGAATCGGAATTGTTGGTGAGACTGGCCGACGAAACTAGTAGAGCAGCGGAGGTTAGTTATTTTTCGCTAGTAAGTACTCAACCGATCCAAAGTCGAGTAGAGGTCCCACTTTCTTTACTTATGAATATACATTAATTTACCGATGTTATTTGAGTCCAGCACACACCCAGATCGTCACAGAGAGTTGTTATGATTATGGAGAGATGAGTGATAGATAACTATGTCAAGGGGAAGCGGGTGGCTAACGGGGAAGTCCATGCCAAATCAGTCAGTAGAACGTATGGCTTATGCGAGACCCAATAACTAGTCGGTCGGCGAATCAGTGAACAGTTGGCTGATAACCAGGAGGATCAGAGGAGTTGGTTGAGATTAAGCAATCGAACTTTGGGTGTTGAAGATGATGCGTTGACCGAAAGGTGCTTAATAGTGGATGGTCTGCCGATGTATGATTTGACTATAAACGGTTAATAGGAACTGGTCGAGGATTGACCGATTGTTGATAAATGGTGCATTGTGGACGGTCAGTGGTGAAGCAGCGTGTGGTTGATTGGGGCCAGCATTACACCGGGGCAGATCAGTAACTGGTAAGCCGATATGTAGCCTATATACATAAGTATAACCAGTGCATGATGACTCAACATTCATATACCAACAGATATTCCACATGGTGAACGAAGGTTAGAATACCGGAAATTCATTGAGATCTCACCTTTAGGCGTATACCTTTTCAAAGAATGGAACCAAGTATTTTAGTAAAATAGCTGGCCTCTATTCAGGTAGCTGAACGTGAATATATTAGAAACTGTAGGCGCCGCAATATCCGAACTTGAGTTACCTCAGCCAATATTGACAAATTGCAATTCAAAAAGAAACACCCTTTACCAGATAAATAATGAGAATTTTGAATTCCTCATTCCTTTGCTCACACTACCGTTTTAATCATCACATCAACCTTGTTCCTTTCCCTACCTACCCTTCAACAACTTTCTTCGTCTTTAAACAGATGCTCATAGATAACAGATGAATAGCGTAAAACTGTCATTGCAACAAACTTAATGCGATAATATTTTGCTCGTACTTCAGGTGCTGTCAGAGCCAATAAGTTAACTGTAAATTGCAACAATTTGTTGTCCGCCACAACTGCATTGAGCTGAACTGTCACAAGAAGAAAGTGGAAAGGAAGCGTAGAGATGTCAACAGAGATGCAAGAAAGATATGAAATGATGCAACAACAAAAGTTCACCGGTCAAATGACGCACAGCAGATGCGCCAGGCGTACTAACTGAATTGTCTGGCTTGACTGGCTGAATAACTCTACGTGTCTGGTGGGTATGGCGACTGTCAGATGGCTCGGTTGTTATGACATCCCACAGAAGCCGGTAAATTACACAAGTACAAATGAGGTGTATATGGGATATTCCATCCCATTTCGACCAATTTTGAACCCGACCCCTTTAGAATTGGTTGAAAGTTTTTCTTCTTTTTCTAGCTTACGAAATACGTTTTTCAGAATTTTTCCAAATTTTTTCATCCAACCCAAAAAAAGTTATGAATTTTAAAAAAAACACCGTTTTTGTTTTCAAAATGCTATAACTTTTTCAAAAACTGACCGTTTGGGATCTTTTTTTCTTAAATTGTTTTTAAATGTAATTTTCGGAAAAAATACAAAAAAATTTTAAAGTTTTTTTTTTTTAATTTTTCAGTTTTTCGAGATTTTTCGAATTTCGCCATTTTTTTTTTTCTCATAAAAAACTTCAATCAATTCTGCAATCATCCCCACTAATCCCAGAGTGGGCCGATTTTTTTTTTATATTTTTTTTTTATTTAATTGAAAAAAAATTTTTTTTCTCGAAAAACTGAAAAATTAAAAAAAAACTTTAAAAATTTTTTTGTATTTTTTCCGAAAAGTACCAAAAAAAGATCCCAAACGGTCAATTTTTGAAAAAGTTATAGCAATTTGAAAACAAAAACGGTGTTTTTTTAAAAATTCATAACTTTTTTTAAGTTGGCCAATTCTAAAGGGGTCGGGTTCAAAATTGGTCGAAATGGGATGGAATACCCCATATGTATGTATGTACATATGTATTGCAGGTGTATAAGTGCAACAAGGCCAAAAGGCAACATGCCGTCTGTGATATGACTTGATAAACTCTGACTGCAACAGGATGCTAAGAACTAAATGCAGCTATAAAAACTAAATTTGTATGTTAAGGCTATGATGGGTTCGAAGGACACAGTTTGTTACTATTTTTAAGTTTGTTGTGGTCCAAAGTGGCAAAGTACTTAAGTATTTGAGTTTGTGAAAAGGTAAGCAAAATAAGTATTTGCAAAAAACGAAGAAGAAAAATATTGAAGGGGCGATGTTAAGAGAAATGGGTTGTTATTCTGAGGTTCTTCCTCTTCAATGCAAACTAAATTTCATGTCATACAAATTTATGAACTTGTGATATGGCTTATCTGTTATAGGCTCGCCATCGAATGCTAGGTAAGTTTAGTCTTTCAACCTTATTACACTCGTCGCAATGGTTTGCCATTACAGCGGAGGTAATGACTTCCCATGTCAGAGATTCAAGGGGTTGATAAACGCAATACATGGCTTTCGCAAACCAATTGTCAACCTGACCTGCGCGAGGGGAATCCTGTTATTAATATGCATCTATCATACAAATATTTAATAGAAGAGGCTCTGGCCATCCCTAGTTTCTCATGGAACTAGGAGGCGGGGGCGGTATGGCCTGGAAGGTTCAATGTGGTCATATTAAATCGTTCCCGAGATGGTCGTGCTAGTACCTTAACTGTGCTTGTTACTGGAACGTACCGTATCTATATCCAGCAAAGGAACAATAACATCGACAACACTATCCGAAACTCTCCGGGAGTGTCCTTATCGCTACAGCAACAACAACAAAAACAGTTCGCATGTCGAAAGTAGTACTTGCCTGCAAGAGTAGAGGAGGCAACTCCGTATCTATTAGCAACGACGTGAATGCTAGAGGGAGTTCGCCGATTCTTTCTTTGATGACGAAGTACGTAACTTCGGCCTAACTTTCTTCGCCAGTCCCAATTGTGTTCACCTCCTTCAGACCTAAGAAGGCAGAGTTTATGTTGCGTTTGATAATGAATGACCTTGCCATAATTGGCGTATTCGAGCAATTTTACATTGTTGGAGATAGCTCCAGCACCGTATACTTCTGTATTGGACTCTTGATGGGGCTCTAAGAACCACAAAAGAGTGGACGAGGCAATACACGTGTACACAGATTGTTTGAAATTAAGGGAAGGTGGAGGGTCTGTGGTATGCTGTATGTGAGGTCCCGAAACATACATATCCTACAAAGTGCAGGTCATTTAAGTATTTTTCTGGGGGAAGTAGTAGCCGTGACCACAAATAAAGCTGCGCATAACACAACTTCTGAAAGTGTGTTAGTGTGTAAGCAATCGTAAAAATAATAGGGATAAATATACATCTTTATTGGGTCTCCGGGCAAATGGAAATAGATGTAAATGAAAAAGCGGTTGAGCTAGCTAAATAGGGCGCATCCCTTAAAGCTTGAACCGTAGAAGTGTCAGGCCAAAGCTGCACTTGATCAACCAAGCAGGCATGGCGTTAATAGAACGTGGTGCATAGGTGAAAATTTGAGTTACTCATACATCTAAATTGAGAATACTTAACCCTTTCGCGACTACTGTGACTGTATATCCGACCTGTATTCAAAATATTTTTGCTATTTATGAAAACGTCTATTTGAGTTGGCCAGTAATAATTCTTTGTTTCATTAGTACTCTAAACCATGGTTGCTCTGTCATGTGTCGGTTTATCAAATAAATAATCACAAAAAAAAAAAATGTCCACATATCGTCGCCCGCTAGCCAGAAGCATGAATGTGCAATTTTTCCGAATTTCTGCTAGATGCCTCTTTGGATTACCCTTTAGATTCTCCAAGTTCTACTTAAATCTAGAGCTTCCTACGTACATGGAAACCCCAATAATTTGCAAAGCCATTTTCACGAAATTCAATCACACAAAAACAAAGTAATGCTGTTCCTGTTTGTATGACATATTCGTTGATATGGCTCAACAATTTTTGAAAAAAAGTAAGAACAGCACACATTCGTATGTTCGAATGTTCGGATGCCTGAATTTTGGGCACCAACTCGTAACTCACCAAAACTTTTCGAGGTTCACACACAATTATATGACGATTTTTATACCTTTAATGAACATGAAATGGTATATTAACTTTGGTCCGATGTTTGTAACGTTGAGAAATATAGAAGATAGACTCACCATTAAGTATACCGAATTGATCAGGGCGACGAACTGAGTTGATATAGCCATGTCCGTCTGTCCGTCCGTCCGTCTGTCTGTTCGAAAGCAAACTAGTCCCTCAAATTTTGAGATATCTCAATGAAATTTGGCACAACGATGTATTTTTGTATTATATTAGACATTTGTCGGATCCTGTAGGATCGGGCCACTATAACATATATCTCCCATACAACCGGTCATTCAGATAAGAAGATTTTGGTCATTCCTGCCGCAATTTAGAAAGTATAAACGTGAAACTCGGTGATATATATTCTAATATATCATTGAAGATATCCTGAAAAAATCACTTTGATCGGAGCTATATATAGTTATATCCCATACAACCGATCGTTCAGATAGAAAGATTTGTGGCCATTTCTCCCTTAATTTAGAAAGTAAAAACGTGAAACTCGGTGATATATATTCTAATATATCATTGAAGATATCCTGAAAAAATCACTTTGATCGGAGCTATATATAATATATATCCCATACAACCGATCGTTCAGATAAGGGGTTTTTTGCCATTTTTTATTTTATATTTATCTTAAGAATCGTTTAGGTATGTACATCTGTTCACTATATATTTCTTATCTTATACATCCGATTATTTTGAGATTACAAACGGGATAAGATTATTGTTCGGTCCCATTCAGGAAAGGTATGAAATCTTCGGCGCAGCCGAAGACAGTCCCGTCCTTACTTGTTTGATTTATAATTATTTTACTCAGGGAGCTATAAAACTACCCATGCGATATATATGCTAGTTGAGATACACAAAAGATGACCTGTACAAAGTAGTCTTCATAAAAAATATACCGATAAAGAATTTCTAATAGCTGAATATCCAAAATAAAGATAGTTTTTTAATTGAACACGAACCGGTTTATTTGACGCCGTTGCATCTTCTCGAATCAAAACTAAAATACGTGGAAAAATTGTGTGAAAAACTGGTTATACCAAAATAATATTATTCTTTTTATAAAAATCTTGAGGGCAACGCTTTTCCCGAACCCAACATTTCAGAAGATTCTGAATCTGATGAGAATAAGAACTAGTTCTAAGTTTGCAATAATATATTAAATTAAAAAACATTAGTGTATATGAATTTGAATTGAATGTCTAGTGTAACTTTTTTCATTTACATACATACTTTCGATAAGCCAAAGCCTTGGATGTTTTCCCAAATACTGTGATGCTCCGAATCCCAATCCGCCAACGGAATTGGCCCAGCTGGCCTTGGCTTGGTCCTAACGTAATTTGAAAATCAATCTGCTGTGAATTTTTTACGTCTTTTGAGGTTAAGGCCATACCATGACCAGTTGGGACTATTCTTATAGCGTATTCGGAGTCAGCACATCAAAATACATAGAAAGCATCAACCGATTTACCTGATCCGGCTACTGTGTAGCTGTGTAGTGTGTGTGTGTAGATGTGTTAACAAAAAATTAGATCAGCTTTTTAAATTTTTGTTGTGCCAGAAAAATGAATATGCTAAATCTCGGTGAGTAGAAGGGATGCGAGCTGAACAATTATCTCAGTTGAAAGAGCATGGTGTGAGTATACTATTTAAGTACATTTTTACACTAGAAACTAATTCTAATAATAATAATAATTCTAATTTGAGGAGATTTCCCATCATTTTCATTTTAGCACATTCATGCTTCGGGCAAGCGGGCGACGATATATGGGGAAATCCGCCAACTTTGGTTTTTTTGGAGAAAAACATTTTTTTTTTGTAACATGGTAACACGCAAATATCTTTTTGCTAGGAACATGGAGGGTTAAATTGGAGCTAGATTACATCAACGTTACTCGTCTTACATAATGTCTTAAAAAGATATAGTCAAAAGATCGAGCAAAATATATATAAATTCAGGTCGCAATATTAAATATACATTTATTTCAACACTTCTGTACCGATTATTTAAAAAAATATACCGAAATTTTAATAAAATATGGAGATATATGCAGCTGTTAGCTATGTAAAATTTTTTTGATACACGAGACCCGGTTTTGTAGATATCGGTAAAAATATAAAACCGAATAACCGCCAAATATTTTCTACTGCAAAGTTTGCAACACATTTATTTTAACACCTTTCTGCCGATTCCTTTGAAACTTTTAAACATATAAATATGTGAACGAAGTATGTTTAGGAAAAAAAGTTTTAATACCCGAGATCCGGTTTTGGAGATATTGATAAAAATATAAACCCGGTAAAGCAAACATTTTTTTTACTTATTTAAATACTTCTTAACCGAATGTGTTGAAATTTTATCAGGATGTACTTTGTTGATACCCGAAACCCGGTTTTAGAGATATCGGCAAAAGTATGAAACCGGGTAACTGTCAAATATTTTTGTACCTGTATTATAGATATCAAACAAAAGGTATTTTAAAGACATTTAACTTACTGCAGTTGTCATATCCATATTCCCACATCTTAAGGCTATTACATGAAAAAAGTAATGTAAGCACAGAGCTTCATTAAAACATTCACCCCTATTCTGCATTTCGATTACGTTCCCGTTCTACGATCCGCTTTAATCGAAGTTGGGTATTCTGCATTACGACGGAATCGTAACGAGAAGAGGAAGAGCAAATGATTTTTCGAAATCAGCTGTTTGTACGGAATGTGTGAAAATTGGAATAAAATAAATTAAAGAAAATGTGTTTGAACGTTTATATTTTATTATCCACGCCATTTTGTACAAAAAAAAGCAATAGAACATATTGCCGCAGTGTTATATTTTTTTGAGTGAAGTGTTTTCATAATTGTAAGTGTGTTTTTGTCGTTCTTTTGGCCAATTCCCTGCCGTGGCCACCAAGTTTTGTTAAAACGGATTCCTGCACGAATATAGTTGACATATTCTGTATTTTATGGATGCTAATTTCATTACACTGGCCTAAAATACTTTATTAAGGTTTATTTATTCTTTCCGCAAGGGTTGTTTACGTTTTCGCTTCACCTTCCTCTACTCCGGCAGCTTGCTTTGACATATAACTGAACCCAACGAAGAGACACAAATTGTAGCTGTCTATTATAATGGAATCAATAGCCACGGCATTATTTGTGGAGTTGGAAAGCAACGCATACGAAAATGGCCAGGCGAGAATGGAAAGGCAAATATTGCGAGATTTGTGTAATCCATTTGAGATGAGAGACGAATTGCAAGAAATTGAACTTAAAAGTGGTAAAGTTTAATGACTTATTTTCTTATTTAGGTTCAAAGAAAACTTTCGACTTAATAAGGATGCTTTCAAGTATGCCTTAGATACTTTTGCGGGGCAAATACGTCCAAGGACTTCGACATCGATATGTTCACCCCTATTCTGCATTTCGATTACGTTCCCGTTCTCCGCTCCGCTTTAATCGAAGTTTGGTATTCTGATTACGACGGAATCGTAAAAAGAAGAGGGAGAGCAAATTATTTTTCGAAGTCATCTGTTGGTACGGAATGTGTGAACATTGGAACAAAATAAATTAAAGCAAATTTGTAAAAAACACTGAAAAACGTTTATATTTTATTATCCACGCCATTTTGTACAAAAAAAAGCAATAGAATATATTGCCGCAGTGTTATATTTTTTTGAGTGAAGTGCTTTCATAATTGTAAGTGTGTTTTTGTCGTTCTTTTGGCCAATTCCCTGCCGTGGCCACCAAGTTTTGTTAAAACGGATTCCTGCACGAATATAGTTGACATTTTCTGAATTTTAAGGATGCTTATTTCATTGCACTGGCCTTAAATACTTTATAAAGGTTTATTTATTCCTTCCGCAAGGATTGTTTACGTTTTCGCTTCACCTTCCTCTACGCCGGCAGCTTGCTTTGGCATATAACTGGACCCAACGAACAGACACAACTTATAGCTGTATATTATAATGGAATCAATAGCCGCGGCATATTTGTGGAATTGGAAAGCAACGCATACGAAAATGGCCAGACGAGAATGGAAAGGCAAATATTGCGACATTTGTGTAATCTATTTGAGATGAGTGACGAATTGTAAGAAATTGAACTTAAAAGTGGTAAAGTTTAAAGACTTATTCTCTTATTTAGGTTCAAAAAAAACACTCGACTTAACAAGGATGCTTTCAAGTATGTGTTAGATACTTTTGCGGGGCAAATACGACCAAGGACTTCGACATCGATATGTTGTTTTTGACCTGTAAACATATAAAAAAAACAATCATCATCACGCCTTCTACGTTTCTTAACAAGTTTTGCTTAGATTTTTGTTAAAATTCTGTTATAAATTAATAAAAAAATAAAAAGAAAATATTTTTCCGCCAACTAATTTGCAACTTAGAAAAACGGAACTACGATCGAAATGCAGAATACGCAAAATCGAACGATTCGAAGTTGGATCGAAAGAGATTGGAACACAGAATACCAAAATTGCCAAATCGAAAAAATTCCAATCCAAGTCGAAGTACAGAATAGGGCTGATTAATATTGTACACAGATCAAAGTTAATTGATGTTTCTTTTTTTATTTTTGTACCAAATTGGTGTTTCTTTTCATTTACTTTTAAATAAAACCTGCTTTAAAAAAAAAATGTCTACACTTTTTGACGATTGCATTGCAAACATCAATAACTTTCTTTGCGTGAATATTCCAAGATAAGGCAATTGATGGTATACTACTGAGAACAAAATTAACAAACGGGTATGGAGTGATGAAAGTAAAATTGTAGCTGTGCCCACAAAAAAACATTCTCCTGAAAAAAATTTACGCAACCAAGCGCTTCCACTTTTCTGCCTCTATCTTCAAAACTGAAAGGGGCACATTGAATTTGAAGCTCTAGGTATTTTTAGTCCCTGATAGGCTATTATCGTGCATAATCCAAATTTCAATACTCAGTTGCCTCAAAAAGCTACAAGCAAAAAAACTGTCAATATTGAAAATGACAAAAAAAGTATCGCTACTTTGATTGTTGATAGTTTTGAGTATTGGAGGGGCACATTAATTTTGCTCATACTTTTAGAATCTCCGTCTCGAAAACAACATTCTGTTTAAATTCTATAGCGTTTCAGCGATGCCTCAAAATTTTATCGAAAAAATTCCAAAAAAAAAAATCAAGAGCATCGCTTGAAAAAGTGTTAAAATCAACGTTTTTACGTTTCGAATTTCTGCAAAAACTTACTATCAACTTTCTTGATTTTTAAAATCATCAGATCGGATAGTCAAAAGGTCAAACTTAATGCCCTTGTGCTTTTTTCTGGCCTTAAGTTTTTTGCCCATGTGTAAAACCCCGAGTATCCAAAAAAGTTAATGTTTTTGGGATTTGCCCATATACCAAAAAAATGTTAGGAGAATAGAGATAAAACTGCTACCCGAAAGGGTCAAGGCTGATGATGGCGTCACATGTTTATAAATTCAGCCCCGTTAGTCACAGCAGGTGTATGAGGTTGATCACATTCTACGTTCGTATCACGCACGCGCGAGATCAAGGTTCTAGCTACCAGGAGTGGCAGAGGTGCCAGATATCTAGTTCCTAGAATACTTCCTGTATATATATGTAAAATATATGTAATTCCTGGTACTAATTTTAGTTGCTCTGTCTGGTCCTCAAACAAAATCTGTTAACACTCAGTGTATGTGAGGTTGTAACGTAGCGTTACAATAGTACGACCCCCACTGTAACCCTTTTTCTCCTACGCCTGAGACCCCCACTCTAACCCTCTTTCACCTACGCCTGAGAGTATACATGCATAGTACATTAACAGGTAGCCAACAGCAGCAGCTACATATCAATGCATGCGAATAGCATTTGGCGATAACAATATGTACACAGTACGCCAACTCACAGTAAATGGCAAATTGAAGTACAAAATTAGCGGTTCATTTCTCACTCGCATCATAGCAGAAGCAGTATAAAAGAGAATGAATTTGCTGTTGTCACTTCATTCCTCGCAGGTTAGTCAGAGGAAGTGGTTGCTTTATTAAGCACGGAGTGGAAAGTGGCGCTGTCAGGGAACGGGTCACTCCTGCTTGCGGAGACAACGGGTTGTCGCCTTTATGGTTTTCTCGCCCGTGTCCCAGCTAAGTGGGGGGGGGGGGGGGTGAGGTTTCGCCGCCTTATGACCATCCGGCCCTTTTCCCCTCCGCCCCGGCTCCGGCCGTAGACCGGTCCAGCAGCTGTGTCGTAAGGCGCACTTCCCCTCAGCACACGGATCGGCCTACGGAGTTGCGGCTGGTACAACTCCGCGTCCAGCCCTGCCATCGTGTGGGCATGGAGGCGGTGGTGTCCAGCTAGCGGACCGGCACTAACCACAATTCTATTCATTCCTCGCAGGTCCCTCTGCCGCCGCCACTGAGACAGCGTCCTCGCAGGAAGCCGCCACCCGCAGCCGCCGCTCCTGGTCACCCCCCCCCCCCCCCCCCTAAAAGGTAATCAGCCAGAAAGTTTGCACCGACACCTCGGCTTCGCCACGCCACAGGTACGCGCTCCGTTGCCCTATTGTTTTCGTCGCTATCCTACGCCGTTGCGCCGCTCGCTATCCTACCGCCGTTGCGCCGCTGCTCCGACGACCGTTGGTCGCCCGCTATCCTACCGCCGTTGCGCCGCTGCTACGACGACCGTCAGCCGCCCGTTATCCTACCGCCGTTGCGCCGCTGCTACGACGACCTTTAGCCGCCGCTACCTTATCACCGTCCAGCCAGCTCGCTGGTGCCGTCATTGCGTCCATACCGCTACATCTATTCGTCCGTTAATACTGTCCGCCGTCCAGCCGCCGTGCTAATCCCGCCACTGCGCCAATCCGTCCGCTAATACTGTCCGCCGTCCAGCCGCCGTGCTACTCCCGCCACTGCGCCAATTCGTCCGCTAATACTGTCCGCCGTCCGGCGCCGCGCTGATTCCGCCGCTACCTCCGGACCACCGTACCATCCCGCCCGCTACTGCACCGCCGTTCAACCGCCGTACCGACCCCTCCGCTATTACTAAGACTGTTAGCCGCTGCTCGCCTCCCGCCCCTGCCATCTTTGTACAGAAAGCTGCTACCCTCACTACCCTTCAAGCCGTGTGTGTGTGTGTATTCGTCATTAACACATAACTACTGTGTTCTTATTAAGTGGGGGTTTGTGGGACCTCTACTTGACCCTGGATTGACTGAGTGCTACCTCAGCCTTCGACAAAACCCACCTCATAAGGTCTCTATTGACCGTCAGTTCAAGCCAGCAAAAAAATTGGCGAATTTCAAGTGCAAATAATTAAAGCTTGGTGTGTTTGAAGAACAGAAATTTTTTTATTGCTTATTTAATTAAGTTATTTTATATATATATTTTTAAAGTTCAATTACATATGCTATGGATGTATGTATGAATGTAGGCATGTATGTATGTATGTACATATGTACTAGATATGTGATAAAATTAAATAAGTAGTTATGGAACATTTTCTTACTACAAATATATATATATATATATATATATATTAATTATTTGTTATTAATTTTGCTGAGCTTTAATCAAGTTAAATAAGGTAGTAGGGTAGTGACTTAAGCTACATTTTTAATAGACTTACACATTTATAAATGTATATATATACCTACATATGTAAGTAAATCGACGTGAAAGCTTAAATAGTACTTAAAAGCGGCACAAAATATTACATTTTAAAAATATTTATATAAAAAATGCCACATTTTTTTAATATAAAATAAAAGCGTTTGAAGTTAATTTAAAGGTATTCACAAAGTTCGTGGTTGTATGCACATATTTATGCATGTGTGCATTAATTGTTACATTTTTTTAATAACTTTAAATATACTTAAGCTATTTCTGTAGGTAAGTATGTATGTTTGTATATAATTTACGTTTAGTTTAAAGAAGTAGTTTTAATTATTTTTTAAACGCTAAATTCTAGTATCTCTTTTTCGTCACTTACATACCTATACATACATATTATAGTTTTTAAATTTATTTAGTTTATACTTACATATGTATGCACATACGTTTGCATGTCTGTATATCTATTATATTTTCTATGACAAACGCAAATTGCTTGCTTACAGTAAATTTCATTTTAAACTTAGCTTAGCTCCGCCTTGATTTTCTTACAGAAAATAAAATACACTTAAAATCAAGTTTGTCTATTTCTGTATAGATCTATGTACATATGTAATTTTTAAACAATGTCCTTTGGTATTTTCAGTATTTTTTATTTTTTTCGCATGACAGTATCTACTGTTTAATTTTTCAAAATTATCAGCATTGCTTTGAAATGCAAGATTTATTTTAAAAAATAGTTTTTGCATTAATATCAAAGTAAATAAAATCAAATTCACTGCAATTTTAAGATAATAAAATTTAGTTTAAACTGGCGTTAATTTAATATCAATTTTATATAAAAAAAAAATTGTATCAGCACAACTGCTCCGCCTAGTGTGTGTGTATGTATGTATGTAGTCAGCTCTTCAAATTCTATTAAGTCACTTCAGTTCGCTTTAATCGAATCAGAAGCCTTGAAACGCTTTAAGTAGAGAGGCAAACCCAACGTTGAAACGTTTTGCTTTCTCTTCGTTGCCTGCCAGGATTTTTCTTGTTTGTTTGTTGTTTTACTTGTGTGTGAAGTGTAATGAATGCAGTGTTGCCATACAATTTATGTTGCTTGTATTGTTTTTTTTATCAAATACGCAGGCGGTGTCATCTTGTTGGCATGACAAGATCCTCGGAAACGTTTTCAACGCAATATTTTCAAGTATGTACATAGCCATACATATGTAGATATGTATGAATGTATGCATTTATTATACCATTGCCATTATTTTTATTTTTCTTTATCTTTACCATTATCTTTATCTTTATCATTATCTTTATATAGGTATATCATCCACTTTAGTTTTATCTTCTTCTTTATCTTTAACTCTATCTTTCTTTTAATAATTTTCTTCATCTTCATTTTCTTCTCTATCTTTATCTTAATTTTCGTATGTTTTTCTTTAACATTTCTTTATTACTTGACATTAGCTTTATCTATGTCTTGATTTTTATCTTTACTTTTCTCATTGTTTTTATCTTTTATGTGTATCGTTTTACTTTTTATCTTCGTCTTTTTTGTTATCTCTATGGTTGTCTTTGAACTTATTTTCAACTTCATCCCTTTCGTTTGTTTTATTTTCTCTTTATTTTATTTCATTTTTACTCATTTTAGTTTAATTTCTTCTATCAAATTTTTCTATTTTATTTTATTTTATTTTATTTTATTTTATTTAAAGTAAATTAAATTTTATTTGTCCATTTAATTTTTTTTATTTTATTTTACTATGTGTTATTTTGTTTGATTTACTTAATTTAGTTTCTTTATTTTATCTTGTTTATTCTATTTTGTATGATATTTTACTTTTGTTTATTTTATTATGTTTTACTTTATTTTATTGCATGTTTTTGTTTTATTTTATTTTCTTTAAATTTATTTTGTTTTGGTTTATTTTATTATTTTTTTATTTCATTTGTTTATATTATGTTCTTTTTTAAAATTTCATTTGTATTTTATCTTATTTTATTTTATTTTATTTTTTTTTTTATTCAATTCAACTTTATTTCATTTTTATTTTTTATTTTATCTATCTATCCCTGTGTTCCCGAATTTTTAAACTCTTTATTCTAAGTCATGGTCTGCATATTACTCTTGACCGCCAAGTTCTAAGTACTTAAGAAATATCCCATATTATGACAAAGTCGTCGCTACTTTTATTAGTGTCGTGTCCTCGGTACTGTTCGGACTCGCAGCATCGGCCATGTCTTCATCCTCAATATCGCCATCAACACCACTATTACCTCCGCTCACATCCTTCGGTTCCTCTTCTGTCACAGCATCTGTTGCATCGTTATTTTTATTCATTAGATTTTCTTTATTCTGGTTAAGGTCCGTGTTTGAGATAGTGCTCGCAACACTATTGGTATTAGCTATCAGCACACCCGAGTATTTCACACCATTTAGTTCGAGATTTACAACCAACTGTTGCTCCCCATTTTCGTTGGTGCCTATTTGAAAGAAAAAGAGAATAATGTTAAGTTCATGCTAATCTGGAACTCAGGGTTTATAAGATGCAACTATATGTGCCTATCAAAACCGTAAAACTAACATCAGAATGAACCATAAAATGGACAGATACATAGCTACTATTGCCGGAAATGCATTGCAATGAGGAGGCTGCCCAATAGTTGTGTAAGTACTTAGAGTGGTTTGGCAGAACAACTGCTCTACTACCTACTATTCCCACATCGTACCATCCGTGGTCACAGCCACTAGCTCTTGACCCAAATTTCAAAACATCATCGTAGAGCAGCCCATTGTTCGCATACAATATATGTATAGATTCACCGATTCCAATGAGGATTGCCAAACTGGGCAAACTAGTTGTTAGTTTTTCCTAAAAATGGCGAATCTGAGTTTCACCTGTAAAGGCATATGACTTTTTCTTGAGCTGCTTTATGTAAACTACACTCAGATTTCTGTCAATCTCAAAGGGTGTTGTTGTTGTTATATTAACGATAAAGACACTCCCCGAAGGCTTTGGGGACTGTTATCGATGTTGATGGTCCTTTGCCGGATATATATCCGATACGATCCGGTAACAAAGCACCATTAAGGTACTAGCCCGACCATCTCGGGAACGATTTATATGACCACATTAAACCTTCTAGGTCATCCTGTCCTCCACACCACCTAGTTCCATGAGGAACTTAGGGTCGCCAGAGCATCGGCTGTCAATGAAACAGGATTCGCCACGGGTAGGTGAGGTTGAGAATTGTGTTGGAGAAGCTATATATTGCGCTGGCAATCCCTTGAATAAGTTTGGTATATCAGTCGCCTCTTACGACAGACATACCTACTGCGGTTATATTTTAAGCCCAAAACCCGCTTGAGTAATGTTAAAGGGTCTAGGTATATGCTGTCACAAAGTTAGAGCCGGCAGCATGTAATATATGAGATTACCGACATGTCACTTTAAAGGGTATGAACACATCATTGAAATTAGAATACGTGCCAACAAAGTCGTGCTTCCTCTGGGTTAAAGCGAGCATAAGACGGTTAAGTGTTTTTGCGCACTTTCTTGGTTTACACCAATATGCGTAATGAGCTTTGCTACATCGCCTAGATTCGTAGCAGGTTGAGGTACGACCCCTGACAATATATGATTTCTTTCTCTACGGAGTAGGGAGAGGACATTCAATTTTGGTCTTCATCGCCTCCGCTCTCGCCTAAAGGGATCTGACAAAAAGGCACAACTTAGCTGTCAAGATTTGATAATTATCTATTGAAAACCCGCTCAGCAGATTCGAAGGCAAAAAACGATGACGTGTGCTAAAACGTATAAGGTAACTGCCTTATATAGGGAGGGAGGGAGGGGCCATTGCACTCATTATCTAGTAGTAGTTAAACATAAGGGGATTATATTGACCTAGATTTCCTTAGCTATCTGTGGCCTGCCCTGGCACAGATGAACGAATCAACTGATAAAATACTGAGTGGACAATACATCAGAAAGGATGGCGAGATCCTTCTGGTCTGAAGTAAGTGGCAAGCGGTCTGTCAAAGTCATTAGGTTCAATAAAGCTCTGTTATCATGGGTAATGGCGGGTCACCATTCAATAGGTGTTCATATGTCCTGGAAATCCCTCTCCATTTGACATAGAATGAAGGGGGACGTGAAGGAATCTTCGCAACTTTCATGCATGACTCGTTATGTAACGATTGCGTATCTTTTATACACACGTCTTAGACATATGACGGACCTTCCTAAGGCTACGTTTGGGCCGAGAACGCGAAATGAGAGGTAGCGAGTTATCTCTGATTAAATTTTAAACCCACCTGAGCTTTGTGAGATAAGCAAGTAAGAATTTAGCCCATTTGAGTATCCACACCGATATTGTCACATATACAAAATTCATATTCGTACTTACCATTTCGCATTACACGGAATTGCATGCCCGATAAAAGATGCAACGCATCTTCTACGCCACCCATCATACACGGACTACTCGAGTGCGTACGTAAAGTACCACCACCACCAACACCACTGTCCATTGCTGATACGCCACTCATATTTTGCTGCTTCGACAGGTGTATTTTTTTTGTAGACACTGGTGATATGTGACCACCGTTCGCACCACCATCATGACCGCTACCGCCGCTACTACCACCGCCCACTGCTGAAGCTGCACTAGTCGAGGGTGAATTTTCTATGGCCGAATCATCAGACTTATCATGATTACCACTCGTGCTATTATTGCTGAGATGTTGATGATGTGGCAGGTGCTGAAGTTGATGACGATTATGATGCTGATGATGACGATGATGATCATGACCATTTAGCGTAATGGGTCTATCATTCACATCGCCAAGGTGCGATAATGAATTGGGTGTATTTTGCCGCGCATTGCCATCTTCACCAACATCCTCACCATCTGAATCTTGTGACACCATCGACATGTTGTTGTTATTCTGGCTGTGTTGGTGAAAATTTGCTGCGGCTGCTGCTGCTGCTGCCGCTACGCTGGTTGGTAAATAGAAATTCGAAGGAAAGTTGAGTGGGCCAGTAGAGGCGCCACGTTTTGCCGGTGGTGGTTGATGATGGAAATCTTTGCGGTCACAGGCATCGGGTGATGGCTCGCGTTCACGCTCACGTTTAATGTTGTTGAGATTCGGTGGTGATTCGGACAGATTCAAAGCCTCGCTACTGGAAAATAATTAAAAACAAAAAGGCAATTATAATCTCTCTTAAATGTGGAAACAAATACAGGATAGGGTGGATTTCTTTTCTGGACAACAAAATAAATTCGAGTAGTTTGCTTTGTGAACGAGACGTACGAGGGAATGGAAGTTTTCCTCTCCTAAATTATAAGACTGTATTAGTTTTGACCTATATGTATGTACGAGGCCAGACGAAAAGTTTGTATGTAGTAGTAAGAAGAATCAAAACGAAATAAAATTTTAGATTTTGTCTTCGGTTTGACTTTTGTGTTTGTATGAAATTCTGAAATTTCTGCAAACAAAGAATTTATATATTATAAGAAGGTTGAAATCGCCAGTATACAAGTTTTTTTTGGCGTGTTGAGTCCAGAAGAACAAATTAGAGAAGTTTACCACACACCGCACAGTATTTTACGTGTGTGCCAAGTTCACCAAATGCCTGTGGTAAAAACAAATATATGATATAGCAATGACACAACCAATGCTGGTTTGCAAAAAGGTGAGTTATTTCAAATTCAAACTCACCTTCACCAGCAGATGGGGTTGTAGGCGTCGCCGCAATGAACCATTACAGAATTCAAACACAGATGTGGCAGTGCGCGTTGCAGTTAATAACAGAATTCTGTGTTTTGGCAGAGGAATAACAGAATTCTTGTGTTTTGACAGAGGAACAAAGATGCAGCATGAAGTTAATAAGCATAAATTATTATATACCCAGCTGTATACAAATTTGATTTGAAGTTATTTGGCACGGCTATTAGGAATATTGGGTTGCTTATGGAACGTGGGCGTGGCATCGCCCAAATTATCTATAACACGAGCTAACACGACAAAAATTTTAAATTAATCTATACTGACGCGCAGAACACCTTACTATTTAAAATATTCAGCAGCGAACGCCCACTTTTTCGACATAGAAATTTCTCTAAAAGAAACACTTTGTAAGAAATACAGCCAGGTTAGGTTGAACTGGCCGATACATGACGAGTTCACATAGACTGAATGAGTCCGTAGTGTTACCAGAAGTTTGCTTAACGATCAAACTGAAAAATCCTACCGAAAATCAGGACCTATGTTATAAAATAACGCCGACCTATACCATTTGTTCCTTCTAGATCTGACAGCCGTGTCACTTCTAATAGCCAATATGCTAAAATCTAGAGTGTTAGTTGACTTCGGAAAATTTTCGTAATATTTTCGAAAAAGGGCGTACCCTATATTCATAAACGAAATTATCCGTCCGTCCACTAGCACACGAGATAAAACAATAAAAAATTGAGATAGCTTGCTGACGATAAACTTTAATGACACCCAAAGTACTTCAGTATCTAAAACTGTCGGGATCGAATAATAACTACGCCCAATTTCGAAAAACCGCCTATGCTACCTTTGATAGAAAGTGGTGTTATCCTTTAGAGGGATATACCATAGATAGTGGGATAAGACTATTAGCTTTGAGAATTTATGTGGAGACATTGTTATTAACGTTCCAGACTAAACGCTGAAAATTATTTGGGAACGTCTTAGCCTAGTCTGGGGAAGTATTATTGGCGTCTTATACTTGAGGAGTCAGTTGGTCTCAAGTTGCCTGTTGGAATACCCAGAAAAATTTTGTTCATATCATCTTTATTGAGATCAGTTTGTAATGATTCCCCTAAGTCCTGTACACAAAATAAAATGTAAGGCGCGATAACCGCCGAAGAGATCTAAGGCCGAGCTTCTCTTCCAATTTGCGTCGTGCTCCTCTTGATTTCCCCTACAAATTGGCCGGACGGGACCTACATGTTTTATGCCGACTCCGAACGGCATCTGGAAGGCAGATAAATTTTCACTGAGAGCTTTTCATGGCAGAAATACACCTGGAGCGCTTGCCAAACACTGCCGAGGGGCGAACCCGCTTAGAAAAATTTGCTTCTAATTGAAAAACCTTATTTCTAAAATTTTGATGTTGTTGTGCCCGGGGTGTGAACCCAGCGCATAAGGTGTGGTAGGCGGAGCACGCTACCATCACACCACGGTGGCCGGCGCTGTGGACAGTATATTAAATATTGCCCCACTATGTCCACCCCGCTGATTACAAATACCGGAGATGTTCCACAGATCTTCTATTTTTGAATTAGCATTTGTTTTTAAGAGTTTCAAAGGAATTTGATACGGCAATGTAGTTTGTTATGCTCCCGGAAGACTGTAGCAGTTGCATGAGATATTCCGCAGGTCAAAGAACAGTGAACACGTCTGTAAACCTTGATGCCAATCTTCATATGAGAGATTCAAGGAGTTTTATAGCGGAACCCACATAAAGGGGTTGCCAGAGCAATTCATAGCTTCTCCAAACCAATTTGCAACTTAGCCTACCTGTGACGAGCCCTGTTTATTAAGCAGGCGATGCTCTGGCAACCCAAAGGTCCTCACGAAAGGGGGTTGGATAATTTTCACGTACCAGTGTGGTCACATCAAATCGTTCTTCAAATGTTCGGGGAACTACGTTAATGGTGCTAAGAGGAAGTTGAATACGGTCTTATTATTGGCTCAAGAAAGTCGTCCAGGCATGAAGACAACACATACGAAAGCTGAAAGATTATTGTTACTAATAACAACCAGAGACCCGTTGTGGCAAAACTAGTGCTCCTATCCAGTGTAAAGCAGTGAATCATCACTTCCTTTTCCAATATATAATAATAATAATATTGTTACTAAGCCTTAGTGCACTGCGACCCTAAGTTCGATCTATTGTGCGCTTTGTTCAGCCCGTAAAAAGACACTGGATCTTAAAATGCTGCTCTTGGCAAAATGTTTCGTCACCTTCATGTCCCTCATGCCAAGGAACCCTTGCTAACCAAACATTGGTTTTCATTTCCAAGTTATTGAAGATTCCAATGCATTCATAAATTGGCATAGAATTGCAAAGCACGCAAGACTATCTGGCGGTTAGTTCGACACAAACCAGTCGATGTAGTTTGCTTTATTTCGTGCTTACTATTCATTGTGTGGTTTTCGGCCGTCAAACTATGGAAGTGGAATTGACTATCGGATTGAAGACAGTATTAAATGAGAAACTTGATAAAAGTCAGTAGCGTCATTCGACTTGAGCTAGATTAACTGCACTTTCGATGCCTTGTATGTTACGGCGCTCTGATACAGCAAATAACAATATGCTCCTAGCCCCACTGCTACAACAACAACAACATGCTCTTAGCCTAAATACCCATTGTCTACAATGCTTCACAAGACTTTATGCTAACGCTATTAACCCAAGCGCTGGAGGGGGAGATGGATGTAACCACCACAAGTGCTATCTACATGTCATTTCAGAATTTCGTAAAGGATCCGGTCTGCTCACTTAGGAATGTTTAGGTCGGGATTAGGACAGCTTTTAAGATACCTTCCTAAAAATAAGTACGATTTCCACAAGGGAAACGTATACGCTGAACACGTTTTAAATAGGCGTGGTGCTGTGGTGCTATTGTCAAACCGCCAGCTGGGTATATAATATTCCGTTTAACCCAAAGCTTAGATTTATTTTTTATATATACTCACTGTTCGCTTAAACCAGCCAATCCATGCGTTCCATTACCGGTACTATTGCCAGCAACGACGCCTGTGCTACCTACACCACCACCACCCGCACTACCGAGCGGCGATGGATTCATTGACCGTGGCGGGCTGGTATTATTGTGATACATTTGCCAAAAGGCAACGCGTGACATTTCCAAAGCATTCATCGCCTCACGCGTGCTCATTTCTGGACTTTGTGAACGTTGACGCTGCTGTTTAATGTGTAAACCACCACTGACTCCACCAGCTCCACCACCTCCTTGACTTGAAGCGCTTAAACGTCCCGCAGCATCAGCTACGCCTGCATTACCACCACCAGCCGCCGCGGCTGCATTATTCTGTTGCTCCTTTTTTACTTGTATCAACTTCAAATATTCCATCATTCTTTGCTCAAATTCGTGTGTCACTAAATTGGGCATTTGCCCAAAGGTGGGCGCCATCAGTCTGTGGTGTGCTGCAGCGGCAGCGGCTGCTGCTGCTTGCGCTTGTTGATTGTTGGCAGCGTGTGTGACAAGTGCTAGGGGGGACATTTGTTGCATGCCTCCTGGCAGTGATTGGCGACCAATTTGTGGCTAAGGCGAGAACAAAGAAATATCAGTTTGATTTTTTTTGGTTTCGAGTTGTTTTACTTACCATTTGCATTTGATTATGCATGGCTTCATATTGTCCATAACTTGAGCGTCGACCCTCACGTCGATTGCCATCAATAGCCGCTTGCAGCTCAGCGGGTGTACTGAGGTTCTTCTTGTCGCACTCGTAGGGATAGAGATATTTCATGTACCTGAAAAAAGAGAACGTTGCGAATTTAGATAGGCTTTCGAATTTAATATGCTTTAGTCTAATGAAAACATAAAAGAAAAAGTAAAAAATGTTTCAAGTCGTTCACGTAGAGCTGCACATGCCGCAACCGATACTGTCATCCTGAGATTTGGCTCTCAACGCATATTACTGTAACTAGCAATGGGAGGGGAGACGCTGCTGTCGGTGTCTTTTTAAAATTGCCTTCTAAAATTATTTGCTTTTAGAGACAAAAATATCAAGATGGTATCGCAATTCCTATAGCTAAGCTAAAGAGATAGGGGTGGGGTTATGGATAGGGATAGGGATAGGGAGAGGGATAGGAATAGGAATTGGCATAGGGATAGGACTAGGTATGAAGATGGGAAGAGAGAGGTGGAGAGGGTAGAAATAGCGATAAAGATAGTATTACGAATTTTGGGCAATTCCTGATTATTTTGCAGCATTAAGAGAACGTTCGAATCGCTGAACTGTCGAATAAATAACTCAAATATTCAGTATGGCAAAATGTTCTTTATTTACAACTCTACTGTGGCAGTAGTAGGTACTTCACAATACTATCGTACTTCACTAATAGCGTGACAAAATCAAACTGATTGGCTCTTCCTCAGCTTGCGCTGCTTTTATACCCTCTGTTGCCTTGTTCTCTTATTTCTCCTAAGGCATAGATTTTTCACGACCAACCTTCTCTAACAGCTGCTTATTTATTTCTCCTTTATGTATCTGGTATTTACTTTTGTCTTCTAAATATATGCGTGTGTATGCTCTTAGGTAATGACTACATATGTGTATGTGAAATAATCTCTTCGCTCTTAGCTTCCCTGATCACATGTATGTGTGGTTGTTTACTTTGCTGTTGTTGTGCGTTTATTTACTAGCAACACAGTGACGCATTGAAATTGCTAACATTCGCTACAATAGATAGGGATAACAAGTGTGTCCAAAGCAGGCAGGTCAACTTTCAACGTTAGTATATTAATCCTAATCATTTCGTCGCATAAATGGTATCTGCTGGTAGTGAAGAACCTAGTTCACTGGTGAAGAGTTCAGGTAAATGTTTGGGTTCAAATTATGGGCAATTTCATTTTAAATGTAAGAAGCGTAGGAGAAGTTTTTATTTATGCCTGCCAAGTAGTTTTTGTTTACCAACAGAATTGACTAGTCAGAGGTCAACTGCCATTGAAGAGGGTTTGGTCCCACCTACGCCGATACTTGCAGAGATTTCTGCAATAACTAGCCAGTTTGTTAAAGCAACTTTCATAATGGAAAACGTGAGCGATGAACATAGTTTTATACGCAAGAATAAGAATTTCGAGACAATCTGCCAATTGTGAAGTATTCATGCCTTAGCTCAATTGCCGGAAAAAATAGTTATCGGCCTGTAGAAACTGGTGAGGTAGTCCTAGCTTCCGAGTCACTAGTAAATCTTCCGATTGAAAAATATGTAGTACTGAAGGCGGCATAATACCGAAACCGGTTTGTTGGCAATATTCGTACGTACAATTTTCTGGACTTTGGAAGTCCAACAACAAGAGAGTCCAACATTATGAAATGTTTCTTGATATATTTAATGAGCTTGCAATATTGAGTAGATATTGTCATATTATGTTTACCTCCACCTCGATACAATAGTAGGACTCGAGCGCAAGATCTTCAGACTAAAGCTGGTGTCTGCATTCCGTAGCACAGTTGTGCTGTCATTGCATATGCAAACGGGCAATTACTTAAAATTATTGAAGACCCATTGACTTAAGTATCAATATCGATTGCCAAAGGTACCAAAATGAAAACCTCTTGTGCTGAGTTTCGTGTCCTTACTCTTGCATGGTAGACGATAAAAACTTGTTTGGTGTATGAAACTTTAATGTGCTGAAGGAGAAGAAGCCACTGCAAACCCACTTTGACTTATCAAATTTAAAAGAAGATATATGCACACGGTTCAGGGCTCGTCTTAAGTTTTACCATTCGTGATCGAAACTCTTTTTATATTCAGCTGAGTAGTGCTCACAGAGTATAATAATTTTGTTGGCATAACGCCACCACGTAACGACATAAACTCATCGAGATAGATATAGACTTCTTTATATCAAAATGATCTGGGCTAAAAAAGAAATTCTTTTCCGTCCGTCTGTTCGAAAACACGATAACTTGAGTAAATTTTGAGAGATCTTAATGAAATTTGGTATGTAAGTTCCTGGGCACTCATCTCAGATCGCCATTTAAAATGTATGAAATCGGACTATAACCACGCCCACTTTTTCGATAGAAATTTCGAAAAACCGAAAAAGTGCGATAATTCATTACCAAAAACGGATAAAGCGATGAAACTTGGTAGGTGGATTGATCTTATGACGCAGAATAGAAAAATTAGTAAAATTTTGGACAATTTACACCGGTTAAGGTTACACCCGAACTTAGCCTTCCTTACTTGTTTTTAATCACAACAGCTCTGAAATGGTGGATCGAATTAATGACACAGGTGACATAGTGACAAAAAGTACTTCTTAGATCCATACGTTATTATAATTTTTAGAAATAATTTGACATTTGCATAGTTATCGTTTGAGTGAAAATATTTTGCAGTCACCGATCATAAAATGTAATAAGAGCCCGGGGTGCGCGGCGGTTGCGAGTTACCATTGATAAAGTACTCATTGTAGCCTTTGCACTAATCGAAGGCTCTCGCAATTCAACACAGTCTTAATATTTATTGCAGGTAATTGGCCAAACAAAAATGATTTCAAAAAAGAAAACGACCAAGTTTACATTGCTTTCATTTAAGCCGCAAGTTTAATCAAGTTCTTTCCTTAACCCTTTCCTTAGCGCTTGTCGATTAACTGAGAAATGCAAATAGAAGACATTTTTCCTTTTTGATGCGCAATCGATGTCATCCTGCTAACTAGAAATACCAAGACAAATATCGCACCAACAGCGAGCGTTAGGCCTAAATCAACAAAAATTTTTCAATACTTGCACCTTAAGTTTGCAGAGAAAAAGGTGGAAGAGAGAAAAAACGAAAACAAAGAAGGAGTCAAGGTAATAAGAAACAATTCGATTAACTCTCATGACATGACAAAATGCAAATGCAAAGAGTACAATGCGTAGATGCAGCCTTATAACCTGAGTCATCATAGAACATAGATGGGCAAATTGCACTACAATTATAAATGCACTAAAATTTAATTTTTATAAAAAATCCGTTTACATGCAGAACTGGAGACAATCTTCTGTATGCATGTAGAATTGCATTTAAATTGTATCTACACTGAAAGAAAAAGACTGGTAAAATCAACCGAAATATGGGTCATTTCAATTTCAGATGAGTTTTCACGGAGATCTTTTCATGGCAGAAATACACTCGGAGTGCTTGCCGAACAGTGCCGAGGGGCGACCCCGCTTAGGAAAATTTTCTTCTAATTGAAAAACCTTATTTCTATAATTTTGATGTTACTTTTCACGGGGTGTGAACCCAGGGCATACCGTGTGGTAGGCGGAGCACGCTACCATCACACCACGTGGGCCGCCATATACATACGTAAATATGTGCATACATATAGTACACAGCATACATAAGTACAAAGTAGAGAGCGCAGTGAGCGTAAAATTCTCTTTGAAATTTGTTCATGTATTGACTGTTGATCGCTGTTGAAATGACCAGTGAGATCAGTTGTGTTAACAAAAAAATCAGTTAGATTGATTCGGAATCTGTAAATTTTACAGAATTTTGTTAACTTAAGAGCCACAATTTCTCTTCTGTTGAAATGACTAAACGAATTTGTTCGCTTGACAAAGAAGTCGGTCGAATTAACCATAATTCGATTAATTTCACCGAATCTCCGTTAAGTGAAGAACAACAGAACCGATTTGTTGATTTTACTAGCACCATTTCTTTCAGTGTACTGGCTAAAGCATATTGCCCGTCTATGCCATAGAAGTTGGATGATCCACGGCATAAAGTAAGGAAATAAATGTTTGTTAAATATTTAAATAATAGAGTACTAACGTATTTGAATGACAGCAACAACAAATGAAGGAAAACACACAGAGTCGAACATACCTAAATATTCATTTGATGTGGTTGTTGATCGTTGATCACCAGCGATCGCTGACGTTGGCAGTTTGCATCAACAGGTCTAAATGATGCAGCCGCTGATGCTGTTGTTGATGGAAGCCTCGATATAGGAGGGAGGGATGTCGATGTATGCAGAGTTTGATTGTGTTAATTAAATTAAAAGAATGCTAATGGATACCAACATAAACAGCGAAGACAGCAAAAATAGGCAATGGAGAAACTATTATTTGCTTCTTTGTCTCATGAGTAGAGGCGCGAGGAATATTGGAAGGAGGTGACTGCAGATGAAGAAAGGAGCGATCTCCTCTGTTAGTGAGTTATAGTGTTGTGAATTGCAATATGCAAATGAAATAAATATTCAAGACAAAAAGGAATGCATGCATTAGCAAAACGATGGCAGACAGGTGTTTGCATAAGGCACAGTGCTGTAGAGTTCAATGGGGAGCAACGAGTTGAATTAGTCGACGTTTAAGCAACATGCGACACAAGCAACTGGCTATAAAAGGAGTTTAGAAAGTTAGGGGGCTATAGAGCGCAATATCGATCTAGCTCAATATAAGCGTCAATATAACCCTGGTTAGGAGAGTCATATTAGAAAAATTTTAAAAATTCGTAAGGATATTAAGTTACAAGAGAAAGGAGTAGGCGTGATATACTAGAAAACTCGTTAAGGTCATATTAAATCACTAGTACGACATGATTCAAGGGGTTGTGTGGCGCAACCCTCTCAAGGGGTTACCAGCGCTTCTCCAACCCAATTGTCAACCCCACCTACCCGTGGCGTTTCATTAACAGTCGATGCTTTGGTGACCCCGAACACCTGATTGATCTAGACGTTGGGAGGGCAATAATGGCCTAGAAGGTTTCATGTGGTCATACCAAATCGTTCCCGAGATGGTCGGGCTAGTACCTTTATAGCGCTTGTTACCGGAACGTACCGGATCTGCACCCGGTAGAGGACCATCAACATCGATAACACTCCCCAAGGCCTTCGGGGAGTCTCCTTATCGCTACAACAACAACAACGGGCTAGTACCACGAGGTCCTAAGTCTTACCGGAACGTATCAAATTCATATTCAAAAAAGGACTGTCACATCAGAGTTGTGGTATGACACCTTTTTCGTTTCGCTAGAGCTTTTTCGTCTCGGACTGGATGAACTACTATATACGTAAGTTTTTTACCAAGCACCACCAAGGGAGGTTCAGTCTTCCTTCACCTGCCTCTCCCAACTCAGTGGAGGTCTTCCGCTTCCTCACGCTCTCCAAATTTGATTAAAGGAAAATTTGCTGGCATTCTGTTCAAAGTAATTTTTCGAATTTTTAATTAAGCTGCGACTCACTCCAAGAGCCCTACAGGCTGTTCATGTCCTATGCTGAAGGAAATTTTCTATAAAGCTGTTAGTCAGCTTCAACATGAAAACTACAAGAGATTTCACTTTAAAAGTTTCGAAGCTGCGCTCACAGCTAGCTTCTAGGCTCTTTAAAGCAATTAGATTTGGAAACGGGTGTAACTGCTCTATTTTAAGACGACTTTCTTAAGAATTTGCACTTGCTTAATCTTTCAACCCAACCTAACCCAGCTATTGCGAAATGCATTTTCCATCAGAAAATTTTATTGCAAAGGCAAGTTAGCCTTGCTTTTATAGAAAGGAAGAGCCCCGAATAACCGCTGAAAACAGATACAGAACTGAAAAAATAGTAAAAAAAAAAACTAGGCGCAATATACCTCCGAAGAAAATTTAGGTCGAGCTTCTCTTCTAATTTGCGTTGCGCTACTTTTAATTTTTTCCTACAAATTTCAAGGTCGGGATCTACATGTTCTACAGCGACTCCGAACGACATCTCCAATACATATGAGTTTTCACTGAGAAGCTTTTCATGGAACACATACACTCGGAGTGCTTGCCAAATCACTGCCTAGGGGCGACCCCGCTCTAATTGAAACAACTTGTATCTATATTTTTGTTGTTACTTTGCCCGGAACTTTAACCCAGGATCTTTGTGGTAAGCGGAGTACGCTACCACCACATCGCGGCGTCCACAGAAAATAATAGACAATAGACAGCAGAAATACGTAAAGTAAAATGGTGATTGCGGTTGGAAGATCCAAGGATTTAAATTGGAGCGATTTCTTGCGGAAGCAATAAAGTTTAACTTGGAACATAGAAACGCCTCTGCTTAATCTTTTGTCTGCCTATTTTATTTTGTCGTCGACATCCTGAGTAAGTCTTAGCTCAGTTATGAAAGCATTCAGCCTTTTTTGTAAGCCGAAATCGACTGCTGGTGCTGATGGTAATTGCACCATTAAAGATTCAGGTGTTTATCCACAACAAATGTGTGTGTTCATCAACTGAGTGCACGTGCATCATACACACAAAGAAATCAACAACAACAACCACAACGTATACGGATCAGTGATGATAATCATGGTACATTTGTACTTTTTTTGGTACATTTCGCTTTCCGAAAGTACGTTGGTACTACGTTGACATATTTGGTACATTTTTGTAAAATACAGCACTACACTTCAAGTCATTTGCAAAGCAGCTCTGAATGTACAACAAAATTTTTAATTCTTTGCAGAAAATATATAGTTAGGTTGTTTTGTTGCCGAGCACAATTTGCCATTTGCAATTATGGATCATTTAAATATGCTTAAGAAAAATAGCATGACTGATTCTAAAATTGTGAACAAATTTTGCATCAATAGAATTAAACACAGAAAATAATAACTCAAATAACAGGGCCCAAAAATTATAAATCCATAATTGCGTTTTGTCAGAAGAATAATTACTCTCTAATAATAATATATAAAACGACTGATATATGTATATCAAAAAATTTGGCAGTCTCGATTTGAATTTTTGATAAAATTCACACAAGGAATCAGTAGAATACTTAATAAGTGCATTGATAGATTTTTAGATTTGATACTTTTGACCGATAGTAGCACGGAGGGTATTTTTAATGCCATTATTAAATCTTTGGAAAGATCATTCAATACCACTTGAAAAATTTATTGGTTTCACTGCCCACAATTGCTCGGTTATGATGGAAGCAAAAAGCGGAGTGCAAGCAAGTTGTTCCAAATCTGCATGTTAATGGATGTGTTTGTCACATTTAAAATTTAGCTTCAATAGCAACTTGTGTTGTATTTCCCAACAAAATTGATACATTTTTATAAAACGTAAACTATCATTTTTGTAACAGCCCCTTTAAGAGAGCAGACTTTCAGAGTTTTCAAGAACATTTCGGTTCAGAAATGCATATTATACTAAAGTACGCCACCACAAGGTGGCTTTCTAGACAAGCAGTCATAAATAGAATTCTTGAGTAATGGGATGCTCTCAATTATTATTTTAATATTTACGTATTTGAAAATAAAAGCAGTAATCAAAATATTAATACTGTATCTGAAATTTTTCAAAGTCCTATTTATAAAGTATATTTTACATTTCTTTCTTATATTTTAAATGAAATAAATAATGTGAATATAGAAATGCAGTCTGAAGATATTCGCATACATTTACTTACTTATTGCCAAATTAAAAATTTTATAAAAAAAATCTTATTTAGACTCTAGTCCTATTTGGATGTCAAATATTGATTCAGACGAAAATTACTTAACCCCGGATGTAGTTAATGTGGATATTATTCTATCAAACGACCTTTTCGAAAAAGATGACGTACACATATTTAAGAACTGTACTAAACAATTTTATATACAATTTTGTAGTACTTTACTAAAGAAAGTAAATTTGAATGATAGAACTTTGTTTTGGGCTGCAAAGCTTTCACCAGAAAGTATTTTAAGCGATGAAACAAATAGTATTGTGCCTTTAGTTATGGACTTGTTTCCGAAAACTGCATTTGATAAAATAGGGAAAATTAATTCTGAACTTAGAGCTTTAGCAGAGCATGAGAGCCTTAAAAAATTCAAGAATATAAATATATATAGCATTTGTGAAGAACTAAGATCAGTTAAAAATAAATTGAATGCGCAAATGTTTTACAATATTTATAGAATAGTTCAAGGCATATTATCGATTCCAAATTCATCCACAAACATAGAAAGGATATTTTCAATACAAAATTTAATTAAAACTAAGTGTAGAAATAGAATTCAAACAAACACAGTTACAAATTTAATAAAAACTAACGACTTGATGAAATGAACTCACAATAGTTGTCATAATATAGATACGAAAAAAAGCTTTTTGTCAACTGAGATATTTAAAGAACTCACAGAAGAAGAACTGTTAATGTAGTGATTGAAACATGCATGAGTTATTAGTATAGATGTAGGCGACAATTTGTCAACTTTTATACCTGAATCTAAGTCTTTTGTACCTAAAATATTTTTATGAAATTTTTATGCATTGAATGCAGCTGTTATTTTTTTTTTTTTTTAATATTAATTTTAAGTTCCTTACTGGTACTCAATAAAGAAATGTTTTTATATACTTATGTACATAATTGTACGCTTCAATCGATAAACTTCTTTTGTTATTTTTACTGGAAAAGTATTTCTTCATTAATCATATTTCCCTGTTATACTACCTTTAATTTGTGTTAGAAAGTTTCCTGACTAAAAACAGTTTTTGGATAAAGAAGCAGAATATAGCTCTAGTTTGGTTCAAATTCACATCTGACGGCTTTTGGTACTTTTTTGGATGATTTGGTACATTTTTTTTCTCGTTTGGTACAAAATGAAAAAAACCATTTATCATCCCTGATACCGATTGCATGACCTCTGCATAATTGTTGTTATCTGCAAGTGACCAAATATCGATTTTTAGAGACGAACAGAAAGAAAGTTTGGTCGATTTGTTTAAACGCTCTAAAAATAGCTGTTTTTTTGGCAGCCAGAGAAAGACACAAGACCTTTTTAAAAGAGCGCCTATTAATCCGTTAATCAATAAAGGAACTCTTTCGGGCCATTTGAGCGTCTTAAAGAACGCAATGAACAATAAATTAAGAACGTTTGTAAAATTACTGAAAATATGAAAATTTCTTTCTGAGGAATGTTTAGCCAAAGCTCGTTTCTTTTACCGAAGCCATACCGAACGTTTGTGGTCGAATTGACTGAAGCCGATCAAAATGTTGAAGTTCGTTCGTTTTCTAGTTCTTATTATTGTTTTAAGCAACTATGTACTAGCTGCAACAGCAATGCGGCTAGCAGCATCAACAGCAAACAACAACAAAAATAATAATAACAACAACAAAAAATAACATTAGCGTTAAAGGCCATAATAATTACCACAATAATTCTGGAAGACTTAAGTTGCGCCTCGCAGCTAATGAAGAGCTCTAGCACAAGTTATGATTAACAGACACACATATACATATTTTACTACAACAACGCAGACTTATTTATGTATGTAAGTGAATTGTAAAAATGCATCTGTCGTCCTTCTAGCCAATGTTTATATATGAAATCTTCCAGTCTACTCAATGTCGTCTCGGCTGGGATGTGGATGTGTACTTAGCACTTTAACCCTTTTTTGCTTGTGGGCCTATGTACATGTTTTCTTTTGCATATGCATACAGGAGCAGCTAAAAGTACAAACACTTTCCTCAGAATATCATGGGTTCGAAACGAGCTCAAAGCCTGAACAATAATATTTTTGTCATTATTATTATTTTTAAGTAGGCTGGAGGAAAAACAATTTTAGATAATTACCATAGCTAGTTGTAAATATCAAAGATGCCTACTTGGCTCCCTATGCCTCCCTCCCAACAATATCGATTTGGCTCCCTATGCCTCTCTCCCAACAACATCGATTTGGCTCCAGCTGGCTCACAACAACAACCAAATCGATTTCGGACGATAAACACTCTCGACGTTGCTGTCGTTTGGCTCCGTTGATCAAATTCCTTCAGCTCACAATCGCCTAAGCTTATCAAGAAACTTTTGCCCCACTACCCTAACCAGCGTTGATTTTTTTGTCTTCTTAATTTTGGAGGATGCTATACTTCCACCAATATTTTCGAAAATATATATTTTTCAAGAAAGGTAATGATTTTCCTTAAGTATTTTTAAACGAAAAATTTCCAATGACAATCTTTCAGCGACCTTCAAGGACATTTAAAGGTTAAGTTTTCTATTTCAAATGATATACCAGTTTCTGATTTCCGAATCGGAAAGAGCATACAAGCTTGCCTTTAGAAGCCACTAAGACTGTATGGAAGTTATCGTTGTTTCTTCATCCAAACTAGGACATATCGAAACATACAATAAAACAGGGTCACGTCGTTTTTTTTAAGAAAACGGTATAGCAAATCATTCAAAGATGGGCACATCATGGTATTAAGGAAAAGCGATCCCATGCGCATGCATATTAAATAATATGGAGCTAAGTGCCGCCTTTGTCTATGAATAACGAATTGATGAACCTCGAATTTTAAAGGGGGTGTAATTCTATAATATATTCAACTGCCATTTGGGGAATATTTTAGCACTGCTTCATGAACATTTCGGGATGACTTCGGAATTATTTTATGGATCATTTCGAAGCTATTTCGGTGCGATTCTAGAGAAGTTTCAGGATTACTTTTGGATTATTTTCGGAGAAACTTCGAAAATATTTCCGGACCAATTTGGAATGGCTTTAGGAACATTTCGACACTTTCGGAATCATTTTAGAACTGTTACAGTTCAATTCGGGATTATTTTAGGTATCATTTAGGAAAAACATCCGAAACACTTCCAGACTGCTCGGCAGAATTTTTTTACAGTTTTTTTATCGCTTCGGGTTTACTTCGTGATTATTTTAGGAATCATTTCGATAATATTTCGGAAACAATTTGGAACAATTTCAAAATTATTTTAGTTATCATTTTGGGACAAATTCTGAATAACTTCGAGAGTATTTCAATTTTTTTTTTTAATTTTTTTATTTCAAAAACCACTTTAGCACTGAGACATAATCAACTTGGGACTATTTTCGTAATTTTTTCGAGGGTATTTCAGAATGCATTCGTAACGAATTTGGAATAATTTTAGGAGCATTTCGGGATTTTTTTTTAGATGTCCCTTGTGACAACTTCTGGATCAGTTCGAGACTATTTCGAAATTAATTTTGGACTATTACAAGATCAATTTGAGATTATTTCAGGAATCATTGCGAGACTATTTCGCGAGTAATTGGTAAGAATTTCAAGATCACTTCGGGATTATTCAGGTATCATTTCGGTAAAAGTTCGAAATCATTTCTAGTCTGCACAAGCTCGATCTAATTTGGCAATATAAACTTGACCTGTTCCGGTGCTCCTGACGCACCCTGTACGCACACATACAAACATATTTAGCTATAAAACACTCGTCTGTTACCCTTTCTCCTACTCCATAAGCATTTCTATTTAATATTTACATGGCAATTCGAGTGAAGTATCCATCATAACAAAAACAAGAAATCGGAACGCAACTAACCACAACAGGCACAAGGATGTTTCAGCATCTTGCTTACATAAACACACATACACACACACAAAAGTCAAGCAATACCAGAATCAAGCGGTGATGATCAACATATGAGCTAGCCAATCTCTCAATAACTGGCTAAAGGGATCTAAATAGTTGTTCCGCATTCATGGCTAATAATTGTTGGCTTATTCGCGCTCAATGTCCATTTGCCTTTTGGCTTCATATTTTGTAAGTATTTGTATTATTGCTTCTTGTTTTTTTTTTAATCTCATTGCACTTTGCTTTTAGTTTCTGGGCTCGTTTTTTTCGCTTTAACATATTTCTTACGCTTTTTTCGGTTTCTTTTTTGATTTTTTTTGTAACACTCTTTACCAACCAACAGATACTTCTCAAATGAGTCTGTGGTCTGTATGCATCTGTATGTGTTTACAATTTGCCATATTCAGTTTTTGTTTATTGTTGACTGATTTTTGTAGTGTTTATTAATTAAATGCAAAATATGGCATTCACTTACCGGAACACTCAGGCATCATGAGAATATGCGACATGGTCGAAATGTTAATTGGCAAAGTGACTGAGTTTATTTGATGGGAAAAGTAAAGAAAATAAATGCAACGCATTGACAGAGTGATGTGACTTTAAAGAGGATATGTGGATAGAAATAGTATGAATACGTATATGAGGTTATCAGTTCCACAACTGTCGGGTCTGAGCCCTGCAACAACCCAAACTATACTGCTGTCGAGAACTTGAAGGAGTAGGGATGAGAATATTCACAGAACTAAGAGGCATGTGCGGCCGCCGTGGTGTAATGGTAGCGTGCTCCTTCTAAGACACCGAAGATCCTGGGTTCACGCCCCGGGCAAAGCAACATCAAAATTTTTGAAACAAGTTTTTTCAATTAGAAGAAAATTTGTCTAAGCGGGGTCGCCCCTCGGCAGTGTTTGGCAAGCACTCCGAGTGTATTACTGCCATGGCAAGTTCTCAGTGGAAACTCATCTGCCCTTCAGATGCCGATCGGAGTCGGCATAAAACATGTCCCGTTCTGCCAATTTGTAGGAAAAATTAGAAGAAGCACAACGCAAATTGGAAGAGAAGCTCCATTAAAATCTCTTCGGAGGTTATCGCGCCTTATATTTGTTTCGAATTTAAGAGTTCAGTTCAGAAAATACCATATTTTACAGGAATATTTACAAAGCTGAAAAAAGTATTTTGATGACTTCTACGACAAAGGGTTCTAACGACTATAATTTAGGGGCATGTACGTGAAATGACTGGAACCTTTTAAAAGAATATTCCGATACTCGGCTGATTGATGCATGGAAACGGTGACTTTACTGGCATACACAAGTGCGGGTTAGGGGGCTTAGAATATACCCGTGGCAGGTATGCCTGTCGCAAATGGCTACTAAAATACCCAAATGGTTCAAAAGGGTTGTGTAGCGCAACCCTTTCAAGGGGCTGTCAGTGCAATTTATAACTTCTCCGACCCAAAACTCAACTTCAACTTCCCCTGGCGAATCGTGTTTCTTTAGCAGCGCAGGTTCTAGCGACCGCAAAACCCAAAGAACGCGGGGTACTGGCGGGACGGCCTAGAAGGTTTAATGTGCTCATATTAAATCGTTCCTGAGATGATCGGCCTTGTAACTTTGTAGTGCTTTGTTACCGGAACATACCGGATCTATATACGGCAAAGGACTACCAACGTCGATAACACTCCCCAAAACCTTCGGGAAGTGTCTTTAACGCTACAAAAACAACAACAACAATTGGGAAAGGTAGTGACTAGAAAAAGGTAAAGTATCCGACACAGACTTGGTGCTAGATTTGTTGCGGTAAATAAACTTTTCTACCAACTACTATTGTTAGATAGAAGGGACTGTTCTCGATATGGGGACAAAGTCATGTTTGGCGATAATAACGCCAAACTAGGCAGGGACACACTTCACCGCAGTTTGTCATATAGTCATCTAAAATACCAGAAACCAAATGATACGCCAAGCTACTTGGCCGTATTCTGTTCAAAGACTGCGACAAAAAAAGGACCACTAAGTAATTAACATGAGACATATCACCAGGGTCATGGTAGTGAGTACACTATTATGTCCAAAAATCAAATCAGGCAAATAAATTGGAGGTAAGTACACGACTATATGTGGTACCGAAAGTGCGCTTGGTGACACAAAGAAAGTTTCCTGTCAACAAGCTTCTGGCTCATTGGAACATGATTTCTTCATTTGTTCTCACACCTGTTCATTAGAGAGCAATTGCGTCCTAACGATGTAACGAAGAAATGGGCACATGTTTCTCACTCACTACCTAACGAACGAAGCACCGAACATCATAAGATTCCAGACGTTACCTACATTACCTACAGGAACGCGCTGTATAATTGAAAAAACTTGTTTCTAAAATTATACATATGTTGCTTTGCCCGTGATTTTTATTTCTGAGTTTTGACTTCTGAGTTTTGGCTTTCTGAAGATATGGGGGACCCCCATACAAAGTAATTAGTTAACTACTCAGGCATAATTCAGGAGTATCTTACATAGTGAAAACAAATTCTGCATGCGATATAAAACTGATCTAAGAAGGAATGGTTGCCAAGCAAGCTGATGGCAAACATCGCAGTACCGATTAAAAGCAAAAGGACGCCAATGGCGGAAATCACCCCATCTGCACCAATACCCGGCTCCCAACTGTGGGCAAATGCATTTGTGGGCTAGAACGATGCTGAACACAGTGGCCCGTAGTCATAGTCGAAATAAAAAAGAGTTTTATTGGTTTCAACATGGGTCTAAATTAAGTATAATTTCAAGTCTGTTATAGTCCACTTAAACACTATTTTATCTCTAAAAACAGTATTTGAAATTTAAAATGACATGAGCGCGGTTTTAATTTTTCAAATTAGGTTTTAAATTGTTGGTCTGCTGTCAAAAGCTAAGAGAAATTAAACAATTTGCTATATAAACGCGATAAACTTAAATAGAAGTGAAAAAAGGCTTCCACGACAAGCAAGTATACGTCAGGAATTAATTTATTATACCTATAATGCGTATTAATATGTTTGTGACGAAAATTACACAATTTTAAAATGTGCGATGGTTATTTGGTTCCACATATGCGAAATCTTTAATTAAGACTATTCCGCATTCAGAGATATTTGTGAGTTTTGATATTTTAGTATCTTTTGAGGAAAAAGTAGCATCCTATACTGATTTTGGAATTAAATTTAGAAATATATATTCAATGGAAGAAATTATGTACCACAGGCGTCGATTTTTAATACATGCCCAAAAATTTCGGGATCAATAATCCGAAGGCGGCAAAGTAATAATTTTACTCTGTCAAGATATTTTTGCAAAAAAAAGTTTAAGATTATTGGTGATACTGTTATACACAAAAGTGTTAACTAAAAAGGCGTTTCGCAGCCGTTTGAAGGTAATTATTAGGTTTTTTGTGAATATCTATCAATAAAAGAACAACTTCTTATCTCCGACTTCTAATTATTGAACTACAATACAGAATTCTTGAATTCAATTCTGCTGGCATTTCCTTTTGTGTATTCTATTCCCCTTTATATTTGCAAATTCCTCTTAAAAGAAAGCGTGAAATAAAACACGGAATACAACAAAAACTAGCAACAAAAAATTTTAAGAGCTGCTTGGTACGGGCACTGTTGTACTACCTCCCTCGTTTTTCGCCCTCTTAGTCTATGTCATGATCGACTTGAGTTTAATGATTTTCTAATGTAAAATGTGTAACTCGTAGCGTTACAATAACATAACCCCCCTGTACTCTTTTTCACTTACGCTTGAGATCCCCTGTACTTCTTTCTTTTCACTAACGCCTGAGCCGCCCTGTACCACTATAGCATAGCCAACAACCATCATATGGTAACTGACCATATGCAGCTGATGACAGGCCAGTGGTGTAATTTTCCTCCAACAAGACATCCACTACATTCGTGGTGTATTTCTGCAGCATTTTGCGGCGCAAACCGTATAAAAGGAGTGAATTTGCATTTTGCAATTCAGTCCTCCCAGGCAGCGTTGCCACATATTTTTTTTCCAACGCCTCCCAAAACGTAATTTCTATGGAAACAACCAAAATCGAGTTAGGACGAAATTGGGTTATTGCCAGGGGCCATTCGCCGAGAACCAAAATGATGAAAAAATAATCAACAAAATTATCTTTAAAAGCGCTTTCCTGAAAATTGTCTTTGATTGGTATTTCTTGTTGCCACATATAACATATAAAATCCTTTTTAATTAATTTCGTTTTATTTTATAAATAACAAAAACGTTTTGAAAGATAAAGTTTGTATTACATATAAAAGGTACTTGTTTTCAGTCAATTTCATTTCTTAGCTAATTTTCGCTAATAATAATTTTATCTTATTCCTGTTGTGATACATTTTTTCTTAAATGAAAAATTTTTTTAAATTAGAATAGATGAAAAATATATTTTTTTCTTTCAACAACAAGATAAAATAATTATTTTAAGGCCTTGAGCTCGATCCGAACAAGCGATCTTAAAAGTCATTAGGTCGATATAACAACAAAAACTGTAATCTTGAGCCAGCAATATTCTTTTTAATGCATCAGTTTCCAGACGGTTTCTGATTTTTATTTTGTTTCAAATTATTTAAGGAAAACTCTTTCTACATTCGCTGATGACTATGACAAACACAATACATCTGCAACGAATGCAGCGTATGTAGAATCAGCTCTTTTGATAGTAGAAATAGTTTTCCAAAAAACTTCTAAAGGAACCTTAGAAATGTCTTCAAAATATGTCTTAAATTCTAAAAACTTCAATTACCTATACTCGCTAACAATTTCCTGCACAATTTGCTGATCGATTGTGTGCGAAAAATGTTGCAAGATCATATGCAAAGAACAACTTCTTTGGGATCCATGAAACTTAAGTTTGGTAGTACAACATTTTTAAAATCAAAACGCTTTTTAATTTGATCACACAGTGCACTATAAAAAATATCACAATCTTGATTAAATTTGACTTTTTCTTATACTATGTTCAAACAGAAAAATAAATTGAGGAAATTTCGATTTGAATTGAGTGCTGTTCATACAACTCGATTTAGCTTACACAATAGTAATTTGATAGCTGGTTGGCTCATCTCTACAGCAAGAACATACTTTTGTTCAGACTGTCAAAATGTGCGTGTTGGTATTAGGCGAATGAAATGGAATGAAAACATAAAAGTTTGAAATTTTTGTGTGTTGTAAGAAAATGTGTTCAATGTTTTGGTTTCATTTTGAGTTTGCCATCTTCTTTTGACAATCCCTACTGCAGTGAAATGAAAGACATAAAATCAGCTGATGAGATGAGCCAACCATTATATGGGAGCAGAAACGTGAGATAAGGTACTTTATTCCGAAACGTTATTCTAAAAGAAAAGCCAATGGATGATGGAAGATTGCAAGACCAGGGCAAATTCCTGTAAGAATGATAATAACAACCTCGTAACCAACGCTCATAACGTGCTTAAGTTGTGAAAGCAACACTTCTATTGACTGTTAGATAGTGAGGAGGATAAGGACTTCAATACCCAATCATTTGTGATGGAATATTCGTTACGCCATCTAACTATGACGAGAATGGAGTGGCGATATCAAGGGGAAAAAACTTAGTTCGGGAAGCGACGAACTACCGACCGCGCTGTCAAGGGTTGGTAAATAGCACTCGGAGCTCATACCCTCCAGATTTAAATGTAAATGTGCTCTTCGTAATCCACATGAAATGAGATATCCAAAACGTATCAATTGCCGCGGAATCAGCCTGCTTAAGGTCGACATAATGATATGATCAGTGCGGCTTTAGAACTGATAAATCAACTATCGAGCAGGGGCCGTATCGCATCATACGTTCCGTGATCGAATGCCATTATCTAAATCACAATAGCTCCGAAATGGTGAGTCGGATCTATGAAATATGTGAATTGTGGACAACGCGTACTCACTAGATCTTTAATATATTATTATTATTTTAAATAGTTTGAAAGCCTCATTTTTATCGCTTGAGTGAAATTAGTTTTCAATCCATGATTGTAAGTGACGATACGGTCCTAGATTTTTTCCAATACATTAAGTTCTAGAGGAGACCCACGAGAAGGAGTTGCCAGTATTCTACTTTACCTGCAAGGCACATACGGCTTACATTAAGCAACCTCATTAGCTAAGTAAAGTTTGGAAAGAACATCTTCAAAACATTCGAAACTCAACGAGGTTATAGACAAGGTGGTTCCCTTTCATAAGATTCTTTACAAATAAGGCTGGAAACGACAATTCTGACACCAAAGCTATACTAATTACATGGCTCGGTGTTATGAGTGCTATCTAAAAAGTTGGAATGGGCGTTCGGAGTGTTCGGGTTCGAGTTCTACGAAAAATGTATGGTCGTTTTCATGATACTAATGGAGTGTATTGAAGGTTGATGAATGATGTCTGGGCAACACGCAAATATAAACATAGTGCAATCAATAAGAGCCCAAAGGTTCCTATGGCTAATTTATGCCTTGCGTAGGGATAAAGATCCTTCTGTCCAGAAAGTGTTTGTATCGGCACTCGCATTCAGCGGCATAAGAATTGGAAACCTTCCATTAAGTTAGAAAACACAGGAGAAGGAAGTTATCGCTCAGAAAGAGTGACTGGCGTACTTTGTTACGAGACCGTTACAGTCGCTTCGGAGCTAGAGTTACATACATGATGATGCTGCTTGTATGAGGAAGTGCGAATAATAAAAAGTTCACTTTATTACTTGTTGGCAAATGTATGCGCATGTCACTGAATTTATGCATGAACATGTAATTATCAGTTCGTACTTTATAGAAGAAAGAGGAAAACCCACAAAAAACCCTTAACGAACTATTCGCAATACATAGTTAATAATGGTATGTTGACAGCAATGAAGAATGCCATCTTGTTGACTCTTGTTGCTGCTGCATTTTATTGTTAAGTTGATGACACATTTTAATATGACAGAGACGTTGACCGCGCCCTTTTCGCTGCACACGCTGCCAACCAACCAATATTTGAATGTTGATAGTTCAAACCAACCAACCAACCAGCCATCTAGTCAGACAGCCTGTAAAGTCTAACAAAATAACTAACTAATAAACACTAAATTATGCAGCTGCATGCCACAAATGTTTGTATGTATGCATGCAAATATGTAAATGTAATGCTTGTGACCGCAAATGTATTCGCAGCAAAGATTTTTATTGTATTTCATTTTATTTTAGACATTTTAGTAATTTGCTCATTTTGTCTTGTGGCTTACTAACTGGCTATAACTAACTGTCTAGCGTTGAAAAGTCAAAATACCAACAGCAGCATCAGCAGCAGCAGCAACAAATTATAAAATAAGTTATGTTTCGGTTGAAACTATTAACACATACAACACACACAAAGAAGCAAAAACAAAACACATAAAGCCATGTAAATGTATTGCATGTATGTATGTAACAATGTGGCATGAAATGTTTATAATTAAAATTTTTGCAAAACTTTTCCTTTAACTGTATATGGGGTATTCCATCCCATTTCGACCAATTTTGAACCCGACCCCTTTAGAATTGGCTGAAAGTTTTTCTTCTTTTTCTAGCTTACGAAAGACGTTTTTCAAAATTTTTTCAAATTTTTTCATCCAACTCAAAAAAAGTTATGAATTTAAAAAAAACAACGTTTTTCTTTTCAAAATGCTATAAATTTTTCAAAAATTTACCGTTTGGGATATTTTTTTTTTTTTTAATTTGTTTTTAAATGTACTTTTCGAAAAAAATACAAAAAAATTTTTAAAGTTTTTTTCTTTGTAATTTTTCAAATTTTCGAAATTTTTCGAATTTCGCCATTTTTTTTTTTCTCATAAAAAACTTCATCAATTCTGCAATCATTCCCACTAATCCCGGAGTGGGCCGATATTTTTTTATATTTTTTTTTTATTTAATTCAAAAAAAAAAAAAACTTTAAAATTGTTTTTGTACTTTCGAAAAGTACATTTAAAAACAAATTAAAAAAAAAAAAAAACAATATCCCAAACGGTTAATTTTTGAAAAATTTATAGCATTTTGAAAAGAAAAACGTTGTTTTTTTTTTTTAATTCATAACTTTTTTTGAGTTGGATGAAAAAATTTGAAAAAATTTTGAAAAACGTCTTTCGTAAGCTAGAAAAAGAAGAAAAACTTTCAGCCAATTCTAAAGGGGTCGGGTTCAAAATTGGTCGAAATGGGATGGAATACCCCATATATAAAATAATTTTTGCGTATACGCCATGGTGGTCGCGCTATATTGAGTACTTTAGTATGCATATGTTTATATGCGTGTGTCGAATGGGTCTGTGTGGTTGCCAACGCCCTTAAATAACAGTTAGTTGGTATTATGTTGTGGTTTTTCTAAATTTCTTTTTTTTTTTTATCATTTAAGTTAATTTTTACGCGCATGATTTGCATTGAATGTTTATGGCGCACATTTAACGGCAACATTTTGTTTTTGTGTTTTGCGTTAGAAATTTATCAATGCTGTTACATTATATGTATGTATTGAATTACATATCATTGTGTGTGTGAAACAAAATGGTGAAACCTCTTCGCTGCTAATTTATCGCATAACCGACATTATATTGTTGCTCACAAAAACATTCTTACATGCATATATATGTACAGGGTGTGACTGTTGGAGCGTTAAAATTAGTGTGCCTTACACATATTCGTGTTGTATGATGTGCGCTTCGAAAACTTTTACCGGTGTTACTATCATGAATGTAACTGAAACCCTAACCGTAAGCTCCACAAGAACATTTGCCGAAACAGTGCGAGAGCCGCAACCATATCCGTTAGCCTAATGGTAACAAGATCCATACCGTTATTGTAACAGCAGCGAACCTACATATCTGTGGTCATAAACAATAAGCGCCTAAGTCCCATGTAGAAGGATAGAACTTAGATATATCTTAACCCTAGACTTGATCGTAACCATAACCTTTACCTCGACTGCAGCTTTATGAACACATCCTGACCGCAACCGCAGCCGCAATTGGATACTGTGACGAATATTAGCAACACTAAGGCATACTACCATCTCTAAGCCGATACTAAGCAGTCACTTGTATCTACATAAACAAATCAATCATTATGTCTACACATATGTACATACAAGAAGCGGAGAGATATGCACAAACAGATGCATATATCTGAGATACTCCCAAAATTATGCATCGGTCGAAGTATCACTCACATATACACGCCCATATAAGAAGCTATAAACGTGCACCTGTAGTTTATAGCTGGTAAACAAGTAGTAAATTCTAGAAGAAGAAACGCCTGGAAGTATGCGAACGAGATATCACAGAGTATAAAAGGAGTTAAAGCTGAGTAAGCAGTAATCAGTTTGATTTAAGCGAGCTATTGGTAGTGAAGTATGAGTGTTATTGTACTTTGATAAAGGCCATTTTGCATTACTGAATATTAGAGTTATTTATTAAACAGTTCAGCGATACGAACGTTAGTAGAAGGTGTATAATAAGCGGAGTTGCACTAAATTCGTTACAATACGTAACTGTAACTCTTTCCCTTTTTATACCCAGCTGAGCAGAGCTCACAGAGTATATTAACTTTGTTCGCATAACGGTAATGCGTAACGGCATAAACTAATCGAGATATATATAGACTTCTATATATCAAAATATTCTGGGTGAAAAAAGAAATTCATTTAGCCATGTTCGTCCGTCCGTCCGTCTGTCCGTCCGTCTGTAAACACGATAACTTGAGTAAATTTTGAGGTATCTTGATGAAATTTGGTATGTAGGTTCCTGGACGCTCATCTCAGATCGCTATTTAAAATGAACGAAATCGGACTACAACTACGCCCACTTTTTCGATATCGAAAATTTCGAAAAACCGAAAAAGTCCGATAATTCATTACCAAAGACGGATAAAGCGATGAAACTTGGTAGGTGCGTTGACCTTATGACGCAAAATAGAAAATTAGAAAAATTTCGGACAATGGGCGTGGCACCGCTCACTTTTAAAAGAAAGTAATTTAAAAGTTTTGCAGGCTGTAATTTGGCAGTCGTTAAAGATATCATGATGAAATTTGGTAGACACGTTACTCCTATTACTATATATGTGCTAAATAAAAACTAGCGAAATCGGATGGCGAACACGCCGACTTTTAAAAAAAAAATTATTTTTTAAGCAAATTTTAACAAAAAATTTAATATCTTTACAGTATAAAAGTAAATTATGTCAACATTCGACTCCAGTAATGATATGGTGCAACAAAATACAAAGATAAAAGAAAATTTCAAAATGGGCGTAACTCCGCCCTTTTTCATTTAATTCGCCTAGAATACTTTTAATGCCATAAGTCGAACAAAAATCTACCAATCCTTATGAAATTTGGTACGGGCATAGATATTATGACGTTAACTGTTTTATGTGAAAATGGGCGAAATCGGTTGAAGCCACGCCCAGTTTTTATACACAGTCGACCGTCTGTCCTTCCGCTCGGCCGTTAACACGATAACTTGCGCAAAAAACGATATATCTTAACTAAACTTAGTTCACGTACTTATTTGAAGTCACTTTATCTTGTTATAAAATATGGCCGAAATCCGACTATGACCACGCCCACTTTTTCGATATCGAAAATTACGAAAAATGAAAAAAATTCCATAATACTGTACCAAATATAAAAAAAGAGATGAAACATGGTAATTGGACTGGTTTATTGACGCAAAATATAACTATAGAAAAAAGGAATACTGTTCGTGGTATTACATATATAAATAAATTAGCGGTACCCGACAGAAGATGTTCTGGGTCACCCTTTTGTTCGACATTTTGTTCGATATCTCGAAAACGCTTTCACATATGCAACTAAGGGCCACTCCCTTTTAAAACCCTCATTAATACCTTTAGTTTGATACCCATATCGTACAAACACATTCTAGAGTCACCCCTGGTCCACCCTTATTGCGATATCTCATTTTAAATAATCATTAACACCTTCCATTTGAAACCCATGTCATACAAACACATTCCAGGGTTACCCTAGGTTCATTTTGCTAAATGGTGATTTTCCCTTATTTTGTCTCCAAAGCTCTCAGCTGAGTATGTAATGTTCGGTTACACCCGAACTTAGCCTTCCTTACTTGTTTCTTGTACGTTTTTCAATGTATTGCCCTGAAAGGTTAAAGCTCATATCTCTAGATCCAGCGAGTTTGCGGTCATAAATTACAGCAAAACCCGACTTAATTTCCACTGTTCCACCAGCACATTTAGCTGCACGCCCTTCTAGCAACCAAGAGTGCCAGCATAAGTAATTGAACGATCATGGCAATAAAAAACAAAATAATGTTTGAGGGCGTAAAAAGGCAAAAGCACAAAATGGCAGCAAAACATTTAAGAAATCATTGCAAACCGATCTGGAGGATGTATCGGTTGAGTACTTTTTACTTTCCTGTTGATGTGTCAACATCTTTGCTCACGGTAGGTGGGCAACCGAATGTAAACGTAGGGTCGTGACAGAGTGACAATGGTGGCAGGAAATTAAAGGCAAGGAAAAACTAAAAAGATGGGAGGGGCACGAAAGAAGATGATCAGAAGCCGATCGGCCGATCGATTTGTTATCGACAAAAAACGTTATCGACGAGTTATCGCATTTGTATCGACTGGTTATATGTGTGTTATCCTTTCCTTTTCGATGAGTTATCGGTTTGTTATCTATTATTTATCGATTCTTTATAGCTGTTATAGAAAAAATCGACCTTTTATTGGATTTTATTGGAGTATAGGCGGTTTGTTATCAGCGTCTTATCGATTCTTTATAGATAGAAAAAATATCTATATTTTATTGAAAAGTTATCAGTTTTTCATCGGAATGTTGCAGGAGTATAGACGATTCATATGTTTGCATTCGGCGTATTATCGACGAATTATCGTTGTATAGACAATTTATCGATTTAGTATTGAAGCTTTATAAATTTGTCATCGATGACAAAAGTTAAGGATGAGTTATCAGTTTTAATAGCTGTTATCGAAAAAATATGGAGTTATATTGGAGTATAAGCCGGTAATGGGTTACAAATTTATAACTCACCTCTATCGGCGTGCAATCGATTTCTTATCCATGAATTTTCGGGTGCTATCGAAAAGGTATTGGTGTGTTATCGGAAAATTATCGGTTTTTTACCGGAGTATTGTCGCATTCTCTGTAGAACCAACGTGTAGCCCTAATTCGTGTACATATCGGTTGAATGTCACCTTTTCTTATGCCTAGCCATCTCCAGCCTCATAATCTTCATCCATCCCTTTATTCTCCCTAGGGTATGAAGTCATTAAAAGCCCAGAGACTACATACGCTATCTAGGCATGTTATGCAAAAGACTGACGCCGGTCCGGTTCAGAAAGTATTCCTATCAGCATCGGTATTTGGAAGCGAAAGAAATGAAGGACTTTCACTGAGCTCATGGAAGTACTGAGCTGTGAAAGTACTTTGGTTATCAATTAGAGGTCGGTTTTATTAATTATTTAGAATAATTCGCTAGCTTATTCCACGCTTATGTTGCAGTTACCATGTCCCTACGAGCTGCCACCTTCCCTAAACTAAAGCTATTGGTTTACATAAGTATCAGCAAGAGTCGCCGCCTGCTATCGCCTTCTCTAATAGGGCATGCTACCTGACAGTGCGATTGTCTTACCTTGTGAGTACTTATTATACAGTTACATATTTCTACTTCCACAACAACTTGTTAATGTATGTGTATATGTAATTTGTTGCACTACGAATTTTTTTTGCACCAGTGCGTTATCTACTAGCAGCAACACCAATTGCGGACAATTGTTTGCAATTTTTAGTGCTCTGGCAATAGTTTACAATTGCTAATAACTGTTCATAAAAATGTTGGCTTTATTTGTTGCTATTCGCATTTATGTCTGCCATCGGTGCAAATATATATCTATAAGTATCTAAAAATTGCGAATTTACATATACCACCACATACATACATACATATTAGTATCTATAAAGTGTAAGCAAAACAAAACGCTTTCTTTAATAGACATAAATACATACATACCTGCCACAAAACTCGTATATTTATATGTATGTGTTAACTTTTGACAGCCATAAAGCACCCAGTAGAACATGAAAGGCATACGAAAATTAGCTAAAATATTATCACTACTTTAGCTTAACTACACTGAAAGAAAAATACTGCTAAAATCAACCGAAATACGGGTCAACTCAACCGAAGTTTCTGTCAATTTTTATCTATCGCAACAAGATGTTGAATCAACTGCGCACAAATCGTTGATTCCTAATTGACCGTTTTAGTAGTCAAATGAACAAAAAAGTTGTTGCGACAGCTTTGTATGAAAGTACCTATGTTGCCATATAAATAAATAAATGTAATGCGCGATAACCTCCGAAGAGATTTTAGGCCGAACTTCTCTTCCAATTTGCGTCGTGCTCCTTTTTAATTTTTCTTACAAATTGGCGTGGCTCGACCTACTTGTTTGATGCCGACTCCGAACGGCATCTGCAAGACATATGAGTTTTCAGTGAAAGAATTTCATGGCAGAAAAACATTCGGAGTGCTTGCCGAGGGGCGACTCCGCGTAGAAAAATTTTCTTCTAATTGAAAAAGCTTGTTTCTAAAATTTTGATGTTGCTTTTCCCGGGGTGTGAACCCAGGGTCTTCGGTGTGGTGGGCGGAGCACGCTACCATCACACCACAGCGGCCGCCATATAAATACGTAAATATGTGAATACATTACACATGCTTGATACATATACTTGAAAATAGTAGTCACAAAACTGATTCTCAATTCTTTCAGTTGCATCTCAGCTAATTCTCAATTTCTTCTCACGCATGTAGTTGCCACACTTGATGGTTTCGAACAAAACTTTTAGTATAAATGTTTGACGTAACATTTTAAAAAGAGAAATTGTAAGTTATAGAAAAGTAAAGGATCAAATCGCAGGAATGTAATTCACCACTGGAGTAACTTTACATGTAATTCGGCAAGTTTAATTTTCGTAACAATTTAAGTTGAAACGATTCCAAAACAGCTCAAACTTTTATGTTGATTTTATTCAAAAAGGATGCTTTTTTATTATCTTATTAGATTCGTTCTCGTGAGTGAAAATTCATAAAAACTTGAACAAAATGTTACTACCTTTGGAAAAATCCTGTTCGTTCAAGCAAAACTTTTGCAACAAGAGGGCGCAATTTTGCATTTCGCTTGGACGAGAAGTTGCAAAATTGTACCCGATAAATAGGTGCCCCGGTATCTCAAAATTTTTTGCAGTGTTATGCACATTAAATTCAAAAAAGGGTTTTTTTGTTTTGTATTGATAACTGAAAAAATAGTTTTTTATTGTTTTCCCATTTTGTGTGTTTTTCGATTTGATGGTTTTCTTATTTTGGTGTTTTTTTTTTAACAAGTGGCACCATCGTCATAAGTACAAAGTAGAGAGCGCAGTGCGCGTAAAATTCTCTTTGAAATTTGCTCATGTATTGATAGTTGATCGCCGTTGAAATGACCTGTAAGATCAGTTGTGTTAACAGAAAAATCAGTTAGATTGATTAGGAATCTGTCAATTTTATAAAATTTTGTTAACTTAGGAGCGATAATTTCTCTTCTGTTGAAATGACTAAACCAATTTGTTCGCTTGAGAAAGAACTCGGTCGAATTAACCATAATTCGATCAATTTCAATAAATCTCCGTTAAGTCAAGAACAACAGAACAGATTTGTTGATTTTACTAGCACCATTTCTTTCAGTGTATATACATACATTCAATAATATTTCACATACAACCCCTGTAGGGAAAGTTATAAGCAAATGTACTTCAGTTACATTTTGAACCTGTGCTATTTAAATATATTTTTCCCTCCTATGCAAATTACTCGGGAATGTAATACGGTAGCATTCTGGGAGGGTTAAGGTATACCCTTTTCTATAGGAAGTTCGTAGACCGCTTTCTTTATTCTAGAGTTTAGATATTGTAACAAATAAATAAATTCCAATATTCCGTACATTAAAATGATCTTTTTTTGGCCACAAAAGAGATATCAAAACTTCACAATTTAATATATTCGCGTACTTCATTTATTACTGATAAACTGAAAATATGAGTTTGATGTTGAATGAGGACAAAACGGAGTCCTGCTGTCATCGAGCAACCAAGCTACTGTTGGCAGCCATAATTTCGGAATAGTATAGGACTTCGTTTATTTTGGAACCAGCATTGACACAAACAAAAAGATCAGCTCTTAAATTCAGTGAGGAATCACTCTTGCCAATAATTTCTACTTTGAACCAGGTAGGCAATTGAAAAGTAAAGTTATCACTCGGCAAACGAAAATCATACTCTACAAATCACTTATCTTACCCGTCCTGCAACATCAGATGAAGCGGCTCTGGAAGTGTTCGAGACGCATTGCCGACGACGAGTACCGAAGAAGATTTAATGACGAGCTGTACGTGCTTTACGCAGACATCAATATAGTCCAGCGAATTAAAGCCCAGCGGCTACGTGGGTAGGCCATGTTATGCGAATGAAAGATTACGCTCCGGCTAAAAAGTATATTTATCGGAACCCGCCTATGGAAGCAGAGGAGGCTCTCACTCCGCAGGAAGGACCAGGTGGAAAACGATTTAAATTCCCTTGGTGTGACCAATTGGCGCCAGTTGGCAGAGCAAAGAAGCGACTGGCGCTCCTTGTTGGACGGCCATAACCGTTTAAATGGTTAAGCGCCAATTAAATATGTAAGTAAGATTGTTTGATATCTTAGATTGCGCCGCTTATAACTATATGTACCTATGTACCATGTAGTTCACTTGGCTTGAGGGATTTAATGTGAGAATGCTCTGGCCGTGGTGAGCCCATAAACTTAGCCCTGCGTCTTGAGATTGCGTCACGTTCCATGAGGATATGGTCGCAGTTTCCGCTGATCGATCACAAAATCGGCATGTGTTGTTCGAAAGTATGCCCAGTTTCTGTATGTGGCTGTTCAGTCTACAATGTCTTGTAATAGCTGTTAGGATTCTTAGGTCATCTTTCGAGATGCCTAATAATGCCCTACATCGAGTTGTGCTATAACCCGCTAACAGTAACTTAGATTGTAGTCCTGGCGTATTGCGCCAGTGTTCTTACCTCTTGTCCCTCTGTTCGCCTAATAGATGCACCCTAAATTCCTGTAGGCCTACTGGCAGGAACGGCTCGGGAGCGATGGGTCGTGTCGTTGCTGCCTCTATGGCCAGGCTGTGCACCTGCTGATTACTCTCAACTCCCCTGTGGTCTGGAATCCAGGCCAACAGTACTACGTTTTGTGCTCCTAGTTGGTTTAGCTTTTCAACGCACTCAAGGACCAGTGCTGACTTTATTTCGAATGCCGAGATTGCCTTGAGTCCGGCCTGACTGTCACTGAGTATGGCGATTGTTTCATTGGAGTATTCGCGCTGGAGGTAAAGGTCAGCGCACTGGCTTATAACTAGTTTTAAGTTATGGTAGTCATACTGCAATAAAAGCTTTTGTCTGTAGGTATTGACTTTCCTGCTGGGTATTTCCTTTTTCTTAGTAGTTGTCTATATTATTCATATTACTCTTCTTTTTCTTTTATATTTGGTTGGCTACGCCTTCAAATATGTATGAACAATAAGTATTTATTTTTATGTAAGCAATAATATGCATTTATGGTTGCTGTTCTGCGGTTTTTAGTGTGGCATTTTTGACGACCAAACTCTTGAAAGGTTTTAATTAAATTTCAATTTTTACTTAAATTATTGCAGTACATAAAAATGGTTCACTGAAATAAATAGTTGTGGTGTAATTTCTTAATACCTAATGACAGTTGCTGAGTAAATCCTTTCATATTTACTAGAAAGTATTTTTGTATGTATGTAGTATGTAGTTTTTCCGGAACTTTTCAGAAAAAAGTGGTGGTGCGAACTAGTAGCTCATAAAGTTTTAATACAATATATGGGGATGGGACCTAGATCTGCAAAACTATCGATAGTAGCATCATTGGATATTTTCGACTCTTTAAAAAATACTATCGATAGTTTCGATACAATCGCATACCATCCCGATGTATGTATGCCCAATGTAAACTTTGAAAGCTCTGCATAAAAGCTCACTATCAAAACTATCGTCTATCGCCCTAAATAAAACTATTGATACTATAGCAAGTACAACCGATAGTTTTGCAGCTCCAACGGGACCTAGACGCCTTATGCCGATTCCAAAGAGCTTCTAAAATGAACATTAGTTTTAGCTGACAAACTTTCCATTGCAGAAATATACTCGGATAATTTGTTCGAAAGTGTTTGGGTATTGCTTTTCTCGTGACTTGAACGGAGGACCTTCGATATGGTAGGCAAGCACGCTACCTCCAACACAAGGCGTATGCCAGAAAGAATCACGAACCAGACGAAGAAGTGGTGATAAAGACTAAAAATGGTGGACCACCAGATTTTGTACCACCCGAATACTGGCTCCAAATCGCCCACATGATCCTGTCAACATCTGTTAGATAAAAGCTCTGCCTGCTACAATCCAAGGCTCCCGTGTATTCTGTAGCAACATTGAACATATTTTGACGCGGTCCAAAATGACATTTTAGGAGCTCAATATATAGTTATAATATTATTGTTATTTATGAAGCCGTTACTTGTATATTTAAAAAAGTTTCTTCTGTGATCTTACTTTTTTATCGAATTACTGTACCTTCCTCAGGGAGTATTTGTATTTATTACTCCTACGCGTTTTGGCGACCTTTCACCTATTCCTCAGGGAAAGGTCATCTCAGTAAGCATTATGAGGAAATATGGCACATGAGAACACAGCCGTATGAAGCAAAAAAATACAAGTAGGTCCTCAGTTAAATCCACAAACAGGTGTCGGACTTCTATGCCAGGAATTGCCCGGCGAATCTAGTTCTTAAAGAAAAATACCCAGAACTCGCAGAAGAGGAACGCTTTCTCCCTAGCAAGGCGTGCGTCACTCTAGCTCAACTTCGATCTGGATACTGTAACAGGTCAAACTCTTACCTATCCCGAATCAACCCCGACATACAAAATGTATGTCCTGCTTGCAATGTGTGCCCACATGACACCAACCATCTCTTATGGAACCAACGCCTCTAACACCCCTCTCAGTATGGTCCACCCCAGCTAAAAACTGCAAGTTTCCTTGGGCTTCCGTTAGAGAATATTGATGACAATTTGTGATCGGTCGCGGCTATTGGATGGGGCGGAGCAACAACAATAACAGGGACTATTTTTTCGCTTTTCTCTGAGTCATCTAATTAGTAGACTGCAAAAAAATCATCAGCACACATACAAAAACTACAATGACTATGTAAGACTTCAATCTGAATAAGCAGAGTTGGGTATGTTAGAGCATAGGATAACTGCATTTTACGGTTAAAAAGTGCCAAATAAATTCAATTTCTAGTATGACTCCCTGACTCAGGCCGAAACCGCAGCACAGTAAGGTCTTTAAGTAACCAAAAGCCGGAACTCCGATGTGAGAATAACGAAGCACGAGAACAAAACAGGGTGGAACATAGAACTGATTTATAAGCAGTCCTTCAAACATTACCTCCGATGAGATAATAGGCCGAGCTTCTCTTCCAATCGTGCTTCTTTTTAAGTTTTTGTACAAATTGGCGGAACGGGATCTACTTGTTCTATGGCGACACTGAATGGCATCTGCAAGGCAGATGAGTTTCCACTGAGAGCTTTTCATGGCAGAAATACACACGGAGTGCTTGGCAAACACTGTCGTATTAATCCGGATTAAGTTTTAACAAGATTTGTCAGTCTCGGCTCCTCAAATACTTCGCTCGAAAAAACCTTAATAGGCTGAGAGGCGACATTATTACATGATAATCTGTCAGATACAGTATGTTAAATATATTACTGTGCTCGTCAGCTTTAGGCGTTTGCGTCTCAGTTTGTACATGAGGTTCTAGCATCATCAGGAAGCATCTTATGACAGTTTTGACAAATATGTTTTCCGTCCACTACGTCCAACTTAAGGTGACCATAAAGGTCATATTTCCATGGCTGCTAGATATTTGCCTTGTAAACATTTCCCTACAAAGGGATGCGCTATAACAACAATGACGCCATGATCATATGTATACGTATGTACATAGGTTAACTTCAAGATTCTTTCTCTCTTCTTCTATTACATAAAGCTTTCAGATCAGATGGTAATATACCATTTCATGTTTTTGATTCATATAAAACAATCTTGCATGTGAATGCATCAAGAATTTGTTAAGTGTTTGGCACGCATAAACATTTTTGCTGTGCAATGACCTTAGGAAACTCTTAACGTAGCAATACGGTAGGTAGGAGCTTAATTGATGATCAGGGCAACCCAAAGTGTGCAACAGATATTTTGTATAAGACTCGAACCATTAAACCAATCAAATATGCGTACATTTCACCAAAAGATATGAAGTTTCAACAACTATACCTCAGAGAGCATATTTCTGCAAATTTTGCACACAAAAAATTGTATATCCTGCTTATTTCCAGCAGTCGGAGCTAAAATATGAATATGCAGGTAAATTTGTGGGTTAAAAACGAGGAAAGGTATAGAAAGAGCTTAAAGGTGTAAAGGTGTATGCAAATTATTAAAATTAAATTTGTATTCGTTGAATTCGACACGAATTGGCATATACAGGACTCAGCCGATGACTTTTTTCTGTTATATAAGCAAATAAAATTACATCGGCCAAGTGGTCGCCACCAGAGTTGATGACCCGTTTTATGGTCACTCTTGCTCGAATTTAGGCAACAGGTCTTACCATCCCTGTCGAATAATTATCTGAAGCCCTGACTTCAAAAAACAAAACCATAAATGAAGTCTGGGTCGGTTAAGATGGAGTAATCTGGCCAGCCAGTGCAAACCATCAAAGCAAGAGACTAAGCGACGCGCATATGCTTCCTTCGAAATATTTCATGTTCTTGGAAAAGAAACCAGTCTATGCATATTTGTACTTTGAGTTTGTTTACTTCAAAAATATTACTTTAACCCGAAGTGAAATTTGGCGCCATTTTGCAAAAGTTATAGCTATTTTCAAGAATGTATTTACTTTTGGCCCAGCCGGTACTTTAGAAATATTTAAGAACATTTTTTTAATGCATATTTTCAAACCTAAATTTAGATTTTAAAGGCATAAAAGCAGTATTTTTTGCATATTTTGGGTTACCCTATTGATGACGTACATATGTATTTATATTACACAAATATATATTTAAAAAAAAATTACCTACTTTTTTCGAAGTCAATTTTTTCAGTCCTTACGGCTTGATTGATACTCACTTAATTTAGTCATAAGTACAAATTTTCTTATTAATTTTTTCTGACGTCTTTTTGTATATTCTGTTTTTTTGTTCATTTCATTCCACTACCTTTTTAACTTTTTTTTTACCCATCAAGTTTCTTCAGTATCAGAAATTGCTCTACATATGAATATTACACGCATGCAACCAACACATTTTATTAGGGTGTTTCATTATACTCAGTTGAGCAGAGCTCACAGAGTATATTAAGTTTGATTGGATAACGGTTGGTTGTACATATATAAAGGAATCGAGATAGATATAGACTTCCATATATCAAAATAATCAGGATCGAAAAAAAATTTGATTGAGCCATGTCCGTCCGTCCGTCCGTCCCTTAACACGATAACTTGAGTAAATTTTGAGGTATCTTGATGAAATTTGGTATGTAGGTTCCTGAGCACACATCTCAGATCGCTATTTAAAATGAACGATATCGGACTATAACCACGCCCACTTTTTCGATATCGAAAATTTCGAAAAATCGAAAAAGTGCGATAATTCATTACAAAAGACAGATAAAGCGAAGAAACTTGGTAGATGAGTTGAACTTATGACGCAGAATAGAAAATTAGTAAAATTTTGGACAATGGGCGTGGCACGGCCCACTTTTAAAAGAAGGAAATTTAAAACTTTTGCAAGCTGTAATTTGGCAGTCGTTGAAGATATCATGATGAAATTTGGCAGGAACGTTACTCCTATTACTATATGTACGCTTAATAAAAATTAGCAAAATCGGAGAAGGACCACGCCCACTTTAAAAAAAAAAATTTTTTTAAAGTAAAATTTTAACAAAAAATTTAATATCTTTACAGTATATAAGTAAATTATGTCAACATTCAACTCCAGTAATGATATGGTGCAACAAAATACAAAAATAAAAGAAAATTTCAAAATGGGCGTGGCTCCGCCCTTTTTCATTCAATTTGTCTAGGATACTTTTAACGCCATAAGTCGAACAAAAATTAACCAATACTTTTGAAATTTGGTAGGGGCATAGATTTTATGACGTTAACTGTTTTCTGTGAAAATGGGCTAAATCGGTTAATGCCACGCCCAGTTTTTATACACAGTCGTCCGTCTGTCCTTCCGCATGGCCGTTAGCACGATAACTTGAGCATAAATCGACATATCTTTAATGAACTTAGTTCACGTGCTTACTTGAACTCACTTTATCTTGGTATGAAAAATGAACGAAATCCGACTATGACCACGCCCACCTTTTCGATATCGAAAATTACGAAAAATGAAAAAAATGCCATAATTCTATACCAAATACGAAAAAAGGGATGAAACATGGTAAGGTAATTGAATTGTTTTATTGACGCGAAATATAACTTTAGAAAAAACTTTATAAAATGGTTGTGACACCTACCATATTAAGTAGAAGAAAATGAAAAAGTTCTGCAGGGCGAAATAAAAAACCCTTAAAATCTTGGCAGGTATTACATATATAAATAAATTAGCGGTATCCAACAGATAATGTTCTGGGTCACCCTGGTCCACATTTTGGTCGATATCTGGAAAACGCCTTCACATATAGAACTAAGGGCTACTCCCTTTTAAAACCACCATTAATACTTTTAATTTGATCCCATATCGTACAAACACATTCTAGAGTCACCCCTGGTCCACCTTTATATCGATATTTCGAAAAGGCGTCCACCCATAGAACTAAAGCCCACTCCCTTTTAAAACTCTCATTAATACCTTTAATTTGATACCCAAATCGTACAAACAAAGTCTAGAGTCACCCCTGGTCCACCTTTATTGCGATACCTCGAAAAGGCGTCCACCTATGGAACCAAGGCCCACTCCCTTTTAAAATACTCATTAACACCTTTCGTTTGATGCCCATATCGTACAAACGCATTCTAGAGTCAACCCTGATCCACTTTTATGGCTATATCCTAAATGGCGTCCACCTATAGAACTATGGCCCACTCCCTCATAAAATACTCTTTAATGCCTTTCATTTGATACCCATATCGTACTAACAAAGTCTAGAGTCACCCCTGGTCCACCTTTATTGCGATATCTCGAAAATGCGACCACCTGTTCAACAACCACCACTTCCTTTTAAAACCCTCATTAATACCTTTAATTTGATACCCATATTGTACAAACACATTCTAGAGTCACCCCTGGTCCACCTTTATGGCGATATTTCGAAACGGGGTCCACCTATAGAACTAAGGCCCACTCCCTTTTAAAATACTCATTAACGCCTTTCGTTTGATGCCCATATTGTACAAACGCATTCTAGAGTCACCCCTGGTCCACCTTTATGGCGATATCTCGAAAAGGCGACCACCTATACAACAACCACCACTCCCTTTTAAAACCCTCATTAATACTTTTAATTTGATACCCATATCGTACAAACACATTCTAGGGTCACCCCTGGTCCACCTTTATGGCTATATCCCTAAATGGCGTCCACCTATAGAACTATGGCCCACTCCCTCATAAAATACTCTTTAATGCCTTTCATTTGATACAAATGTCATACAAACACATTCCAGGGTTTCCCTCGGTTCATTTTCCTACATAGTTATTTTCCCTTATGTTGTAACCATAGCTCTCAACTGAGTATGTAATGTTCGGTTACACCCGAACTTAACCTTCCTTACTTGTTTTTAGCCTATGTTTTTCTTTCATTTTTCTAGCATGAAAATTTGTTTCTTTTTAGAAAAAAACATTTTTACCTATACTGAGTTGGAGTTTTAAAAAAAAGGCAAGGCGCTATAACCTCCGAAGAGATTTTAAGCCGAGATTCTCTTCTAATTTGTGTCGTGTTCCTTTTAATTTTTCCTAGAAATTGGTGTGAAGGTACTTACAGCATTTGAGAGGCAGATGAATTTTAAGTGAGAAGATTTTCATGGAAAAAATATAGTCGCAGCATTTGACAAATCACTGCCTTCTTCTAATTGATAAAACTTATTTCTAAATTCTCGATATTAATTTGTCCGGGGCTTGAACCCAGGATCTTCTGTGGGGTAGGCGGAATCATAGTACAGGTTTACAAGTATGATATGTATGAGAAGGAAACAATTCGTTTCACTTTCTAACACAATGCCGTTTGACACTTCGGTCAGTGTGAAACTATTGTGGAACTCAGTGGAACCTGCGGGGGCATGCGTTTGACACTGAAAGAGGTCCCAAAATTACCAGAGTTGCTGTCGTGGAAAGCGACGCAGAGAAACAAAAAAAGGAGCGGAATATCAGATATGGGTTGCTGTAATGGTAAATTTTTTCGAACGAATTTAGTATGAAAATATAGTGCACCTATATGGGTCCTACAGAAAATTATGCAAAACTCTTGAATTGGGGTATCTGAGGACGTGTAGTTGTTCCAGTATTAAGAATACAAACACGGGTGCTAAGTTTTTCTACCCGTTCAAAAGTTCTCCGCGAAAAACAGTTTGAAAGCGAGGTCGACTGCAATAACCCGTCCAAAAATGTGGAAAGAGAAATGAAAAGACGCATTTTGTCCTGTTATCAATAGTCCAAAGCGAAAAAGTATTCGAATAATTGGAAACGAGGCAAAAACTTCCCCCAACGGTTTTGGTCATGTTTTAGCAATCGTTCCCGGTAATAAAGTATCACAATTTGTTAATTAAAATTGTTCAAAACATATGGATTTTAAAGAGAGATGTAAATAAGTGCATCTTTTGAAAGTAAATAAGGAAATTTCTTTGTAATTTTACCATAAAAATTTTGCGCAGTTTTCATTAGCAGCTACTACACTTTTCTTGGACCTAAGAAGTACAACAGTGCCAAATAGCATCCACAAAAAAAACGAACAAGAACAAGCATTTTATCAGATGAGCGTGGCTGTGTATGTGCGTGCTGCTTCATATCCTACTTGTAGACCTGTACTATGGGCGGAATACCCTACCACTACACCATGGCGACCGCAGTTGGAGTTTTACGACCGTAAGTTATAAGGCAAAATTTTAATTTTCCCTCCTACGCGTTTCATTGCTTCCGCATCTTCTTCAGGGAGTCAAATTTTTATTACGGAATTATGGAAACGCGTAAAATTAGTCTCCCGGAAGAAGATGTTGAAGCATAGAAACGCGTAGGAGGGAAAGGAGAGGTTACCAGCGGAAAAGCTTCAACTCTGTGTATGAAAACTTATTATAAAAAGTTATAAAAAATGTTAACGTTTAAATTTAATCGAAGTCTGCAAGGCTTAGTTCATTCAATTATTCACACATATTTAACGTCTCCAACAATCTAGTTTTTTATTATAATTTGTATGAAAATCGAAATATTGAATCAACTATGCATATCGATTAATTATTTTTTGATAATGTATCGGATTTTTAGGCAGCCCAATGAAAAAAATGTCCTGACAGTGGAACACACTAACACTTATTGTGTATCAGTAAAATGTATCGCATGTTATATTTATTTCATTTTTTCGTTGCGTTCTAAATGTGTGTGTTTATCGGCCTAAAAAGTAGGTGCGTGCCAAATGGGGATACTCATTTCGATAAAATCGACATATTTTTGTTCACTTTGGTATGTACTTATTGAATTTTTGAACATCAATATTTGACTTACTGTGTTCTTAGTGTGAATGCTGCACTTGTTATGCTCGATGGTAAATGCAGCCCTTTTATGATTTCTTGCCATAATTTTTTATTGATAACATCAACGAGACCGCCACGTGCTATTACCAAATTATATAATTCATATAAATCTAACACAGATTTTGCCATTATTGGTAAACGATTTATGGGTGTGCCTGCAAAAGATTGAAAAATTGAAAATATGATTTATAACGAATTTTGAATTATATTTACGACTTCAAATTAGAGATACCATAATTTAGATATGTACTTAATTATAGATCTAAAAAAATTGCATGGTAAAACTATATAATTACTATTTATTTATTACGTTTTTTATTTTAAAAATTTCCCAGCTGTACCTCCCAAAATTTTTTATATCTCCAATGACGATGAAACTTTGTAGAATTGTTGTAGTATTGAACCTTAGCTTATATGCCAAAAGCAAGACTTAATAACAATGGGTTGACAAGATACAGGTGCTTGACAATTTTATATTTCTCATATATGTACATATGGACCATAGCTACGGAAAAATGCATTAGCATTTTAATCTAAATAACTTGCAATCGGCACTTTTTTGAATGGGTGAGAGAGTTCCTCCCCTTTTTCGGGCAGATTTTATCTCTGACCTTATAACGTTTAGGGCGTTGGTTATGGTGTCGGAATAAAAGACTGTGTGGCCATAGGTACATCAAATAATAAGGAAGTATCGTGCTCCGAAATGCTTTTTCCCCGAATAGACTCAAGAGCAATTTTCTCGTTTCGTTTTGAAGGTTTGGGTCGGGCTTACATGGTTGAACACATTTTTCTTAAAAGAAAGAAACTGATGATTAGCGTTATGCACACGTCTTGACGCGATCTACATTAAGTCGAAGTTTTTCAATATCTCGTTTATATGTGCTTACACAGCTATAGACGATGCGTACGATGCTTCTATGAAAAACTAGAAAAGACATACGATGCCTGATAAAAAATCTTGCTGGGCAACTTTAAGGCTAGGGTGAGTAAGGAAAGGATCTTCGGTGCTACAGTAGAAAAATTTAGCCTTCACGATGTAGCATCTCCAAATGGGTTGAAGCTGATTGACTTCGCTTCGTTTCGTAATATGGTCATCTACAGTACCAAGTTCTAGCATAAGATATACACCAAGTAACTTCGGTATCTCCTGCCTTGTGGCAGCCAATATACGACACGTTTTCTGTGCAGCAACGAAAGTGCGCGCAGCGACACAAGAAAATTTTGCAATAGCCCAGCTTAAAAGTCACAAGGCATGAGGTAATTACGGAATACCCGCCGAGCTCTGCTCAATCCACAAGAAAGGCGATCGAGCAAAACCGTAACAATTACGCGCAATCATCCTGCTCGAAATCGCGTATATGGTTATATCTAGCGTATTATGCGAAAGACAAACTGATTGGACTTTATCAGTGCGGCTTCAGACCCACAATGAATCTACTATCGACCAGATCTTCGCTATGCTCCAGATCCTTGAGAAAACTCACAAAAAGAGAATCGACAAAGAACTTCTTTTTGTCGACTTCAAAGCAGCTTTTGACAGCGCGAAAAGAAAGAAAAGAAGTTGCTTGTTGCTACTGTCGGAAGTTAAGTTCCCTGCCGAGTTAATGACGCTCTGCCAAATCACACTAAGCAACACCACCATCGCCATAAGGATTGGGATGGATATCTCCAGGCCAATCGAAACCAAATGATGCTTCAGACAAGACGACTCCCTTTCCTGCCATTTCATTAACATAATGCTGAAGAATATAATTCTAGCAGCAGAACCAACCCGTGGTGGTACAATCTATTATCAAAAGCCAAACTATTTTACTGACCTGAACAAACGCGGTGTTAGTTCTGTCTTTTCTGGATTAGATAAAGAAGCAAAAAATTGGGTCAAGACGAAGTACTTCCATGAAAGAATCGGTACATTCACGTCTTGGAAGTCACGTTACTGTTGTCAGATATAAATTCGAGATTGTGAAGGGTCTCTTCTATTTGGGAACCAGTATTAACAGCAAAAACAATGTCAGCTTAGAAGTCAAACGGAGAATAACTCTTGCCAACAAGTATTACTTTGAACTGAGTAAGCAATTGAAAAGTAAAGTCCTTTTTCGACAGCAAAAAATCACGCTCTACAAGTCGCTCATCATACCTGTCCTAATGTATGGCTCGGAATCATGGACGGCGTCGAGAGAAGATGAGATGGCTCTTGGAGTATTCGAAAGAAAAGTCCTCCGGAAGATTTATGGTCCTGTCCGTGATGCCGATGGTGAGTATCGAAGTAGGTATAAGGATGAGCTGTATAAGCTTTACGCAGATATGATGATATTGCAGCTTATAAAAATACAAAGGCTTCGTTGGTTAGGTCATGTTATGCGAATGGACGAAGACGCTCCGGCCAAAAAAGTATTTCAGTCGAAACCGCAGTTTGGAAGAGAGAAAGAAGGAGACTTTCACTGAGCTGGGGAGGCAGGTGGAGGAAGAATTGACCTCCCTTGGCGCTCCCAAGTGGCGTCAGTTGTCGCGAAACAGGAATAAAATAAAAGTGCTAATAATTTATAAAAATATTTTGATATTTATCGAAAGCGGACTTTGTTGCTGCAATAAAAAAAATGCAGTAAAAATGTTTTATTGCAAAGTAGCTTAGAAATGTTATGTAGATATGTATATGTATGAATGTACTACATTAATCGTAAAATTCATCGAATTTAGATACCTGTGTATGTATGTAAGTATGTGTACATGTAGGGAGTGCAAGTAGCTTAGGTACATAACTACAAATAACAACAAATCACAGCGTATCATAAACAATTAAAATGTTGTATAAAAAAATAATAACAAAAACAGTAAAAGAAGAAGAATTGAAAATAAAAAAACAATAAAAAAAAAACAACAATAAAATCAATGAAAGTCCAGCAATGCTATATCTACAAATAGACAAATGAAAAACGTATTTTTAATTGCCAGCAATCAATTTAATTACAGTTCAATTACCATTAAATGATCATAAGAACATCAATAATACAAAGCAAAAAGAACAACAAAAATAAGACTAATAGAAAACATGCTCCGAATCATACTACTCATAAAATCATTGGAAGAACAAGAAGAAATTAAATGATAGACGAAAGAGCGATTGAATGGGCAGGCAAACGGACGGACGGACGAGATGAGGCAACTTAGCTGAGCTGAACTGGCTAACTAGCTGAGTGAGTACATTAAACGATCAGTCCTCATCTTATTGCAGTTCAACAAAAAAGTATTGAAAGCATCAATACAAATTGATGTGATCGCAAGTATCGATCATTAGGGGGACTCATGTAACCTTATAAATGCCATATAAAGTGTGTAAACGTATAAATTTATCCAGTGCGTAAACGAGCTGTCAAATTTTGTATGAAAAATCATTTACACAATTTGTATAAATTTACGCGCACATTTCATTGTGTAAACGGGCTAAACTCAAAGGAATGCAACCTTGCAGACATTACAGCAGGCATTTTCATCAGATATCTCCAACATCAGCAAGTAAAGGCGTTTTAGTGTTGATTCTTCACTTAATCTTGGCATTTTTTATTTTGTATAACAATCAAAAAAATTTTGTTTGGCAATAATACAGGTGAATAAACAATCAAGTTTATCAAAAGTATTACTAGGTGCGTTCATATAACAGCGTGTGTAAATGGATATAATTTTACACCTTATAAATTTATATGCTTTCATGAGTCCCCCTATTAAACGATCATCTATATATACATACATCAAAATGTAGGTGAATGATAATGATGAGTATGAGCGTAGCGTAACATATCGGCGAGTAATTGATGTTGCAAACGAAAGTGTTAAATGCTCAACTAAGCAGAATACCAACAACAAAAGCAATGATACAAAAATTTACTAGATTTGTCTATAAAATGATGGTGGAAGCAAAAACAACAATAGCAATAGCAAGGTATCTATAGTAGCAATCGAAATTAGCAAGCCAGCCAGCCAGCCAGATACACAAATTGGCTGCCAACGAACAAGCCACCTTAAACAATCAATTCAATACACTTATCCAAATATAACAACAATAGACCCTAACCCCGCTTGCATGATTAGTGGAGTTGTGAAGAAAACAAGCGGTGATCAAGCGAAGATGATCGCGATCGTTTGCCGGTTCAATGGTGTGATGGTGGCAAAACGCTGTAAAATTATTGCAATGCACAATTATGTAATAAATAGATGTTTGTTACATGCATGTATCATATGAATGTATGTATGTAACATTTGCTGAAAAAAAAAAAATGTGTTAGCAAGTTTGAGCTTTCTTAGCGTTGGCAAATAGTGATCGTGGCGAGCAAATAAAAAAAGTGTGGCAGGCAAATCGCTTAAAATGTGAGTTAGCATTAACGTAAAACAGAGCTTATATTTCTATCAAAAAAACAATTATTAAAAACACAACACCTATCAATACACAATCACTCAGCTGATTTTTCGAATGCGCGTATATTGGACATAGAAAGAAGAACAAAAACAAGGCTAACACTAGAGGGCTTGCGAATACAACAAAGAATAAAAGAATGTGTGAACTTCAAAGAAGACGTAGACAATATCAACTTTGCTTACTTCACAGCAATCAAAAAGCACACAGTTTTATGAGATGAGCAACGAAAAGAATGCAGCGCGAATATATGTATATAGTTTTGAAAATTTTTTTTAAATTTAATTGAATGTAATGTAAGTGAAATCCTCAATGTTGTGTAAAATCTTTATTTTGCAAATAATTGTTTAATGTCATTAATAAAAACAGATCTCTCTGAGGAAGGTACAAAATGTACCGAAACGCGTAGGAGGATAAAGGAAAACTTAGTTTTTCGCTTAAAAACCACCGGCCAAATTACTCTTATATAAAATAACCCAAACATAATAAACATTGGCCCATCAAACAACTGAATTATTAAAAAAATTGTTTTCCCAACATAATAAGAGTTTGAAGTATTATGCGCTGATTTCCAGTTATTCCTTATGCATTTTGATTTGAAGACAAACATTAGGGAAAAATGCAGCTGAAACACATAGCACTCTTCAAGTACCCTTTTTATACCCAGATGTACTTGTGCATAGGGTATTACAACTTTGATTGGCTAACGGTTGGTTGTACAGTTATAAAGGAATCGAGATAGATATAGACTGACTGCCATATATCAAAATCATCAGTATCGAAAACAATTTTTATTAAGCCATGTCCGTCCTTTTGTTCGTCCGTTAACACAATAACTTGAGCACTTATTGCGTTCCTCAGGGAAGCATTTTAGGTCCAATTCCTTTTGTGATTTTCATCAACGATATTACTAGTTGTTTTAAATTTTCAAAATTTCTCTTGTATGCTGATGACATGAAAATTTCGAGTAATATTAAGTGTCCCGCTCACTCGTTGAAACTTCAGAGTGATCTAGACAATGTTGTAGCTTGGTGCTAGAAAAATATGCTTCCCTTAAATATTAAAAAATGCTCCCATGTCTCCTATTCCAAATCCCGCTCCCCTATCCCTACTTCGTATTATATTGCAGGCTCACAACTAAGCATTGTTTCCAAAATCACTGATCTTGGGGTGGTCTTTGACTCGAAGCTCTCGTTTCAAAGCCATTTTAATTATATTATAGCTATGTCTTACTCTACGCTGGCTTTTGTCAGCCGTTTCAGCTCAGATTTTTCGGATCCGTATACCTTAAAAACTCTCTTTACCCCACTGGTGCGCTCGAGACTTGCATATGCTGTTATTATTTGGCGTCCGTATTATTCCTGTCATATAAGTCGTTTGGAGATAGTTCAGAAAGTCTTTATAAAGTACGCTCTGCGCCCCCTGCATTTTGATCTTCCTGTTCCGGCTTATGAATCTAGATGTATGCTTATTGATCTCAAGACATTAAATTGTAGGAGAACCTTCCTATCTCTCACTTTCATTTTTAATTTAATATCTGGGGTGGTTGACTGCCCCTTTTTACTTGAACGTATATTCTTTCTTATTCTTAATATTTGTTTAAGGAATCATGCCACATTTTTCGTTTGGCTGGCGAAGACCAATTATGCGGCCAATGCTCCTGTTGTCAGAGCTCTAAAAGAGTTTAACTTGCTCCAAAATTCTTCAGTTTTGGACTTCTCCTACTGTGAAAAAAGATTTAAAATGCTACTAAATGACCTGTTAAATTAGTTGGTAGTCTATCGTTACCTGTAACTAGTCTGTAAGAAATGTAATAGTTTCAAGACTAAATAAATATTATATTATTATTATTATAAAATATATTGATATTGAAAATGAGCAAAATTGGACGATAACCACGCCCACATTTTCGATATCGAAAATTTATAAAAATGGAAAAAATGATATAATTCAAAACCGAATACCCTTAAGCTAATGGAATTTGGTAGTCGGATTGGTTTTACGACGCAAAATATAAATTCCAAACAATTTTGGAATAGGAGCGTGGGACCACCCACATTTAGAAGAAGAAAATTTGGAAGTTTAATAAGATGTTAAAGATATTACATTGAAATTTGGCAGACACTATCCTTGCCAAATTATATAGACTGAGTGAAGATAATCAAAATCCGTTAAACACACGCCCACCTTTCCTAAAGTTCTAACCTTAACAAAGTTTGCAATAACTCTATGGTATTTAACTACATGGCCGATATTCTATCTCAGTAGTGGTATGGTTGAGCTAAGAACAAAACTTAGTAAAGTTTTGAAAATGAGCGTGACGCCCAGATCGGTTGTATGGGATATATATTATATATAGCTCCGATCGAAATGATTTTTTCATGAAATCTTCTATGATATATTAGAATAAATATCACCAAGTTTAACGTTTTTATATTGGAAATTAAGGGAGAAATGGCTAAAAATCTTTCTATCTGAACGATCGGTTGTATGGGATATATATTATATATAGCACCGATCGAAATGATTTTTTCATGAAATCTTCTATGATATATTGGAATAAATATCACCAAGTTTAACGTTTTTATATTGGAAATTAAGAGAGAAATTGCCAAAAATATTTCTATCTGAACGATCGGTTGTATGGGATATATATTATATATAGCTCCGATCGAAATGATTTTTTCATGAAATCTTCTATGATATATAAAATAAATATCACCAAGTTTAACGTTTTTATATTGGAAATTAAGAGAGAAATTGCCAAAAATATTTCTATCTGAACGATCGGTTGTATGGGATATATACTACATATATAGCTCCGATCAAAGTGATTTTTGCAGAAAATCTTCTATGATATATTAAAATACATATCACCGAGTTTCACGTTTATACTTTCTAAATTAAGGGAGAAAAGGCAAAAAATCTTTCTATCTGAACGATCGGTTGTATGGGATATAACTATATATAGCTCCGATCCAAGTGATTTTTCCAGGATATCTTCTATGATATATTAGAATATATATCACCGAGTTTCACGTTTATACTTTCTAAATTGCGGCAGGAATCACCAAAATCGTCTTATCTGAACGATCGGTTGTATGGGAGATATATGTTATAGTGGTCCGATCCTACCGGATCCGACAAATGTCTAATATAATACAAAAATACATCCTTGTGCCAAATTTCATTGAGATATCTCAAAATTTGAGGGACTAGTTTGCGTACAAACAGACAGACGGACGGACGGACAGACGGAAATAGCTATATCAACTCAGTTCTTCGCCCTGATCAATTCGGTATACTTAGTGGTGAGTCTATCTTCTATATTTCTCAACGTTACAAACATCGAACCAAAGTTAATATACCTTTTCATGTTCATGAAAGGTATAATTATCATTTAATTGACGAAATTTTATAACCAAAAATTGCCACTGCTCTTTTCGTGTTCGCTGCTGTATATTGTTATATATGTTATATATGGTTCAAAGTTGGTTAGAGTTCATAACGAGTGAAGTTGAAGTTGGAAAAAGATGAGCTATTAAGAGTTCTTGCTTTCGGTCTACAAGTTCACTCGCTATAAATTCCAACGAACTCCCTGCGCTGCAACTCTGTTTCAAAGCAAACAAAAATTTAGTTTCAAATCAATTGCTACCAGCGGACTTTCGAAATCTGAGTCCATATCATCCCTAAAACTTATTAACGCATGATCACTTAACAACAAATTAGGAAAAACACAACACCAAATCAAACGAAAAACACGAGCAGTTAATGATCATAAAATCAGTTTAATAAAAAACTAATTTCTGCGCACGCGTTTTTGTATGTTTTTTACACATTTACAAACGATCGTTTTTTACGATTTCTTTTTTTTTCGCCCCAAAGGAATCAATCAAACTACAAATGATCGACATGTTGATTGAATGAAAACGTTGTTTTTATCTGATGTATTATATCGCACATACATATTACTTTAATGCGTAAATATAATAAAAAAAAATACGCCTCCTGGCTAAGCACTCGCATATCGATCAGCGCGGATCAGTGCTGAAGAATTTCAAATTCAAATAAAAATTCGATAAAATGTTGTTAAATAAAAAGTAAGAAATTAATGAAACGATTGAACATTGCATGCAATGATCGAGCAGTCCGAAAAAAATAAACGAGAGCGAAGCTGGAGGTACATATGTAAAACGATCGAAATGATCGATGCAAGTTCAAAAGTAATGATGGTATGATCGTTTTGCCCTGAATGCACGATTAACAAATCGACCGCATGCAATTTAATGATGTTTATTGTAGAAACAACAGTGGTATATGGAAAAAAATCTCATATATAAACATTTTTACATACAAACTTGCATAATTATAGATATGAAAGTAAAAAAGCAGCGAAAAACAAGTAAGGAAGGCTAGGTTCGGGTGTAACCGAACATTACATACTCTGCTGTGAGCTTTGGAGACAAAATAAGGGAAAATAACTATGTAGGAAAATGAACCTAGGGTAATCCTGGAATTTGTTTGTACGATATGGGTATCAAATGGAAGGTATTAAAGAGTATTTTAAAAGTGAGTGGGCCATAGTTCTATAGGTGGACGCTTCTTCCATAAATCATCATAAAGGTGGCCCAGGGGTGAGTCTAGAATATGTTTGTAAGATTAGGGTATCAAATAGGGCTGGGTCTATCCGCATATTCGAATATCCGGATATCCATACGGATATCCGTTGACACGGATAAAATCCGGACGGCATGGATATCCGGTTAATATTCGTTTGTGAAACTATCCGTATATCCGGATTTATGAAGATCCGGCTAATAACCGTATTTTTCGATATCCAGTGAAAGCAACAAATTGATGTACCCTATATGTTTATTTAACATTAATAACAATATATTCGTGGGGCATTTAAATCAATTAGCAGCGTTTTTTCACAATATAAACAAATGACACTCTTCTTATTTTCACTTGTTTGTAAAATTGTAGCTTGTTAATTTTTGACGTTAATTTAATAATCTACAAACATATTTTGTGAATAATTTTTCGATGTTTGCTTCGTTCAATTCTGATATGCAGATATTCAACTTTTATATTCCAGTATCCGGACATACGGATATACGGATTTCCGTTTACGTATCCGGATAGCCGAACAGCGGATATCTGGATCTCCCATTTATGAATCCGGATATCCGGATTTTTTGCTTAGCTATCCGGTTATTCAAATATCCGGTTTATCCGGATAGTTGAAAAATCCGGATGCAGTTCACAGCCCTAGTATCAAATGAAACGTGTTAATGAGTATTTCAAAAGGGAGTAGCCCTAAGTTGTATATCTGAAGGCGTTTTCGAGATATCGACCAAAATGTGGACCAGGGGGACCCAGAACATCATCTGTCGGGTACCGATAATTTAGTTATGTATGTAATACCACGAACAGTATTCCTGCCATGATTCCAAGGGCTGTTGATATCGCCCTGCAGAACTTTTTTCATTTTCTTCTACTTAATATGGTAGGTGTCACACCCATTTTACAAAGTTTTTTCTAAAGTTATATTTTGAGTCAGTAAACCAATCCAATTACCATGTTTCATCCCTCTTTTCGTATTTGGTATAGAATTATGGCATTTTTTTCATTTTTCGAAATTTTCGATATCGAAAAAGTGGGCTTGGTCATAGTCGGATTTCGCCCATTTTTATTACCAAGATAAAGTGAGTTCAGATAAGTAGGTGAACTAAGTTTAGTACAGATATATCGATTTTTTCTCAAGTTATCGTTTTAACGGCCGAGCGGAAGTACAGACGGTCGACTGTGTATAAAAACTGGGCGTGGCTTCAACCGATTTCGCCCATTTTCACAGAAAACAGTTACCGACACAGAATTTATGCCCCTACCAAATTACACAAGGATTGGTAATTTTTGTTCTACTTATGGCATTAAAAGTATTCTAGACAAATTAAATGAAAAAGGGCGGAGCCACTTTTTTGAAACTTTCTTTTATTTTTGTATTTTGTTGCACCATATCATTACTGGAGTTGAATGTTGACATAATCTACTTATGTACTGTTATTCAATTCAATTTTTTGTTAAAATTTTACTTTAAAAAATTTTTTTTTAAAAGCAGGCATGTTCGTCATCCGATTTTGCAAATTTTTATTTAGCACACATATAGTATTAGGAGTAACGTTCCTGTCCAATTTCATCATGATATCCTCAAAGACTGCCAAATTACAGCTTGCACAACTTTTAAATTACGATTTTTAAAAGTGCACGGTGCCACGCCCATTGTCCAAAATTTTACTAATTTTCTATTCTGCGTCATAAGGTCAACCCACCTACCAGGTTTTATCGGTTTATCCGTCTTTGGTAATGAATTATCGCACTTTTTCGGTTTTTCGAAATTTTCGATATCGAAAAAGTGGGCGTGGTTATAGTCCGATTTCGTTCATTTTAAATCGCGATCTGAGATGAGTGCCTTAGAACTACATACCAAATTTCATTAAGATACCTCAAAATTTACTCAAGTTATCGTGTTTACGGACGGACATGTCTAAATGAATTTCTTTTTTTCCCCAGATCATTTTGATATATAGAAGTCTATATCTATCTCGATTAGTTTATACCGTTATGCGAACAAAGTTAATATACTCTGTGAGCTCTGCTCAGCTGAGTATAAAAAATAATGTATGGCACGTAAGGCATTTACACTCGTTTGTGATGGAAGAGCGCGAGTGACAAGGAAAGTGCGCCAAAAATTTAAAAAAAATTTAATGATCATAAGCAGCAGAAAAAAAATGTAAAAAAATTGTTTAGTTGCAAGGCATTTGTCATAATTGAAATGCGTACAAAAGAAATTGTATCCATCAACTGGATACCGGCGCAATCGCCACTGACACTTCAGCTAATGATCGCTGACGCCAACTAAATAACAAATGCATGCCATGCTATGCAGCTCATCACTGTTTTGCATTATGATATCTGTAGCATGGCATGGCGTGGCGCATAATGTGGCAAAGTGTTGGCCTAAAAATAATGATGAAAAAATATACATACATACAAACATATAATGTTTCCATTAAAAATTATTTGAAAATGCATTAAATATTCGCTGTCATATGCAGACAAACATACAAACATACATGTGGATATGCACTGGCCCCCCGAAATTTGAATACAAAACTGCCAGTAGACAGGAGACAAAAACAAAAACACAATCCATGAATTAGTGGCAAAGAGATCTGACAAATGCATCAAAAAATGCCAACAATATATCCAAAATAACGACAACTGCAGTCAAAGAGGAAACAACGAAGTAGCAAAAGAAGTGGCAATGATGACTATTCGTATTTGTATAGCGCCTGCATAGGTGTGTTAGGGGTATTCGCTAAGTTTTGCCAATGTGCATTGAATGCTTGAATTGTATGAATGTATGAATGTGGTGAAATTTGAATTTTTAAATCGTTTTAGTCTATCAACTGAAATAGCAAATTGTATCAGTGGCTACAGCTACATAGTCGGTTTTACAAAGGTTTTTAGTCGCATCACAAATCACAGGTTCATTGGTTCGTATAGTCGTAGTTAATGGTTCCTGTCAGGAGAGCTGTGATTTGACGTGTGATTGTGATTTTTGATAAGCGTGACTACAAACAAGGCTGATATGCTGCGTCAGTCAGTCGCAGCGATTTCTTTGAGGCTATCTCTGCGACTTGCTGTCATCTTTTAGTCGTTGCCACAATATTATAAGTAACAAATTGGGGAATTCACAAGAGTATCGTATTCATGTAAAATTTTAGTTGTTTTCGTGGACACTAGCGAGAATTTCAAGACTCGAGAACTGAGAACTCGGCTTCTCACGAAATTTTCGGAATACTCGTGAAGTTCCCGGGCTTTTCGACGTTCAATTCAGTCAAAGTATTTCGAGATTTTTTGCGGCTGCCGTAGCGTGATTGTAGCGCGCTCCGCCCCCGATGATCCTGGGTTCAACTCCGGGGCAAAGTAATAACAAAAATTTAAAAATAAGTTTTTTCAATTAGAAACTAAATTTTTAATCTGTGTCGCCCCACGGAAGTCATTTGGCAAACACTCCGAGTGTATTTCTGCCATGAAAAGCTTTTCAGTGAAAATTCATTTGCTTTGCAAATACCGTTCGGAGTCGGCATAAAGCATGTAGGTGCCATCCCGCCAATTTGTATGGAAAACTAAAAGGTGTACGACGCAAAGTGAAAGAGAAAATTGGCCTCAAATCTCTTCGGAGGTTATGGCTCCTTGCATTTATTTTTCTTTTCGAACAAATTTGTGAAATCGTACGCTCTACAAAAAAACTATGTAAATTTTTTTAGTGTGACTATTTTTGGCAATAATGAGATAATTAAGAACTTGAATATTATATGGAAGATTGAGTTCAATTAGGTGTTTTAATGAAAACCTAACTTATTATTTCATTTAGCCTCATTCTAAAATTGGCATTGGGTTGCAATATGTATCGGTAGTAAATTTCAAAAACTCACGTCACACTTAAATTTCGCTAGTTTTCTCGAGTTTTTTTAATAAAAGAAAATGTTTAAAAATATTTATGAAATTATGCTTGCATATAAGAATTTTATTTACTTTTTGTGTGTATTTTATTACTGTTTGCTACGTCACAGCTCCTAAGATTTATAAAGTCCTTGCAATGTTTGCAAGGCTCAGTGAATCACCCTATTATTAATCTATTTATTTATGCGCTTTATTGCGTAGGCGCCATACAGCCTGCTGTCCCTTCATCAAGCTCTTTATCATTAATGACACAATAAACGCACTTATAATAATATTATCAAATGTATGTACAACTAGTGTTATTCCAATACAACCTTGCACTCGATACCTGTACTCATACAAAATTTTCGAGAAGAGTAATCGATACCAAAATCAGTATCGAAGGAAAAATACTCGATACTTACTCGCATCGTACTCATTAAAAACCTCAGTAAAACTTATGAAAATTAATCCGTTGCTTACTAAAGCAACCCACTAAAAATCGCAATTGCCTTATAGACATAGAAACCTAGCAAATTAAAAAATGCTTCATATAAATTGCCCTTTCACAAAAACACTACCCTAACCCGTGCGCATCTTGCGCAACAAAATTCAAAAGTCTCATATCAAATATCAACAGAAACCAGCTGTTCTTTCAATCAATAATCTATCAAAAAAAACTCAACTGCCGATAATGCAGTGTTAGTTCTAACCAAATATTCACAATAGTGCCATAGTACAAATAAATTTCTTTGTGTGCTCACAATCGTTTATTTTTAACAAATTATTTTAATAAAATATAGCTAAACAAAAGCATTACGACCAATAATGGCCAAAGCTCGCTAATAGCAAGAATCTCCATATTTACAACCCAAACTTTATTTATAGATTTGAATTCCACATAAGAGCGAAAAAGGGACCTGCACATAAAAACAGCAATTAGAAATCATATATAAGATTCGATTATGGTGAACGTAAAAAAAAGTTCATTGACTCACACAGCTTTTGAACGGTCAAAATATTTTATCATTTTTATTCTTTATCCTGAATATGCGTCTTCGAATACCTTACCAAAAAAAGATAAGCCCAGTTTTAAGACCGCCGCATAAACTACACAAAACCCTATATTTCCTGCTTTTATTTCAAATTTCATATGAGTCTTATTAAATGTAAAGACTAGTTTATGAGCGGAACTCACTATTCTCAAAATCTATAATTTTTTAGGTAGCATTTCTTTACAAGAAAAACTGAAGCCAAAAGTCAACGCACTGATTGCACCTTATCAGTTCGGATTCAGACATGGTAAATCTAATATCAATCAAATCTCAAGAAGACTCAGAAGATGTTCCTATAGGCACCCGCATTTTGAATTAGAGAAAATTTGAACTGACTTTTTACGTAACAGCATTCTTATAAAAATTCGCATATGCCACTTTTTCCGGAAGCCAATTTGTATGGAAACTAATAAGTGGTAGAAAATCTTAAAATACAAATTTTCCGAAATTGTTAGAGCAAAACTGGCAAGAGTACAGGAGGTGTTATTTGAATTGAGTAATCGATACTCCACTATACCCACGTACTCGATACCTAAGAAGGTACTTGTACGAGATAATCGACTGCGAAAAATACTCGGTACACGAGCAAAGTATGTACCCGTAGCTACTCGTATCGGAACAACACTATCTACAGTTACAGTGCGACAAAAGGTACTCAAGGAAAAAATCGTTCTAAAACGAACGAAACAAGTTCAAAATTAAGAACATTCGTTGACAAAAGTCTGTTAAGTACGTTTTTTCTTAACTCGTGACCGATGGACTTGTTTTAAGAACAGTTTTTCCAAGCACACCGTTCGTATTTTATGACCAGTTTGGTATCGATGTGTGAACCTTCTGTGCTTATTTCAAGCACTACTTGGGCTTGATTTAAGATTTTTCGTTCTCATGCTTCGAGAACGTTTTGTGGTCGTTTTAACAGTTTTCGGTCTCAATTTAAGAACGGTTTGTGCTTGATCATTGGTGGGAGGAAAGTAATTTTTTATATGTTACCCATTATTTATTTATTTTTTATTAATAAATAATTTTTTTGTTATTAATAAAAAATATTAATAAAAAAATATTGATAACAAAAAAACTATTATTAAAAGCCAAAAGGTTCGAAAAAACGCATAATATGCATTTTTTCATATATTTATCTTATCGAGAAATTTCTATTATTTGATGATGCAATCTGAATATATATTTAAAACATTTCATAACAAGTTTGAGAATTACCTGTACATATGTGAATGGAACTAAACGAAAAATAAGAGTTAAAAAAATAGAATATAAAAAAATGTTTTAAAAAACTTTAGAGTTTGACGGTGATCGAACTCGCGCCACACGATCGCAACCGTAACATCGTAGCCGCTGGGCCACTACAACTGCTTGGTAGCTCGTGCCAAATGTTGTACTTAACATTGTAGTGCACACGAATTGTACCGCTTCTTTTTTCTTGAACTTAATTTAAGAACATTGTTCTTAATTTAAGAACATCGTTCTCATTAATAGAACATTCGTTCATATTTTATGACCAGCCGTTCTCTTTTCAAGAACATGGTTCTCAGTCCAAGAACAAGGTTATTGTTTTAAGAACAGGTCGTTCGTTTTTCAAGAACAAAAAAGTAAGAACATGAAAAGCTTGAATTGAGTCCGGTGGTGCTGGATTTTAGAACGGCGTTTTTCTCTGAGTGTAGGAGTCTAGAAAATCACTTCAACTGTCAAGCAGCAAAACAATTTGCTGTGTAACCTTTCTGCTATGCCAATTGAACCACTTCGTCAGAGACGCACTTGGTTATAGGCGAATTTGATATTAAAAATAGATATGTTAATTAGAAATTAATTAATTCATTATTTCATTTTGATTCATAGTTCAAGTGCTACTTAAGATTGATTGCTTATCAAAACAAAGCTGTTATGGTATCGTGCTATATTGAGTAGTGTCATTTTTTAAATACAGTAAATTCAAATCAATATTGTGCAAAAGTTTATGTTTCTAAGTTCATATGTATGTATATATCTTATATAAATGTATATATCTTTTTAATAACATTTATACAATGCCATTTCTTTACATTTCCATATATAATTAAATTAGTGCAAAAATATATATTTTCAATAAAAAAAATGCTTGTCATCACGTAGTATCTGAACAACAAGAAAACTAATTTAATAATGCCTACGAATACCCCTGCTTGCTTTTATTGCACCCCCCCGGCACCACCCCCAACATATGCACTCAAATGTAAGTATTTATAATCACAAAGCCTTGCAAATAATATTAAAATATTATTTTTCACAAGTTTGCGACATTCACAGTTTCTATATAAAATCGCTTATTTAAATGAATACATACAAGTGCTGTATGAATTGCATAGGGCTACTGCAGCAGGCTTAAATTTCTTTCATGCACCCAAAATGGGAGGAAATCGTGTGCCTGTATTATTACAGTATTGTGCAGTATAACAGCAATAATTCTAGGTATCGTGAAAATACAGATTACTCATCAATGTTTTATTGAGGTACCTGTTTCCTAAAAACCCGATGAGTCGATAACAAACCTATAATATGCCGATAAAATACCGGTAATCGATAACCTTTCGATAACAATCTGATAATAACCCGGTGACAAAAAAATTATATATCGAAAAGTTTTCGATAAATAAGTTTCAAGGTTTAAGTTTATTTCATTAATTTTGCACATGTGAGACTATTGTCTCTTAAAGTACATCAACTTATGGAAATCTAACATCTAAGATGAATATTAATTATCGCCTTAAATTTAAGAAATAAATACATATTGTAACGAATTTACTGCAATTCCCCTTATTTGCAATCTTCTGCTAACGTTCGTATCGCTAAACTGTTGAATAAATAACTCCAATATTGAATAATGGAAAAATGGGCTTTATTAAAGTACTTCACAATAACATACTTTGCAACTAGTTGGCTTAATAACCAAACTGACTGATAGCTTAAATGGAACTAAACTTTCAAAATAGTACTGCTATTGCTCGCTAGATATCGTCTTAATCGAAACTCAAATCAAACTGAATTACTTCTTACTCGCTTGCGCCGCTTTTATAATTTACGCTGCATACATCTAGGCTCTTCTATTTCCAGAACTTACAAACTATTTCGTGTGTTTATAGTTCTCATATAGTTTCTACTTGTTTACAATTGTCTACTTTTCAGCGTCTCCCAGATGTATGTGAGTTTGTAGTTTACAGTCTCTCGCACACACATAGGCGTATAAGTAAATGCATCTGTGTGTGACATCTCTCGGCTGCCTTATATATGTGTATACATGATTTGATTACTGACGTAAATACCGCTTAGCATGGCCTTAGCATCGCCTTAGTGATGTTATAGCTTAGTGATGCTAATATCCGTGACAATATTAATGATAAGTAAATAAATAAATATATATGTATGTTTGGTTTGATTGGTATTTTGACCACAAAATAAATTGCCAGTGTAAGTGGAAACAACCAATATAGATGTAAATAGATGTAATAAGAGAATAGAAAAAGAAGGTAATGACAGTATTACTGAAGTTGTAAGAACCAATTAAAATGTATGTTTGTATTTTATTGGAAAAATTCAAATAAAGCCTATTTAAAGCGCTTAGTATTGCGTTCATTTTTAATTTGATTAGGTAGAGTTCCATAGTTTGATGGCGCTGACAAAGACTGCTCTGGAAGATGTAAGATATTTAAAGCGAGGCACAATAAGATTACAGGTCCTATCTGCTTTTGAAAAGCATAACTTTGCATAGAGGTATTCTGGCTGCCTGTTCTGAATTAATTGGTTTAGAAAGACCATGTTTCGGTAATTTAGAAAGCTCACAATACTGCAGTTAAGTATTTTGGCGGAAAATTCCGATATGTGATCAAATTTACGTTTGGAAAATATATATCTTGCGTAATTGTTTAAAGCAAGTTGTAGCATATTGTGTGATTCGCAAACCAGATTACCGAGAACAGCTGCTCCAAACGATATCAATGGAACTATGAGAATTCGCACCAGTTTCAATTTCACATTAATTGGAATGAAACCGGCTGTGTACCACAACTTCCTCAATACGAAATAGATTTTGCATAAAATATAGCTAATATGGTCTTTACACCCCAGGTATGAGTTTAGTAACCCAAGGCTAGTAACCACAGACTCATAAATAATGGTAGTGCCATACAATGATAAAGATGGCAATGATCGTACTAGCTGCCATGAATAGGTAAAGCAGATGGCCTTAGTCTTTGTTGCGTTTAAATTAAGTTTGTTATTATTTGCCCATAAAGTATACTTTCAAGATCTTCATTCATTCTGAAAACTAGGTCCTCTGACAGGCCAATCGGACGAGACAAATATACCTGTGCATCGTGTGCATACCACCGCATCCAGGCGCTTCATCTCAGAACAGCTATTATCAACCACTGCTTTCTGCCACTGATTTCGTAGATAACTTTCTAGCAATTTCACAGCATTATTAGAGAATCCAAAATATTTACCCATCTTCAACAAAACGATAGAATGATCCACCGTATCGAAAGCTTTGGAGAAATCCAAAAGCGTTGGAACGGTTAGATCACCTCTGTCACAGCTGGCCGGATGTCTTCAATAATTTTAAGCAAGGCAGTATTACAGCTATGGAAGGCTCTGTATCCAGACTGATTTTCGTTCATAAGCTTTTAGGTATTAAGGTAATCCGTAATTTGCGCGACCATCATTTTCTCCCATACTTTTGATAAAACCGGCAGAATGCTTATTGGACGAAAATCAGTTGATAAAATTGCCGACGGTTTCTTAGCAACTGGAATAACTTTAGCTATTTTCCAAGAATCGGGAAAGGTTGAAGTTGTGATAGAAAAATTGAAATTATGTGCGTGAGAGACGAAGCTATGTTGTGGATGATTAGTTTCAAAAATCTAAGACTGATACCATCCTCTCCAATGGCACTTACTTTTTGTTAATAAACCTATAACTTTCCGATAATAAAAGTATGACACAACGATAACAAGTTGGTAGCACTCCGGTAGCAAATAGATAACTTTTCTATAATATGTCGATCACTTTTCGATAAATACTCACATTTAAAATAATTAATCCATAACTTGTCATATTAATTTGTTGTATTCAAGACAAACTCGGTCTGGAAGACAACAAATGAATTGATAATTAATTATTTACAGACCAGTAAATACAATTAATAACATTCGATAACTTTTTGATAACAACCAGATAGCTCGTCGACAAAAAAATAGATAAGCTTTTTTGTGGTAGAAAGTCTATGCCACTACGATAAATAATCGTTAACTCGACTTTACTTCGTCGACAACACACCGATAGTTCGTCGATAAAAAGTGGATAACACGCCCATAACCCGTCGATTAAAAACTATTAACACTTCGATAGCAAGTTGGTAACACGTCGTCTGATTTAGGTTCCGGCTACGTTTTGGCTTCGGTTTTGCTTCTAATCTTTCCTTTCCTCTCCCCACCTTTTTTCTTTCCTTTATCGTCTGGTTTCTTTCTTTTCTTACCCTTCCTTTCCACTATTTTCCCGTCCTCTCTTTTGCTTTCCTTTCCTATCGTTCCCGTTCCTTTCCTTTCTTTTACCTTATATTCCTTTGCTTTCCTTTCCGTACCTCTCCTTTCCTTTATTATTTAGAAAATTTCCTGACCGAACAGTGCCTTTATTTTACACACTAAAGTACAAGGGGGCGGTCAAACAACAAAAAGGCATACAATTACAAAATATTTTGAGAAATATGTTATATTGTTTGTTGTAAATAAAGCTTGAAAATGTCATTGAATGCAATCGACTCAATATTTTAGATAATGACTAGGTATATGGCTATTTAGAGATGGTGCAAATGTATAATATAAGACATGAATGTTTGCGAATTTCTTACACGTATTGTCTAATTTTTACTACTTCCCTTTATTAACTAATTTTAAGAAGCCACAACTCCATGCTTAACTCACTAGTTCCTTAGACTTCCTACTAAGGATTGGCAACACCATGGAGTACTGCGATTTTTATTGCGTTGTCGTAGGGTAGGATGACGAGCTCCAGCTCAGAGTGCTCTATTCCTTTGTTTCTGAGCACTTTGGAACAATACTTTCCAAAAGATTAGTTTATGGGATATTTACGAGTAAAAGCGATAGCTATAGTAGATCATCAAGATTGCAGCACAGATGTCTATACCTACACTTATGGGCAAAAACAAGCCGACGCAAGTGTTTTACCTGTTACGACGTTTCTACGGTCACTACAGCTACATAACTACACTTTTTATTTCTTGTGGTAAACATTGATAATTCTTTAGCTCATAGGGTGTTATTCTTAGACCAGAATGCATGATGTATTATTAATTTTACCAAGTCATTATTTACCAAATTTTGTCAGGGGATAGACTAGACTCGCGGCAGTCGGACTAGAACAAGAAGATGCGTATCCGAAGCGAGCCGGATTCATATATTCTAAATTGGAATTCATAACTGTAACATTCCTCTCATCTTAGTGGTGTAATTTTTAGGGCAAAACAGCAGCAGCGAGTAAATTTTTTTTATATATTTAGAACGCCATAGTTTAAGAGAATTTTTTACTTTAATAAGCTGTGGGAATGAAAAAAACATTCCACAAGAGTCTTCAGTATCGCCGCATAAGGGAAAATTCTTGGTTGGATGTTACGTGCATAAAAATAGTTTGTGTTAACAAAGACCTGCTTCAATTTTTGAGAACAAACTAAATATACATTAAATGGAAGCATCGAAAATATGGACGCAATAGTTAAGCACGGCCTTACTTATGCAAGCCAACCCCAACGATATCCAAATGATGAATTTTTGTAATTAAATCCAGTGAAGGTCCATCGATATTCATCAAATAGTTTATGTGAAAAAGTACAACACTTTTTCGGGAACAATATTGGCGAAAATGAGTGAACAAAGAAGAATTTAGAGCAAGAAAATTGAAGGCCTACTTCAACTTTCTTTAACCGAATTATGAAATAGGGTGTTTTCGAAAAAAATACCGAGATATAGCGATATAGGTTCCAATTCTAGTAGAGCAAATTTGTAAAATCCGATTCCGGTTTGTGGTATACCTACTGCCGTTATATCTCAAATGCACATGCATACGTGCGTTGCGTGTATGTACAAGTGTTGGCTATTTTAAAGAATGCTTTTAATTTATTTGTGTTTACATTGCAACCTCAAAAACGTTGACAACAAATGTGACAATAACAAAACAACAATAACAATACTTACTTAAGTGAATAAGGACCGAAATACAATACCAACGACTGACGAATTTCGCTCAAAGCAACGGCTGCATATGGCTGCCTTTCGCGTGGCAGCTTCAAGCGCATTGTGAATGATAACTAAGTGTGATATCTTATCTGTCAAATGCCTGACAGGATGTTCAATATGGCTACTTTTTAGCGTTTTGACAGGGTGTTCTATATGGCGGCGCCTATCTTCAGCGGATGATAGAAAGAGATACAGAATGAGGTAGCGGTAATCAAATACAAATCAGGTGATCCAACCACTTTGGAATTTTGACGTCTATGCAGAAAATATCACACTTAGTTATCATTCACAATGTTCAAGCGTATTCAAATTTAAGTTTTAAGATATGGCCAAATTATAATTTTTCTCTACCATCAGTTGATTTAAGAAACAACTACGCAGTTAAGGATACTTTTGTAGAGCATTAAATTATAAAGAAATCCTACCAACATCAATTCGCTTCATGAACACTTCATTTGAAGAACAAGTTCAATTAAAGCAATGACTATATAAAATGGTCACAACACCAAAATCCAAATGATTACAATTTCAACTATATCGGCACTACGGCTATTCTGATTTTCTGAAATGGTCAGGAAGTCAACTCAATAACAATGCCTACATATACGTATTGTTTATACCAACGACTGACGAATTTCGCTCAAAGCAATGGCTGCCTTTCACGTGGCAGCTTCAACCTTATTCAAAGTAAAGCTTTAAGATATGGCCAAATTATAATTTTTCTCTACCATCAGTTGATTTAAGAAACAACTACGCCGTTATGGATATTTTTGTAGAGCATTAAATTGTAAAGAAATCTTACTACTAATATTTGAAGAACATAATCAAAGCTTAGAGGGATAATATAAGGTCATCGGCCTCAAAATCAATTCAATTCATGAACACTTCATTTGAAGAACAAGTTCAATTAAAGCAATGACTATATAAAATGGTCACAACGCCAAAATTCAAATGATTACAATTTCAACTATATCGGCACTACCGCTATTCAGTTTTTCTAAAATGGCCATAAGGTCAATTAAAATTGTTTCAAAAAGCCGTAAGTTCAACGACACCATTCCAAGTTGGATATTAAAAAGTGTCTACTTTATTTTAGAAGAGTTAATTGGAATAGTCGGTTGGATTTTCGAACTTAGAATTTTATTTTAAAAACAAAAATTGGATTTTAGTTAAATCCTACTAGATTTTAGAAAATATTGATTAGATTTTAGAAAATGTACAAAAAAAAATTATATCTACGCTGTCTAAAATCCAAGTGCCTGTTCTTCACTTTTTCAAATTGGTCATAAAAAGCACGAATTGGATTTCAGAAATAATAAATTTGATCTTTTCAATGTTTTCTATTATCCAATTGATAGTTTCTAAGAGCCAAATGACGATTTTTTTCCAAATTCCAATTGACAATTCTAAAATCAAATGTACCCTCTCGAAAATCCATCTGGAAAAGGAAAAGTCATTGCAGGGAAAAGTTGTGCGAAAAAATTGCAGCACAAAAGTTGCAAATTTTAAGAGTATGCTTTGTTGTTGTTGAAGTCTCAGGTTGTTTTGATATATTTAAGAATAATTTAATAAATAATAATTCATGTCAAGTAGGGTTGCATTTTTAAGTATGTGACACTATGTTAAATTTTGGTGGTCTCGAGCTCACTTTAGACGATGTTGAAAGGGGGATTCAACAAGTAAAATTGACATCACAGACTGATGTTGATGGCTTGTCGTCTCTCCTTTTCAAAAACAGTTCTGCTATCGCCTACCCTCTATGGCTGCTTTTTAATAAATCCCTCGCGCAAGGGGAGTTCATTGATGCATGGAAAATTACGTTTATCACTCCCATTTTCAAAACTGGCAATAAAAACAATATTGTTAATTACAGACCGATCTCTAAATTATCTACTGTCTCAAAACTTTTCGAATGTATAGTAAAAGAAAAAATTATTTTTTCAATAAATCGTCTAATCTCTGTAGATCAGCATGGTTTCAAATAACACACAAACAACTTTTTATTTATTTGTATATGTTATATATTGTCGATCTGGTACCTCCAACGATTCCTGAAGATGACTTCTAATTGAAAAACGACAATGTATAACATATACAAATAAATGAATAGTTTTTTTGTGTGTTATTTATCTAATATTTTAGGGCCTCGAGCTCGACAATTTACAAACATTTTTACAAACTAAAGGCCAAAAAACCAACAAAAAAAGATCATAAAGATGATTATGACTTCTTAAAGTGCTCATAGACTCAGTTGACCTTATGGCTATTTCCACCTACCTGAAAGTTTACTTTAACTTTTGCTCGCATTGAAATATTAAGGTCTCAAATTATCAGAGCATTATTTTAAGGTTTTTTCCACAATATTGTGACGTGGGATTGAAAATCCAATAGTTCAACTACATATACACGATTACGAAAATTAAATTTAAATTAAGAAACACTGTGCGAGACAGCGCTGGAAGAATTTCGTTTCATTGCAGCGAAAAAGTTGCAATTCGTGCTACTGTGTTTTTGCCTAAGAAAAAGAACAAAAATTTTAGCAAATTCTCTACAGAAAAAACGTCAAGTGTCTCATCAACTTGAAGAACGAAGAGGGAATTACAAAAAATAAAAAGACTACAAGTACAACATGGAAACGAAAAATAAATCCGGTCTTAATATATTGCAAATGAATTTACCTGCTGTGACGACAAATAAATGTAAACACGCGAATAAAGCTATAGAGTACATATACATATGAATATAACAGTATGTGAATATGTACATATAGCGGAAAGCGTTGAGCCTGTCCCAATGTTGAATGGGGGACTAAAAGGGCGGCAAGGCATTACCGTCTTCTATTTCATTAATATCGTAAAAAGGCATTTGGTTACGTTTCATGCTTACATATTAGTTACACGCACATGCATACACAATACATACAAACATATGTATTTATATGTAATCCGCATTTTAAGCGACTACGTCATTTGCTTCTAGCCCATTGGCATCAGTTAGTTGCAGCGAATTGGCCCACCGAACATGAACTTGCAGCAGCCAACCCAGATGACAATAACAACCATACGTACATATGTATGATGTAGTTATATATTGGCCCACCTTTTAACCATCTGCCTGCTGGCCAACAGTAAACCATCTGCCCTAAAGGATTTTCAAGATTCCGGTCATAGTGGGCAAATGTGTATGTATGTACACATGTGCAGGTGTAAGTGAGTACGTCATGGTGGAGCGTGTGGCTTGCTTTTGACTGTTCAACTTCACTCAACGGTGTTTAACATTTTAATGTTTGCTATTTAATGTTGTAGCTGTCGTCGCGTTGTTTTAGATTTTTTTTTGATTCTTTTTGCTTTATTTTTAAAATTTATATTTTTTCCACAACCCAACTTATAGTGAGTCGGTTAGCTGATAAAATGATTTAAGATTTTGCTGCTGCAACATTGCATAAATATGGCAAAAAGGTGGCTATATGGTGATTTCTTTTGCAATTAAAAACAAGTAAGGACGGGACTGTCTGAATGGAGCTGAACAATAATCTTATCCCGTTCGTAATCTCCAAATAATCGGATGTATAAGATAAGAAATATATAGTGAACAGATGTACATACCTAAACGATTTTTAAAATAAATATAAAATAAAAAATGGCAAAAAACCCCTTATCTGAACGATCGGTTATATGGGATATATACTATATATAGCTCCGATCTAAGTGATTTTTTCAGAAAATCTCCTATGATATATTAAAATATATATCACCGAGTTTCACGTTTATACTTCCTAAATTAAGGGAGAAATGGCCAAAAATCTTTCTATCAGAACGATCGGTTATATGGGATATATATTATATATAGCTCCGATCGAAACGATTTTTTTATGAAATCTTCTATGATACATTAGAATATATATCACCAAGTTTAACGTTTTTATATTGGAAATTAAGGGAGAAATGGCTAAAAATCTTTCTATCTGAACGATCGGTTGTATGGGATATAACAATATATAGCTCCGATCAAAGTGATTTTTTCAGGATATCTTCTATGATATATTAGAATATATATCACCGAGTTTTACCTTTATACTTCCTAAATTAAGGGAGAAATGGGCAAAAATATTTCTATCTGAACGATCGGTTGTATGGAATATATATTATATATAGCTCCGATCGAAAGGATTTTTTTTATGAAATCTTCTATGATATATTAGAATAAATATCACCAAGTTTAACGTTTTTATATTAGAAATTAAGGGAGAAATGGCTAAAAATCTTTCTATCTGAACGATCGGTTGTATGGGATATAACAATATATAGCTCCGATCAAAGTGATTTTTTCAGGATATCTTCTATGATATATTAGAATATATATCACCGAGTTTTACCTTTATACTTCCTAAATTAAGGGAGAAATGGGCAAAAATATTTCTATCTGAACGATCGGTTGTATGGGAGATATATGTTATAGTTGGCCGATCCTACCGGATCCGACAAATGTCTAATATAATGCAAAAATACATCCTTGTGCCAAATTTCATTGAGGTATCTCAAAATTTGAGGGACTAGTTTGCGTTCAAACAGACAGACGGACGGACGGACAGACGGACATGGCTATATCAACTCCGTTCGTCGCCCTGATCAATTCGGTATACTTAATGGTGAGTCTATCTTCTATATTTCTCAACGTTACAAACATCGGACCAAAGTTAATATACCATTTCATGTTCATGAAAGGTATAAAAATTAAACGTTTTGCTGCATTTTTAATACCTTCTTCAGGAAGCCCGCATTACTTTACCTAACCACATATACTTTTATGTACTTCAGAAGGCTGGTGCCAAATTTCTACTTAACTACACCATATACTCCCAAATTCTTGTGATAACTACAAAAAAGTTCTAAAAGCAAAAATTGTGGTTATAATAATAGATTCATAATTTCGTTTTCGATGTTTGGAAAGGAATTTTAAGTCAGTTTTTGTATTTGCACTCGGATTATATAAGAGCGAAATGGGAAGCGACCTTTATTGGTTTGACGGTGGTTAAATATTAGTGTTGGGGTTAAAAATGCGCTAAGATCTGCATTTGCCATACGATTTGAATAATTTTTCTTTTAAATGAAGGCTTTCGAGATTTGCAATAGAGATAACTAATTTTGGATTGGAAAAACAATTATTTTTTAAATTTCATTTGTTTACATACACACATAATTACATGTGCACGGAACGGGAATATTTGGCAGGTAGCATATAATCCCGTTTATTTTAATAAATTTTACGAAAAAAGAATGATTGTAGGGCCAACTCAAAACTAAAATCAATGTCAAGGAATACATTTTAAATATTTAAAAAAACTGTATTTTTTATTTTGTTTTTAGTATTTTTGATAACTTTTCTTTATTTTTTTTATGGTTTTTATTTATTTATTTTTTATATGTATTTAATTAGCGAGCTTTCCTCATATTGCTTCTCTAATATCAATAACAAAAACCATTGTATAAAGCAATATTAGCAAACTTCGCTAATTAAATACATATGATCATATCGATATAATAGTAACAGCGGAAGTATTAAAACCAAATACTGTAAAAATGCGAACAAATCTTACTAAGCTTTCATAAGCGCGCCTTAAATCGTATCCACACCATTAGTAATAAACTACATACAGAGTGTATGTGCCTAAATGGTGAATAAAAAGGAATAGAAACTAAAAGGCAATTCTTAGAGACCAACTGTAAAGCGAGCAACGGGACATTCATATGGCTGAGTAGCTAAAGGCATCTGCCTTTGCACTGATATGAATGTTGGAGACTCGAGTTCAATGCTCAACTTCCGAAAAGCTAGCTGATGAAGAAGTGAAATTAAGAAACATGTCCTAGTAAAAATCGCCGTTTGTAAACTTAACAATTTTTCTCTAATATCAATATTTATTTTTTATTTTTTTAGTATTTTTTTTTTTTATTTTTTATTTGAGTCTTTATTTATTTTATTTTTTCTAATATTTGTTCAACATCTCAAAATTTTTTTTTTTACTTTTATTTTTGTTTTGGGTTGACTTGGAAATAATTGCAGAAATGTAAGAAAAATTTTACACAAAAAAATCCGCAGGCATTTGAAATTTTATTGTCTGTAATTTTTGGCAAATTTTGAATATACAATCTCTTATTTTGTATATTAATTATAAATTCATTGGACTATAAAAAAAATTTTTTTTAGGTATATTCAAAATTTTTCTTTCTTAATTTTTTAGATTTTGTGTTGACTTGGAATTATTTTCAACTAGATTTTATTTTTTTCTTTGTTATTCCAAATTAAACACAAAAAAAGCTTAAAATGCTGTATATACAAAAGGAAATTTGAAAATAGGAGTCAATAATTCACTTTTACACAAATCTCAAAAGTTTTAATTGAAAGAATAAAAAACTAAACAAATCAGACTGATATTACAAAAAAAATGCAAAGAATTTTTAAACGTAGTTTCCTAATTTTTCCCACTGTGTGGCGCCGTTTACCCCATACATACAGCAGCGAATAGGAAAATAGCACTGGCAATTTCTATACATTTTCCTCAATTCAATCACTTAAAAAAAATTTCCATAAATTTTGTAACTGAAACTGTGGAATCCATTCACAAAAACGGTTTCGAAATTATTTAAAAATTTGGAAAAAAAATTCGAAAACTTCGAATTTTCTTTGCAGTTCGCTGAATTTTTTGAATATGCAGTTTTGAAACTGAAGCTATGGCAACATAGTTCAAAAACGGAATCTGGAAAATTCCAAAATTCGAAAAATACTACTTGAAGTTTTTTGCATTTTTTTGGAATATGCAGTTTTATAGCTAAATAAGTTAAAGGTCTCTCAAAATTTCGAATTTTGAAAATTTTTTTTCGGATTTTTTCCATTTAAAAATACGCGTAAACCCCAGTCAGAAAAAAATCCAAAAATATCACAAAAAAAATTCCTAATTGTATATAAATCAAAATTTGCTGGTAAAAAAACGCTTATGACTTAGATAATGTCTAGGAGAGCCATCTAACGGCAATTATTGAATACTCGCGGCAGTGGTCAAATAACGCGCTACAAAACGGGTTGGGCCTAATAGCGGAGACACGCATCTCTGTTGGTCATAGTGTATAATCTATAGCTGAATCGGTTGCGAGAATAGTGTAGAGATAAAATGAAGAGACACATTTCAGTTGTAACTGAGTATAACGAATAACTGCATATGGGGTATTCCATCCCATTTCGACCAATTTTCAACCCGACGCCTTTAGAATTGGCTGAAAACTTTTCTTCTTTTTCTAGCTTACGAAAGACGTTTTTCAGAAGTTTTTCAAATTTTTTCATCCAACTCAAAAAAAGTTATGAATTTAAAAAAAAAAACACCGTTTTTGTTTTCAAAATGCTATAACTTTTTCAAAAATTGACCGTTTGGGATCTTTTTGTTTTTAAAAATTTGCTTTTAAATGTACTTTTCGGAAAAAAATCAAAAAAATTTTTAAAGTTTTTTTTTTGTAATTTTTCGGTTTTTCGAGATTTTTCGAATTTCGCCCTTTTTTTCTCATAAAAAACTTCAATCAATTATGCAATCATCCCCACTTATCCCGGAGTGGGACGAGAATTTTTTTTTTTATTTAATTGAAAAAAAAACATTAAAATTTTTTTTTGTATTTAAAAAAAATCCCAAACGGTCAATTTTTGAAAAAGTTATAGCATTTTGAAAACAAAAACGGTGTTTTTTTTAAATTCATAACTTTTTTTGAGTTGGATGAAAAAATTTGAAAAACTTCTGAAAAACGTCTTTCGTAAGCTAGAAAAAGAATAAAAACTTTCAGCCAATTCTAAAGGGGTCCGGTTCAAAATTGGTCGAAATGGGATGGAATGCCCCATATGTATATACATGTAAAAGAACACAGCTAATGTGTGGACATGTCAAGTTATGACCTATATGATAGGGCGGTTCTCTACATGCTATACATTGTTGAACGATGTTCCGGTCCAATCTGAATAAGTAAGAATTTAACCTGTTTATAGTAACGGGACTTCTGGTCTGGATTTTTTTCACGTTTCTATATAGCTCAGGCCTCTCGTATAAGACAATATACCCGTTGTACTATAAAACCAAATTCCTTATAACGACCGCACTTGACCCCCTCAAGGATAGTACGCCACTGTTATGTGCCCATATATGTTTTTACAAATGTACATACGTACATAAAAGTGTACATTGCAAAAATATGTTTGTTTGTTTGTCTGTCGTGAATTTAAATGCGAAATTTTATGTGTTTGCACACCGTCACAGTCGATAAAAAATTGCATTCGACATTATGGTGACGTGCTGGACGGCGAATAGTTCGGCTGGTTGGCTAGTTGGCCGGCCGGTTGTTTCACCAACTAAGTAACTTGATGGAAGGATGGATGGATGAATGAATATATGGTAGATGGATTGAGTGAGTTTTCATCATTACATCACTTGTGGCATACATACATATGTACATAAGTACTTTAATGTAGATAAGCATGCCCAACTGCATCATGCAAAAATATGCTCGTACAAAGGCATTAATCGAAAACTTTAATGTTTTTCGTACGGATATTAAACGGTCTTAACCACAAAAATAATGCAAAAAACATAAACTTTTATATTTTAATATAAGTAGCAGATGTATGTATAAGGGATGTTGCGAATATTCGCATTCGCATATATATTTGACATTTCCGTCACCATCAAAATTTGTTGATATTTTTCGTATATAAATGTAACTCAAAATAAAGCTAGAAGCCGTGATTTGAATTCTTGCATTTTTGGTTTAAGTTCAGTAAACTCATATAATTCCAGACGAATTAACAGCGATGAGCATGAAAATAGCAATGGCAGTTTTTTATCAAATTCTGTCAATTAAGTTTTTCGCTAACAAATTGATAATCGAGAACTCTTATTTGAAAAAAATACTTAGCGCGATTTACCTCCGAGGTAGTTAGTTAGGGCCCTACAAATTTGCTTGACGGTAATTTTCACTTTTCAGCTTTTCATGGCAGGAATACACTCGGAGTACCAAACCACTGGCGAAGGGCGACCCCGTTTGGAAAAACTTGTTTCTCATTAAAAAAAATGTTTTAAAATATTCAAACTTGCCTGGCCCAGCCCTTGAACCCATAACCTTCGGAAATAGCTCGTATATACTTCTTCGATAACACGCCGAAAACAAAATATAACAAACCATTAACTTTTCCAAAATGGGAATAATTTTTCACCAAAGATATTTTTTCTTCAAAACATTGAAATTTTTCTTAAAACGAGAAACCTGATTTACATGGATGGACACTTTCTTTGTTATAAAAAAAAGTCGTATACTGAATTTAGAAACGAATTTCTATGAACGCCGTTTTTATACCTTTCATGAACGTGAAATTGTATATTAACTTTGGTCTGATGTTTGTAACGTTGAGAAATATAGAAGATAGACTCACTATTAAGTATACCGAATTGATCAGGGCGACGAACTGAGTTGATATAACCATGTCCGTCCGTCCGTCCGTCTGTCTGTTTGAACGCAAAATAGTCCCTCAAATTTTGAGATATCGCAATGAAATTGGGCACAAGGACGTATTCTTGTATTATATTAGACATTTGTCGGATCCGGTAGGATCGGACCACTATAACATATATCTCCCATACAACTGATCGTTCAGATAAGACGATTTTGGTCATTCCTGCCGCAATTTAGAAAGTATAAACGGGAAACTCGGTGATATATATTCTAATATATCATAGAAGATTTTCTGAAAAAATCACTTTGATCGGAGCTATATATAGCATATATCCCATACAACCGATCGCAATTTCTCCCTTAATTTCCAATATAAAAACGTTAAACTTGGTGATATTTATTCTAATATATCATAGAAGATTTCCTGGTAAATCACATTGATCGGAGCTATATGTATATAGTATATATCGTTCAGATAGAAAGATGTTTGGCCATTTCTCTCTTAGTTTCCAATATAAAAACGTGAAACTTGGTGATATATATTCTAATATATCATAGACGATTTCCTGTAAAAATCATTTCGATTGGAACTATATATAATATATATCCCATATTTGCCATTTTTTATGTTTACCTTGAAATCGTTTAGGTATGTACATATGTTCACTATATATTTCTTATCTAATACAGCGCATTATTTGGAGATTACGAATGGGATAAGATTATTGTTCATCCCCATTCATGAAAGGTATAAGGTCTTCGGCACAGCCGAAGACAGTCCCGTCCTTACTTGTTTATATTCTGATGGGTTTTGTTTTTTTTCTTGAGTGAAGGTAAATTTAGCTTTTTAAGTTACAGTAGAAGAATACGAGTCTTTTTACCACGTAAAGAAATTTTTATTGACAACTTAACCTTCAAGATGATATTTGGCGCCCGCGCAGGGGCCAACAACTGTTACTAAAGTTTTATAGTTAAATAAGCTTGACTACTTAGTCCAGTTATATTAGCGTTAGCCTCTGATGCTGCTTTATCTTTCTCAACATTATTTCAAAGCAATAGCAAAAATCTGACATTCGTAACATCTCTAGCATGTACCGGTATTTGGTAGGGTTACAGCGTAACTCGACACGCTAACAGAGGCCTAAATATATTTATATCTAAATATATGTGCATACGTTGATATGCATATATCATGATTGTTTAAAGGTTTTTGCGCAAAGTGAGAACAAAAGCAATAAAGTTTATTATTTAAACTAAATTTTTGTATGCGTGTATTACCTTACATACTACACGTGTGAGTGAGTATAGGTCTTATGAAATAAGGTACCCGCAGTACACATGTAGCTATTAACACGACATGAATTCATGTGGTTCAGTTACAACATTAATTTTTCTTTTTATTTCTACTAAATATTCGTGTGAGCCTAAACGAAATATTAAATTTAATAATTAAAAAACACGAGAACATAAGACGTACATAGCATAGCATGGCGTAATAGGTATATAAACCTAAAAAATATATTCTTAAAATACATAAAATTAAAATAAATATAAACTTGAATAGCCGATCACGATATTTTTAGAGCAATCTTAAAATGGCTGACGAATCGGTAATTTCCATTCAATATCGTCACCCTTTTAAAAGCTAGCGGTATTTTTTTATGTCTACGTACACAACCAACCAGATACAGTTTGCCTGTTTTCCCCCCAAAGAAAACGTACAACCTCCAAATGTCTGCACACATCCTTTTCTCCATATTCTACATAGTCATATTTACACCCACCAGACGGGCCCTTCCTCATTACACATTAATATTTGAAATTGAATTTTTCATATTTGACATGACAACTTAATGGATTTTAATCTGTCACAAAGTTCACTGACGGCAACTTGACGTTATTTTGACGATTGTGAGATGGCAGCAAACGTCTGGCGCGTACTACACATGAAAAATCAAGGAATAAAACGTTAACTTAGTGACTAAGTACACACAATGTGTGGTACCGTAACAAAGTAGTATGTAAATAAATAGAAAATCAAAAGAAAAAAATGCCTACACCAATATTTGAAGCTTCATGCCAGCCTAGCGCACAATCGGACATACTTTTCAGTTATTGAAATTTTGTGGCGTGGAAATTTTACTCCACCGATTATCTACCATTCGAAACCGGCACACACACGCGAACACCCCAAATGCATTGCATTCAAATTTCTATGTAGGGAGAGATGTGTGCAAATGCGGGAATAAACTAAAGGAATTGGCTTGAGGTGTACATATGTACATATATGAAGTAGTAAAGGAGTGCTAGACAGTCAGTCGGAATACCGCAACGGAAAGACCATTCTAATATGGCGTTGGCATAGTCGCACATTTTGCGTTGATTGATTATGAGCGCAAGAATTCACAGAAAAATTTTTACTAAAATAACAAACAAGCGTATTACATACATATGTGGTGAACATAGATACTATCTACTTTTGTACTAAGTATGTTTGATGCCTATGCTTTAGCTTTGGTAAATGTTGAAAAGTAAATTAATTTGATATTCAAAAAAAATAGAAATAATAAATTCAGAAATATCAACGAGGCGACGAACGAGGCGACGAACGAGGCTTTTTAATTGAAATATGTCAATCAATAAATTATAATAGGGAACAGTCATGAATTTATCGATTTTTTCAATACAATGGCTGCTAAAATATTACCTCAGCACCCGAACCGGTGGTAGAAAAAATGCGTGAGTACTACGTACTCGTAAAGATCGAGTACCAGAAACAAATAATTTTGGGATTTTTGAGAAGAGTTTCGTCGGATTGTTATCGGTTATAACCGATACTGCCAAGTTATTGTTCTATTATCGGCTTATTAACGAGAGCGAATAATTAACGTCAAATTATCGGTTTGTTATAGGCTTGTTATCACCGTGTTATCGGCTGCTTGTTGGTTTCTTATCAGCTTGTTAAAGAACGGGTTAGAGATTTGTCATCGATTTTATATTAAAGTTTTACCGTTATCTGTCAAGTCAATGAGGCGCCGATAGCAAATCGGTAATACTTTTTCGGTATGGAATCGATCACTTCAAAAAAAATTGTATGATTTTTTATATCAAATCAATAACTTTTCGATAAGCTTGTGATAATATATAGATAACTTTTCGGTAAATAATCGACAATTTTTCGATACATTTTTGGTAGCAAAACGAAAACTGTTTTGGTAGTAGGTCGATAGCTTTTCTTTAAGAAATCAGTAGCATATCGATGACGTTTTTATAACATATCGATAACTCTCCGATAAATAATTAATAACTTTACGAACACAAATAGATAGCTCGTCACTAAAAAACCGCTAGCTCATGTATAATCCTTGCTATCGATAAAAATCTATTACACTTCGTAACAAATCGATAACTGGTTTATGCCTCGTCGATAACACAGCCATAAAAACCGTTATATATTGATACCACATTAGATACAGCGTAGTATCTACATACACTTACGCTTACATTTAATATTCCCCCATAAATTAAAATTTGTATTTATTTTAAAGCAGACGATTTCTAGATAGCCTTCAGTGGAAACTAAACATCTACATGTGAACAAACCGATTTCCACATTAATTTTCCTATTCCTAGCGAGACCTGCTATTTTTGGTCTATGGGTCTTTTTAATTTTGTTTTTAAAATGTGAATAACTATGGAATGTATTACACTATTTTATGAGCTCGAGGTCTTCTCCAAATAAAAACACAGTGTATATATTTTATATTTGTATTTTCATTTTGTATTCTATTCGATATTTCGACTTCAGTCTGAAGTCATCATCAGGAACAATTGAGTATATAACATACTTCAGACTGAAGTCGAAATATCGAATGGAATACAAAATGAAAATACAAATATAAAATATATACACTGTGTTTTTATGTGGATAAGGCCTGGAGCCCATAAAATAGTTTAATAAATTTAAAGATTAAAGGCCAATAATAATTTATAAAAAAAAAACTATGAAATATTCTTTGGATAAATCAATCCTATTTCGACATCATTTTGGAACCATTCGCGAATGGTTTTCAGAACGATAAGAATCTATTTTAAGGATCATCTCAATTGTTCCCGGATTATTTCGACACAGCTTCGGGATTGCTTCGGGTCTTATTGGGTTCATTTCATGATTTTTTTATGATCAATTGGGATTAATTTCAATATTATGTTCAGGATAAATTCAGGATTATTTCGTGATCATTTCGGGATCATAGGGTATCTTTAGGGAGCAATTCGGCACAATGCCAATGTAATTTCGGAATAAATTTTCGGGGCCCATTTTTTTACTGTTTCGGAATTGTTTTCAGGATAATTTTAAGATTATTTTGATCTGCTTAGGATTTTTTTTTTTTACTATTAAGAGATAATTTTCGAGCCCGTTTCTGTAATATAGTCTTACCTTACATTTTAGCTTAATTTTAGTACGCTGTGTTTACTTTTACACACGGATATTTAAACATTCAGTGGGTTTATGGAGCAAAATAGAAATATGGAAAATGGGCGACCACACCACTCAAAAAAAATGTGTGTAAGTGTAATATTAACAAAAAAAATTAACATCTTTACGGTATATAAATAAATTATACTGTTATACCACCTCAGTAGTGAAATGGTGTGCAGAGTACGACCAAAGATTTCAAGATTCAAAGATTTTTGTAAATAGGCGTGGCCCCCATCCCTTTTTAATATAACCTTTATAGTTATATACTAGGGCGGGTCGATTTAAAAATCGCTCATTGCTCTGTGAAAATCGTATTCTACACTCAGAGAAAAAATCGTTCTAAAACGAACGAAACAAGTTCAAAATTAAGAACATTCGTTGACAAAAGTCTGTTAAGTATGTTTTTTCTTAACTCGTGACCGATGGGCTTGTTTTAAGAACGGTTTTTCCAAGCACACCGTTCGTATTTTATGACCACTTTGGTATTGATATGTGAACCTTCTGTGCTCATTTCAAGCACTACTTGGGCTTGATTTAGGATTTTTCGTTCTCACGCTTCGAGAACGCTTTGGGGTCGATTTAACATTTTTCGGTCTCAATTTAAGAACGGTTCGTGCTTGATCTTTGGTGGGAGGGGAAAGTATTTTTTAAAATATATTTATTTATTTTTTATTAAAAATAATTTTTTTGTCATAAATAAAAAATATTTATAACAAAAAAAAATTGTTATTAAAAGTCAAAATTTTAAGAAAAAATGCATAATAAGCATTTTCTCATACATTTCTCTTATTGAGAAATTATTCTTATTTGAAGATGTAATCTGCATATATACTTAAAACATTTCATAACAAGTTTGAGAACTACCTGTGCATATGTGAATGGAACTGAACGAAAAATAAGAGTGAAAAAAAATAGAACAAAATTTTTTTAAAAAAAAATTCACAGTTTGACGGCGATTGAACTCGCGCCACAAATTCGCAAGCGCAACATCATAGCCGCTGGGCCACTACAACTGCTCGATAGATGGTGCCAAATGTTGTATTTAACATTGTAGTGCACACGAATTGTACCGGTTTTTTTTCTTGGGCTTAATTTAAGAACATCGTTCTCATTAATAGAACATTTGTTCATATTTTAAGACCAGCCGTTCTCTTTTCAAGAAAATGGTGTCAGTTCAAGAACAAGGTTGCTGTTTTAAGAACAGGTCGTTCGTTTTTCAAGAACAAAAAAGTAAGAACATGAAACGCTTGAATTGAGTCCGGTGGTGCTGGATTTTAGAACGGCGTTTTTCTCTGAGTGTAGGGATCAAAATAAGAAACTTTGCCGAAGGAACCATACATCTAAAACGAATTCTGATGTCCCCCCCTTTGGGTCGAACTTTTGGGTAGGGGCAATTTCAATTCTACCTGCTGTGTCTTGTGGTGGCTTAAAAAAAACAACATAAGCAATTTTACGATCCGCAATTGTGTCATAGTGATACCTTCATTTTTTAAAACGGTTGAATAAAAAACCCACACAACTATGTTTACGACATGCAAATGCATCACAGTGATGCCTTGGTTTTAAAAGGGGGTTGTAAAAACGCTAATTTCTAATAATTTTTTTTAATTTCTTTTCTACTACTAAGTTAAATTCATTTTTTCATTTACATATGTTCTGACTAAATAAATTTCTAAAGAGAAAAATAAACTCCAAAAAGAAAAAACATAGGCATTTCAAAGTGGGATTTTTCAAAATTTGCTTCTACGACCCAAAGGGGGAGGGGGGGGGGGGGGGGCATCAGAATTCGTTTTAGAGGTATAGTTCCTTCGGCAAAGTTTCTTATTTTGATCCCTAGAATATGATTTTCACAGAGCACTGGGCGATTTTTTTGCCTCCCCACAAATCGACCCGGCCTATTATATACATTTCTACTGTGCATGTGATTGGACCTAAACGACCGAACCGAGTTTGAAGAAAAATTGTGTGTTATATTCAAGGGGATTTGATAATGCTATACATCCTCAATTTGGTTCGTTTTCCTAATTTCCTTTCCAGGAACTGGACCAAGGATCGATCTATTCCAAAAAATCGAATTTAAAGTGCGATTCGTCCTAAATCCGGTACAAGGATACATCTTGATTTGATATCTCAGAAACATTTTATTCGGAAAGTGGACCAGGAGCCGACCTATTTTTTAAATTCGTATATGTATTGCGATTTGCTAGATTTGCTAGTCTACCTTATTATTTGATAAGATTTTCAAAAAAAACTGTGTGCTATTCTCACATGTTTTAATTTATAATAGTCATGGCTAGATTTTTATTTTGTACTTACCTCTTTTTTGCATAAACGAAAACAGCTCATCTAGAAATTCCTTCCTTTTGGGATCATCATTGATCTCGTAAAGCTGCAAAATAAAGTAAAAAAATAATAATGATAAATGCACATTAGCTGCAGTGTTAAATAAAAAATTTCATGAAATACATACAACAACATAAACAACAACACATGCAAACATCATTTCCCTAAAACCACAATGATCAAATCAACAAACGAAAATACATACGAAACGAAACAAGCGTTAAGAGCATCTTGACCTCAAAGATCAAAATTAGCACATCACGAGCTATAACCCCTAATTTCGCACCTCAACTCAATTTTAATGCTGCCGTTAATGCAACCACAGCCAATACCCAATATAACGCTCATTAGACAACAGGCAGGGAGAGCAGTTATTTCTAACTAGCTAGAAGAAAAAATATGGTGTTGCTTATACATACATACATACATACGTAAGTAGTGATCTCCAACAGAGGGGGTATGCTTATGTATGAGTATGTATACAACCCCTATTTCAAAACGCTTATAGCAACCGGCATAACAACATTAACAACAACTTTGCAATTCACGCCTTTTTTGGCGCGCGCTATTGATATCGCTATTAAATACTACGCTACTCTATACAACTCGAAAATCCAAACATCTAACAATTGCATTTTCATTCACAAAGAGAAAAGGTTTTTTTTATTGTACGCTAACCTTTTTTTTGGTCGTCACACCTGTGGTGTTGCAAGCATTTACTTGTATGTATGTATGTATGTATAAGAAGCATGCAACAAAATGTGCGATAGATACAACCAATCAGCCAACCCCAGTAGCAAGAAAAATAAAAACTAATAAAAAGGTCTGAATTATTTGTAAACAAAAAATTGTTCACATCAGCATCAAAATATTGCAGTAAGCAATGGCATCGAAATCAAATGAGACCGCCCGCCTGCCACAAACACACACACACACAGGCTGACACGATTCCAAAACGAGATATATATTTTGGTTGTATATGCGCCTTTAACCTTCTGTGCCCTTAACATCCCTTCAAATACGAGAGGCTTTACAATTGATTGAACACATTTTTTGCTTTTCTTGTTTTTTGTCTACGCAAGCGCCCCTCACCTTTTCATTCATTTTATTGTGTGTATGTTTCATTGTCCTTTGGGGTTGATAGGCGCTTAACGCTCTTATATTCAACTCTCATAATAACCTTTGTATCTATGTATGTATGTTTGTTTTGCAGTATGTGTTATTTACAAATTTTACTGGATGATGCCAATGCTGAAGTTTGGAATGAAAAAATGTGTGAATGAACAAGAGCGTGTTGATTGCTTTCAATGAATCTAACGATGGAAGTGGTTGATGCTTTATATTTTCTCGCTCCTAACCAAAGGTACCATATTGAATTGCTTACTTCTTCGAGGGTAAATATTTTGAGTAGCTTATCTTTATTAGAACGTGTAGACATTTAGATAATTATGTACTCAAACGCATTGATAATCTTGTAATCACAATTAGCTTGACATTTTTGTGGGACAAGAGAGATGTACATACAATAAATTATGTCGATTATTAGCGACTTGTAAAGGAAGCAATTGTAAAGATTAGGTCAGGTTGAACTGGCCGGTCCATGAGGACCTCACATAGACTGATTGAGTCCGCAGTGTTACCAGAAGTTTGTTTTAACGACCAAACTGAAAACACTATCAAAAACCAGGACCTATGTTATAAAATAACTCCGTCCTCTTGGTAAATAGTAGAAGCTTCCTAGGACTTAAGCCACTTGCTGCTTCTAGATCTGACAGCTATATCACTCCTAATAGCTGGAGTCTTAGCCTGGCAAGTGCAGGGTACGAGCACAGAACGTGCTCGATCGTTTCCTCCTCCAACCCGCACTTCCTACATCTGCTATCACTGACCAAGCCTAATTTAAATTCCTTCATCGGCAACGTTTAGGCATCCCAGAGCACGCGAAAAAGTGTCAATAAACTATGATACTATGCCATCATTGCCATCAAACAAGTCCAGAGTGCAACAGATGTCGCAGTGCTGTGAATACCAATTGGCAAGAACCAGAATTGAAGTAGGAATAATGAAGACAAACAAAAAACCGCTGTGATGGCTGAATGGTGGTTGTAGCAGCGGCGCCTAAACGTTGCCGATGAAGGAAGTTAGCAGTTCCCGAAATGGATCTATACAACGAGCTTTGGCAGTTGTCTAAATTTTTTCTTTCTTCTATTCTAATTTAATTATTTTTTCAATTAAGAAAAAATCTATCATAACAATAATAATGATAAAATAATTATTGTTAGGCCTTGAGCTCGATTCAAAACCGCCATCTTACAAATCAGTAGGCCGATATAACAACAAAAATTGTTTAAAAAAAAAAAGTTTATTTAGCTCATATTGATGCCAAAACAAGTACAGGTGTTTAAGTTCGGGTGTAACCGAACATTATATACTCAGCGTGAGCTTCAATTGTACATTTCGTTTCAGATAAATTACTTTTCTACATAACACATGGCACCGCACGTTTAAAAGAAAAATGTCTCCTCATTTCCTCTTACAGTAAAACTTGTTAAGTGAAATATCATTGATTAAAAACTATTTTTTGCTAACTTATAGCTTATTTTTCTAGTCTACGACCCTTTTAAACTTGTTTTACATCTAACTTGCCGTGGTCTTTAACCGATCCCGTCCAGTTTTACTAGAAATATTTTCTGCTTTAAGGAAAATAAATGTACACAATTTCATTGCGATCCGTTAACTTTCCTTCGAGTTATGGCTCCCGAAACATAGAAAATAGCTTAGTCATAAAAGGGGCGGTGTCACACCCATTTTCAAAAATTTTAGTGTTTTCCAATTTAATGTTATAATTCAATTTAAAAAGTAAAATTCTATTGATACAAAGCTTTTTTTCGCAGAGTTATAGCTTTTTATTTTCGTTTACGACCCTTTTAAAAATCTTTTATATAAAAGTGGGCGTGGCCCTTACCGATTTCGTTACTTTTTCTTCAAAGTATTCCTCATAGTAAAGGCAACCTCTCTGCCCAAGTTTGTTTCCATAGGTTTAACGATTTTTGATTTATGATTAATAATATTTGTAAAATTGATTTTATCACAAGTGAACGGTGCCACGCCCATTTTAAAAAATTTTTTTTAATTTTTATCAAGAGTCTCAATATCATTCCACACGCCAAATTTCAACATTCTAGGTGTATTACTTCCTAAATAATCAGGTTTTTTGTGTTTTCCAAATGTAATATATATAAAAAAGTGGGCGTGGTTATCATCCGATTTCGCTCATTTTCAAAACCAATCTATTCTGGGTCCAGATAAGCTCGTGTACCAAATTTGGTGAAGATATCTCAATATTGACTCAATTTATCGCGTTAACGGACAGACGTACAGACGGATGGATGGACGGACGGACGGACAGACGGACATGGCTCAATCAAGTTTTTTTACTGATGATTTTGATATATGGAAGTCTATATCTATCTCGATTCCTTTATACCTGTACAACCAACCGTTATCCAATCAAAGTTAATATACTCTGTGTGCAAAGCACGCTGAGTATAAAAAATATATAAATATTTAAAAATTAACTAAACCAAGTTTGAATGTACAATAAACTAAAAAAAAAAAATTGTTAATTAAAAAAAAATTAATTTAGATCATATTGAAGTCAAAAATAGAAAAGCTATGTATAGAAGTTTCAGATTTAGTTTTCATTTGAGAAGCCGACGGCACATGAATATTGAAAATTGTATGATATATGTATGTGTGAAAAATTTGTTAAATAAGTCCAGTAAAATTCTGATCAAAATAGTATCAGCATTGAATTGATCATAGCAGGAGTGCGGGAGAAAGGGCTTTGAAGTAATTTGCAAGATATACAAATTCAAAAAATCTGTTGCCTTTTCAGTCCTGATGTTGTTTAAGGGCCTCATTCTCTATTACGAAACGAACGTTCGTTTCGCCTCAGAGACGAATCGCTAGTGTATTTGCACTATGTTAAACGATGGCAACATATCATTTGACAATTGCTTTCGCCTTTCTGATTGGCATAAAGTAAGAAACGCGTATGGGCCGAATGAAAATGATAGAGTACCATTGATAGACGAAATTGTTTGGAGGCGAATGAAGCCCTAAATTTTTAATTAAAATATTTAATAAAATAAAAATGTTTTTGGCTCATGAATCCATGCGTACGTGCAGTTCAGTGCAGTGAAATTTTGACAGGGATGATGGTTTCACTATAAAAATATTATTCATAAACTACAGCTTTTTCCACTTGAATTTGAGAAAAGGGCAAATGTATTTGAAAAAACGGTTAAAAATATTTCACAAAAAATTTTCCATTTCTCAAATATATTAGGTTGAGCTGGCCGGTCCGTAAGGACCTTACATAGACTGAATGAGTCCGTAGTGTTGGCAGAAGTTTGTTTAACGATCAAAATGAAAAGCCCTATTAAAAATCAGGACATATTTTATAAAATCCGATCTCGATTCTTTCCTTTAATTGCTGCTTGGCTATTAATATAAAAGTTGACGCTGCTACGGTTAAAGCTATTTTCATTTTATGTTTCTACCGCCTTGGATTATTTCGGCTACTAGTTCCACCCGGAAAAACGCTATAGTCATCTGGCAACTTGTGCCGGATCGGCCCAGTTTACCGCAGACCCAACTCCTCTCATTACTACGGAACCATCGGTGTACACATTTGAGCACCCTTGCGCCAACCATCCACCTCTATTGTGTCTCTATGAGCCACTTCGCAGCGCAGGTACGGAATTGCCAACAAACATCGGAAAAAAGTTTCACGACCCTTTGAGAAATTAATAGTAATATGCAAAATCGATAACAAATATTTCTGAGCATTATATTTTGCAAATAAGTAAGCAACTACACTTGTGTGAAAAAAAATAACAGCAAGACTATTAACACATATTTTGAGTAAATTTTTCTATTTTATTAATTTTTTTGTCGTTACTTTCAGAAATTTTGCGAAAAATTAGAGAAGTTCTTGAAAATTTTCGGCAAATTTTCAAAATGTATACTTAGAGTTTTTAGAAAGGTTTTGAGCACGTAGTTTTTAAAGAGTACTATTTTTTTTATAAAAAATGAATGTTTTGAATTTTGCGTGTAAAAGGTGCCAAACAGCTGTTTTAAAATTCATTGGACCACATACCCAAAAAGTTTCATAAATTGGGAATATTCATGACGACCTTCAAAAACTTTGCTTGAAAGTGGTTTCAAAATGGATTTAGGAAGGATGAGCTATTGTTAAAAATTTTAATATTTTTTGCTGCTATTTTTGTGCACACAGGTGTACATAAACATGCAGGTAATATCACAAAACTGTGCGCCGAGTTTTTGTATTTTTCTATTGCTGAGTATATACATATGTACATTATATGTTTGTATGTTTTATGTATGTATGTACATTCACCTACTAAATTACAAAATTGTGTTGACAATTTATGATTTATTTTTAAGTACAGTTACATATACATACGTACAAATGAATGTATGTACTTAATATGTACTTCTACATTGGCAGAGCGAGTACCGCAAGAGAACATCATTAACAAGCGTCACATAATACCAAGTATATTATTTTTTCTTCAATAGTTATTTTAATATATTATATAAGAATATAGACGCGGCAGGTATGCCTGTCGTAAGAGGCGACTTAAATACCAAATCGATTCAAGGGGTTGTATAGCGCAACCCTTTCAAGGGGTTGCCAGCGCAATATACAGCTTATCCAATCCAACTGAACTGCACCTAGTGGAGGCTCTGGCGACCCCAAGTTCCTCATTTTCATAGGAAGTATGTGGGCGGGATGGCCTAGAAGATTTCATGTGGTCATACCAAATCGTTTCCGACATGGTCGGGCGAACCAGATTGAATGGAGAAGAAAGAGTGAACGGTGGGGAGAGGGGGAGGCGACGAGAGACGAGGGAGAGCAAAATAGAGAGTTAAAGAAAGGAGAGCGGTTTAAGAATAGATTTAGAAGAATAAAGGGTGTTGGATAAAAGAAACGGCAAGAGGAGAGTAGAAGTCAGAAATGTATGTATTTACCTAACGTCGACGCCGCGATAAAAGCTTCTAACTACGTGCTGCAAAATTTTACAGTAGAACGAAAAAACAATTGAATGAATGGTTGAAATTTCACAATGTATTGAAAATATATGGAGCTAGCAGCTTTTCATAAAATTTTGGAATTAGCTGTTTTTTTTTTAGTTTTTAGTAATTTTAAGCGATTCTGTCGTTTTGAATGAAAAGTGAAGTTAGCAGCTTCTACAAGTAAACAAAATAGCTTTTCCAAAATCGAAAAAACTCTAAAAGTGGGTTTTCTGCGACAGCGAAACGACTTAGAAATTATAATCGATAATTGGCCGCTACTGGGAGACCTCAAGATTCGGACCACGGATAATGTACACATCAAGCTTTAGCAAATTTTTATTTTGAACCAATCCTGGGTTGACATTTTGACCGGTTTCGCATTGGATATTTAAACAAATTTTTTGATAAACCGGCGGCTTTGCTCAGACGCCGATTCGATTCAAAAGTGGCTTACCATCCTGCAGCAAACACAAGCACTATTCACTTTAAAACAGTTTTCACTAAATTATAATTTTTTTTTCGTTTTTTTTCCTTACTGTTTAGAGAGTTTTGCTACAAAATTTTATTACACAAAGGTGAGTATTTTAATGAGTAAATACTGATAACGAGACACAGTTTAGGCTAGAGCTGTGAAAGTGCCGATATTCCTGTAACTCGATTTTTCCGATATTGGCTATATATAGCCATTTCGATCATGCCAAAGACCTCTTTGGAAACTTTTTTTTTTTTTTCAATACAAAGTTATCTGAAGAAATCATTGGCAGGATCAAACTCGCTATAACAGCCAGTATGCTTAATTATTTAAATTGTATCTATCTTAGTAAAAAAACTATTGTGATAGGCATCCAAAAGTCATGAAATTTCGCTTAAATGTAGCTTTGTTTGCTAGAGGAGCTGTTGCCCCCCCCCCCCCCCTAAAAGTATGCCTACTAAACGACTATGTGAAGGGGACAGCAAAGCTCAAAAGGATACTATAAATTCTCCATTTATTTTATGTGCTATTTCTTTAACACAGGTTAGACCTTTAACTTGCTTATCTGGTATTTAAAAATTTGGCAATATCGGCACTAACTATAAATTCGATAAAACATTCAGCATACACATTTTTCTCTTTTTTTTTCTTTTGTTGTGTGCTTTCTGGACGGCAAACATTTTTTTCCGGACGAATATCCACTTCCTAAAAATTCGAGAGGTAAATAATTCTATATTTCTTAATTTATGTTGTTGGTCTTTACAATAAAAAAAATTCTCTCACTGCATTTTCCACTTTACCTCTTGTATTTGATCGTCTGAGATTAACATGATTGCATCAGCGCTCTTCCAAAATCAACGAACGAAAAAAAAGTATAAACAAAATTATGTATATTTTGTTTTATTTTTTTCTTAAAAAAATGTATGCCGAATTTATTTCTATTTTTTATTGTTCCCACTTTATAAATCTTTTCACACGTGGAAAATTATAACATCACAGCTTTAAAGTAATAATACAGAGTTAATCGCACAAAGTAAAAATCGGTCTCTTTATAACCGTATTAATTACACCTGCAGTCCTCTCAGCTACCGAAAAAAAGACGAAATCGAATTAAAGATCCATAAATGAGATCTCTTTGATATTAAACAACAAAACACGCACGTCTGTAGCAAACGATGCTTCGATATCAAAGGTCGCCAATCAACTAAATGCACTGCAAGATGCACATAATAAAATACCAATCATGCACAAATACACGCATGTTTATACAGCCCATACACACACACACACATTAAAAAGCAAAGGTAGGCCGCACGAGATTGATCGAATGCAGGCAGCAAGCGGCCAACCTTTTCATCGAACGGAGGACAACACCAAAAATATTCAATGGAAGAATTAACGCAAACAGTGGCGATATAGAGAGACACTTCGAGAAAATGACCCCTGATAATATAATGCGCAGGCAATAAAAATGGGTACATAAAGTACGATCATATAGAGAGCTGAGGCGACAAAGGTACAATATTGTTGTCGATCAAGGTTCGCTTTGTTGAGAACAGAGCAACAGCCACAGCGACAAATGATATGCGACAACAAAAGAAATCAAAAATTCATATACTCGTAAATAGCGTGAAACCTGTTTGCATCACCAACATGTATACATATGTATGTATATACATATGCATGTGATTATGAGAGATGCGAAGGCTCACTCGCTATTTGGGGAAGAGTTCATCTTCAATTCAAAATAAATGCATAAGATTACATTTATGTGACTTGTTTGCATGTATGCACTTTTCGGTAGACACGTTGTGATGCATGCGATCTTATACCAAAAATTGAGGGTAATAAAATTGAGCAAATAGACCAATCAAAAATTCGTTTTATATACGAGGGCAGCTGAGTGAGTTTTCAGATTACGAAAATTTGGCGTGTGCTAGATCAATTCATGTTGTTGTTGTTGTAGCTATAAGGTTGCTCACCGAAGGCTTTGGGGAGTGTTATCGATGTGATGGTCCTTTGCCGGATACAGATCCGGTACGCTCCGGTACCACAGCACCATTAAGGTGCTAGCCCGACCATCTCGGGAACGATTTATGTGGCCACATTAAACCTTCAGGCCATCCCCTCCCCCCCACCCTCAAGTTCCATGAGGAGCTTGGGGACGCCAGAGTCTCGTCTGTTAGTGAAACAGGATTCGCCGCGAATAGGTGAGGTTGACAATTGGGTTTGGAGAAGCTATATATTGCGCTGGCAACCTGAAGGGTTGCGCTACACCCCTTGAATCTGGTATTTTAGTCGCCTCTTACGACAGGCATACCTACCGCGGGTATATTCTGACCCCCTTACCCGCTGGGGTACTAGATCAATTCATCCTTACGTTCTTAGCTGGATCTACGTTACTAAGGAAAACCATTAGATTTGCTTAAACCGGGAGTTTCTATGGCAAATCTCTTTTCAGCGAACTGCCTTCTACATACTTCTACGGCCTCGCGGGCACACGTTAAGCACACACTCTCCCGATCGATTGGATCAAAACCAAGGCTTCTAGGCGCCGGACAATTCATAATGACGCCCGGTACTGTGAGAGGGCACTTTTTGTCGTTCCCTTTTCTTCTCTTCTTTTCCGTTTGGACACGTTTTACGCTCCTTCGCGGACTGTGACTTCGCTCCGCACGTACGACTCATCAGCTGTAGAGTTTCTTCTTCCCTAGCTTGCGACTGAGTAACGTCTTCGAACTTCTATTCTCCTCATCTATATTATAAGATTCTGAGTGATTAATCTTGGTTGGAAAACCTGCTCGAAAAGGAGGTTTTAGCGCCATAGTTTTAAATACATTATATTTGAGAAATTAAAAAGAAGTACTGCAAAGGGTATAAAAGGAAAAAGCTTCGGGCGAAAAAAAGAAGCAGATATGAGCGGAAGGCGATAAGTTCGATAGGAAGTAACTATGTATCTCGAAAGCTCCCAATCAGCAAAAGGGTAGTGGTTATATGCCAAAAACAGAAAGCACGGAAGCGAAGTGGATAGAGGTAATGCTGAGACTCCAGCCGTCCTTTAAAGGATGACTGATGTGTCTGTGGGCAGATATATACCCAAAGCTGGATGTCAGTAGATTGGGAGCTTAATGCCCAGGCGAGAGGGCAGGTTTGAGGTGGTGGATAGAGAACCCATCACCACGATACTAAAGTCAAATGTATGCATATAAAACGGGGTGATGATGGAATATCAGAATACGCTAGAAGCCGGCGAAGTAGGAAGGTTTGGTTAGGTTGAACTAGCCGGTAAATAGACTGAATATGTCCGTAGTGCTCCCAAAGTACGCTTGGCGATGAAACGGAAAACCCCAATTAGCTACCAATACTTACGTACGTATGTACATATGTTATAGAATACCTCCATCCTCTTGGCAAATACTAGGAGTACTATAGGAGCTAGCTTAATTGCTGCCGCGAGATCTGGCAAGACTTGACCTCGCCAGCGCCGGACATGAACACGGAATGTGTTCAACCGTTTCTTCCTGCAACTCGCACTTCCGACATCTGCTATTACTGACGAGACCTAATGTATAAGCATGTGACGCCAGATGGTAAATAGTATGTATGTCCATCATAAGTCATAAGAGTCTCTTTAGGTATGAGGATCTATGTGTGTTTAATATTATGACTTGCCACTGCCGTGGTGTGGTGGTAGCTGGCTCCACCTACCACACCGCAGATCCTGGGTTAAAGCCCCGGGGCAAAGAAACATCAAAAATGTAGGAACAAGTTTTTCTACGCGGGTCGCGCCTCAGCAGTGATTTGGATAGCACTCCGAATGTATTTCTGCCATGAAAAGCTTCTCAGTGAAAAATCATCTGCCTTGCATATGCCGTACGGAGTTGTCGTAAAACATGTAGGTCCCATCCAGCTAATTTGTAGGAAAAGAATCAGCGCGACGCAAATGGGAAGAGAAGCTCAGCCTAAAATTCCTTCGGAGGCTATCGCGCCTTGCGTTGCTTAGCATATAATCTTAGAAAGTGTATAGCCTCGTGCTTCTAGCTTCCAAACGAATTAGGATGTCGATTTGTCGAGTGGTTCACCCTTCTTTGATGTATGGGTCGGCTGAGTGAAGTCTCTCCAATGCTTATTTGCATTCCAGGACTCTTCTTGATATAGTAATATTGCCTTTATGGCCGCCTGACTATCACTATATATATTGACGCGACCACAGCTAAAACACGCTTCCCCCAAGATTTCTGGCAGCCTGTACGATCTATTTATTTCATGGATCGACGCAGTACACAGCTGATCCGACCCCTTCTGTTAATTTAGAATTGTCCGCATTCACGTGTATAGCTAGTACTGTCATTTCCGCATCTTTGTGCCAACCCTCCGACTCTGCGATATTATCTTTTGAAGCTCAAGGCCGGGCCATGTAGTCTGTTCGCATAAATTGATACTATACTGCTATGACCATGCGGCCTGCACACAAGCTGACACCAGTGCAGTTGTAAGGGGCAGCAGGAAGACGAAGACTTAAAGACAGGGGTTTTTACATGCAGCTCAATAATGCTGATAGCCCTACAAGTAAGCTTTCAACACACCAAAAAGCTGTCAAGCGATCTCGTGGTAACCCTTGATGTAGGTGCGTAAGCCCATCCTTATCCAGCCGCTATTGCTTTTAAGGATGGTAAGAGCTTACTCAGATACAGCAGCGAACATATAAATAGCAGTGGAAAATTTTTATCAAATTTCGTCAGTTAACTTCTTCTTTTTACTTTTGATATTTTAAGAAAAAAGATTCTTTCAACTTCGTAACCGAATCTATATGAACCAATCTCTAAAACGTTTTCACATTAATTCGAAAATTTGAGAAAATTTTACGATAGCTTCGAACTTTTCATTTGAAGTTCTCTGAATTCTCTTGACTATGCAGTTTTTTAGCTCAGTCATTCTTAGTCTAACAAATACAAGTTATAGCTCTCTCGAAATTTGCATTATTATACTCAGCTGAGCAGAGCTCACAGAGTATATTAATTTTGTTCCCGTAACGGCATAAACTAATCGAGATAGATATAGACTTCTATATATCAAAATGATCTGATCGAAAAAAGAAATTCATTCAGCCATGTCCGTCCGTCCGTCTGTGCGTAAGCACGATAAATTGAGTAAATTTTGAGGTATCTTAATGAAATTTGGTATGTAAGTTCATGGGCACTCATCTCAGATCGCTGTTTAAATTAACAAAATCGGACTATAACCACGCCCACTTTTTCGATATCGAAATCTTCTAAAAACCGAAAAAGTGTGATAATTCATTACCAAAGACGGGTAAAGCGATGAAACTTGGTAGGTGGGTTGACCTTATGACGCAAAATATAAAATAGTAAAATTTTAGACAATGCACCGCCCACTTTTAAAAGAAAGTAATTTAAAAAGAGTATGTAATGTTCGGTTACACCCGAACTTAGCCTTCCTTACTTGTTTTTTAAATCCGTTTAAAACTCCACAACTCTGTTTTGATCACAAAAACTAGCTTGATAGGGGATAATCAACCAAAATAAATAATCAATAAAAATTACCATATTTTTATTCGTGACAAGAGCCCTCGTAAAACCAGAATATCATAAGATGCATTTTATATCTTTCGTCATTCTACCTAAACAAGAAGCAAACAATAAAATTAAATATCTACAACTGCATAACCAACAAAGATAGAGAAACAAAGAAAGAGTGAGTGAGAAGGCAACTGTGTCAATAGATCGGCTAAATTCATCCATATGCAAAGCACTTTCTTTACTATACAGTCATATTTATTTTATGTATTTCGAAAATAGTAAGCAATTTAATTATTTTAATTCTTGGAAGTGGCAATCATTGTCTGCACATTTTGTATCAAGGCGGAAACTCAACTACTTCTATACACACACACACGCACACACCCACCTATACACACGCAAAATAATTGAATGCAGATGCACAAAAATTAAAATTTTATGTATGCAATTTACTACTTATACTCGTACTTATACGTTTATACTTAAATATAGACAACATAGATACCTACTCGGGTTTTAGCATGAAAACCGGAGGTCGAGCTGAGCTCTGCACAATTCAACTTGAGTTTAATTTATTACTGACCTAAGGCGCAATGGCTCTAGTACAATGGCTACAAGGCTAGCCGGACAGTGCAAACAATGTGCACCAAAAATATCAATTTCATCACTTTTTTGTACAACAACAACTACAGCACCACCTAAATAAAAATACCATTCAATAACTAAATGTAGTTGTACGATCAATTTATGTAGAAACTAAGCACGTAAGTACATACCCAACAAAAAATTATGTAAGCAATATGAAAGTGTGTAACACAATCTCGAAAAACAAAATCCAAACACGACCAATTTCCGACCATTCATAATGCCTGGCCATTAACAATTCTTTATAGTTCTTCAGACATCGTTACCGAAACAGCCTATATGTTTTATTTAAAGAATGGACATTGAGATATCGAAGACATTTTTTTAATATGCTCATTTGATATAATTATGCCGCACAGAAAGCTCCGATTTGAAAACGGTTTTTTGTATTTTAAAGCAATCGAATCTTCCACTAGGAGGCCGATTCCGAGGGCAAGAGATGAGACCTCTATACAAGCATCATGTGATACATTATATACAGGTCACAATTGGGTTTTCCCGCTCCCCGCGGAACAGTTTTTACCGACCGTGATACACATTGCTCATTTTCTAGTTATCACCGCTCATGATTGAATAGCCTATTGGGAGAGTCCAAACATTAATATTCGCAAAACAACTCTTAGATTTATATGCGGATGATGTAGTGATTAGCGACAGCTAATTATTAATTAAACTTTTCTACAAAGTTAGCATTTAGTATTTTTTGAGATTCTTAATTTAAGTGTGATATGCTAAAGATGCGCTGAATCCTAAGGTCTATTAAGCTCGAACATCAAATAAATTTTAAAAACATTTTATTCTTAGTAATTGGGAATGGTTTTTACTAATTTACTCGACTTTTTTAGGATATTCGAGCTAAACGCACCATTAATTCGGGTTAGACAAGTTTATATATTTACCGATAGATTGGGCAGATGAAAAAGAAAACTACAGTTTTGTTTTGTCTGCCATAGTTTTCTTTTTAAAAATATCAGAAATTTTACAGAAGTTTTACACGGGCCAATATTGTACCAAATAATAAACCTTATTATACTCAGCTGAGCAGAGCTCACAGAGTATAATAACTTTGTTCGCATAACGGTAATCCGTAACGGCATAAACTAATGGAGATAGATATAGACTTCTATATATCAAAATGATCTGGGTGAAAAAAGAAATTCATTTAGCCATATCCGTCCGTCCGTCCGTCTTTAAACACGATAACTTGAGTAAATTTTGAGGTATCTTGATGAAATTTGGCATGTAGGTTCCTGGGCGCTCATCTCAGAGCGCTATTTAAAATGAACGAAATCGGAATACAATCACGCCCACTTTTTCGATATCGAAAATTTCGAAAAACCGAAAAAGTGCGATAATTAATTACCAAAGACGATAAAGCGATGAAACTTGGTAGCTGCGTTGACCTTATGACGCAAAATATAAAATTATAAAAATTTTGGACAATGGGCGTGGCACCGCCTACTTTTAAAAGAAGGTAATTTAAAAGTTTTGCAAGCTATAATTTGGCAGTCGTTGAAGATATCATGATGAAATTTGGTAGGCACGTTACTCCTATTACTATATGTGTGCTAAATAAAAATTAGCGAAATCGGATGACGAACACGACCACTTTTAAAAAATTTTTTTTTTTAGTCAAATTTTAACAAAAAATTTAATATCTTTACAGTATAAAAGTAAATTATGTAAATATTCGACTCCAGTAATGATACGGTGCAACAAAATACAAAGGTAAAAGAAAATTTCAAAATGGGCGTAAATCCGCCCTTTTTCATTTAATTCGTCTAGAATACTTTTAATGCCATAAGTCGAACAAAAAGTTACCAATCCCTGTGAAATTTGGTAGGGACATAGATTCTATGACGATAACTGTTTTTTGTGAAAATGGGCGAAATCGGTTGAAGCCACGCCCAGTTTTTATACACAGTCGACCGTCTGTCCTTCCGCTCGGCCGTTAACACGATAACTTGCGCAAAAAACGATATATCTTAACTAAACTTAGTTCACGTACTTATCTGAAGTCTCTTTATCTTGGTATAAAATATGACCGAAATCCGACTATGACCACGCCCACTTTTCCGATATTCAAAATTACGAACTATGAAAAAAATTCCATAATTCTGTACCAAATATGAAAAAAGAGATGAAACATGGTAATTGGATTGGTTTATTGACGCTAAATATAACTTTAGAAAAAACTTTGTAAAATGGGTGTGACGCCTACCATATGAAGTAGAAGAAAATGAAAAGGTTCTGCAGGGCGAAATCAAAAGCCTTTGGAATCTTGGCAGGTATACTGTTCATGGTATGACATATATAAATAAATTAACGGTACCCGACAGAAGATGTTCTGGGTCACCCTAGTCCACATTTTGGTTGATATTTCGAAAACGCCTTCACATATACAACTAAGGGGCTACTTCCTTTTAAAACCATCATTAATACTTTTAATTTGATCCCATATCGTACAAACACATTCCAGAGTCACCCCTGGTCCACCCTTATTGCGATATCTCGAAAAGGCGTCCACCTATAGAACTAAGGCCCACTACGTTCTAAATAATCATTAACACCTTTCATTTGATACACATGTCATACAAACACATTCCAGGGTTACCCTAGGTTCATTTTGCTAAATGGTGATTTTCCCTTATTTTGTCTCCAAAGCTCTCAGCTGAGTATTTAATGTTCGGTTACACCCGAACTTAGCCTTCCTTACTTGTTTATATCGAAGAAGGTATAATGATCAGCTGTATGAGCTTCACGCAGATATGACAATAGTGTAGCGAGTAAAAACCCAAAGGCTTCACTGGCTAGGTCATGTTATGCGAATGAACGAAGACGCTCCCTAAAAATTTCATGCGCCGTTTAATCAAATCAAATATGCCATTTGAAAGTTGTAAAATTTTTTGGTGGGTATGTACCTACATATTTATATAGTAAGTATTTATGCAAGTATTGATTTAGAAAGATTGGTTTGAAGGCCTCGATATATGGCTTTTGGTTCTTTTAATTCGTTGTTGTTGGCTTTTGTTGTTGCATTTGTTGATGCATATGTTCGTATTTATGTTTGGCACATAACCAAGTCCTGGATCGCTTCTTCGACACTACTAATCTCTGATTTCACAGTTGTTGTTTTTTTTTTTGTTTTTGTTGCAATTCTACTGTAAATTCAATTCAGTGGCATGTATAGTTTCTTAATTTCTATGTTGTTGTTTTTGCAACCTTAGTATTATAACTTTGACGCCAAATTTTTGTCTGTAAAAATAATCACTTCTATTAGTTGTTGTAGTAAATATGCTATCCAAATGTGTATTCACGCGCGCTGCACGAAGTAACAAAAGGACAAACGATCACAATGTGTCCTGGTATAAATTTAGTTTTTAAATTGATTTTCTCCTTTTTGTTTTCATTCCAAGAATATTTTTTAGATCTTTGTTATTGTTTTTGGAAATTTTATAGTCCCTTTTAATATTTGATTCGTCAGGCTTCACTAATCCAGTGTTAGATATGCTACCTCAGAACATACGGTAGTATATCTAGATAGATGTCTCCAGCGGATTATGGGGCTTAGAATATACCCGCGGTAGAAATGCCTGCCGCATAATGCGACTAAAGTCCATAGACCTGAAGCTTCGAGGGCAGTCGGCCCAGTATCAGAAGGACATTCGGGGAGTTTATCTGATGCTGTAACAACAAAAGCATAAGATTAGATCCCATGGACTAAGCTGAAATAAATATCTTTGAAATCTCTCAAAAAATTAATTAAGTAAAATGTATCTTTAGTCGACCATTCCCATGTGTTATAGATTGAAGAAAGTTCGACATGGTCATGTTCCCGAAATAGTTACGCTATGACGGACCCCTCCATAATACACTTCTCTTACTTCGAGGGCTTAACTTTGGAAGCAATCTGATAACATCTTCAAACTGAAGTAGGGGTTTATACGTATAAAAAACCAAATTTGTACGTGGAAGAGACCGAACATCGGTCGTTGTCCAGGCATACAAATGGCTGTCTTAGTTTTAATGCAATTGTGGGTAAAATTTGCTACTCGAAAGCACTTTGGTTTTAGAACCCATCTTATTCATCAAAAGAAGTAGCCCAGTCTTCAATATAGGCGGAGTGCGGCGATCTTTCTTATGTATATCAGGGGCACTTCTCTCCCACAAAACTCTTGGAAGTTGTCGCAAGAGTCTCCCGATATACATGTATTAGACTGAATGTATTTCTCGCTTGGAGCGACAAGAGAAACAATTCCTGAAAATGTAGGTCAACAACCTCAAAAGCATTGTGGCTATCTCTGTTCTAGACTCAGATTCATTGGCATCTTGTCATGTATATTTACACTTTAGGGTAGGATTACTTCGGTACACTGTACAAACCGAATAGAACCAGTTAAATAACACAGCTCGTCGTCCTGTTGCAGGCAAACACTGGCTCGTTTGCGTTTTCAATGGCAAAGATATACGAGATCGGAACAAGAACACAATTGTGGCATCCAAACAAACTTCGCCGCACGTAAATGTGTTGAAAACTTTAAGTCAGGAGTGAGTAAGTACCAAGTACTCGTGAAGTTCGATGTGTAAACATACAGATGTACGTCAGGAAAACAATATTTTTATGTTAAATAGAGCTCGCCAACCCCCAATTATTGTTTCATTATCGATAGTGAATTATTATCGTCGAGTTATCGGTTGCTTATTGATTTCTTATCGACTTACAATCGACGGGTTACAGATGACTCATCGATTTTAGTGAAGTTTTAACAAACCAAAAAGTCATCCATAACAAACCGATAACACTCCGAAAACAAACCCTTCGATAAACAATCGATAAGTTTTCGCCAAAAATTAAAAAAGTTTTTGATAAAAAATCGATAAATTTTCTGCAAATAATCGATACATTTTTGATAGTAAAACTATAAAAAACCTGTATATTGTTTTCGACAATAGAAAGCTGACAACACTTCAATATGGAAAGTTGATAACACTTCAGACTCGTCTATACCAAGTCGATAACACATCAATAAGAAACCGATAACTCGTCGTTAAGAAATGGATAGCACGCCCGTTTTTCCTTTCCTTTGCCATCATTTCCTTTTCTTTATTTTCCTTTCATTTCCTTTACCTCGCCTTGTCGTGATATTTCTTGCCTTAATTTGCTGTTTGATTTCGTTCGTTCGTAACCCGTCGATTTCGTACAAATCAACTCTACCACGCACATTATGCCCACATTTCGCTACAGTGTAGTGTGTAAACTAAACGAGGTCTTAGACAGGGTGACCGCCTATCGTGCGACAGCTTTAATTTTATGCTGGAGAAAATTATACTAACTGCCGAACTTAACCCCTGTGGAACAATATTCTATAAAAGCATTCAATTACTGGCGTATGCTGCCGACATTGATATCATCGGCCTGAAAACCCGCGCCGTAAGTTCTGCTTACACAAAACTGGATAAAATTTTGGAATAGATGGGTCTGATGAGGACAAAACGAAATACCTGCTGTCATCGAGCAAAAGGTCACCGCGTTTGTGCCTTGGCAACCACACCACTGTTGACAGCTATAATTTCGAAATAGGAAAAGATTTTGTTTATTTGGGAGCCGGAATTAACACAAATAACAACTTCAGCTCTGAAGGCCATGTTATGCGAATGAAAGATGATGGTCCGGCTGAGCAAGTATTTTTATCGGAACCCGCAGATGGAAGCAGAGAAAGAGGGCGGCCCCAATCCGTTTGAAGGGACAGGTGAAAAACGATTTAAATTCCGTTGGTGTGACCAATTGGCGGCAGTTAACCCAGCGAAAAATCGACTGGCGCCTTGTTGGACGGCCATAATCGGTTCAATGGTTAAGAGTCAATTAAATAATGTGACAAATATTAACAGTTTTATGCCGCTAGTAAATAAATGCTGCACGACAACAACAAAGCAAGCAAAGAATATTTGACACACTGTGTACAGCAGCTAATATCCCAGGCAATATTACACAGATATATATGTATGTAAACAGCAGCTAAGACCGCATATGACCTGTCTTTAACTTCAGGTATACATGTATGTAGCCAAAGCAATATGAGATACAGAAACGAGAAATAAATAAGCAATTATTCGAAACGGCTGTTCACGAAAAGTCTTGACCCTGAGAGAAAGAGGTGAACGACGCAAATAGAGAGTATAAAAGCAGCGCGGTAGTCGTGTTGTATATAAAGAATAGTTTGCTTTACTGGATATTTGAGCTATTTATTCGACACTTCAGCGATTCGAACGATGACAGAAGGCGCAAAATAATCAAGAATTTCCTCATATTCGTTACAGTTAGTAAGAAGTTAGTACATTTACGCTTACATTCTCTACTCTCCCATACATAATTCCCATACCACTATCTACGTCGGTATATACATTCTAATATATATGTCTATCCATTAGTTTCTGGAAAGAAATATATTTTATCTGCAAAGCTGCGTACGATTGGTCCCGTATAAACCGTGCTATGTTTCTATAAAACCTGGGTTGTAAATAAGTATGTATATATGTATAAAAATGTAAATACAAATGCATAAATTAATATTTTTATATTATTGCAGTGCATGTCTATTATAAGTTTAGTTTTAGTTTTTTGACCCGGTTTTCAGCAGTTGATTAAGCTAAGCCTAAACTAAGTTTGCTTAAACTCTAGTCAAATTTAAAGTCCAGTTAAACCACGGAGCAGTTTTTCAGTCACTGTTTTAGGCCGCCTTTAGGGTATCTAGTTATTCTTAAATCAGACAGTTCTCAAGTTGATATCCAACTACATTTTCCAATCACTAACCAACCATTGAGAGATTTTTAGAAATGTACAGTTCTCAAATGAATATTCAACACGTTTCACAAGTTGATATCCTACATATTGTGGCGAATTTTAGCATCACTAAGCTGTTAGTAAATAAAGGCACAATAACAATAAAGCAAGCTGCCACTCTTGTGTACATAAACAAATCAATCATTATTTACACACATACATACGAGGTAACGAAGAGATACTAACAAACACATTTAATCATCAGCCTTACTCACACATACACCCGCATATGGCTATAAGATAAACATAAACTACAAATATACATATATATAGACATTACCAAGTAGGAGATACAACTATTCTAGAAGGCGAAACGTTTAGACCTAACTATAAACATGCAGACGAGGCAACAGAGAGTACAAAAGCAGCGCAAGCTGAGCGATGACTACTCAGTTTGATTTAGACACGCTATCAGTTGCGAAGTGAAGTATAATTCTACTACTCCCAAAGTAATCTAATAAAGACCTTTTTGCAATACAGAATATTGGAGTGATTTATTCAACAGTTTAGCGATTCGAACGTTAGCAGAAGGTTTCAAATAAGCGGAATTTCCCAAAATTCGTTACAATATATTGGATATCGAGCTCAGGTGAAGTTGGAAAAAAACTCCAAGGTGGTACCACCAAAACCAACAGCCATTTATTGTGAGAAATAAACACCTGGTTGAAAGCAGTAATAAAGCGTAATAAATCAAAAATAAATCTTGGGCGCGATGGACTCCTAAACTACCGAACCGATTTTGAATTTGTTTCGCACGCGGTGTGTAGTTTGATCTAACTTGAGAGATAGGATAGGTTATATCTCAGTTTATGGTTGCAATATTATTTTATTGCAATTTTTTTTATTTGTTTATACGTAATAATAAAATGTTACGTATACGCAGTGGCACTCATATTTTCAGGTGGTGCGGATATACTTCCGTGTAATTGCTTGGTGTTTAATTAAACAACCTGCTTATTAATAAAAAATATTGTAGCGAATGATATGAAGTATAGCACATCATCAGGCCCGCCGAGAGGGTGGGGGGTTTCTGAGGGGGCCCGCGATTTAGAGGTACTATGACATTTTTTTTTAATTCAGGAGAGCCTTTAGTTGTGTATAGGGTAATTTTCATACCCCTGGGTGACAAGGGTCTCGAAATATAGGCCAAAACGTAGGCCACTGAATGCCTAGACAGTGTTTATACAATATGGATATCAAATGAAAGCTGTTGATGAGTGCTTTAGTACAGAGTAATATATTATCCAGAGACGGACTGGGACTGGAATTAGGACTAGGACTGGGACTGAGACTCGGAGTGGGACTGGGACTGAAACTCGGAGTGGGACTAGGGCTGGGACTGGAATAAAATACATACCATCCTCTGGGACAGGCAATAAGGGATGCAGAAGAATGAGAAGAAATTGAGAGAAGAGAAAAGAGAGAAGGAGAAGGGGATTGAGAAAGAGATAGAATGAGTCGAAGATGGGATAGATGAAGCGAAAAAGAAAAGTTAATAAAAGGATTAGGAAAAAGTGAAGAGAGGGGGAGGGCAGATTCAGAAGGAAAAAGCTTATTAAAATGTATGCAGTTAGGCCAAATTTAGGGCAGGACAACGTATGCCGGGTCTTCTAGTTATATATATTTTATTTTATTTTCGTGAAAATACTGTAGTATGGAATCTTACATTTGAGTCCAGTTAGAGAACCACAAGTTAGGAATTAAATTTTTTCAACTTAAGTACATAATAGAATTTTTTGCTTTATAAAAAATTCCCCATTTTGCTGAGTACGCTATGATTCCCAAGTTGAGCCACTGTATCGAAACAACTCTTGAGATGTTAGACGTATGCCTAGTTATCACATGAGTTCTAATGATATTCAAGTCAAAATGCTTGTTGGGTTTATTCGACGCCATTTCGAAGTAACGCAAATAACTGATAGGTTAACTAGAGTTTAACACCTGCCAGATAGACCGCTTAAGTTAAGCTTAAACTTCAGTTAAGGTAGACTACAAAACTGCGGAATAAGTTTAAGCATAGTTTAACTGATTTGAACTTGTACTGAAAAACCGGGCCTTTATACTCCGTAACATTACATGCGCCTCTATCTTACCGCACACCAAATAAAAAATGCACACCCATATGAAAAAAAAAGTTATGCCGGCATTGGCGGTAAAATTAAGAGGCGGCAACCAAAAATAACTCCGCACTGGCACTTCTTCAGCAGCACTTTTTTCTGCATACAAGCATACATATTAGAGGTTTACGCCGATCACTTTATCGGCGGCGGCGGCGGCGGCGTGGGCGGCGCGCCGGCGTACGCCGGTTTTCGTACTTTAAAAAGCTCGATTCTATTTAAAAAAATAGTATTTAGGAAAGGTTTTGTTTGTATGTATTTAGGGAAATCAACGTGTTGGCCATTTTGGAAAGATCCGGGGTTTTTGCCTCAAGATCTCGCAGACCGTTCAAAAATTTTCAGGAGTAGCTCCTTGCGGAGGGATTGTCCCTCGTTCACTTACTCCAGAGAGGCTTCGGCGACTTACGGTTGCTATTAATAGTCTATTAATACTCATGACGCTCGTGGCACAGGGCGACTCCAGTTTATTCGGCTGTTTTTAAGAGCTACAATTCCCGATGTGCGAACAGTAGCAATCCCGACAACCAGTCGCTACCACGCCTCCTGACCCTCACACGATATGCCAGCATAGAATCTATAGGACTGCGACTTCGAACTCATACCTTCGTCGACGTCATTTTCCTAGAAGCTCTAGGTGTAGCTCCGAAGACTTTCCAACGGATGCTTTTGTCGCGCTATGCTGCCGAGCTACACCAGAGAAACACCTTGAAACGTCAGAGAGTGACCATGATGGATGACCGCGTAGCTTCAGTTTTCAGACTGGTTGGACTGTCCACTACGTTAGGGTAGTAGCACACACGGTCATTATTTCGACTGTCTTGGGAAAGCTTTTGCTTCACCACTTTGAGTGTTCTTGCGAAGGTCAAAGCCTCACCTGGTAAATACATATATGTGCCTACGTATTCACATTTGTAAAATGAGCCGTAACGTGTAGGTGATATTTAAACTTGGTTGATAGTTTTGGATAGGGCCGCCATCTTTATGTCAAACCGGGAGTCTTGGGTGTTGAAGGATGAAGTGTGAAAATTAAAATTAACAATTCAGACGCTATTGTATAGTTTCGCAAATAAACAACAGGTGTTTAAATGAAAGCCCGAGTAATTTTTCAAATCCTTCTCAAACGTGCATATATCCTCAACTTAAGTGTTAGGTAAGAATCATTTCAAAGGAGTGTTTATGCCCCTAGAACCTACTAAAGGATTTTGCATCACTGATTTGGCTTATTCTTTCAGCCAATCGGTAGTTAGGACAATTTGAAAACAATTTGAAATGCCTTGGGTAATTTTATTTGAGCTCATTGTTCATTATTTTTTGGAAAAAATATGCAAAGTGAGCATATAAATTTATTATATAACTTTTCTTTTAGTGTTTTGTTTTAATAACTTGGTGAATTGGGTGATGCAAAGTCCGTGACATCGAAAACGTCTGTTTTTTTTTTTTAAATAACTTTTGAACAGTTAGAAAGAGTTAAATTTCGCAATTAGTTTCTTATAACTGGCAGTGATGCGCATCCGTTGATACCACTTTCGACCATATCCGACCAATTTTCGAAATGGCATAAACAGTCTTAAACGAGTAGAAAATATATTAACGCGCCGGACGCCGCCGCCGCCGCCGCGCCGATATTTTTGACATTCGGCGGCGGCGTACGAAAAACGACCCTAATCGGCGGCGGCGTTTATTGGCGGCGGCGTTTATTGGCGGCGTATATCTCTAATACATATGTATGTATGTACCTACAGAAAATGTATACCAGTGTGCTGAAGCGGAAAAGACGTCAAAGGAAGTGCAAACGAAACTATTGCAAATAAATGAAAAATAAAAACAATTACGAAAAATATAAAAATGGTGGCAAATATGGCGGGCAACATGAAGTGAATTTGAAGCGCCGTTCAGCAACATCGAGCACAGCCATAAGTACGTGCAAGCAACCACACAAATTCGCATACATACATAATTAGAACCGCGAACGCACACAGCCTATGTGCATACAACATAACAGACAGACAATGTGGCAGACAACGGTAATTTCGTTATAGATATTTGGAAGCGAAAGGAATACACAATATCGGACAGATATGAAAGTAACCATGTAACTGCATATGTATGTATGTATGTATGTAAATATTTTATGTGTTGGTAAGCGGCACATTTGCATATTCGAGTGGCAGTCGTTGTACATTTTTGGGGTAAAGACAGGAAGTGCCTACATTAATTTGCTTAAAAATAGTTTGATTGATAAGTAATTTGTTATTAATACACTAAGTTATTATTGTTATTGTTTTGAATGCATTTGCAGAATGCATAAACTATTCAAATGTGTAAACACATCCACACAAATACCAGGGATGCACCTTAACGTTAAGCTAATCGTTTATCAAAAAATTTCCACCGTTTCCGTTGAAACACTTCGAAATATTATCGATAAAGAAATTATCAAGATAAATTGTATCTCGTTTTTAACCGAAACGAAAAGCTTTCGTTTACGTTAAAAACGTTAACAAAAACGTGATACTTTATGTTTGAATTGTGCTGGCAATGCTATAGCCATGGTGAAGCCGTAAGGTGGTAACAACGAGGGCACATACACACACAAACTCCATGTAATTTGTTTGTGTAATTCGTTGGTGGTAATGTCAAAATTACTCTGAGAAATGTTCGTACTGTCAAAATTCATGAGAAAAGTTGCAATCAGCTTGGCGAATGCTTTCACCTTTAATGACTCCGCCATCAATCAGCTTTGCCAGCATAGTTTTAAATTAATAATCAACATAAACGATTTGATTTCGTTTTGATATGGCAGAAAACGAAACGAAATCATTTCGCTAATTTGACGTTTTTAACGTTAATAAACGAAACGAAATGACTTTGTTTCGTTTATTAACGTTAATTATCGTAACGAAATGATATCGGTTCGTTGGTTAAGCATGCCTGACAAATACATACAATACGAAAATTAAATTCTTGTAGACGACTGCAATTAGGTATCTCAATTATGTTTGCGAAGCGCGGAAATTTTGCGAAAATGTTTTTATTTTTGTGCGCAAATCATATTTGAGTCGCGTAAAAGTTTGTGTGATCGTTTATGGCTGCATAAATCGAATGACTTTCTGAAGATGAGTAATATATAAGTATGTATATTTAAGAAACAATGCGCAATAAAATTACGCTTCTTACAGTATTGTGCAAAATAGAAGCAACAAACTCAATGCTCTAATATATTTTACAATATTTTTTTGGTATTCTTGGCGTTAACATGATGATCATCGTCATAATTAACTATCTAACAGTATAAGCCGAGTAGCAAAACACGCCGGTCAGCCCCACTTAGCAGTACCTGAAGCCAATTGGGAGCATGACAGTATATCACGTCATCCTTACTCAGAGGAGGCCCAACCTACGTTAACCCCCAAACCCCCCTGTCGCCACACTGACTACTCCCTAAGTATACAAACAGTCTATCAAAGATTTGTGTTACGCGAATTTGTCATGCTCTTTTTTTACCAGACCACCTACGGAATAAGAAAGTCAACTATCCACTTACGTATGTATGTATGTGTGTACCTACGTAACAAAGAAATTGTTGGCATGTGTGCAACATAAGGCGCATTTTATGTAGGTTCCTTAATACGACATTGTATAACATTTCGTGGGTGTGAAAAAATATGTAATTCATTATATAAATTTTATTCATAATGTACTTGCATACCAAAGATGCTTTGTAACAAAAATTCATAGAATTAGTTGCGGTCACTTACATTTTAAAGCGTATTTAAAATACTGGTCATACTAGAGATGAGCGCTGGAAAAGCGGACGCAGGCCTTATAGCTTCGAGCAGGATTATGCAGATGTGAAATGGAAATGCGGAAACTTTGTGATGTCGTATCATCTTTTCTTCTTCAACATATTGTGATGAATATTAGTGACAATAAGTGATTCTCACATCACTAATCTGATACTAAGCAAATAAAGCCACAACAACAATAAAGCAAGCTGCCACACTTGTATGTACGTAAACAAATAAATCATAATATCTACACATATGTCCATACAAGCAGCGGAGAGAAACGCACAAACACATGTATATATCTGAGATACTCCCAAAAGTAAGCAATCATCGGTGGAAGTATCACTCACATATACACGCGCATATGGCTATGCGAGAAGCTACAATCGTGCATCTGTAGGTATAGCTGATGAGTTTCTAGCTAGTAAACGAGTAGTAAATTTTAGAAGATAGAAACGCCTAGAAGTATGCGAACGAGACATCACAGAGTATAAAATGAGTTACAGCAGAGTAATCAGTTTGATTTAAGCAAGCTATTGGTTGTGAAGTATCAGTGTTATTGTGAAGTACTTTAATAAAGGCCATTATTCAATATTAGAGTTATTTATTCAACAATTTAGCGATACGAACGTTAGTACTCTGCCAATTTTCTTCAAATTTCCAATGTAGCCCACGGGGAGATATAAAGTTTTTTCCAGTGCAAAATTCATTAAAAAGATCTTTGTTTTTGGAACGATTAAGCTTTTTTCATAGTTTAACGGATAAAATACTTTTTCTTGCTGGGAAGTGAACTAAAACAAATAGTTACAAGGACGTTATAACTTCGACTAAATGTAAGCCGAGCTTCCAATTTGTATCGTACTCCTTCTTAGCTTTAGGTGCAGGAACGGGAACTACATGTTTTATGCCGACTTCGAAAGGTTTCTGCAAATTTCCCTTAGAAGCTTCGAAACACCCTCGGAGTGTTTGTCCCTCGGCCCGTTTACGATTTTTATACTCAGCTGAGCAGATCCCACAGAGTATATTAATTTTGTTCGCATAACGGTACCCCGTAACGGCATAAACTAATCGATATAGATATGGACTTCTATATATCAAAATTATCTGAGCGAAAAAAGAAATTCATTTAGCCATGTCCGTCCGTCCGTCCGTCTGTCCGTAAACACGATAACTTGAGTAAATTTTGAGGTATCTTAATGAAATTTGTTATGTAAGTTCCTGGGCACTCATCTCAGATTGCCATTTAAAATGAATGAAAACGGACTATAACCACGCCCACTTTTTCGATATGGAAAATTTTGAAAAACCGAAAAAGTGCGATAATTCATAACCAAAGACGATTAAAGCGATGAAACTTGGTAGGTGGGTTGACCTTATGAGGAAATATCAGGTGGGGAACAATAATTTCTGAATTGAAATAAAAATTTCTCGCATTAAAAAAATGTTTGTTTGCAATTTTATCACTTCATTGTTGTTTACAAAACAAGTACTCCCCCAGTAATCCAAATATCGGTAATTAAACTAGCATCTATTCTCTGGATAGGAAACAGGTACTAAACGATATCAGCTAAACGTATTCAATCTACCACATGGTTCGTGTCAGAGTCACTGAACTTTCCGACCATATCAGTGCAGTTTGAGAAATTCCAACTACGTCTATGTACCGATAACCGATAACAAATAGATAATATGCCGGATACAAACCGATAACTTGTCGCTAACAAATCGATAAAACGCCGAAAAAACGAAAATAAATCGATAACTGGTTTTACTAATAGCTGGCACAAAGCGATAATAAGTGGATAACAAACCTGTAACACGTCGATAACAGTTGTTATCGACAAAAAACTGTTAACACTTCCATAACGAACCGATAACACGATTTTCGGTTCCGGTTCTGGTTTTGGTTTCGCCTAGTTCCTTTATTTTCCCACACCAGCTTCCATACATTACATCTACGTTTACCCTACACTGACATTCTGTATTAACCCATACTGCATGTATGGTATACCACTTCAAAGAATTAGGCTACACTTACTCGTAACTTACGCTTATATTCTAGATTCTCCCATATCGTGAGCAAAGATTTTTACACATCAATAATCGTATTGTGTGTATAAACATTGAGAAAAACAAAGATATTAAAAACAGGTTAATTTTGATGTTGTAACAAACAGAACTCATTTGCATTTCTCACAGATTCTTACAAAACTACTTTAATTTTCCACCCAAAATACTCTGCAATGTTTCATAGCTTAAAATCTTATAAAAATCTCACGAAAATATAGTTAACCGGTTCAAATGAGACTTAAACTTACATAATGCACTGGTATGTCCATTCATTAGTACAAACTTTCATATATATGTATAACGGTATGTAGAATGTGCTCATACGCACATATGTAAATCCGTAAATGTAAACCAACAGCATCCCTGTTGTGGGACCGGATACGCGCGCCGGGTGGTGTCAACATCTTTCACGCCGCCAAAGGGCAAATCTCAAGTGGTCATGGACATGTCATTTATATATGAAGCAAAGGAGGGTGGGGGATGAAGGGTTCATACGTACATATATACGCAAGACACAAAAATCATTGTTAATTGCCTTTCACAGACTATTTAGAGAGATCATCTTAGTTTAGGTGTCATTTGGTTGGCAATAAAATTGGTGCATATTTGGTGCTTCTTAATGATGGGAAATCAATCAGGTTTTGCTGTAGAATTACACGAAAAAAAGTCGAATTAAATTCACAAGCTGACGTTTTTTCCACAATGTGAATAAATGTAATGCGAAAAATCGTATGAGGTTAGATTTCAACATTCACAACAATTTACTTATTAAGTGTTTGGGGATTGCCGCTTCTATATACATACATATGGGGTATTCCATCCCATTTCGACCAATTTTGAACCCGACCCCTTTAGAATTGGCTGAAAGTTTTTCTTCTTTTTCTAGCTTACGAAAGACGTTTTTCAGAAGTTTTTCAAATTTTTTTATCCCACTCAAAAAAAGTTATGAATTTTTAAAAAAAACACTTTTTTTGTTTTCAAAATGCTATAACTTTTTCAATTTTTCAGTTTTTCGAGATTTTTCGAATTTCGCCATTTTTTTTTCTCATAAAAAACTTCAATCAATTCTGCAATCATCCCCACTAATCCCGGAGTGGGCCGAGAATTTTGTTTTTTTTTTATTTAATTGAAAAAAAAACTTTAAAATTTTTTTTGTATTTTTTCCGAAAAGTACATTTAAAAAAAAAATTATCCCAAACGGTAAATTTTTGAAAAAGTTATAGCATTTTGAAAAAACACCGTTCTCCAACTCAAAATAAGTTTTAAATATTTAAAAAAAAACGGTGTTTTTTTCAAAATTCTATATCTTTTTCAAAAAAGGGCGAAATTCGAAAAATCTCGAAAAACTGAAAAATTACAAAAGAAAAACTTTAAAAATTTTTTTGAATTTTTTCCGAAAAGTACATTTAAAAACAAATTTAAAAAAAAAAAGATCCCAAACGGTCAATTTTTGAAAAAGTTATAGCATTTTGAAAACAAAAACGGTGTTTTTTTTTTTAAATTCATAACTTTTTTTGAGTTGGATGAAAAGATTTGAAAAACAATTCTAAAGGGGTCGGGTTCAAAATTGGTCGAAATGGGATGGAATACCCCATATACACTTATTTTAATGTCTATAGCCACCCACCCCAACACCCGCAAGCAGAGAGTTAAATTAAATTGTCTATTGATGAGTTGCTATTAATCACAATTGTATTTTATATTAGCACCAAGCTTAATTAAGTAATCAATGTAACGTGTGCTTAAGTTCAAAATTGCTTGTGTATGTATGTACTCGTATGTATGTGCACATAACCCTGTAGGAAATGGCGTTAAGTACAAAGTACAAGTGACTGAAATTATTTTATAAGCTTTTAAGTTTGTAAAGGCTGAGTTTAATTAATTAACATTGCTAATTTCAAGATTTCAATAGCCCATTATCTTTCATGTATCAAAGTCTTTAATAAGTTTCAGAAATACTAAAAGTAACTGTATTTTTTCCAAAACAAGGGCTTTTTTCCGGTTTCCGGAAAAATCATGTCTGCTGCCTTAAACTTATAATTTCAATTGCCTAGCTTAGTCTTTGCTGTAAACTACTTTTAAATATACGCATTTTGCTTGAAGCATATCAATGTTTTTGATGGGGATAGGATTTGTATTTTTCAATACTCCAAAATTTTTTGTCATACTTAGGGAATAGTCAAATATAGTTTTAATTTGCAAAACATGTTAAAATGTACATGTTGTAACTAATTCTGGAGAATTCTGATAATTATGCATGTTCGAATCGCTGAACTGTCGAACAAATTTCTGCAATACTCAGTATTGCACAATGGTCTTTATTTATACTACTTTGGGGGTAGTACAATTATACTGCAATATTACGTACTTCACAAAAGCGTGTTTAAATCAAACTGATTCGTTATTCCTCAACTTGCGCTGCTTTTATACCCTCTGTTGCCTCGTTCGCATATTTCTCCTAAGGTCTAGAATTTTCATGAAAATGGGAGCTCTGCTCAACTGAGTATAAAAAGACAGTTCTCACCCCTTTTTATAGTCAATATATGTAGTATATTTATGTATATTTTCTATTAATTTAAGTACTACACTTAGCTGACGATATCGATTCTGTAGATGAGCAGCTCTAGATCTCGACACTTGACACACCGCTGCCCATCAACATTTCGGGGGAAAAACAGGATTAGACTGGTTTCATTGGGCCACTTGAGGGCAGTGCGCTGCCTCAACGTCCAAGTAAAGAAATAAACACTTTAAACCCTGTGGGAAAATCATGGGATTTTTTTTTTTATTTCAGATGTGGGGAATTATGGAATTTTTTTTAATTTTTGTCGGTAATTTTCACAAAGTTTATCTGACATCACTGGATTGATTTTCTATATAAATACCTCACCGAAAACCCGAGTAAAACACGCCGTATAGTGAAATCCTTCATCCGCCACTGATGACCCTTAATTTTGTTACAAAATGCTTCAAGAACGAAATCCAAGGAACGAGAATTTAGTTTATTTATAAGTATATAAATTGAAGGTGTAAAGTTGTGTTATACACTTTTTAGACAGCTCTGTATCGATCGTGTGGAAATTATAGAAGCGTGTTGAGATATATGAAGAGTACACATATTTATTATAGTTTTTTTGACACAAGAAACCCGATGTTGAAAGTAGAATTTATGTGTCAGAAAGAGGTGGAAATAGAGTGGAGATATTAGTAAGTCGAGTATACAGTTCGATAGGTAATGAATTAGGAATCTCGGAGGTACTCATGATGATGTGCGATATGTATTTGTGGTTCATTGGGTTTTATTTTAAATTGAAAAATAACAAAAACACCTAAAGTGAATTGTATTCAAGAAAAAAATCAAAGTTGTTCCACGATACCACTGTAAATGCTATTTATTCTGTAAGTTTTTGAGACTGTTTTATTTTTTCCTACAGAGAAATGCTAGGAAAATTCACTAAGTTTCATAACCGCCAAACGCCCACACATTCTAAATAAATTATACTCTTCGTCACAAGCGATAACTATATAAGTCGACTTAAAAACAAGTCGCATACACAACTTCATTTGCTGGCGATTTTAATAATAAAACTTCAATTTTTGTGAAGCCTCTATTACCCATCTAAAGCATTTCAAAGAACTAAAGAAAAATTGCATACTGAAGATAACAGAAAAAATATATGTCGCACTTTTAATAAGTCGACTTATGAGATTATCTCCTGTGACCACATATATGTACTAGTATATGTAAGAGTCTTTGTAGCAGCAGCAGCTACGTTACAATTATCGCACACAATTTTATTTCGAGACCTTTACAGTGCATCGAATAGTGGGAGGAGGAGTACAAAAGCCTATGGGGTGATTTTAATTGAACCGCAATTATTCACGTGTGGGAAGCTAAGCAGATTTTCAACATTAAAATCATTTAAACAAATGATTAGAAACTTTTATAACAGATGGAACAATTTCGCATGTTCTGTTTTGATATTTATCCTGTCTCTGAAGTATGACAAGGATCATTTGGCCCTTTTTGGATATGTGAAAATCCACGAAACCTTAAGCTCATTGGTCTCTCGGATCTATTCATAATATACATATGCGAAAATAACCTAACATTTTTATACCTTTCATGAAAATGAAATGGTATATTAATTTCGTCACGAAACCGAAAATTGTAAGTCCTTAAAGGAAAATAGATAGACCCACCATTAAGTATACCGAAATAATCAGGTTGAAGAGCTGAGTTGATTTAGCCATGTCCGTCTGTCCGTCTGTCCGCCTGTCCGTCTGTCTGTTTGTATGCAAACTATTCCCTCAATTTTTGAGATATCTTGATAAAATTTGGTGAGCGGGTGTATTTGGGTGTCCGATTAGACATTTGTCGGAACCGACCGGATCGGACCACTATAGCATATATCCTCCATACAACCGATTTTTCAGAAAAAGAGGATTTTTGTAATATCTTACCCAATTTAACAGATTGAAGCTTCAAACTTCACCATATGCTTTCGTATATTACACATATTGTTGCCTGAAAAAATTGATGAGATCGGTCGCATATATAGTGTATATCCCCCACAACCGATTGTTCAGATAAGGAACTTTTCGTAATTACTGCCCTATTTTAAGAGCTAGAGGCTTCAAATTTCAACTAATGCTTACGTATATAGCATATATTGTTGTCTGAAAAAATCATAAAGATCGGTGGTATATATAGTATATATATGGTGGTATATATAGTATATATATATAGTATATATATATATATATTTTCGCAAATTTTAGCCCCTTTTTCACAGCTATAAGCTTCAAATTTCACCGATTGCTTACGTATATAGCGTATATTGTTGTCTGAAAAAATCATAGAGATCGGTTGTATATATAGTATATATCTCATACAACCGATTGTTCAGATAAGAAACTTTTCGCAATTTCTATCCCATTTTAACAGCTATAAGCTTCAAATTTCACCGATTGCTTACGTATATAGCATATATTGTTGTCTGAAAAAATCATAGAGATCGGTTGTATATATAGTATATATCTCATACAACCGATTGATCAGATAAGAAACTTTTCGCAATTTCTACCCCATTTTAACAGCTATAAGCTTCAAATTTCACCAAATGCTTACGTGTATAGCATATATTGATGTCTGAAAAAATCATTGAGATCGGTTGTATATAGTATATATCTCATACAACCTATTGTTCAGATAAGAAACTTTTCGCAATTTCTACCCCATTTTAACAGCTAGAAGCTTCAAATTTCACCAAATGCTTACGTGTATAGCATATATTGTTGTCTGAAAAAATCATAGAGATCGGTGGTATATATATTATATACCCCATATAAACTGTCATTTTTGCCCCTTTTTTACGGCTAAAAGCTTCAAAATTCATCAAATTTCATCAAATGGTTACGTTTACGTCATATATTTTTGAAATACGTGATTCGTAGTCATAGTTTTTACATGCAGGTCACAAAAAACGTGAAGCTTTGCATCCTCTTACAAAGTACCTACCTATTTTTATACCTTTCATGAAAATGAAATGGTATATTAATTTCGTCACGAATCCCAAAATTGTAAGTCCGTAAAGGAAAATAGATAGCGTCAGCAATAAGTATACCGAAATGATCAGGATGAAGAGCTGAGTTATTAAGCCATGTCCGTTTGTCTATTTGTATGCAATCTAGTTTATTTTATATTTATCTTAAAAATCGTTTAGGTATGTAGATCTGTTCATTATATATTTCTTATCTTATACATCCGATTATTTGGAGATTACGAGCGGGATAAGATTATTGTTCAGCCCCATTCATGAAAGGTATGAAGCCTTCGGCACAGCCGAAGACAGTCCCGTCCTTACTTGTTTCATATTACTTTGAAATTTCCACAATAATGGGAAAAAGAAAAAATTTATTTTATTTTTTTCTTTGCTTTGCAAATACAACCGAAATGTTTTGTGTAACTTGAAAATTTGACAAATTTTTAATATTGATTTGTCATTCTTTTTGTCTTGCAAAGCTCTATAATCCCGTCCAATGTCCTCTCGAACTTTGCAGTCCTGTTAACTAGTTCGTTTTTTTCCAAGGACCCACACTGTTATTCCTTCTATAATAAAAGTCATTGAAAACAGTGTTTTCGGGTTCTTAAATTTTTTTAATCCGAAAGAAATGATTGAATCCGTGCTTTTATTTTATAAGTCCGAAAATATATGTTAATAAAGGCTATGGTTTTTTTATGAGAAAATTCTAGTATTAATAACAAAGGTTTTAAAGTATGGCTATGAGTTTCAAATCCAAAGAATAAGGAGAATCGATTGGTAAAAAATTCATTTCATATGGATGAGCTGATCCCTAGTTATGGGGCGCACTTTTACTCCGTCCTTAAAAAATAAAGTCCGGATTTAACATTTATTTTCGGACTTATGAAGTAAAAGTCCGGATTTTAATTTCATCTCTCACTTTTTCTTAAATTCGAAAAAAATTATGCATGTTTCGTCATGAAAGTGCTATGGGGATCCCCGAGATTCCATACATTTCCACCTAGCACAATTTCTTGACCCGGACTTTTTCCACTGAAAAAAAAAAATTAAATAAAAATAACTTTTAAAATGGGTTCCCGGTCTTTTCTTAGTTTGCTTAAACGAGTATCAGACTTTAAATCGTCTAGTAGCCAAAAGTAATAGGTAAAGGACATTCGTAAGGAGTTATAGAGCTTTTCAAAGCCAAAATAACGGAATATTAATCTCAAAAATTAGATCAAATAACCAAGTAGCAATGAAACAACACCCTTTCGGCTGTTTTTGGAAAGATAAAGAAAAAAATAAAATCAATTTTTCCTTTTTCTCATTATTGTGAAAATATCAAAGTAATATGAAAAAATTTTAGGTTATTTTCTCATGTGTATATTATGAATAGATCCGAGAGAACATGCGCAATTGTTCCATCTATTATACAACATAAATTTCAAATTTTGGGGATGTGATTTTCAATTTTTTTTTTTTTTTCGACACAGTCTAGTGATACACTCTTAGTAACATAACATTATTTTAATGTTGTTACAAGAGGTTAATTTGTAGCTCTTTGGCATTGCCTTGCTTGCAGTTCATCTGCTGTTAGTTCATTTGATTACCGTTGCGCCCGAATAGTATATTTTATTTGCCATAAACTAGGATTCGTTCAGCAAAAATAACAATAAACACACAGTATCTTGTACATGCCGTAAATATACAAAACATACTAAAAACACCACGTTATAGTCATATGGAAATGCAAAAGAGCTTAAGTAAATTTAAAAAAAACATTTCGACGTTAGAATCAAAAGTGCCTTATTGCAGAAATAGGTTAAATTTTAGAAGCTTACTTTGCAAAACCTTAAAGAAACGTTTTTGTAGGATAAGTTAGGTTGAACTGGCCGGTTCACGAGAAATTCACATAAACTGAATAAGTCCATAGTGTAACCAGAAGTTTGTTTAACGACTAAACTGAAAACCCCTATCAAAAACCAGGAACTATGTTATAAAATAACTCCGTTCTCTTGGCAAATACTAGAAGCTTTCTAGTGCTTATGGCACTTGCTGCTTCTAGATCTCACAACTGTATCGCTCCTAGTATCTGGAGATATAGCCTGGCAAGCGGAGGGCACGGGCTCAATCGTTTCCTTCTCCAATCCGCACTTCCTACATCTGATATCACTGAACAAGCCCAATTTAAAGGCGTGTTATGCCAGAAGGCAGTGTCCAATCAGAATATCCGTCATGAGTTTACAGTCGTCTCTTTTTAAGAATAGGGATTCCTTTGTTAGTTTAAGGTTGTAAGACCTACACATGATCTTCGACACTTCACAGTCCTGCGCTTTTTGCATTTTTGTAAGCTCCTTTAGTATATGTCGGATTCAAAATCGAAGACATTCCTTAAAACTAAATACTCACTTAAAAACTGTTGTATTTTTTTAGTCTATGTGCAGAAATGCTTCAACAACCCGGTATGTTTCAAGTCATTAAATCATTAACAACAGGTGTAGGACAATATGGTCGGGAATCGCCACTTAGTATCCCAAACCTCCTCAATTAGCAGGCTTTGCTTTAAGAAGAGCTTCAGCGTTTTGAATTTAGCTTCACGAATGGTGATATATCGGTTTTGCTAACACTTGATGTACGGGTTTGCGCTTTCATCGTCGAATTTGTATGATCTATAGAAGATGCACTTTCGTAGTCGCCATAGTGGAAGCGCCCACTATTTATTTTATATGCATTTGTATATAAGTAAGTAGGTATCTTTATATGTACATATCTATACATATATATCTACACACGTGTATGTACGTCGGTTTGTATAAGCAGTAGCTTCCTACATTTATTACTAAACTGCGAAGAATTAGAGTTTCGCAAAAGATCTAACCAGTTTTGGTTTACTCGGGTTGATGGGTTTTCCTCGCCACCTCCTCTTTCTCAGTTGGTAGTTTGTCTATCTTTAAATATTGTACGTAGATATGTTTGAAACTATGTAGGTACATTAGAGTGCGTTTCCCTATAATTATCTTTTTGTATTTGTACACCATTTTAAGAAGTTCGGTGTTTCCAGGAGAAACTAAATAAATCAGAAAACTTGGCATTGGTTTCGGACGGCATTCGTGGGCGTCTATCCAACGCAAATACAAATATTTTTTAGAAGTGATAATCAACTCAATCATACTGTAACGAATTTACTTGCAAATCCTCTTATTTGCAATCCTCCGATAAGTTCGAATCACTAAACTGTTGAATAAATAACTCCAATATTGAACAATGGAAAAATGGCCTTTATTAAAGTACTTCACAATAACACTTATACTTTGCTACTCGCTGGCTTAATAACCAAACTGATTGATAACTCAAATGAAACTCTACTATTGGCCGCCAGATCGCGTGCTTAATCAAACTGATTGATAGCTCAACTCAAACTGAATTACAGCCCCTCTACATCTGTTGCCTTTTATACCCTTTGGTTTCCTCGTTCGCATTTTTCCAGAATCTACTAGCATTGTCCATGAGCTCTCGAACTTCTCAGCTATATACATGTGTTTGCGCATTAACTCTCCGCTGCTCGTATTCGTACATGGTACATATGTGTAGACGCAATTATTTATTCGTTTATGTAGATACATAAAGATTGAATTATTGATGTGAATGTTTGTAGTTTACAGTCTCTCGAGTAAACATAGGCGTATAAGTAAATGCATCTGTGTGTGACATCTCTCGGCTGCCTTATATATGTGTATACATGATTTGATTATTGACGTAAATATCGCTTAGCATCGCCTTAGTGATGGTATACCTTAGTGATGCTAATATCCGTGACAATACTTTAAAAACACAGCCGCAACTTAAGCGACTATTCGGAAAATCAAAATATATGTATTAAGGGAATAAACAATGATTACACAAAGGAACAATTTTGTTCCATGAAATATTATAATATCCATTAAGAATTTTTTATCGGGGTTCACATAAAAGGTTTGAAGTCGATAATTTGAGGAACTATAGATAGTTTTTTGCACTCTATTTATGTAAAAGAAAATTTTTGGGTTAGATTTTATTTTGTTAAATTTTATACTTTTTCTGTTATTGCTTTCTTCCGCTTTGTAAGATATTTCTCAGTGGCTGGCAGTCATATTGATTTGTGTTTGAGAAAACAAAGTAGCAGTATGGTCAACTAGCAACTATTTGACGTCATATATCAGCTTTCGTGGTCTCAATGGAAATATTTTCTTATGTAAGTTGACAACTGCTTTCTGGATTCCTGGGGATTTAAACCACCGCCTGCAGCCTCGCTGCCTAATAGAACCATTCTTCGAATTTTTGTGAGCTACTTTATGACAAGTTATTAACTTCGTCTCGTCGGTTTAACTTGCCATCGGCAACCATTAAATCATTGCCTAGTTCAACACCAGCCAATAGAATGTATTTTTTTTTTGTCCTAATGAACTTTCTTTAAGTACTGCAACCTGGTGACCTAAAAGAACTATGGATAAATCGATACTCACTATAAAAGTATTGCAAACTTAAGTTTGACAACATTGGTCAAACCAGCAAGATATTAAAGTAGAGGGTGCGAATGACTGTGGAGGAAGTGTACTTCGATGATCTTTTGTACCAAGTTACTAGAAGTGTGACCACATTCAGTTCAATATGCTTCACGTAGGACTTTTCCTTTTTATTCTTGCTTCCCAAAAAAAATTTGTGTAGTTTAAAAGAAATCTTTCCAGACAATTTTCAGTATCAGCCATGTTAATATTGTAGACTTCATATTTTCTCAACATTGTTAATGTGGACTCAGACTAATTCACTGAAGATGGTGTTTGGAATCTCGACCTCAAATTGTTAAACAACCGATAGATGGTGAAGTCTTTGCTTTCAGCTCACAATAGCAAGAGATTTGTGAATCGGATGGTATAGTACCCAGTGATAGTTCGTGGATCCTCTCCGCTTAGATTAATAAGTTTGGCTGATTCTCTAATTGCAGGCCGAATAAACAATTTCGCCTGTCTTTGCCATGGGCATTCAATCCAGCGTTTTCTCAATTGCTTTGTTTCCCAGTTATTCAAGGTTTCTCTAGTGCGCGCCTTTGTGAGTCCATAGAAAGACTCATAGAATAGCACCCTGCTTGTCTAGGTAGACTGCCTGTTCATTACCTTCATGCCCCTGATGCCCTGAACCCATTCGAACAAATCATTGTTATTGACTCCCAGATCATTTACGACTTCAATGTATTCTTTCACCAGCTTAAAAATGATTGTGTAAGACTACAAGGCACGTAAGGCCTGGGCTGGCTGTCTGATATAATGAGGATAAGCCTCTTCGTAGACAGTTCCCACCATATTTTTTCCATGGATTTCCGACTGAAAAATAGAGAGGTAGCATCCCATTAGTATCGATTTCGAATTTTGATCCATCCGTCAGCCAGACCTCTGAGTCAGGGTTCTTGTTTCCCAAAGAGTACGATCCACAATAGACACCTCAAAATTCCGTGAGATTCTGAGCGGCCCCCTTGCATTACTAGTTGCTTCTCAGCTCAAGGGTGTAGATTGTATAAAAAATATAAATGAAAATATAAAATGTCACTTGAATACCCTTATTGTGTCAATTTCGTCTTTCCGTCTATTGAAGAAGAATAGGATTGAGTATTCAAAAAAAAAAAAAACTCGTTGTGTCAAAGCATTTTTAAATGCATATTGTTTCAGAAGGCAGCCTAATGTACATATGCATGTGCAACCTGTGTGTGCAACCTGTGTAAGAATTTGAGTAATTTTTTTTTTTTGTATTTTGGTTTTAGCATTGTTCAATGATAATAAGTTGGTCATGTTCTCGTAGGTGGATTAAATGGATTATCAGTCACACATCGGTTGGCCAGCGCTATTGTTATTGCTGTGGTTGGTATTAACTAGTTACAATAGACGAAATGTGAATACAATATACGTTTAGGTATGTGCTATCAGTTTCAGCTTGACATTATCCTTTCACATAATCCGTTCATATTGTATTGAAAAGGTTAATATAGGCTACCGGAAAATTTGTTCAAAGGTAGGCGACGTAAATGTGTTTGTATGCATTTACTTGATTTGCTAGAGTTTTCAAAATGGAGCGATTTTATTATTTACTTCTTTCCCTTAACTAATTTTGGTGGTGGTCATAGTACGCTAGGTAAAAGGCGTCATCATTTATAGCGCATTTCATATACATTCATATACTAAAATTTCGCCAAGTGGTGGAAATTCAGCCACTACAGACGGCACTATACCTTTGCTTTCCTTTCATCTCCTCTCCTCTCCTATCCTCTCCTCTCCTCTCCTCTCCTCTCCTCTCCTCTCCTCTCCTCTCCTCTCCTCTCCTCTCCTCTCCTCTCCTCTCCTCTCCTCTCCTCTCCTCTCCTCTCCTCTCCTCTCCTCTCCTCTCCTCTCCTATCCTCTCCTCTCCTCTCCTCTTCCCTCCTCTCCTCTCCTCTCCTCTCCTCTCCTCTCCTCTCCTCTCCTCTCCTCTCCTCTCCTCTCCTCTCCTCTCCTCTCCTCTCCTCTCCTCTCCTCTCCTCTCCTCTCCTCTTCTCACCTCTCCTCCCCTTTCTCCTCCTCTCCTCCCCTCCCCTCTCCTCTCCTTTCCTCTCCTCTCCTCTCCTCCCCTACCCTCTCCTCCCCTCTCCTCTCCTCTCCTCTCCTCTCCTCTCCTCTCCTCTCCTCTCCTCCCTCTCCTGTCCTCTCCTCTCCTCTCATTTTATCTCCTTTCTTTCCTTTAGGTTATGTTAGGTTAAACTGGCCGGTCCATGAGGACCTCACATAGACTGAATGAGTCCGTAGTGTTACCAGAAGTTTACTTAACGACCAAACTGCAAACGGTTATGAAATAAATCCGTCCTTTTGGCAAATGCTAGAAGTTTCTAGGACCTATGCCACTTGCTGCTTCTAGGTCTGATAGCTGTATCACTCCTTATAGCTGCAGTCTTAGCCTGGTAAGCGCAGGGTACGAGCACAAATCGTGGTCGATCGTTTCCTCGCCCAACCCGCACTTCCTACATGTGCCATCACCACCAAAAGACCGTGTCCAGTCAGAATAGCCGCCATGAATCTACAGTCCTTTCTTTTTAATGATAGAAGCAACTTTGTTAGTCTAAAGTTGTAAGACCTAAGCGTTATAGTATGGCCGTAAATTTTCCATTTGCCTATTTATAGATAACCCACTCAGAAGAAATAGTCCTTCTCAACATAACCTTAAAATTTTGGTGCAAACTTTTGCTACTTTGTACCGACTCAGTCTAATAAGTAAAATTTTTTTTAGTTCTAATATATACTTAAATTATGTGGATACTCACCTGTCGAACTTGCTTATATTGCTCCTCGAAACTCCAACCGTTATTCTGTTGAGATGAGTTGGAAGCTTCACTAGATGTGGAGGAATTCGATGCGGGATTTACTACAAATAACAAATTAGATGAGAGAAACAAGTTTTTTACTAAATAAGATATAAGCAAAACGCTATCAAGTTTCAAAATAAAACATATGATAAAGATAAAATCACCTCAAGATAAACCAAATAAAAAAACATTTCAAAACATTTACATTTACTACTCAAATACTCACCGTCCTTTGAATTCGGCGCCGTTGGTGAAGTGAAAGCGAATCCTCCGTTTCCACTAACGCCGCCAACACCAACGCCACCGATACCACCACCCATTCCGACGCCACCATTACCGCTACCACCACCAAGTAGACCAGAACCACCATTCGTCAAACACGATGCACCACTCACGGCCACATTATTACCGCCAGTATGTTGTGAATTTTGCGTATTGCCATTGGCAACGCCTGCGCTGCCATTACCGCTGCCGCCACCACCACCAGACTGCGCAGATAAACTCTGTGCACGATGCTCGAATTGTCCAATTGATGTGGGAGGTAGTGAAAATGCTGGGTTTAAGGTTGTGGGTAGAAGATTAGGCGGAAAAGCAGCTGCATGAGCCGCAGCGTAATCTTGTTCCTGTAAAATAAAGAAAAATGGATGTTGGTAATTTGGTTATTTAGGTACGAAGTACTTATTCCAAAGGATTGATATGAAGGACGTCGAAGAATTTCCTAAATTTAAGTGAAAAGCTCTTCGTCATTAGGAGGAAAGCATTAGTTTTGATTTATATTTTCTTAAAAGCTAAGGCCTTATTTATGTGAAGTGCTGCAAACACCTAAACCAACAAAGGAGTGTTTCAGACACCTAAACTGGAGGCTGAACAGATACATTGGGGTTGAAAATCTGGTAGAAAAAGTTAGGACTACAGCCAAAACTCAGTCGTGGATGTACATGGCTTATCGATCACTTTATCAAGAAAAGGGCATTCTGGGGGTCATTAGGCTTCGGAAGGTTGGTATTTGCAAAGAGCGTAAATTCGGACAAAAATGTTACCTTTCCAAGATAAGTGACAAAAAAAAAACACAATATCACAACAAAACAAGACAACACTGCTACAACAACAACAACATATATCCCACGACAAGCTTCGATGTAAACTGTACGAATCCCTTTCCTCTAAGAAAGGATTGTAAAGTTGGCAGCTTGATCAGATATTCCACATCTCAGTTTTCGGGGACGGCTGTTTTTGCAACGCCCTCATCCAATTCCACGTCTATGAGCCTCCCGAACTCTTGGAGTGTACTTCAATATAAAAATTCCGCTATTCAGGATGCGTGTTATACATTGCTGGCTCCAAACAGTACCGGCAACAGGATAGAAATCTTCTATGATGGCGAAGCGGCCTTTCGGGCTACCCGGTCAGCGACGACAACATCATTTCTGGTGGGTCAGTGTATGGAAAACACTACTAATCCTGTGAATCGAACAAAGCATTCGTCTGATTTCGGGGCCGGAGCATCTTAACATACAGGAAAATGAGACGGCTGATGAGTTATCACAATGCTGATCAGCTTCGATTTAGCAGCAACAAAAGCAGTCCTTGCAGATAACATCAAGGATCGCATCTCCCACCATATGTTGAGCGAAAGAAATATAGGTGTGAGCTTATAATAATATTATTACAGGCTTATTACAGATATCAGATAGTATCGTCGAATTATCACTTTGTTATCTGCTTGTTATCGCTGAGTCATCGGGTTCTTATTGGTTTCTAATCGGCTTGTTATCGACGGCTTACATTTATCATCGTTTTTATATTAAAGTTTCATAACAAATTAGTCGTCGATAACACGCCGATAACGAATTGGTAACACTCCGTTAAGAAATCTGTAAAATTCTATGTCACTATGTCTTCATCCGATAAAAATCGAGAACTAATCAATATCTTTTTTATAATATCGATAAATTTTCGATAACTATTCAATAACTTTTTTATAAATATCGATAACTTTTCGGTAGTAAATCGATACATAACAGAAAGCTTTTCGACTAAAAATTAATAACTTTTTGATAATATATCATTAACTCTTCGATAAATAACCGATAACTTTTCGATAAAAATACGCTAACTCGTCAGTAAAACATCGGTAACTCATTGATAACTTTTGCTCTCGATATCAAATTTATAACACTTCGATAACAAACCGATAACTCGTCGATAACAAATCAAATATATCTATAATACGGCTATTACCCGTCGACAGCAAATTGAAAACACAACGTCCGGTTTCCCATATTATGCTGCAGTATAGTCTCTAATCTTACGCTTACATTCTGTATTCCCCCATAGAGCATCCCACTTCCAAAGACTATGCGTACACTAATCTTACGCTTACATTTTGGATTTTCCCATACCGTGAACAAACATATATAAACATCAATAAAATTGTAAGCGATTACAGTGCTATAGAGTACCAATGACCATCTGACCAAATACAATCTCTAAGGATTCCTGAGACAAGTTGCCATATTCAGCTGGCACTGGTTAACTTGAGTTAGGGCAGGATGGATGGAATTGGAGCACAATAACGTGAGCCTGTAATGTTTTTTGGAAGACCCCTTTCTCATGAGCAAACCAGAATACTATTAAGACGTTAAGCCAATTTAGAACAGGTATAAGGTTTGGGGTTCATTTGGAACATTTCGATCTCATCCGCTAAAAGATTCAATGAAGGTATTAACTTCACCATGAATGTATAAATGTCTGGTCTTTAATTAAACTCATGACAACCGGCTGTGGTAGGATTTAATAGCGGTTATTATATCCAGCGGATCATTCATCAATAGTTTTCTGATGTAGGGCATGAGTGACTGAAAGCCGAGATAGAGTAATCCACTCAGCTACCTCTTGAGAACAATTGTCATAACTTTCGCAAACAGTTTTTGCCGTTTCAACAACCACTTAGCCTTTAATGAAACATTGTAATCTGATCTCAACCTAATCTAAAAGTACTCTCATCCCTAAAAAATTTAATTAAGCATAAAATATTTTAAGCTTACCATTAAACCCACTTTCATATCACGAACTTGCATCTTTAACTTCTCTAAAACATCATTGTGCTGAAGATTTGGAATGCCATGTATACCGCTAATGCCCATGAAATTGCCGAGCGCATTTAGCGGATGATTTGAAGGAAATTGATGATGATGACTGTAAATGAAGAAAAACGAAGGAAAACAAAAATTTTGTTATACAAAAGCATATTTATGAAAGTTTTCATTTCAGCATAAGCATTTTGCGCTTAACAAAAAATTTACCTCATTTGAAGATCACTATGATGATCAGGACTATGTACGCTCATTGCACCGCCAACACCAATACCAGTTGTGCCGGTATTGCCACCAAAACTCATATCACCACCAAGTGTATTGTTATTATTTATATTTTTATTGTTATTGTTATTATTGTTGTTGTTGTGTTTTAACGATCCTACATTTAAGCGTGTTGCACGAATTACATGATGATCACCATCGATTGAATCGCAATCACGCATTTCATCATCGGACGCAGCGTCGCCGGACTGGAAAATACGACAAAAAAATAGGAAATTAATAAACTTACTCTAATAGAATGTGTATACTAATAAAAAATTATGCTAAAGAACAAATGGCATAAAGTTATTATTAAATTTATTGCAACGATTTGGTGTAACATGAAAACACATTAAAGGCCAAATAACAATGTTCATAAAGTACGCTAAGAACTCGGACAAAAAAAATAGACTGCTTAGAATAGGAAACAAATCGAATGACACTAGCGAAATGACGATGACGACGACGTCCAAAGTGCAATACATCGATTAATGGCGATGGGGAAAAATAAGGCATACTGCGATCGCACAGTGGGACATGACTATCATAATATGTTGTGAGTAAACCAATTAAAAACAAGTAAGGAAGGTTAAGTTCGGGTGTAACCGAACATTACATACTCAGTTGAGAGCTATGGTGACAACATAAGGGAAAATAACCATGTAGGAAAATGAACAGAGGGAAACCCTGGAATGTGTTTGTATGACATGGGTATCAAATGGAAGGTATTAAAGAGTATTTTTGAAGGGAGTGGGCTATAGTTCTATAGGTGGACGCCATTTAGGGATATAGCCATAAAGGTGGATCAAGGTTGACTCTAGAATGCGTTTGTACAATATGGGTATCAAAAGAAAGGTGATAGTGAGTATTTTAAAAGGGAGTAATCCATAGTTCCATAGGTGGACGCCGTTTCGAAATATCGCCATAAAGGCCAGGGGTGACTCTAGAATTCGTTTGTGCAATATGGGTATCAAACGAAAGGAGATAATGAGTATTTTAAAAGGGAGTGGGCCTGCGTTCTATAGGTGTTCGCCTTTTCGAGATATCGCCATAAAGGTGTACCAGGGGTGACTCTAGAATGAGTTTGTACGATATGGGTATCAAATGAAAGGTGTTAATGAGTATTTTTAAAAGGGAGTGGGCCTGCGTTCTATAGGTGTTCGCCTTTTCGAGATATCGCCATAAAGGTGTACCAGGGGTGACTTTAGAATATGTTTGTACGATATGGGTATCAAATTAAAGGTATTAATGAGGGTTTTAAAAGGGAGTGGTGGTTGTTGTATAGGTGGTCGCATTTACGAAATATCGCCATAAAGGTGGACCAGGGATGACTCTAGAATTTGTTTGTGCAATATGGGTATCAAAAGAAAGGTGATAGTGAGCATTTTAAAAGGGAGTAATCCATAGTTCCATAGGTGGACGCCGTTTCGAGATATCGCCATAAAGGTGGGCCAGGGGTGACTCTAGAATTTGTTTGTGCAATATGGGTATCAAACGAAAGGTGTTAATGAGTATTTTAAAAGGGAGTGGGCCTTAGTTCTATAGGTGGACGCCTTTTCGAGATATCGCCAGAAAGGTGGACCAGGGGTGACTCTAGAATGAGTTTGTACGATATGGGTATCAAATGAAAGGTGTTAATGAGTATTTTTAAAAGGGAGTGGGCCTGCGTTCTATAGGTGTTCGCCTTTTCGAGATATCGCCATAAAGGTGTACCAGGGGTGACTTTAGAATATGTTTGTACGATATGGGTATCAAAAGAAAGGTGATAGTGAGCATTTTAAAAGGGAGTAATCCATAGTTCCATAGGTGGACGCCGTTTCGAGATATCGCCATAAAGGTGGGCCAGGGGTGACTCTAGAATTTGTTTGTGCAATATGGGTATCAAACGAAAGGTGTTAATGAGTATTTTAAAAGGGAGTGGGCCTTAGTTCTATAGGTGGACGCCTTTTCGAGATATCGCCAGAAAGGTGGACCAGGGGTGACTCTAGAATGAGTTTGTACGATATGGGTATCAAATGAAAGGTGTTAATGAGTATTTTTAAAAGGGAGTGGGCCTGCGTTCTATAGGTGTTCGCCTTTTCGAGATATCGCCATAAAGGTGTACCAGGGGTGACTTTAGAATATGTTTGTACGATATGGGTATCAAATTAAAGGTATTAATGAGGGTTTTAAAAGGGAGTGGTGGTTGTTGTATAGGTGGTCGCATTTACGAAATATCGCCATAAAGGTGGACCAGGGATGACTCTAGAATTTGTTTGTGCAATATGGGTATCAAAAGAAAGGTGATAGTGAGCATTTTAAAAGGGAGTAATCCATAGTTCCATAGGTGGACGCCGTTTCGAGATATCGCCATAAAGGTGGGCCAGGGGTGACTCTAGAATTTGTTTGTGCAATATGGGTATCAAACGAAAGGTGTTAATGAGTATTTTAAAAGGGAGTGGGCCTTAGTTCTATAGGTGGACGCCTTTTCGAGATATCGCCAGAAAGGTGGACCAGGGGTGACTCTAGAATGAGTTTGTACGATATGGGTATCAAATGAAAGGTGTTAATGAGTATTTTTAAAAGGGAGTGGGCCTGCGTTCTATAGGTGTTCGCCTTTTAGAGATATCGCCATAAAGGTGTACCAGGGGTGACTTTAGAATATGTTTGTACGATATGGGTATCAAATTAAAGGTATTAATGAGGGTTTTAAAAGGGAGTGGTGGTTGTTGTATAGGTGGTCGCATTTACGAAATATCGCCATAAAGGTGGACCAGGGATGACTCTAGAATTTGTTTGTGCAATATGGGTATCAAAAGAAAGGTGATAGTGAGCATTTTAAAAGGGAGTAATCCATAGTTCCATAGGTGGACGCCGTTTCGAGATATCGCCATAAAGGTGGGCCAGGGGTGACTCTAGAATTTGTTTGTGCAATATGGGTATCAAACGAAAGGTGTTAATGAGTATTTTAAAAGGGAGTGGGCCTTAGTTCTATAGGTGGACGCCTTTTCGAGATATCGCCAGAAAGGTGGACCAGGGGTGACTCTAGAATGAGTTTGTACGATATGGGTATCAAATGAAAGGTGTTAATGAGTATTTTTAAAAGGGAGTGGGCCTGCGTTCTATAGGTGTTCGCCTTTTCGAGATATCGCCATAAAGGTGTACCAGGGGTGACTTTAGAATATGTTTGTACGATATGGGTATCAAATTAAAGTTATTAATGAGAGTTTTAAAAGGGAGTGGTGGTAGTTGTATATGTGAAGGCGTTTTCCAGATATCGACCAACATGTGGACCAGGGTGACCCAGAACATCATCTGTTGTATACCGCTAATTTATTTATATGTGTAATATCTGCCAAGATTTTAAGGGTTTTTTATTTCGCCTTGCAGAACTTTTTCATTTCCTTCTACTTAATATGGTAGGTGTCACAACCATTTTATAAAGTTTTTTCGAAAGTTATATTTCGCTTCAATAAAACAATCCAATTACCTTACCATGTTTCATCCCTTTTTTCGTATTTGGTATAGAATTATGGCATTTTTTTCATTTTTCGTAATTTTCGATATCGAAAAAGTGGGCGTGGTCATAGTCGGATTTCATTCATTTTTCATACCAAGATAAAGTGAGTTCAAGTAAGCACGTGAACTAAGTTCGTTAAAGATATGTCGATTTTTGCTCAAGTTATCGTGTTAACGGCCATGCGGAAGGACAGACGGACGACCGTGTATAAAAACTGGGCGTGGCATCAACCGATTTCGCCCATTTTCACAGAAAAGAGTTAACGTCATAAAATCTACGCCACTACCAAATTTCAAAAGGATTGGTTAATTTTTGTTCGACTTATGGCGTTAAAAGTATCCTAGACAAATTAAATGAAAAAGGGCGGAGCCACACCTATTTTGAAATTTTCTTTCATTTTTGTATTTTTTTGCACTATATCATTACTGGAGTTAAATGTTGACATAATGTACTTATATACTGTAAAGATATTAAATTTTTTGTTAAAATTTTACTTTAAAAAAAATTTTTTTTTAAGTGGGCGTGGTCCTTCTCCGATTTTGCTAATTTTTATTAAACGTACATAACGTAATACGAGTAACGTTCCTGCCAAATTTCATCATGATATCTTCAACGACTGCTAAATTACAGCTTGCAAAATTTTAAATTACCTTCTTTTAAAAGTGGGCGGTGCCACGCCCATTGTCCAAAATTTTACTAGTTTTCTATTCTGCATCATAAGTTCAACTCATCTACCAAGTTTCGTCGCTTTATCTCTGTTTTGTAATGAATTATCGTAATTTTTCTGTTTTTCGAAATTTTCGATATCGAAAAAGTGGGCGTGGTTATAGTCCGATATCGTTCATTTTAAATAGCGATCTGAGATGAGTGCTGAGGAACCTACATACCAAATTTCATCAAGATAGCTCAAAATTTACTCAAGTTATCGTGTTAACGGACGGACGGATATGGCTCAATCAAATTTTTTTTCGATCCTGATTATTTTGATATATGGAAGTCTATATCTATCTCGATTCCTTTATATATGTACAACCAACCGTTATCCAATCGAACTTAATATACTCTGTGAGCTCTGCTCAACTGAGTATAACAAGTAAGGACGGGACTGTCTTCGGCTGTGCCGAAGACTTCATACCTTTCATGAATGGGGCTGAACAATAATCTTATCCCGTTCGTAATCTCCAAATAATCGGATGTATAAGTTAAGAAATATATAGTGAACAGATGTACATACCTAAACGATTTTTAAGATAAATACAAAATAAAAAATGGCAAAAAAACCCTCTTATCTGAACGATAGGTTGTATGGGATATATATTATATATAGCTCAGATAGAAATAATTTTTACAGGAAATCTTCTATGATATATTAGAATAAATATCACCAAGTTTAACGTTTTTATATTGGAAATTAAGGGAGAAATTGCTAAAAATCATTCTATCTGAACGATCGGTTGTATGGGATATATACTATATATAGCTCCGATCGAAGTGATTTTTTCAGGATATCTTCTATGATATATTAGAATATATATCACCGAGTTTCACGTTTACACTTTCTAAATTGCGGCAGGAATGGCCAAAATCGTCTTATCTGAACGATCGGTTGTATGGGAGATATATGTTATAGTGGTCCAATCCTACTGGATCCGATAAATGTCTAATAAATAAATAAATAAATCAATGTAAGGCGCGATAACCTCCGAAGAGATCTAAGGCCGAGCTTCTCTTCCAATTTGCGTCGTGCTCCTATTGATTTTCCCTACAAATCGGCCGGACGGGACCTACATGTTTTATGCCGACTCCGAACGGCATCTGCAAGGCAGATGAGTTTTCACTGAGAGCTTTTCATGGCAGAAATACACCCGGAGCGCTTGCCAAACACTGCCGAGGGGCGACCCCGCTTAGAAAAATTTTCTTCTAATTGAAAAACCTTATTTCTAAAATTTTGATGTTGCTTTGCCCGAGGTGTGAACCCAGGGCATACGGTGTGGTAGGCGGAGCATGCTACCATCACACCACGGTGGCCACATACGAAATAATAATAAATGTCTAATACAATACAAAAATACATCCTTGCGCCAAATTTCATTGAGATATCTCAAAATTTGAGGGACTAGTTTGCGTTCAAACAGACAGACGGACGGACAGACGGACATAGCTATATCAACTCAGTTCGTCGCCCTGATCAATTCGGTATACTTACTGGTGAGTCTATCTTCTATATTTCTCAACGTTACAAACATCGGGGCAAAGTTAATATACCATTTCATGTTCATGAAAGGTATAATTAGTTTAGCTTTAAAGCGTACTTAAATCTAAAATATAATAAATCGTTTATCTACTTTTTCATGGCAAATGTACGGATAGTGCTTTTATAACATAACGGTAACGAATCGAAAGTTAATCGATAAATTTTCGATATCCAACCGAAAACTCGTCCATAAAAATTCGATAACTTTTCGATAGTCTTTGTTATGTATAGCAAGTTTATAACACTCCCTTTACAAATCCATATTCCAATCTTTCTCCTTCGGTCCCCTATATTTTTCCGTTTTTTTCCTTTGCTTCTTACCGATAACCATAAGCATACCCATCATTATTGAGTTGTATTATACTGCTCTTTTCGTTCCTCCTCCTCTACATCATTTATCTTCTTTCCGTTTAATTCTTTCCCTTTGATTCCGCTACAGTGTAGTTGCTGCGCTTACGCTTACATTATGTATTCTTTCATATAGCATACCAACATCACTTACTACACCTACACTTACACTCAATATTTCTGATTAAAACATATAGGATTCCCCCATACTGAGAGCATACTTTCACTGTTTTAGGACAAGCGTGCTAAAGAAATTTGATCTTACGCAATTGGAGGAGCTATATGCGAATGGCATCTGCTAACACATAAGTACATCTAAGGATTGAAGTGAGCTGGAGCTCGGTCAAAGATTTGAAATATCAGTTCACGGACGGCTCTAAAACGGCTTGCGAGATGGGAGTCTTTGCAAGTTTCACCGCCCGCAAATGTGTTTCATTCAGAAACTTTCGGTATCCAGGAGGTATGCAAAGTATTACTGGCTACAAATATGTAGTACCGGTAACAGGATAGATAGCTTCCACAATTGGCAAGCTGCTATTCGGGGTCCCAGTTCAACGACGATAATATCAAAGCGAGAAAATAAATATAAAAAAAAAATAAATGTAAGGCACGATAACCTCCGAAGAGAATTAAGGCCGATCTTTGCTTCCAATTTGCGTCGTGCTCTTTTAAATTTTTCCTACAAATTGGCGGGACGGGACCTACTTGTTTTATGCCGACTCCGAACGGCATCTGCAAGGCATATGAGTTTTCAAAGCGAGAGTGTGCCATAAATCTGGCGTATTGACAGTGTTTTCTTTAAATTGGGCGCCTGACCATCGTTACATAGGGGGAAAAAACATGACTGATTACTTAGTTCAGCATGTTATCACATAAGCAAAGGAGGGGCCGGCAACCCTGGAGCTCACCAATAGTTGCATATCTCAACGATGCCGAGAAAAATTACAACAAATATCTCCTTCGGAAGTACAAGATCAAATTTTCTTCACCCAGAAGTACTTTGCTACTCAAGAACAACAAATCATTAGCACATTTGTACAAACTTACGCATTCGAAATTTGTACCCTCAAAAACTTTTACCGACGTAGCTGAGCAACAACAGCATCATAAACTTTAAAACAATACATAAATAAAAACAAATGTAAGGCGCGATAGACTCCGAAGAGATTTTGGGCCGAGCTTCTCTTCCAATTTGCGTCGTGCTCCTATTTATTTTTCCTACAACGGGACGGGACCTACTTGTTTTATGCCAACTCCGAACGGCATTTTGAGTTATCACTCATGGTTTCTCATGACAGAAATACACTTGGAGTGCTTGCCAAACACTTTCGAGGGGCGACATCGCTTCGCAAAATTTTCTTCTAATTGAAAAAACTTGTTTCTAAAAGTTTTATATTGCCCGGGGCGTGAACCCAAGATCTTCGGTGTGGTAGGCTGAGCACGCTACCCACACATGACGCCGGCCGCACAATGGTATTATAACTTTAATTGGATAACGGTAGTACGTAATGGCAAAAATCGAGATTGATATGGACTTCCGTTTAACAATGCTTTAGGGTCGACAAATATTTGGATTGAGCCATGTCAGTCCTTCGGTTAACAAGAAAACTTGAGAAATAATGGAGATACCTTTACTAAATTTTTTACACTGGCGGAGCTCTTTCCAGAATAGATTGGCATTGAAAATGGGCAAACTCGCATGATCACCACGCACGGTTTTTCGGCATCGAATATTTCGAAAATTGGAAAAATGCGATAATTCATTACCAAATACCGATAAAGTGATGAAGCTTTTGATGAGGTCTACCACCTTATGAAGGTCTACCACATTATGACTCAAAATAGTGAATTCGAAATTTTTGGAAAATGGGCGTGACACCGCTCAAATTGAGAAGAAAATTTTTTCAAGCCGTAAATCAAAAGCCGTTGCAGATATCATGTTGAAATTTGACATGTCCACGTCCACTTCGTATAATCTCGGAATTGCTCGCGGGACCGTTTTTAAATTGCATGGGACCGGTTTTGGTTCTGAGCTCTGCCCTATCTTTTTTCCAATTTTGTCGACTACTTTAATCAAATTCCAAATAAGTAATAATATAAAAGAATAAAGAGCGAATTTTAACTAATTTAACTAAAATTTAACATGCAACAAATGACAGACATGGTATGAGGTATGTATGTACATATGTGTATGTACAATAGACTGATTTAGTAAAAATTAAAACTTTTTCTTCAAAACAGTGCCGAAAATTTTTCTTTGGTATTAAAAATGGATTGCTTTGCTTCGGTTTCGTTGTTCAAATGCATATGGCTAATTGCAATACAACACAAAAATTTACATTTGATGGATAGATTTTAGTAAATCCTTCTATCGGCCTGTATTTCCAAATGCTGCATCTCAATCTAAGACACGTTCCTACACTCCAAAAACTTCGAAGTAATTGCTACAAAAACCGATACAAAATTCGATATTTTAATCTAAAAAATTCTCAGATTCGGATACACCACGTCGAAATACATGTCGGTAAGGGGATCAAATTATTCGCATCATTCGTCGTCATATAAAGGAAAGGAAAGCAAATGAAATGATAGGAGAGGAGATGAAAGGGGAAAATATGAGAGGAGCATAAACGAAGCTTAGAAGTTAAAAACGATGCTGCAACAAAATCCCGAAGGCGTGTTACCAATTTGTTATCGAAGTGCCAATGGTTGGTTATCGATGGATTGTAGGTTGGTTATCGCGAGATATGAGCGTTATATCTATGTATTTCCTATCGACGAGTTATCGACTTGATGTCGAAGTGTAATAAACTTGCTTTCTATAAGAGAGGCTATTGATCAGTTCTTGATTTTTTATGGAAAGCGATTTATTATCGAAAATGTTTCGATTAATTATCGAAAAGTTATCGATTTTATCAAAAAGTTATCGGTTTGTTATCAGCGTGTTGACGATTTGTTTTCGAAAAGTTATCGGTATGTTATCTAAAGTTCTCGATTTGCAATCAAAAGTTGTCGGTTTACTATCGCAAAGTTATCGGCGTGCTACCGATTTGTTAACGACGGCTCAACGGTTTGATATAAAACAGATGCCGAAAAAAATAAAATATAATATAGATGACACATCTAATGGTTTATAACAAACCGATAAAAAACCAACAAGAATCCACTGATGCAGACGTAACAAGTCCATAACAAACCGATAACTCGGCGCTTACTTCGCTTTCGATAGTAAGCCTATAATAAAACAATACTATCTATTGGTGCTGATAAGAAGCAGATGAATTTCTTCTCCAATGGTCCGAAATTATTTCGAGGACGAAAGAAATTTCATTTCTTGAATCGGTCTATTGTACATTAATGAAGTGTACAAGAACCAAGTAACATTTCTCTCTATTTTTGCTCAACAAATTCATAACTTTTTCATATTTTTTTTCTTTTTTTTTTTGCTTTTTGCAACAAATTTTTATTTTATAACCACATTCATTTACGCTGCTATAATCGAATTCAAACGTGATTTTTGCATAAATTGCCAACAATTTGAGATTGTCGCACAGCCTCATCAACATCAACAGCGGGCGCATAAAATGCTCGTAAGAATTGCTTTACGTTGGCGTTGATTTCAGTTGGAGTTGGTGTAGCTTTGGTCTTGCTTTAGGGATTAATGCGCCTATGCGAACACTATTAATGAATTATGATCGATATTTAGTCGATTTTTCTCTACTCTTTAGCAGAGACTTTTTCTTGCAGCGAGCATTGAGTCTGCAATTTGTGTTTATTACTTTGTTTGCGATATCGGTGCGATATGCTTGCTTTGAAACGGCTAAGTTCTTGTCGCTGGCAACGGCGCTTAATGAGTTTGCACTTTTTTGGTTCTTTTTCTTCAGTATTTTTATTATCGGTGGTCATTGCAGGCATTGTTTCTCATCTATTTTGTTTTGAGTGTTCCGCAAAGCAAAGAACCGGTTTCACAGGAGCGGGTACTTTAGAAATTTGTTCAGGGTCTCAGAAGAATTGAAAAATGAATGTAAAGCAGCTTCCGAAACCTGTGCACTCAGATCAGGAAAAGCGCCAAAATCCTGCGACGGTTTATATGATAAGTTAAGGGAAGCGGGGCTTACTTTCAGGGAGATTACTTTCAGTGTAATTTCATGTTCAAATCGGAACTGTTACGGCTCAATTTCAGGATCAAATCAAATACTACTTCGGGGCCATTTCTGCAATGGTGGGACTATTTCGGGCTCATTTGAGTATATTTCGTGAACATTTCGCGCGTATATTGAAGTAATTTTTGGACTACTTTGGGATCACTTCAGAATAGTTTTGTGAAAATTTCGAGACGTCACACCAGTCGACTATGGCAAAGTGAACATATCAATATGGCGTTTAAACAATAATATAGCCCGGGTAAAAGACGGATTACCTACCGAGCTGTTCAAATTCAGAACTTAAGAGTTGGTGAAAGCAAGCATCAACTCTTTTGCTAAAAATAGCTCGAAAAGTCACCAATTTAGAACTTACAGGCTCAACCTACGCCTACATTCTTATCTTGTAAGTGGTACGACTTATGCCTGGTTTTTCAGTGCGAGTTTACACTCTAGTTAGAGTTGACTAGAGTTTAATCCTTTCACTTTGTTCGATAACATAAAATTTTGCTGCTCATCTCAGCTTAAGTGGCCGAAGTGGCAGGGTTAAACTCTAGCCAACATTAACTGGAGTTTAAACTCGCACTGAAAACCCCGGCCTAAGTGTTTTAGTCTAATTTTAAAAGACTTGTGCATGATCAGCTTGACACCCGGATCGGCCAAGCTGGATCTTTAAATGTTCGAAACCGCACATTTCTTTCATGTTCGTATGTATGTATGTATACACCTAGCTGTTTTTGTGCTAAGGAGCTTGTGCCAAATTCATTTGTCGTTCATTGGACCTACAAATTAATTTTCTAAATATTAGTTTATACTAAATGCTTCTTTGTTGGGAAGTTATATGTAAGTTTGTAATAGTGTTTTATGTGATGCATTCATCAATTCTCCTTCCCTATGTAATTTATTTATGAATTTTGGTTCAAAGATGCATTAACCTAATTTGTGTTAGAAGTGGGGTTAATATTTGCCGATCTCTGCCTTATTAACAAAGTAATCAATATTTATAAAACTGACAGATTAGAATACTACAATTAAAGCTCTTTACTAAAGCGTCACACAAATATAACTGTATTCACAAGCAAGCACTAGCTTTTCCTTAGGCCAGCATGATCCACGAGATACTTTGCGCTAGACGCGGTGCTATCGAAAATCCCCATTTGGTATACGAACATTTCGCGTTGTTCTAAGTCTACAAACACTTCAGAGTTATTGATTTCCGCCAGTTTTTGCTTCAGCTGCCTTCGACAGCACGAAAAGGAGCTGCCTATATGCCGCTATGTCTGAATTTGGTTTCCCCGCAAAACTTATACGGCTGTGCAAAATGACGTTGAGCAACACCATCAGCTCAGTCAGAATTGGGAAGGACCTGTCCGAGCCGTTCGAAACTAAACGAGGTTTCAGACAGGGTGACCCCCTATCGTGCGATTTCTTTAATTTGATGCTGGAGAAAATTATACTAGCTGCAGAACTTAACCGCACTGGAACAATATAATATAAAAGTGTGCAATTACTGGCATATGTTGATGACATTGATATCATCGGCCTAAACACCCGCGCCGTTAGTTCTGCTTACTCTAAACTGAAAAAAGAAGCGGTAAAGATGGATTTGATGGTGAATGAGGACAAAACGAAGTACCTGCTGTCATCGAGCAAAGAGTCAGCGCATATGCGCCTTGGCAACCACGCTACTGTTGGCAGCCATAATTTCGAAATAGTAAAAGACTTCGTTTATTTGGGAACCAGCATCAACACTAGCAACAACATCAGCACTGAAATCCAGCGAAGAATCAATCTTGCCAATAAATGCTACTTTGGACTAGGTAGGCAATTGAAAAGTAAAGTCCTCTCTCGGCGAACGAAAATCATACTCTACAAGTCACTTATCGTACCCGTCCTGCTATATGGGGCAGAAGCATGGACCATGACAACAGCAGATGAAGCGGCTTTGGGAGTGTTCGAGAGAAAAGTTCTTCGAAAGATTTATGGACCTCTACGCGTTGGCGATGGCGAGTACCGAAGAAGATTTAATGATGAGCTGTACGAGCTATACGCAGGCATCAGGCATAGTCCAGCGAATTAAAACGCAGCGGCTGCGCTGGCTAGGCCATGTTATGCGAATGAAAGATGATGCTCCGGCCAAGAAAGTGTTTCTATCGGAACCCGCCTATGGAAGCAGAGGTAGAGGGCGTCCCCCACTCCGTTGGAAGGACCAGGTGGAAAACGATTTAAACTCCCTTGGTGTGACCAATTGGCGCCGGTTGGCGGAGCGAAGGAGCGACTGGCGCGCCTTGTTGGACGGCCATAACCGTTTAGACGGTTAAGCGCCAATTAAGTAAGTAAGTAAGATTGTAAATTTAGTTTATACAAATTTGTTGCAATCAAATAAGTGGCGCAGTCTTAGTTTTGTTGTGCGCGCCAAACTGGGGTGGCGTAATTCGATATCGATTAAGAACGACTATAAAATAATCGTTTTCGCTTTCCGTAACACAAATTGTCGACGCGTCGTATTGAACGTTCGATACAAACTGTTCGATACCAAATTAGGTGTCGAATTGCCTTTTTGAAAGTTATAATTTTATGATTTGGTGATTATTTAGGGAATGATTTTTTCTTCAGAGGTTAAGAAACAAACGCTATTTATAAAATAAAATATTCTGATAGCTCCAAAAACTTTCTAAACACCCTTTGAAATCTACAAACGAAAGAGATCATACCAAGATCGACTTGAAGTATCGAATCAACGAGTGTCGACTATCGAATTACGGAAAGCCACCCCTGCAAACGAAAGAGATCAGACCAAGATACGTGAACTAAAATGGCATCATCGAGCGTTCGATATCGACTTGAAGTATCGAATCAACGAGTGTCGACTATCGAATTACGGAAAGCCACCCCTGCATTTGATTAGTGTGTTTTCTCTAGCGAGGCATAACGCTAGAAGGCAGCGCCTTGTAAGTACGTTCATCACAAACCTCTCTTGCTATCTTAAAATTTTTAAATGATCTTGAAGATTTTGAATCACTCTCTGTATTGCACTTCTTTTTTGGAAACTCGTATCTTCTTAATATTTCTCTCTCAAGCATATTGACACGTCTATCGTATATGTATCGACTGCTGCACCCTCCTTCGACTAAAGTTCTTGGCAACTAAATCCTTACACGGGATATGCAGAATGGCGCGCAATATCACTGTCGAGGTAGTTCTAAGGCTACTGCGATTGATAATCTGCAAACCCTTTCATTTGACGTAAGTTCTTATTTGTGAGGATATGTTTCAAACACGAACCCTATAATAAAGTATGAGCTCGCCGCAAATACTCATTGAGAGAGTGAGAGCGAAATCCCCACGCGCACTTAGCACTCTCTCGCGTGCATACCGTACCATGCAACCTTTATTCGCTTTCATCTACATAACGATACCGAGGATTGTGCCTCCCGAAGCTCCTGATTCGTTTGAGCGATAATTTTTGACATGTCATCGGTATACGCCGTGAATTTGACTGGTCCCAATGTCAAACTCAGCAGTTTGTTTATGACCAGCACAGATGATTGCGAATGCCGAATATATATGGGGTATTCCATCCCATTTCGACCAATTTTGAACCCGACCCCTTTAGAATTGGCTGAAAGTTTTTCTTCTTTTTCTAGCTTACGAAAGACGTTTTTCAGAAGTTTTTCAAATTTTTTCATCCAACTCAAAAAAAGTTATGAAGTTTTAAAAAAACACCGTTTTTGTTTTCAAAATGCTATAACTTTTTCAAAAATTGACCGTTTGGGATCTTTTTTTTTTAAATTTGTTTTTAAATGTACTTTTCGGAAAAAATTCAAAAAAATTTTTAAAGTTTTTTTTTTTGTAATTTATCAGTTTTTCGAGATTTTTCGAATTTCGCCCTTTTTTTCTCATAAAAAACTTCAATCAATTCTGCAATCATCCCCACCAATCCCGAAGTGGGCCGAGATTTTTTTTTTTTTTTTATTTAACTGAAAAAAAAAACTTAAAAATTTTTTTTGTATTTTTTCCGAAAAATACATTTAAAAACATATTTAAAAAAAAAAATGAAAACTCAAAAAAAGTTTTAAAATGCTATAACTTTTTCAAAAATTGACCGTTTGGGATCATTTTATTTTTTTTAAATATGTTTTTAAATGTACTTTTCGGAATAAAATACAAAATAAATTTTAAAATTAATTTTTTTTTTTTCAATTCAATAAAAAAAAAAAACTTCTCGGCCCACTCCGGGATTAGTGGGGATGATTGCAGAATTGATTGAAGTTTTTTATGAGAAAAAAAAGGGCGAAATTCGAAAACTCTGGAAAAACTGAAAAATTACAAAAAAAAGCTTTAAAAATTTTTTTGAATTTTTTCCGAAAAGTACATTTAAAAACATATTTTTCAAAAAAAAAAAGATCCCAAACGGTCAGTTTTTGAAAAATTTATAGCATTTTGAAAACAAAAACGGTGTTTTTTTTAAATTCATAACTTTTTTGAGTTGGATGAAAAAATTTGAAAAACTTCTGGAAAATCGTCTTTCGTAAGTTAGAAAAAGAAGAAAAACTTTCAGCCAATTTTAAAGGGGTCGGGTTCAAAATTGGTCGAAATGGGATGGAATACCCCATATGTACCTATAGCTATAATTTCTACCTTTGCGATTTTCCTTAAAATTTATTCCATTGAATTTTACCAAATACTTCATTTCAAAATTATCTACATAATTATTATTTCGTTTGGTCCAGTACGTTTTGACTTCATCCGAAAAAAAATCACGCCCATACGATAAAATCATTTATTAATGACTGAACTATGGGCGCAAATATTAGATTACATGTGCTAAATATTACAACAATCGCGGTTATACATAACAGCAACATCGTTCATGCTTGGTTGACCGCCGCGCATGCGCCCTCTTTTATTTTTGTCATGCTTTTCATATTTCAGCTTTTGTTGCAATCATTTTTATCTCAACTCGACCGCACATAAGGCAAAACACTTTTACCAACAGCTCATCAGCTTTTAACCAGCCAATCAGTTAGACATCCAACCACCGCTGCCAATCTTTAGCTCTTTAGCGCTTTGATTCGCGTACTTTTTTGTCTGTTTTCTTTCATTGCCGTTTTTGTTGCTTTTATTGCAATTTTTTAAGGGCGATTCGCCATTGCCGTCACGTCATGACTGACTCTTCGTGCTCGCGTTTTGTTAATAACACTTGCAGAGCTAAGAATGTAACAGTCAACAACCAACAAGAGGCTAATATCGCGGCCGGCCTATGTTCGACCAAACTATTACAACAAGTACAATTGTACAACCAGTCAACCGCTCAGTCAAACTGCTATTCAAGCATCACAACTTTCGTCACTTGGTTGCACTTGTCCTTCACGTTTATTTCAATGCGATCGCAGTTATTGGTAGTCGTATTGGTGATGATGTTCCGTAACTGCTCTGGGTTCTGTTCTGATTCGGTCCAATACATTGTCTGCAAGAGCGGACAGAAAACAATCGTTTTACCAACAATTGAGCGCTCAACTTCAAAGAATTTACAAGAATATTCAAAAACTATTTGAAATGCTGCAAAGGTGCGCTTGCAACAGCCGGTAAAGCACAGATAGGTATATACATATTAGGGTGGTTCTTATGAATAAAACCAACAACTTTTACCAATACCACCCGTTTTAATGATAATAGCAAGATTACAAATATCACATACATATACATACATTTCAGGCCCTGTTGAGACGAGACGGTTAATGGGTAAGGCTCAAGGGTAAAAGTCAAGATTTTTCTATGGATAATCAAGAAATTGAAATTATTATTTTTTTTGTTTCTAATACGCAAAATGGATTATACTATTGTAGACGAGCGTACATCGACTGCTGACTGGAATATGATCCCCTCTCAACTACTAGATCGAAAACGCCTTATCACAAAATATTTTTCAAAAACACCTTAATTCAGCATTTGTTTTAAGAGACTTACACAGAATTCGGCTGAGGAGCGACTATCTCAGAATTTTTATCTAAGCCGTCCTATCTTACGTCAAAATGTATAGAACTTCTGCTCAGACTATTCGTTTATGAAAAAATCTGAGAAAGGGGTCTTTCTAAGTGCTTTTTGAGATAGGGCGTCTTTGAAGAGGTAGACGAGAAGGGTTGTATTCCATTTAGCAGTCCAAATATGGAATTTTTGGTTCGGATTGGCCCTTGTCAAGTGGATCTTACAAGTGTTCAAGGTAAGATAACCCTATAAAGTATCAATATACTAAAATCTGAACTTTAACGACTGTACTACAGCTCGACAGCCCGAAACCGTTTCAGCAGGTCCCTCGGCAAGCATGCCTATCGTAAGAGGCGACTAAAATACCAAATTGGTTGAAGGGGTTATGTAGTGCTAACCTTTTAAGGGGTTACCAGCACAATATATATCTTCTCCAACACATTTGTCAACCTATCCGCGGCGAATTCTGTTTCCTTAACCGCCGACACTCTGGCGACCTCAAGTACCTCATGGATCCTGGGGGTGGGAGGGCGGTAATGGCCTATGGCCTAGAAGGCGATAAGGAATGTCCTTATCGCTACAACAACAACAACAACGAAAATTTATATTTGATGTCAACCAGTATTGATAAGGACCACCCTTATGTACATACATGCATGCTTACACCTCAGGTGTTGATGCAGATATTGATTTGACTGTATTACTTCATATGAACTCATTTGCTACATACATATATGCAAAAGCAATATACGTTGAATAAGCATATGACTATGATGATGATGACGACAATGATAATGGTGCTTATGGAGTTGAAACATTGGGCATACAAAGGTAAACTGCTGGCAACTGTCATATTGACCAAGTGCAAAAGGCGGTGTCGATCTGACCAGGTAGGCTCTAAATGCCAAATACCATTAATACGTTAACTTGCGAATATGGTTTTTTTGTTGTTGTTGTTGTCATAAGCCTATGTAAATTCATTTTTCCTTTTGAATTTTTTTAGTATTTAAATTGAAAATTCCCAATTTGCAATAGTCACAGTTGCGCTTAATTTGCACCTCTCTGCACTTCATGCATAAATAGCAAAAACAATAGCAACATAGCAATATAAAGACAACAAAAATATGCACAATAGCAGTGGCAACCATGTCGGCTGGTCAACTCTGGTCAACCAACCTGTCGATCAACAAGGAGCAAACGTCGTAAAATATATATAGCTCGCAATGTGCAACAACAAAACCCAAGTAAACCATGAAGAAAAAATACTTGCAAACAATAAATTAAAATTAAGTATATAATGGCGAATTGTGGAATATAAATATAAAATAATATATAGAAATTAAATAAAATAATAATTAAATAAACATTTTAAAAGGATTTTTTTTTATAAAAAATTATAAATAAAATAAATAACAATTACAGTCCGAAAGTCTTGTAAACGTAAGGTTTTTCAAAAAAAAGGGAAAGAATTTGTTTCGAGGAAAAAGCTAAAGAACGTGGAGGAAGAAGTGGACCTAAATGAAGAGAAAATAGTAAATATCAGCACGATACTAAGCAAAACAGTCGAGAGCCATTGGCACCTTTATCAAATAAGCTAATCGATAATATCATTTGAGATCCTTTCAAAATAAGGGAGTATCAGAACAGAGGAAAAAGCGGTTGATGTAAAGAAAACATGGAGTAACAATCTTAATATATACGTGTGTTTGTGGCTAAACTCCTCCTTATCGATTAGACCGATTTTGATGAAATTTTTTGTGTGTGCTCAAGGGGATTTAGGGATCCTTAAAAAAATAAATAAATGTAAGGCGCGATAACCTCCGAAGAGATCTAAGGCCGAGCTTCTCTTCCAATTTGCGTCGTGCTCCTCTCGATTTTCCCTACAAATTGGCCGGACGGGACCTACATGTTTTATGCCGACTCCGAACGGCATCTGCAAGGCAGATGAGTTTTCACTGAGAGCTTTTCATGGCAGAAATACACCCGGAGCGCTTGCCAAACACTGCCGAGGGGCGACCCCGCTTAGAAAAATGTTCTTCTAATTGAAAAACCTTATTTCTAAAATTTTGATGTTGCTTTTGCTAGGGGTGCGAACCCAGGGCATACGGTGTGGCAGGCGGAGCACGCTACCATCACACCACGGTGGCCGCCTTCCTTAAGGTTCACAATTATGTCCGAAAAGTGGACAGGGACCCACCTATTCCAAAAAATCAAATTTATGGTGCGACTCGCTTGAAATTCAATACAGACCAATCTTTGCCATGATAATATTTGAGAAACTTTTCTTTCCGGGAAGTGGAGCAGGGACTGACCTATTTCAGAAAATTCGATTGTACTTAATCGTAATAGTGGGACGATTTTGTTTTACAATACTTGCAAGTACTGGCTGCGATTTCAGTTCACGGAACAAGCTATCGCGAAATTGTCCATGGAACCAACACGTAGGGTGTCCAACTAAATCGGACCCAAGCAGGTCGAAAAGAGATCGCAAACGCTCATACTTCTGAATTGCCCCTCTATTAGCCTATTAAAGGGTCACTGTCTTTTGAGCGCACATGGTGCTCATATGGACCTGCAAACAAATGACTTCTACCGCAACTGCAGGGAGGAGGAGGAAATAAAAGGCGTTGAGTATTATCTATGCCATTGACCCGCCCTGTCAAAGGCCAGTTACCGATGTCTCCACAAACTCTGCTTTGGGTGACTTACGGAGCTAGAGTCTGCAAATATAAATGAAATTCTGCGCTACATTAGGCAAAGCGCTGATTTAGCTTCATGGGTGTATGAAGCACTTTGTATAGGAGCAAAACAAGGGCTCCTTTGTGGTATCACAACGGGCCAAAATGGCCTACGTGAGTCTGCGCTTGGGCAGCGTAGGCGGCCACTTTAACTTAACATACCTCTTTGCCTAGGTTTATATTTGGGAAACTTTTCCTTCCGGCCAGCTGATCAGTGGTTGGCCTATTCGAAAGTGGCTTGCTGGGCTCGCAAAGTTTCTATGTACATTAGACTGGATCGATTTATTAACCCATATCGCGCCATCGATTTTTCGATAGGATTTGGGCTCAGGAAAAAAAGTTTCACTACGCATACCCAAAAAAATAATTTTCTAGCGTGCGAAATTTCATTTTTTTGTCTTTTTTCCGACTTTGATTTTTAAGGTTTTTTTCATGACCTACTAAAAAAAATTTCATTTGATTGTAAAATTGTCAATAACAGAAAAAAAAATGTTATCGCCAACATTTTTAGCGGACATTTTTGGGTAGGACAGGGTATACATATGAAAATTTTTTTAGTAGGTCAAGAAAAAAACCTTAAAAATCAAAATCGAAAAAAAAATCAAAGAAATGAAATTTCTCAGGCTCCAAAATAATTTTTTTTGGTATGCGTAGTGGAGCTTATATTTCCTTAGGCCAAATCCTATCAAAAAATCGATGGCGTGATTTTGGCTAACTTTCGTCCATACAAATCGACCCACCCTAATGTACATATCTCCGAACTCGTTTGCAATTTTATATATTTTCATATTAACTCACTTCTATATGGTTACATAAATGCAGACAAGTTTATGTACGTTTTACATGAATTCCTACATAAATATAAAAGTAAATATAAACGATTTACATGCAGCCGAACGGGAAGGTAGAGATGCTAAACGATTACGATGTGATCACTGCAACACTTGCAGAGCAGCACAATAACATTTTTTTTTTTGTTCAATAAACGAAGAATGAACGCATGAGTACCAAGTTCTCGCGAAGTTCGAAGTGTAAACGTGCACGTCAAATCTTAATTATTTTAAAGTCGTTAGGGCTCGCCTAGTTATTGTTATGTTATCGGCTTATTATCGAAAGCGAAATCATCGATAGATGTGTCAACAATTTTTGTTGTGGTATTATATATGTTGCATAATAAACCGATGAATCGTCAAAAACAAATCGATAAGATGCCGATAGCAATTTTCCGATAGTAACTCGATAGCTTTTCGAAGAAAAATCGATAACACACCGCATACAAATTGGTAACACTCCGACAACAAACCTACAATACTTCAATAACAAATCGATATATTTTCGATAACAACTCAACAATTAATGCCAACATATTGATAACTTTTCAATATTTAATTTACATTTTTTCGATGCTAAGTCGATCGTTTTTCGATAAAAATACACCAATAACAAATTACTGCGATATAAAATCGAAAATTTCGAGAACTGTCCCCTCCCAAGGCCAACGTAGCTCTAAAAATCTATGACCAGCTATCAATTTTAGATTTTTAGGAGATATTTTTTTCCTGGAGAGAGTTTTTCGCATAATTTTTATTTTTTTTTCCCCGACGCGAAGTCACTTTTCATATGTTATTCTAACAGATGTTGATTGCTTGCCATGTGATCCAACGTGAGCGAAATGCAGGATATTTATACCGAGGTGTAATAGTTGTCGTATTCGTAGAACAGTTATTGAATGTCGTGTTATTGTTATTGCATTCACATTGCTTCGCCCCATCGAAAATAGACGCGACTTCTTACGAATTGTATCTATATCATGTTAGGGATTCAAGGGGTTGATAAGTGCAATACAAAGCTTCCGCAACCCAATTGTCAACCTCACCTACGCTAGCGTGGAATCCCGTTACAAATATGAGTGTATCATACACATATTTCGCAGGCGAGGCTCTGGCGACCCAAGTTACTCATGGAACTAGGAGGTAGGGAGGGCGAGATGGCCTAGAACGTTTAATGTGGTCATATTAATCGTTCCCGAGATGGTCGGGCTAGTACCTTGATGGTGCTTTGTTACCGGAACGTACCGGATTTATATGCGGCAAAGGACCATCAACATCGATAACACTCTCCAAAGCTTTCGGGGTTGTCTTTGCCGTTAAAACAAAAAAAAAAGCAAAACACAAGTAAAGGTGTCTAAGTTCGGGTGTAACCGAGCATTATATACTCAGCGTGAGCTTCAATTGTACATTTCATTTCAGATAAATTACTTTTCTACATAGCACGTGGCACCGCCCGTTTAAAAGAAAAATGTCTCCCCATGTCCTTTTACAGTAACACTTGATAAGTGAAATATCATTGATTCAAAACTATTTTCTGCTAAGTTATAGCTTATTATTCTAGTCTACGACCCTTTAAACTTGTTTTATATATAAGTTGCCGTGGTCTTTAAACGATCCCGTCCATTTTTACAAGAAATATTTTGTGCTATAGGAAAAATTCGTGTACCAAATTTTATTACGATCCGTTAATTTTTTTTCGAGTTATGGCTCCCAAAACATAGAAAATTGCTTAGTCATAAAAGGGCGGTGCCACGCCCATTTTTTTTAATTTGAAGTTTTTCCTATTTATTGTTATAAATCCACTTGGGGAGTGAAATACCATTGATATAAAGCTCTTTTTTGCAAACATATAGCTTATTTTATTCGTCCACGAACCTTTTAAAAATCTTTTATATAAAAGTGGGCGTGGTCCTTAACCGATTTCGTTAATTTTTCTTCAAAGCATTCCTTATAGCAAAGGCAGCCTCTCTGCCGTATTTTGTTACGATAGGTTTAACAATTTTTGATTTATGATAAATAATATTTGTAAAATTGATATTATCACAAGGGGGGGTGCCACGCCCATTTTAAAAAATTTTTTAAAATGTTTTTCAAGAGTCTCAATATCAGTCCATATGTCAAATTTCAACATTCTAGGTGTATTATTTACTAAATAATCAGGTTTTTGTGTTTTCCAAAATGTTATATATAAAAAAAAGGACGGACGGACGGACATGGCTCAATCAAATTTTTTTTCGATACTGATGATTTTGATATATGGAAGTCTATATCTATCTCGATTCCTTTATACCTGTACAACCAACCGTTATCCAAACAAAGTTAATATACTCTGTGTGCAAAGCACGTCGAAAGAAACTGGCCGTTTCGACAGGATTGGACCATAGCATTTTCTCTATGTGACACTTAGAATACAGGACAAACATCACGTATGCAGGAGTGATTCTGAACTGTTAATTGAGTTGTGCGACATTATCCTTTGCATCAACCGACCACGATTCTTAGAGCGAGGAGTAAGTGCCTACAGTTACAGGGTAGTAAGAGTTCTCTTTTTGGAAGTCATAATATTACACAAACCAACAGAGACCTGCGATTCGTAAGACCCCCACTCGAGACACATAAGGAGACAGATAAGCAAATCATGTTTCTCAAAACAAAAAAGAAAATAATTTTGATCTCGAAATCTTAATGCACTACAGCCTAGTGCACCGTGGCATATGAGGTACATTCTCGCATATTAATTACACTGGTTTACAGCCAAAATACACCAGAGACGCCATTATGAAATTCCTATGTAAAATCACCCCCTGATTTCGAAAATCAAAGTTATTTTTAATTCTATGGTAACGTTTTGAGATATTTACGAATAACGGTTAAAAAAAAAAAAAAATTGGGTCCACTTAATCATATATATCTCAAGTCCGAATTGAGCAATTCCAAAACGGTCTGAAGCTTTTAAAAGGTAATAAAATTTGCTATTAACACTTAAGTATTAAATGGATATATTTACTTGAATGCTTATGACTTTTGTATTAGTCCATCGATTTTGTTGACTGATAGATTATTTTTTTTTGTTTTTTTTTGTAATAAAACAAAGCTTAGAGAAAAAAAAAACAAATCTGCAAAAAAATTTAAAGTTTTCGAGATCCTTCATCCTTCCTCGCAAAGTACAAATTTTTTTATCTAAATAGTTAAATAGGTGGTTTTTTATATTTTTACAAAAAAATGAAAATGATCCGTAATAATTTTTTTTTTTTTTTTGGAAAAAACCGTTATTCGTAAATATCTCAAAAACGTTACCATAGAATTAAAAATAACTTTGATTTTCGAAATCAGGGGGTGATTTTACATAGGAATTTCATAATGGCGTCTCTGGTGCAAAAAAAATTTGAATTTGTGATCCAGTGTTATTAATCGAAACCATTTTGAATCGGGTTGTAGATGAATGTATTCTTGAAATGGCAAATAAATTAAAGTTGACTAAAGCAAACCTGATATGGAATAAAGCCCCATTACCTTGATGCTTCTTCTTCCTTTTCCAAGTGTAATTGGTCCTACAAATTGATAAATATCTTTACGGTTAAACAAAATTCCATAAAAACAAGCAATCAAATTGAAAAAGTTCATTACGAACATTTTTATCGCACCTAATTGTATTACGAATAAATTGTTGAGTTATCAGGCAATTTTAATGATTGGAACCGGAAAATTGCATTGAGTTGTACTTACACACAAAATTGGAAATTTGTGGGTATTTTTTTGTTATCGCTATGCTATGCAATTTACTTCGTGCTTCTGAAATATGGACATTTATTTAACATAGATACTTAAATGCATATATATATGGGGTATTCCATCCCATTTCGACCAATTTTGAACCCGACCCCTTTAGAATTGGCTGAAAGTTTTTCTTCTTTTTCTAGCTTACGAAAGACGTTTTTCAAAATTTTTTCAAATTTTTTCATCCAACTCAAAAAAAGTTATGAATTTAAAAAAAAACACCGTTTTTGTTTCAAAATGCTATAACTTTTTCAAAAATTGACCGTTTGGGATCTTTTTTTTTTAAAATTTGGGTTTTAAATGTACTTTTCGGAAAAAATACAAAAAATTTTTAAAGTTTTTTTTTTTAATTTTTCAGTTTTTCGAGATTTTTCGAATTTCGCCATTTTTATTTTTTTTTTTCTCATAAAAAACTTCAATCAATTCTGCAATCATCCCCACTAATCCCGGAGTGGGCCGATTTTTTTTTTTATATTTTTTTTATTTAATTGAAAAAAAAAAAAATTTCAAAAATAAAATTTTTTTTATCAATTTTATTTATATAACAAAAAAATCTAAGAAAATGATTTTTAAGTATCCTTTTCTTAATAGATTTTGGTAATCTACGATTAAAACTTACATGTTTACTGTGTCAGTCATTAATCCTGGTCATTAATCGGGCCATTCCGGGATTAGTGGGGATGATTGCAGAATTGATTGAAGTTTTTTATGAGAAAAAAAAAAAAAATGGCGAAATTCGAAAAATCTCGAAAAACTGAAAAATTAAAAAAAAACTTTAAAAATTTGTTTGTATTTTTTCCGAAAAGTACATTTAAAAACAAATTAAATAAAAAAAAAAAAAGATCCCAAACGTAAGCTAGAAAAAGAAGAAAAACTTTCAGCCAATTCTAAAGGGGTCGGGTTCAAAATTGGTCGAAATGGGATGGAATACCCCACATACATATCTACATTAATTTCGTTTTATTTCATGTGCACCTATCCAGAGTTAGAGTTACAACTAATATGTCAACGTCGCCATTGCCATCTAAGCATATAGTGAAAATACTCATTTAAGTAATTTATTTTCAACGGCATGAGAACGTTTATTATTTTATTTTAATTTATTTAAAAAATATTCTTTTAAAAAATAAAAAATACTATTTTTACCCACTCATCATGTAGGTTCGTATATACATACATAAATGCATAGGAGACATTCCATGAGAACTCATTTTGTAGATATACATTACGTGCAGTTTTTGTTGTTCTAGTAGTGCTTCCTCCATCCAATAGATATGGCTAGCCATTATCATCAAAATCGTTTAATAGAAAAGCGAGAAAACCAGCAACTTCCGCAGGAAAGAGCACTCAAGAAATTGTTACTAGAGGCGTTCATTCCGCAGCCGAAAAAATCGTTTGTGCTATCTCGGGAAACTGCGAAACTGCTAGCAAACAATCACCTCTGCTGGCTGGGTGAATCCACGGGTTGCGATCTCCGTTTACGGAAGAATCTAAAGCAAGATGGGCCATGGAACCATTATAAAGGGTGGCCAGGCAAATCTGTCCCAACCGCCTCTCTACTAGCCCATTAGTGGATATTGTAACAAATCACTGTCTTACGGGCGCCCATGGTGCTCACGTGGGCCTGCAAACAAATGACTTCTGTCGCAGTTGCAGGAACGAGGAAGACGAAGAAGGCGTAGAGCATTATCTATGCCATTGTTCCGCCCTGTCGAATACCAGGTACCTATGTCTCCACAAACATTTCTTTGTGTGCGCTGCGGAGCTAGAGTCCGCAAATATAAACGAAATTCTTATGTAATTAGAAGTTTAAACTGGTACAGGGTACATACCCGAAGTTCAGACATGTAAGACGTGATAACCTCCGAAGAGAGTTTAGGTCGAGCTTCTCTTCCAATTTGCGTCGTGCTCCTCTCGATTTTCCCTACAAATTGGCCGAACGGGACCTACATGTTTTATGGCGACCCCGCTTAAAAAAATTGTCTTCTAAAATTTTGATGTTGCTTGCCCGCGGTGTGAACCCAGGGCATACGGTGTGGTAGGCGGAGCACGCTACCATCACACTACGGTGGCCGCCAAGTAAAGTCAATATATGAACCTTATTATGCGGTTAATCTGTCATCGGAGCAATCACCGTTGCCATCTAATACATTCATTTAGCAATCGTTGATATGAATTTTTTGGCGGGAAGTTACATACGTCCATGATGGATTTATTTACTGTCTTCGAGTTACTAGATTATATGGAAGTCCGCAACTACGCTGAAACAAAATCTCAGTAGTTCCGAACTAGCGCAGAAATCCTGTTTCCTCGCAGTGCTTTCAACTGGCACTTTTTACATTGTGCTGTCCTACGAAATGTCTATTTCTACCCTCTACAAACCTTTCTAACACATTGTTAACTGGTTCAGTCGTAGTTGGTTCTTAAATCGTCGTGGTATAAGTGTGGCTACCAATAGTCCCGTTTTAAAACCGATTAGCATCTTGTAGAAAGTAGTCATTAAACCTGGGGTTAGAAACTGTTGCTTTGCTGGACTATCATCAATTTTTCTTCAGGGAAGGTGGTTATCTACTACTACTATTAATAATTTTTTTCTCCATACATCGTGATACGCTTTAATGTACATATCTACATATTGTCAGTCCAATAGAAGACTTAAACGGGTCATGTTGGCGTGGTAAAGTCGCACCGTTAGTTATTTGCGTTGATGTGCCCGTACAACGAGCTGCGCTAGTCTTCGACGCGAAGAACAGAAAAGTGTTAAGGGCCTGGCAAAGTTGACATAGTCATAACGCTATATTCCTAACCATATATTTACTTAATCGTAACTATTAACATCAGTTATTGGTACCATAACCTAAAAATTGTAAAATTTTCCTAAAAAAGAAGGAAGCGCAAAAAATTTCAAATAGATTCCTCAAATAATAAGTCTCTTACTCAAAACGTATCCAAAACAATAAATAAAATATTGTAACGAATTTACTTGCAATTCCCTTTATTTGCAATCTTCTGCTGAGTTCGAATCACTAAACTGTTGAATAAATAACTCCAATATTTAATAATGCAAAATGGCCTTTATTAAAGTACTTCACAATAACACTCAACCTTTGCAACGAATAGCTTGCTTAATAACCAAACTGATTGATAGCTCAAATGCAACTCTACTATTCAAAATAATACTGCTCTTGCTCGCTAGATAGCGTCTTAATCGAAATCTCAAATCAAACTGAATTCCAGTGCCTCTACAATTGCCGCCTTTTATACTCTTTGATTTCAACCTTCGCATCTTCTACGCGCTTCCAGAATCTACTAGTCCAGCAGCTCTCAAACTTCTCAGCTGTAACTACAATTGCACAATTTTATAATTTTTCTCATTGCATACTTATAGGAGTATCTCAGATATATGCATGTGTTTGTGCATTGACTCTCCACTGCTCGTATACATACATGGTACAGAGGTGTAGACGCAATTATTGTTTCATTTATGTAGATACATAATGATTGAATTATTGATATGAATTCGCGTCACTGCTTAGCATCTGCTTAGAAATAGCAGCACCCCTTAGTTTTGCTAATATTCGTAACAATATGCAAAAAATTAATATATTCACGAACCCAAATATTTGTAGGCTATGTATATTGGCGAGAAACCAAAAACCAATTGGTAGGCTATGGTATGGTTATGGCTACGGCGTTATGGTATGGCACTACTGACCAATTACATTGATTTCCATAAGGTTGGTTGGATCAGATGTTTTATATGGATATGGATACGTAAACTTGGCCGGGGCTTTTAGTCTTCCATGTGACCGACAATGCACAGTGCTCGATAAACTTAAGATACATTTTCATTAATATTAATAGTCACTAAGCACGCGATGACGAGCAATGTCGTTGAATGGGCCCAACCTGTAAAGTTATTCATTTTGCATGTGAATTTATGCAATTCTACTAACGTGCACATTGAGGTGGCGGGAAATATGAATATACATAAATACTACATGCACACATACAAACATATCCGCTTTATCAAATTGCTTTTGGCACGTATGAAAATTAAAATTTCTTGTAAATTCATTTCTTTATGTTATCAACGGCGAGTAGATACATATGGGGCATTCCATGACAAATTTTCTCGCTGACAGATTTAGGATCGCCGATTTCGTTAAAATTTTTGTTTCATTTTACACACTTCCAACGGCACTCTATGCATGTAAAAGAATGCTGGGATGTACGTGGGGCCTATCGCCCTCTCTTTCTCATTGGGTTTTTACAGCGATTGTAAGCCCTATTCTATACTATGGAGTTCTTGTTTGGTGGAAAGCCACACAAAAAACAACATACCTCAAAAAATTAGAGGGGGTATGCAGACTATCGATGCTTAGCATTACGGGAGCCCTGAAAACAACCCCGACGGCTGCACTGTATGCCATTCTGCACATTCCACCTGTAGACCTGGTAGCAAAGAACAAAGCATTAACGACCGCAACCAGGCTCGGTGCTTCGGGGCAGCTTGAGCGCCGACCATATGGTCATATTAGTATAGCGTCATCAATCACAAGACGAACAGACTACCTGATTCCTTATCTGCGCTTCGAGGGAGATCTTAAGGCCACAATAGAGGTGGACGGTTGGCGCAAGGGTGCGCAAATTGCGAACGAGGCGATACATGTGTACACCGATGGTTCCAAAGTAGTGGAAGGAGTAGGGTCTGCGGTATACTGCGCTGATCCGGAAATAAGCAGATCCTACAGGCTGCGGGATTACTGTAGCGTTTTCCAAGCGGAAATATTAGCCGTAACCAAAACAGTAGAAACCCTGGAAGAGAATAGCTTAAGCTGCAACCGTGTTAACTTTTATATTGACAGTCAAGCAGCAATTAAGGCAATAATCTCGCATAGCATAGCATCTAAATACGTTTTAGAGTATAAGCAGTCTCTGCAGAGAATCGGGACAGGCAGAAGCATACATCTATATTGGGTCCCAAGGCATATGGGAATAGATGGGAATGAAAAAGCGGACGAACTAGCTAAAAAGAGCGCATCCCTTGAAGCTTGCTCCGTAGACGACCCAATTAGATTGGGCGAGATTAAGCGAAGGCGAGGGGTGCACATGATCGACCAAGTGGGAAAGGCGTGGGTTCAAGCGCGGGGCTGCAAAGTGTCGAAGATTATGTGTAGGTCTTACAACCTTAGACTAACAAAGTTGCTTCTATCATTAAAAAGAGAGGACTGTAGACTCATGACGGGTATTCTGACTGGACACTGCCTTCTGGCGTCACATGCCTTTAAATTAGGTTTGGTCAGTGATAGCAGATGTAGGAAGTGCGGGTTGGAGGAGGAAACGATCGAGCACGTTCTGTGCTCTTGCCATGCACTGGCCAAGCTAAGACTCCAGCTATTAGGAGTGATACAGCTGTCAGATCTAGAAGCAGCAAGTGGCTTAAGTCCTAGGAAGCTTCTAGTATTTGCCAAGAGAACGGAGTTATTTTATAACATAGGTCCTCGTTTTTGATAGGATTTTTCAGTTTGGTCGTTAAAACAAACTTCTGGTAACACTACGGATTCAAGTGTCGACATGGTGCCTCTATCTGACTTTTCTTCCGCATTTCTTAATATGAGCATACCAATTTTACTAGAGCAATTGATTCAAAAAGAGTTTGCAGACAATGCCGATAGTTCTTTTCAGTCGTCACATGATCTTTACTCCGACTTGCTCCCTATGTATTCTACCTATTTTAACGATGAGTATTCTGCATACGCCATAAGTCGGATTTTCCGAGCAACGGGTGGCTTGCTAAATCTTAATGATCGATGTTTTAAAAATGTTTTTTTCCAAAAACTGTTCTATGTGCAATTTATGTGTAGCTGAAGACACCTATCACTTCATTGGAATATGCGCTATATATAAAGACATACGGTTTAATTGTTTTGGTGTGAAAGTTTTAGATCTGCAGAAGGTGGTAAATATCCTTAATGATTACAACTATAATTCACTCTTTGTTTATATAAGGAATTGCCTTAAGTATAGAGAAATTATTGTCAACGAATTTTCATAAATGAATTGTTTAGTTATAAGTGATATTAAGACACACAACATTTATTGTTATTGTCTGGAATTTTATTAATTTTTATATATTTATAGTTTAATTCATTTGGCTTTACTGTTGTAATTACTAGTTGAACGAAAATAAATAAATCACTACTACTACTACTACTACTACTACTACTACTACTACTACTACTACTACTACTACCACTACTACTACTACTACTACTACTACTACTACTACTACTACTACTACTACTACTACTACTACTACTACTACTACTACTACTACTACTACTACTACTACTACTACTACTACTACTACTACTACTACTACTACTACTACTACTACTACTACACTTGCAAACAGTCACTATGATTTTTTAAGATTTTTTCTTTTAGCCATTTGGAAATTTATTTTTAATAAAAATTTTTATTTAAATTTGGTGAAAATTTCTCCCACTTGCATGCTTTTTTTTAAACTAACTATTTTTTGATGAATTTTCTGAAAAAATATGGATATCTCTTTTTTGTTTTATGTTAAATTTAAAAATTAAATAATACTTGGATTTTTAGAGGTTTTATATTCTTTGATTATTTTTATTGTTAAAAGTACTTTTCCCGAACACAAATTTTATTTATTTTTTTTTACTAAAAACAGGGTCGGGTTCATTTTATCATCACTATGCCCTCACATTGGGCCTAAAATAGTATTTTTGGGAGTTTTTATTAAACAATTACAGACAAAAACAATCTTGATACTTAAATTTTTGCATCTTTGAATTAAAAAAAAGGACGAATAATTTTTGATTTAATAAATTTTACACAAAACAATTTCAAGACAAAACAATAATTAAATATAAAATTAAAAGCATAACTTATTTGAGCTTAATTACTTCTGTTTTTTTTTATTTAAAAAAAAATCGAGTGTGCCTTGATGGGAACCTCTTCGCTCTATTTACCATTGCCGCCTACCTTATGCTCCATTTTTTTCTTATTCTTGTCCATTCCTTATTCCATTTATCTCCTCCCTCCCATTACCACTCACACTTTCACTCCCACTACCACTCAGTTTCTAGCTTCCACTTCCTCTCACACTTCCACTTCACTCTCTCTGACTTCAACAAGCATTCTCACCTCCACTCTCACTCCCATTCCAACTCTTATTCTCATCCCTATTACAACTCTCACACCCAATCCAATTGTCACTACCATCCCTGCTCTCACTTCCACTCTCACTCCCATCCCAACTCTTATTCTCATCCCCATTACAATTCCCACACCCAATCCAACTGTCACTACCATCCCTGCTCTCACTTCCACTTCCACTCCTACTCCCACACATGTGCGTTCCTATCAACTAATATGGAGGTGTCTTCTTTGCCCATGCGTAATAAATTGGCAGACTTCGATAAAATTTTGATGGGAATGGAACTGTATCATATATTCTTTGACCATTTCTGGACTACTTCGGCGCCGTTTCGTGAACATTTCAAACATTTGGAAAAATTTCAGGTTCGCTACCGGATTATTTTGGGATAATTTCAGGACAACTTCAGTATCATTTCAAGGCCATTCCGAAACCACTTGAGGACAGTTGATATTTTTTGTAATGTTATTTTTTCGAGGAGTTCAGCATCAAAATTCAATAAGTGCACATACAATTTTTTAGGATTTTGATAAATTCGTATTCTCCTTTCCAATATCTTCAAGATAGCAACTGAAAAATATAAGGATAATTCGTCTAACCTACCTCAAAATTCACATTAAAAATTGTATTTGTGCTAAGATATTACAATTTTTGATTAAATTATCTAAATTTTCTCGATCCCGTTCGATTGTAGTTTTTGTGCTCTGATTTTGGAGTTCTTCACTTTGAGTATAAATAAAAAGATTCTTCGATGATCCAAATCTGGAGCAGGCTACATTTGTCATGGCTGAAGCATGAGTTGGTAAGATTGACTCCTGCTGCAGCTAACGACTGTCCTTGAGCGTTATTGATGGACATTACGAAAGCCAACCTAATAGCAAATTGGAGGCGTTTAATACGGAAAGGCATATTTGTCAGTATCAATGGAATCCTTGGTATGAAAACTTTATTGTTTTCGAAATTTCCAGACAAAATCATCGCTTCAATGAAGTTTAGTGATGATAAGCTTTGTCCAATTATATAAGCGAGGAGGAGCCAAGATACGAAGCATAATTATTATAGACCCTTTTCTAATTAGCAATCGATGACTCCTCCTCATTTTGATGGCTCCAAAGAGCTAAGAAACTCAACCGAATAATGCACAGCTTGGGATTCTTCCACGACTGTGTCAATGGATTGATAAGTTGCCTCGGTCCCCAGTAGCTTTTCTTGGATTTTGGCATTAATGATATTAATATCCTCATAAGCCCAAACTGCACTTTCTCGAAGCCGTTTATAGTTTGTATACTTAGATTCAATACTACGATTCCATAACAGGTAGTAAACAATTTCACTTTGTCACGGGCCAGCTTTTCCGCATGCTGAACGAGCTCTTTAAGTTTATTTGTTAGAGTTTTATATACATATGTATATAGACAGAAAATGTAGATAGACAGAAGTTAACAAAGATTTTCACCGGGGGCAGATTACTAAACGTCCAAAAGTAATAACAGTGCAGTGAAGCTTTAGCTGTTAAATCAATCTAAGCAAGTACGGCAGCAATAGTTCTTAAAAGCGCCATTTATATGCAATGTGCCACGCCTCCTTTTCCCAATTCCACATTTTAATGGAGGTGTTAGGACTTAAAGTTCTATAGCTCCCTACAATCTTTCATTATTCTACCATTACTACATTCAGAGATATGCAGTATGAAATATTTCATTTGTATGGGAGATGCCACGCATCGAAATTATTTTTAGCATATGACCATTCTTTGCAAGGTTTATAATGAGTGTTTTAAATTTGGTTGTGATCAGTCTATCCGTTTAGGATGCAACCCGATATATACCTACATTAGGCCGGGTCGATTTTTGGGAGGCAAAAAATCGCCCATTGCTCTGTGAAAATCATATTCTAGGAATCAAAATAAGAAACTTTGCCGAAGGAACCATACCTCTAAAACGAATGATGTCCCCCAATTTGGGTCGAACTTTTGGGTAGGGGTAAATTTTGAAAAATCCCACTTTAACCCATTTAGAGTGTTCCAATCGAGTCCAAATGTATGACCGACCCCCACTAACTTTGGAGGCCTGACCCACCGATGCCAGTGGCACACCCCCTGGAACCCCCCTGGGGGTTCACCATACAAACATTTTAAAAAATCGCCGGCTTTGCACTTTACATGAAAAAATCAGCGAAATGCCTATGTTTTTCTTTTTGGAGTTTATTTTTTTCTTTAGAAATTTTTGATTTGGAATAGTCACTTATTATTTTTTTGAAATATTTTTTTATCTGAAATTAGCACTTCACACTTTGAGTTCTTCACAACGACTTAATGCATTCACAAAAACTGATGCGTTATACATATATGGTCTACGAGACGAGGTAATAAGAATGAAATGGTAATTTCAATTCTACCTGCTGTATCTTGTGGTGGCTTAAAAAAAAACAACACAAGCAATTTTACGACATGCAAATGCATCACAGTGATGCCTTGGTTTTAAAAGCGGGTTGTAAAAACGCTAATTTCTAATAATTTTTTTTAGTTTCTTTTCTATAACTCATTTAAATTAATTTTTTCATTTACATATGTTCTGACTAAATAAATTTCTTAAGAGAAAAAATAGATATTATTATAAATAAATAAAGAAAAAACATAGCCATTTAGCTGATTTTTTCATGTAAAGAGCAAAACCGGCGATTTTTTGAAATGTTTGTATGGTGAACCCCCAGGGGTGTTCCAGGGGGTGTGCCACTGGCATCGGTGGGTTGGGCCTCCAAAGTTAGTGGGGGTCGGTCATACATTTGGACTCGATTGGAACACTCTAAATGGGTCAAAGTGGGATTTTTCAAAATTTGCCCCTACCCAAAAGTTCCACCCAAATTGGGGGACATCAGAATTCGTTTTGGGGGTATGGTTCCTTCGGCAAAGTTTCTTATTTTGATCCCTAGAATACGATTTTCACAGAGCAATGAGCGATTTTTAAATCGACCCGCCCTAACCTACATATGTACATACATTTATATTTTGCATTTTATATATCACACACCTAGATCAAAAAAGCGATCAGCTCAAAAAGTCACAATGTCCAGGAAAGGCAAGCACTGATTGAGTCTCCATTATCCGCCAATGCAATTTTTAGTTTTTATCGAGCCCGGTCTGGGTGAGTAGTGGAACTTATATTTAATACAAATAGGTAGGTTTCTAATCGGAGAACCCGGTACTATGCATAATTTCAAAATTCCAGATGTTTGACTTATCTTCGTATTGATCTAGGTTTGCGATATGTACATATATATGTTTATGTCCAAAATATTAACGCATCTTTTCTGAAAAAAAATGTTACCCTGTTGTGCTATAAAGTTACCTGGCGCTAAAAATTGTTGAATTTTGAAATAAATCTACCATATTGATTATTCAGAACGCTGTTTTGCCTACCCTTGATAAAAGGCAATTAAAAATATATGCCACATATTCAAATATGCAAATTCACAGCTACATATCATACATATGCATATGTACATATATACATACATATCTTTGTACCCTTAAATATATTTATATATTTGCATTACTGAAAGAAAAGAAACGATTTTGATGCTTCACGCAGGCGCAACTGACAAACAGGATCATCGCATTATGGTTGAAGGATATAGATTATGCACATTTTCCAATATTCCCAAAACATCTTTTCGTCTGCATAACACATACAAACACATGTCAGTGTATGTGTTTACAAGGATATGCATACTATTGCGCTGCTAAGGATCTGGCACATTTCCAAGAAATGCAACAATAATAAAACTAGCGTATTAAAAATGTGTTTTCCGTATTCCGCCACAAGGAACAACTTCAATCGTACATATATGCATATATTCATACGACAAACATACATGTATATTTGTGCATACATACATACATATGTGAAGTAACTAAAGACGGCAAATATTTAAAATAGCATAAACTGGGCCCGACACATTGCCTTTGTCCGGCAGTATTGTGTTGTGAGATGTATTGACAACAGATTGAGTTCTTTATGTTGTTTTATGAATTTTATTTTTTGCTTTTTGTTTAATGTGCATTGGATTAGTCATGAATTTTCCTAAAAGTAATATACATATTTATATTTGTATTTGTATGTATGCATATATATGCGTATTTTATGAGTATCGATAGGTTAGCGAATTTTTATACTCAGCTGAGCAGAGCTCATAGAGTATATTAACTTTGTTCGCATAAGGGCAATCCGTAACGGTATAAACTAATCGAGATAGATATAGACTTCTATATATCAAAGTGATCTGGGCGAAAAAAGAAATTCATTTAGCCATGTCCGTCCGTCCGTCACTCCGTCCGTAAACACGATAACTTGAGTAAATTTTGAGGTATCTTGATGAAATTTGGTATGTAGGTTCCTGAGCACTCATCTCAGATCGCTTTTTAAAATGAACGAAATCGCACAATAGAAAATTAGTAAAATTTTGGACAATGGGCGTGGCACCGCCCACTTTTAAAATAAGGTAATTTAAAAGTTTTGCAAGCTATAATTTGGCACTCGTTTTTTCAAGTCAAATTTTAACAAAAAATTTTATATATTTACAGTATATAAGTAAATTATGTCAACATTCGACTCCAGTAATGATATGGTGCAACAAAATATAAAGATAAAAGAAAATTTCAAAATGGGCGTGGCTCCGCCCTTTTTAATTTAATTCGTCTAGAACACTTTTAATGCCATAAGTCGAACAAAAATTTACCAATCCTTGTGAAATTTGGTAGGGGCATAGATTCTATGACGGTAATTGTTTTCTGGAAAAATGGGAGAAATCGTTTGAAACCACGCCCAGTTTTTATACACAGTCGACCGTCTGTCCTTCCGCTCGGCCGTTAACACGATAACTTGAGCAAAAATCGATATATCTTTACTAAACTTAGTTCACGTACTTATCTCATCTCACTTTATCTTGGTATAAAAATGGCCGAAATCGGACTATGATCATGCCCACTTTTTCGATATCGAAAATTACGAAAAATGAAAAATGCCATAATTCGCCTTCACATATACAACTAAAGGCAACTGGCTTTTAAAACCCTCTTTAATGCCTTTAATATGATACCCATATCGTACAAACGCATTCTAGCCACCCCTGGTCCACCTTTATGGTGATATCTCGAAAAGGCCTCCACCTACAGAACTAAGGCCCACTCCCTTTTAAAATACTCATTAACACCTTTCATTTCATACCCATATCGTACAAACTCATTTTAGAGTCACCCCTGCTCCACCTTTATGGTGATATTCCGAAATGGCGTCCACCTGTAGGACTATGGCCCATTTCCTTTTAAAATACTCTTTAGTACCTTCCATTTGACACACATGTCATATAAATACATTCCGGGGTTACCCTAGGTTCATTTTCCTAAATGGCGATTTTCCCTTATTTTGTCTCCAAAGCTCTCAGCTGAGTATGTAATGTTCGGTTACACCCGAACTTAGCCTTCCTTACTTGTTTTTAGATAGATATACTTATAACAAGTAAGGAAGGCTAAGTTTGGATATAACCGAACATTACACACTCAGCTGCCAAGTTATCGTGTCTACGGACAGACGGAGGGACGGACGGACAGACATGGCTAAATGAATTTCTTTTTTCGCCTAGATCATTTTGATATGTAGAAGTCTATATCCATGCCGATTAGTTTATGCCGTTATTGGGTACCGTTATGCGAACAAAATTAATATACTCTGTGAGATCTGCTCAGCTGAGTATAAAAAATACATGCCCTTTGTTGCGAATGTGCGAAATAAGTATGTACGTGCCACTTAGTTGATCAAGGAATTTTTGGTCAGTGCTATTTTTTAACCAAGAAGTATTTCGTGGTCGCTTAAACCACTCAAAGTTCTCGACACGTCTACAAAATGAGAATCAAAATTAGAAACTGGTCTAAGGTGATGACAAAAGGGTCCCATCCCTACAAAAAAGCGTTTAATCTAGATTGAATCCAGAATGGGTGGCAAAGGAGCAGGTGAGGTTTTTGACATTTCTTTTTTAAAAAAGTATCAAAACGAAGCAGAAAGTGTGTCCTTAAACACGGTTGTGATTTTGATTTTGCAGGTTGCAGGTCGCGTCGATACACATATTTTACTCCTTCTTTAGGTAGTAAATGATATTATTTAGTTTTCAGCCCCACCCAAATATAACATTTATGCGTGATCTGCTTATTGGTTCATGGGTTCATACTTTCTACAAATTATATGACTTTCATCAGAGTGACGCCATCTAGGTGTCAGTGCAAAGACTTTTGTTGTTGACGTTGTATTAACAGTGCAAAGACTTTTGTACCCACGTGTTACAGTCGCAATCAAGACAGAATGCCAGCAGATAAACATATGGAAAAATATACGATATTAATTTATAATTTTTATAAATTTTACTTGCAGACCCGGCAGACGTTGTTCTGCCCTATTTTTGGTCTATCTGCATAGGTGTTAAGAAGTTTCTTAGTCTCCCTCTTTTCTTGTCACTTTATTCACTTTTGCCTTTACCTTTCTCCCTCTATACATTTCTTTCTCCCTCTCCGTCTTTTCCGTCACTTCTTTTTCCCTCTATCTTCGTCTAACTCTTCCTCTGCCCCTCTTTTCTCTAGTTTCGTATTCTTCTCCATCCCGTATTCCTAGTCCCAGTCCCAGTCAAAGCCCCAGCTAATCTCCTAGTCCCATCAGTCCCTAGTCCATTTTCCGCAAGAAGTCTCGTAAATACTAACTTAGGCAAACGACTACCTATACACCAAATTTCAGGCAAATCGAAACGTGAATAGAACTTTTTTTTGAATAGATCGGACCTTGATCCACTTTTCGGAAGCAACTTCAAAAGAAAACTCTTCAGTTTGCCATGAATCGACCCTGCAAATTTGAATAAAATCGGGGAGTGGTTTCGGAGTCCACAAGCTGCATACAAACATGCATCCTTCTTTATATGTATATAGATAGATAGATTAAATCTCGTTAGTGCACAAACATTAGAATATACATACAAAAATACCAAAAAATAGAACTTTTGATTTAAGAATTTCAACGAAATGTTTAAAATTTTTAACGAAAGCATATTTTTCAAAATATGAATGAATTCTTAACCACTTATGTTGCATTTACTTGGCAACACTTAGAAATGTACTCCCGTAGTTAAATAACATAGCGAATTCTATGTATGTACATATGTGTTGCATTATGTCCCACGCAATGCAAGTTTGCTCGTACAGTTCACAGCGAACAAACACACACACTGCATTTTTTGGTAAATATGTTACTTTTGTTAAACAATTTTGCTCATACTAGAAAGGAATCAAGTTATTTTTGATGCAGAACGAAGGTAAATATTTCAAAGTTTTACTGCATAGAAGAAATATTCCAATCGATCCATCCGTTTTCAATTTATAGCTTTGCAAACAAATAAAAAAAAAATAAATGTAAGGCGCGCTAACCTCCGAAGAGATCTAAGGCCGAGCTTCTCTTCCAATTTGCGTCGTGCTCGTCTTGATTTTCCCTACAAATTGGTCGGACGGGACCTACATGTTTTATGCCGACTCCGAACGGCATCTGCAAAGCAGATGAGTTTTCACTCAGAGCTTTTCATGGCAGAAATACACCCGGAGCGCTTGCCAAACACTGCCGAGGGGCGACCCCACTTAGAAAAATTTTCTTCTAATTGAAAAACCTTATTTCTAAAATTTTGATGTTACTTTGCCCGAGGTGTGAACCCAGGGGATACGGTGTGGTAGGCGGAGCACACTACCATCACACCACGGTGGCCGCCAAACAAATATTGTATGATTTTTTCTATATTTTGTCAAATTTGCCACGCCCCTATAATATATACCTATAGATTATATTAGAAATGTCCATCTCACGTAGCTTAGTTTTCAAATGCAAAAAACCGTTTAAAAATCGGAGCACCCTATTTGAAGTGATGGGCGTTCAATGACATTTAGCGACTTTATTTAATAAGATTTATAGATATAGATTGGCTCTATATTGTCACCCCTAGGCCTGCATACAAAAAGACTGCACGTCACAGCTAAATTATTCACTCAAACGGAAATTTAAATCGTTTGATAGAAATCATGAATTAAATAAATTAAATTTTAACTCTACGAGACTAAATATTTTGCAAAAAAAAATAATTAAAATTAAATTGGTGGTCTTACACATACTACTACACAGTGCTGTAAGGGATAGCTGTTATTATTAAACAACTTTAAATTTATGATATTTTCGTTTAGTAAGGAAATGCCTTGTATACAGATTTCATTAATCATAGCTAAACAGTTAAACGAATGATATTCAAATCACCCCAAATCACAGCCAAAATTTGAAAATATGAAATATTAAAATCACGATGATGATTACAAAAAACCATTTTAATAATTATAAAAGTTTTTGGGGCATTTTACACAAAAGCGATCGTAAAAGATTGTTCGTATGAATTGAAATGCGGGACATTGTCGACTCGATAGAAAGTAAACTAAATAGATCTCCCTACATACATTAAGCAGTGCTCTATAATTTAGATTTAATCGCATTCGATTTACATGTTGAACAAACTTAAAATGCTGATCGACGATCGAGATGATCGAGGCGATAATGGACGATCATGGTCAATTAATGAGCGCAGTGAATGCTGCTAATTCAATTAAGAAAGTCATTTGTGTAAAATGCGGGGAAGGAGCCCAAAGAATTGAAATGCAGCAGTAAAAGAAATAACAATGAGCTGGTAAGTGAGTTTAGGAGGCGTGTTTCTAGAATGGCAGGTCATTGCGGTCGTCGTGGTGAATATTGGAAAATTGGCGTTAATGAATAGTGTGTGTTGTTATGGTTTTCGATAAGTGGCTGCTGCAGGCCTGTGGCAGTTTTAAATTCATATTTATACATAAATAAATAAAAAAATATTTTAATTATTCGTATTTCATTTTCTTCATACTTTTAGTAGAACTTCAGAATTTTGTGTATTTGATGTTGGAAGCTTTGCTATAGCAAATGAAAGCTATAGATTGTGCACAACTTCTAATATCAATAGATTGGCTTTATTGTATATTCTATTGTACACAAAGATATGAACAGACCATTCATTTTCCACAATATGATCACTCATCAGTATTTTTAGGGTTACATAACGGTTCGGAAAAGTGTGGCGGGCCACGACCCCAGGAAGTATAAATCTCATTTTGTCATAAATCCATAAACACTGCATGAAACCTCGTTTAGTTTTGAACGACTCGAGAAAGTCTGTCCCTGACTGAGCGAATTGTATTTCTCAACATCATTTTGCATATCCAAACCAAATTCAGACATCGCGGCATACAGGCAGTTCCTTTTCGTGCTCCCAAAAGCAGTTTTAAAATCGACGAGGAAGTGATGTGTGTCATTTAAAAAAAAAATAAAACAGATTCAATATTATGCGAATGAAAGATTATACCCTGGCTAAGGAAGTATTCTTATCGGAACCCGCCTACGGAAGCGAAGGAAGAGGGCGGCGCTCACTCCGCTGAAAAGATCAGATGAAAAATTATTTAAATGCCTTTGGTGTTACTAATTCACAGTAATAAGCACAGCGAAAAACCGACTGGCGCGCCTTAGTGGGCGCCATAACTGTTTGAACGATTAAGCGCCATTAAATATATAAGTAGGAGTCTGGTTAACCTGTTAACGGATGGATCCACGCTGGACGAAGTGTTGGATGTGGTGTTGGCCTTCCTGATTCCCGATCTCTGCAGCATCTTTCAGGCGGAGGTCTTCGCTATAAAGTATGCGGCAGATGGGTTGTCATAGGCCGCAGTAACTGGAAATTAAACATCTACTCAGATAATTACGCGGCAATCAAAGCTCTAAATCTCTATCACAGTTATATTAGGAGCTTTCACTTCACTTGCGGTGGCATCTTACTACTGAGTGATAAAAATTATCAGGGTGCCAGGGAACAAGTAAGGCCAGCAATTGTAAGGCTGATCTCATGACGCGGGCAGGCAATGGTAAACTGAACGTGTCTCCCAGTGGAGACTTTGGGATTCTGCTGGTCACATGCTCTCCGCTTCTGGACAGGTGTGCCTCGAGACAGCTCTTTCCGTGTGTTGAGGCCATTCAGGCCTGTTGTTGATTCCGAACGCTTGGGGTGTTTTTGGGACTTACAAAGGCCAATCAATGCATCGTTATGAGAGTCCATGTGGTACGCCTTAACATACTGGACAGTCACTTATCTAGTGTTTTATGCTCAACTGTCCTGCCTTTGCGAGTACGAGGAGTAAATATCTCTGTCGGAATGGAAAAAATTTCCACGATCAATGTGCACTCAATTTAAAGTTTTTTTGTTGCCACGTAGCTAAATAATTGGAAGCCAGTTTCAGTGTTAAAGTAGATAGATACCTGGCATAACAAAGAACCAAAATAAAATCGGCCAACTGAGCTGCTCCTGACCTAGACAGCTGCAGCCCAATCTTATCTAACCTAACCTAGGAAGACACGCGTATCATGCAAGCGGCTGGCAAATTGTTTTATAAGTAGCTAGGCGCGTTTCTTTACCTTTGTCCCAATGCTGCTGCGGCGACACCTAGTGACAGTTTCTTCCTCATGTTGCATTGTAATCGGGTTGGTTCTGAAGTATGTTCAAAGTTTCAGGATTCGAGCTCCACGAGAATTTGCTCAAAATCGATTTTATAAGTTGTTTAGTTCACTCAACTCCCCTTCGAAAGTTTTGTAATAGCACTTATGCGGCATTCCGCATGCTTGACATGCCGTTTTACAATTTCAGCAATGATATGAATATTTTTTGTTTGGTTTTTGGTTAGTTTGATTATTGCTACACTGTCACTTGCTCCCGTTCATTTCTCCAACTTCCCGTATTTCTAATGTGCTTCTTTTTTTTAATAAACATCTAGATACATATGGGGTATTCCATCCCATTTCGACCAATTTTGAACCCGACCCCTTTAGAATTGGCTGAAAGTTTTTCTTCTTTTTCTAGCTTACGAAAGACGTTTTTCAGAAGTTTTTCAAATTTTTTCATCCAACTCAAAAAAAGTTATGAATTTAAAAAAAACACCGTTTTTGTTTTCAAAATGCTATAACTTTTTCAAAAATTGACCGTTTGGGATAATTTTTTTTTAAATATGTTTTTACATGTACTTTTCGGAAAAAATACAAAAAAAATTTAAAATTTTTTTTTTTCAATTAAATAAAAAAAAAAGAAAATTCTCGGCCCACTCCGGGATTAGTGGGGATGATTGCAGAATTGATGGAAGTTTTTTATGAGAAAAAAAGGGCGAAATTGAAAAATCACGAAAAACTGAAAAATTACACAAAAAAAAACTTTAAAAATTTTTTTTAATTTTTTCCGAAAAGTACATTTAAAAACAAATTAAAGAAAAAAACAGATCCCAAACGGTCAATTTTTGAAAAAGTTATAGCATTTTGAAAACAAAAACGGTGTTTTTTAAAAATTCATAAACTTTTTTGAGTTGGATGAAAAAATTTGAAAAACTTCTGAAAAACGTCTTTCGTAAGCTAGAAAAAGAAGAAAAACTTTCAGCCAATTCTAAAGGGGTCGGGTTCAAAATTGGTCGAAATGGGATGGAATACCCCATATGCATGTAGTACATTCTCTATTCCATTCATTATTTCAACATTTCCAGATTTTTGTTAGCCGCTTGCCTTCGCCGCTTTAGCGATTCCAGGCCAATTTGGTAAAACGGAAACAACAACACGTGCTGCGTGTCTGAAAGCAACTTCGTGCGTCGTCTAACAATTGAGCAAATGTTCGTCTGTCCGTCCACTAAAATAAATTCTTGGAGCTGTGCATGTATGTATACGTGTGTGAGTTTTTAAAAATTTGAAGTGTTCCCACAAAAATCTCATACAAATAGTTTTTTCTAAATAAGTTTTTGACTTCTTGCTGTTTCTACTCGTTGTCTTTCTTTTTTAAGATTTTTTTGTTTTGGTGCGAAATAATAGAAAAGAGATTAGTTAACTTTGTTGTTTGTGTAAAATAGAACTATTTGGGCAGCGAAACCAACTAAGTCTGCATTCTACACAATTTTATGAGGATGAAACAAGAAAAGACTAGAAATCTTAATGGAACGATAATTTGAGCTAACTCTCTGGTACTGCAGAAAAGTACCACTCCGAGAGCTGGCTTGAACACCTTCTGGTGGCACATTTCTGTGCGATCAAAGTTGCTCCTAATGACATGATCACTTTTCGTTGGTCAAAATCCCACATGGTTTATGCTGGTTCACTTTAACTATAATGTCTATCAGGGCACGAACTTACGTAAGCGCAATAAACTATGGTTCTGTGGGTTTTTAAATTTATATGAAGTAAACGATAAAAATTTTCTAATTTTCGTGGGGTTACAAAAGAGATTCAGCAGGTCCATCGGAGTATACTATCTAAGCTCAAAGTATTGTCTTCCTCGTAGCATGACATCCTTTTGAAATAAGCCAACAGAGAAAGTGGAGAATAATAGCACTGAAGATGGCACTATGCCGAAATCGGTTTATCTCCAAATCAAGTTTTACAATCCTAGGTTCTAATAGTAGGCGCTACCGATTTCTCACGACAACTCAAGTTTCAAAATCCACATTCTCGTGGTCCTTTTGTCAAGCAGATATCGTTTTAAGGATTACTTTTGGTCCGTCCGTTGGTTATACGTTAGTGATCCTTCCCAATTGCAGCAGGGTGCTGTCTGACGTTACTATTTCCCCGGAGTGTTAGGCCGAAGTTTTCCTCGTTTTTTCATACAAATTTGGCATAACAGATGCTAGTTAAGAATTTTTTTAAATGGTACTACACACAACCCTTGGTTAGAAAAATTTCGGAGCCGCTCCGGTACATAGAGCCGGCTGCAGGAGGAAGTGACTTTTCACTGCAACAACAACAACAACAAGCATAACTTTAAGATTCGTTTAAAATAAAGAAAAATTACAACAAAAAACAACAAGTTCCGCGAAATAACAAAATTTCTAAAGAAGTTGCTTCTATTTTTTAATTTTAAGTATTCTCTTTATTAAGTCGTAAAATTTTAAAACAATAAAGAAGAGTCTTAAATTCACCAAATTTGCTGGAAATGCGAATTAATTCTAAGTTCTACAAACTACTTTAAAGAAAATATTGAAAATTGAAAAATCAGTGTGCACATAAATAGCAACAAAAATGATAATCTTTTAGCATTTCTTTTGTACTTTATTTTTGCTTGGATTTCAAGCTAAATAAACTGACAAAACCTTATTGGAACCTCAAAACGCAAAAACAATTTCTATCATGAAAAAGTGAGACCATTATTCCCCCAAAATTAGTGAGTTTGACTTGTTTTTGTTTACGTTTTACATTTTATTTTTACATTAACACTTTTAACAATAAAAACAATGCAAATAACACGCGAAAATTATTTCGGTCTCTAATGGTTCACTTTTTTCACAAAAAATTTGATTTTAATTGTGTTTCTATGCACCAAATTTTCAAACTAAAAACAAAATTTGTCAGAAAAAAAATAAAGACAAAACTGCCGAATGTCAAAAAAACTTATCGAAATACAGACTGGCTCGTTTGTTTTTAATGAACTAGATTGTATTTTCCTTGTATTTTGTTAGTTTTTTCAAATATAGCTTACACACTTACACCAGTACTGAAGCCGTATTAGGAGGTAGTGCGACAAAAAATTGAAGATAAAATATAAGAAAAAATACACGAAAATAAAGTAGTGTCATATAGGTATTACTGAACAAAAATTTTTAATCAAAAAATATTTATTGGTTTTAACGATTAAACATAAATAATGTTCGAAACTATTGTAACTTTCCAACTGGTGTATCAAAACTAAACTTTAGAAAAATTTTTGTATTCAACAATAATTTTTTTTTTTTTTTCAAATCGAATTCGGATGAAGTGGTCTGTTTGAAGATTGATATCGTGAAATTTCCCTCGACGAAAATGTTATGAATTTTTGAAAAAAAAAAAAACAAATTTTCATAATAAAACTTTTTTTCCAACTTTTTTTATAGCTTTATGTTACAACATGTTGTTTTATATATCAGAGAATTTTTTTTAACAAAGGGCAAGTTTCTAATAAAACCCTTGATTCTTAATAATTTTTTGTTCGCTGAAGGCCTACCACTACCTAACTATATATTAAAAATTAAAACAACTTGAAATTTGTACTTTGCTAAGATAAAATTATCCGATTTATAAAACGACATACAAAACCAACTCGCCCTTCGCATTCTTTTTAAAACAGGAGAAAAGGGGCTTCTGCCAAGTTTGCCATTTCTGCACACAAAAAAAAATGTATGCTATTTCCAATCACAAAAGGTTTTATTTAAATAAGGTTATCGAAATTCCAATAAGATATTATGGTTGTGTGGATTAGTAAAATAAATTCCAATTTTAGCAGCCTGTCCCCTCATTTGATCGCAGGCTAGCTGCACCCATGTGCATTTGTACGTACCTATTAACCAAAAAAAAAGAAGGAATTACCACTGTACAGTTAAAAACAAACAATTTTAACAGTTAAATTAACAGTTTAATTTTATAACTAAAATTTTTTGTTATTTGTGTGTTTGTTTTCCTTGTTTGTTAAATACATATTTCTTTATTAAACTTTTTACAGCATTCCCAACGCACAAATAATCTGTTTGGTTCCCAGACCAGTATCAAAGAGATTAAATTAGCACCTGCTCAACTTGTTAACAAATAACAGCAATGATTTTCAAACAAATTTCAATATCGTTATGTTGTTTACTTTACGCCTGAATCAAAAAAAAATCCCAAAAGAGCCTCAGCTTCAACAAAACTTAAAAAGCAGATAACTGTTTGATTAAGATTGAGAAAAGAAAACACTCATAACATGGGAAGTACACCCTGCTATTTAATGTGCATAATATAATGCAATATGTATGTATGTGTGTATGTAAGTAAAATCAATTAACAATAGCAATAAATTGACGTTATTTACCTTAAACAACATTTTGCAGCGTTTACAGTTGTTGTTGTCATTAATAATTTGTAAATAAGTGTATATATTATTTCGTCTCCAACTGTACTGTTTACTATATAAAAAGCCATGTTCCGGTATATATACAATACATGGTGTTCCAGAACTATTTTTATATGAAAGTTTCTCTCACTTTAAGTTTTTTTACATATCCTGAATCAATGCTATTTTAACAGCATTTTACAAAAAAATCTCTTATATTGTCGTTTTGGAATAAATCAGTTATTTGTTTTAAAAAACTGTTCTTTATTTTTGTTTTCAAAATACAGTAGACGCGCACAAATTAGAACAACTTTGTTTTTAGGGTGATTCTAATTTCTGAAAAATTCTAATTGCTGCACGTTTTTTTATTTGTAAAAATTAAAAGTTAATAAAATGATTAAAAAAAATTTTAAGTTAAACGATTTTATTGAAAACAATATTTACATGAAGTAATAATAATACTAAAAGCTATAAAATAATTAGGTAGGTCCTAGGTACTAGTCATCACACTCCTCATCAATCTAGGGCGTTGATCATATAATTAAATAAAAGCGTTGGGCGCGTGAAATTTCTAAAAATGTGAGGCGTAGCATAACCTGATTAAGGTTCAGTTGGTCTTATATATGATCAATAGATATTTGAAGCTTCCAACGCTTTTATTTAATTGTCTGATCAACGCCCTAGATTGATGAGGAGTGTGATGACTAGTACCTAGGACCTACCTGATTATTTGCTAGCTTTTAGTATTATTATTACTTCATGTGAGTATTGTTTTCAATAAAACCGCTTAACTTAAAATTTTTTTTTAATTATTTTAGTTTCAAGTTTTCAGTCTTTATTTAATTGCCTATTATTTCTCATTTTATTTAGTTCATTTAGTGACCCATTATTACAAGGACTCTTTCCTGACAATATTTACGATCTAAGTTTTTAATACATAATCCTTCCAAAGACTTTACTCGACTCTGCGCCACGTATGCTTGTCCCTCCTCCAACTCCAAAATATTTTGATGTCATTTCTGCCGGCTGTATGTAATATTTGTTCCAAATCGGGCCACAAATATGATTTTTTTGAATATCTCGATCTTTGTGCCACCTAGCGGCGATTTTTTTCTTAGGTCGCTTTCTATTCTTGCATGTATTATGGGTTTCAAATATGAGCCAAATCGGATCACAAATACGATTTTTGTGAATATCTCGATCCTTGCGCCACCTAGCGGCGATTTTTTTTTTCATAGGTCGCTTTCCATGCTTGTATGTATTATGTGTTCCAAATATGAGCCAAATCGGACCACAAATACGATTTTTGTGAATATCTGGATCCTTGCGCCAGCTAGCGGCAATTTTCTTATTATTGCATTGTCATCGGGTTCTGAACTATATTCCAGGTTTCAAGCTTGTAGCTGATCGGGAAGTTACTTAAACTTCAATTACAAAATTCGTTCACAACGGCCGTGCATGCGGCAGTGCGGCCTGCCTGTCAAGTCAAGCTAAATAAAACCCTTTAAAAATTAAGTCAATTTGCATTAAAAAAACTACAATGAATTTGTGTTTTATTCATCTTGTTCATAAAAACGAGAAAACATAAGGTAACAATCCAGTACAATACATATCACATGTTTTTTTATTAAATATACATATACCGTGGTGTGATGGTAGCGTGCTCCGCCTACCACACCGAATGCCCTGGGTTCACACCCCGGGCAAAGCAACATCAAAATTTTAGAAATAAGGTTTTTCAATTAGTTTTTCAAAGCGGGGTCGCCCCTCGGCAGTGTTTGGCAAGCACTCCGAGTGTATTTCTGCCATGAAAAGCTCTCAGTGAAAACTCATCTGCCTTGCAGATGCCGTTCGGAGTCGGCATAAAACAATTACGTCACGTTCCGCTAATTTGTAGGAAAAATTAAAAAGGAGCACGACGCAAATTGCAGGAGAATCTCGCCCTAAAATTTCTTCGGAGGTTATCGCGCCTTACATTTTTTTGTTATACATATATGTATATATATATATACGCTAAATCAAAAAAAAGATCAAAAAAACAAAAACTCCAATTACAATAAATATATTTTTTCATTAAAAATACGTAAAAGATTGATAGAGATACATTAAAAAAGCCAAAAATTAATCAAAAACTTCATAACTAATATTCAGCGATGTGCAATGATTTTTTGTTAGCCTCATGATTGGTATTACAAACAGCGTTTAAAATTTACGATTAATTCGATTTTATATAGCTGATTGCAGATGGCGCCACATCAAATTCTACGCTAACCGCTTCCCTTGAACACCTAGGTCAAGCTTTTTCAAGATCTGAACTTTGGTTTCGAAGGACAAAAGTATTTTTCTTACGTTTATTTGGCAACACGTGCACGCGTATCGAATTTCACACAAAAACTAACAACAACTGTACAGAACCGCGACGAAAATCCAACGCCTACCAAGCGTAACATGAATAAATTGGGGATTCCGCTTTTCATGTATATTGTGCAACAAAGAAATAAAATACGCATTAGAATTTTCGATTCTAATTTCAAATCGTCTAATGTATTGAAAAATAATTTCTGGACATTCTAATTTCTAAAGGTTCTAATTTGTGAGCGACTACTGTATTGCAGATATATGTATACTGCCGTTCTAATAAGGAATGTGGGTATCTGCATTTTCTTTCGAAGATTAGTCATTTACAAAAGCGTCAAATGCGCTTATAAGATTTTAAAAGCTGAACTTTTTTTCTTAGACAGAAAGATCATATCCAAATTGGTTCAAAACACTAGTTTTCAATTACAAAACAACAAATGTTGGAAAGTTACAAATAAGTTAGGTTCAAAATGTAATTTTCAGTAAGAATGTAGATACCCTTTTTTAGGACGGCCGTATAGTTTGTCTATTGATATTAATAAACACAATATGGGCGATTTTCTGAAGAGCTTTCAAAAATAATCTGGTTATTTCATTGGATCGTTTTTGAAAAAATCACATTTTACCTTAATGGAAATAACTATAGGTTTAATTGTTTATAGGTATCAATATCGGCTTTATTTTTGTGATTTGTTGTATGCCAAAAATTGTTGTTCAGACACAGGTACTGCGGTTGAAAATGAATTTAGTTTTTCGATCTGATAATCATTAACATTTTCTATCTGGTTTTCAAGAATTTTATCGCGTGATCTATAGATCACTTTAAGAAATTACCAACGTTATCGCGACGCGATATACCTTAACACAGGCATGCTTAACGAACGAAACGATATCATTTCGTTACGATAAGCAACGTTAATAAACGAAACGAAGTCACTTCGTTTCGTTTATTAACGTTAAGATCGTCAAATTAACGTTAATTTGGCGTTCTTAACGTTAATAAACGAAACGAAATGACTTCGTTTCGTTTATTAACGTTGCTTATCGTAACGAAATGATATCGTTTCGTTCGTTAAGCATGCCTGCCTTAACATGTGATATGATATATCTAGGACCAGTGATGTGGCCTTAAATTGTTATGCTTGGGTTTCACCATGTCAAATTTGACCACAGACTTGGCCACATCATGAAAACGGCTTGTCATACAACGTCAAATGCGTTTGTCGACCGTTTTGACTAAAAATGACAATTAGTTAAATTCAATTAGCCAATAAGCGAAAACCACAATTGCCTAATGGGATGGCCTAATGAAAACCAAGCATTAGTGTATTCTTCTAGTTACTTCAAATATTACAATTATAACAAAGTCAGGAGGACTATCTAGATTTTGAATGTCAATTATTATTATTTTTCTTTGATCATAGAAAAGAAAAAAGAAGTTAGAATTTTTTAAATGAGTGGAAAAAATATTGGCAACATTTCGATGACTGAGTAGGGCATCACTATTTGGCAGCTGCCAGTTCGAAAGCTAGTCGGCTTATGTGCAATATTTGACGAAAATTAGTTTTAGATGGTAAAATGATCTTTGAATCACCTTTTATGTATGACATTAATGTCAGCTTTAAAACTTAGCTCAAATGGTATTAATTCTCATTTTGAAAATTTCTCTATCAACAATGAAATTCTTTTTTCAAAAGCAAAACACTATATCAGCATACAATTTTATACACAATTAAACCTATTCGTAGGTATTACAGCTTTAATCGGAAACCGTTAGTGTGCAATGGTGAAAACGGTTGGGATATTCATAAACTTCCATGTATCAATAATATAAGCATTGAAAAATATTTTGATTGAGTTTGGTCCGTCCTTTCATCCGTCCGTGTTTAACTTTTTTGATAATATCTGCCTTAAGAACCAACATCACGGCTTTCGATATGAAGCCTAGCTTTATCCACTATTACAAGGCGTAGTTCTCAAAACATGGGTCAACATAAACTTTACATCAAAAAACCAAATTTTTCTTTATCCTGCAAAAACCTCTATCAACAATATTTTTTATCATATGTATTTAATTAGCAAGCTTTGCTCATATTGCTTTATACAATGGTTTTTGTAATTGATATTAGAGAAAAATTGTAAGTTTACAAACGGCGATGGTTACTAGGACATGTTTCTGAATTTCACTTCTTCATCAGCTAGCTTTTCCGGAGCTGAGCGTTGAACTCGAATCTCCAACATTCATATCAGTGCAAAGGTAGATGCCTTTAGCTGCTAAGCCATATGAATGTCCCGTTGTTTGCTGTACAATTGGTCTCTAAGAGTTGCCTTTTTTTATAAGCTTTTATTTACTTTCACTTTTGTTGTCTGTAATGGAATCTTGCAAGTTAAATTTGATACACTTCCCGGTGTCCGATTGAGCTGAAATTTTGCACACATGTATAACTCCGATGACAATGCAATATTACTTTGTTAGAATTCGATAAATTAATCGATAACACAGTTATCGGTAAAGATTTGTATTTACTTTGGCATAACAGCCTAAGTCCCATACAAACACGCCGGTACCTATCCGTGGATTGTGATATTTGGACGTGGTGAATCACGTGTCACGCGTGGTGAATCTCATCGCTTGCGAAAAGCGGAGACACAACCCTCTGTTGTATTTCTGTGTATAAGCAACATAGCTGAATTTTTAAGGCTGTTTAACCCTGTAATCTTTTCTGTAATTTATTTTGCTTTTGGAAAAATTACCTATTTGAAAAAAGCTGGCTGAAAAATATTGGCATAACAGCTTAAGTTAAATCAAGAATGGAAAATCTTTGGAAAATTTGAGCAGATGTGGCAATTTCGCGCGTCCGTTGAACGAAATATTGATAATCTGCTGATCATCGCTAAGAAATTAGCGACATTCCATCAACTAAGCAGCACTTTAGCAATACTACTGTTATTATTTGGCCGCTCAAACACACAAATATTAATTGTGCATTAAATCTAAAATATACAAATACACCATAATAATTTACACGGCCAAAGCCATAATAATTCACACGGGTCATCAATTCTTTCTCTGATTCAAAATCTGAACTACCGGCGCTACCGTCAACAGCTCAGTGGCATCACTGCCAGTAGCGCCAATAACACCAAACTCGTGCCTGACACACAAAAGTCGTTTCACTCAATAGCGCAAGTAAAATGTACTACGCACTCACTACTAAGAAGCGTCAAAAATTCGCTTGGAGTAATTTCGTCAATGAGCTACCATTGAGCTGGCACCGCATTTGCGCTGGCGCCATGCAATTTACATCACTAAAATTTCGCGAATGCCCAGGCTCATGACTTCAATACTTATATTTACAATGCTTTAAACTTTAAATACACCTCTGAAGTTGCTGCGCATAAAATGTGTACTAATAAATTCCAATACGCATTATACGCAGATGTAACTGATATATGTGTTTTTGTTTCACCCCCTATACTTATATTTAAAGCTTTTATAAGAACAAGCTTCTATTACTTGTTAATAAAACGAACTAAAAAGTAAAAAATAAAATTAAAGAAAAAAAAACTTTTTTAAAAATAAGCTTTTATTATTTTGGTTAATAAAATTAACTAAAAAGTAAACAATAAATTGACTCTAAAGAAATATAACACTTTATAAGTTCATTGTAAGCTTAAATGATAATTAGGCTTTTTCGTCTGCGACAAAAAAATTCTATATTGTACATAATTATATATTTTTAACATTAAAACTTTACACCTAAATTATTAAATCTTACAGTTTATATCACAGCCCTAATTGTTCTAATAAAAAACGTGTTAAATTTTGATGGTATAATTAAGAACATTTAGGATCTCCTTTTCTTGCTATCGCAATGTAACACGCTTTTATTAGAACAATTAGGACTGTGATATAAACTGTAAGATTTAATAATTTAGGTGTAAAGTTTTAATGTTAAAAATATATAATTATGTACAATATAGAATTTTTTTGTCGCAGACGAAAAAGCCTAATTATCGTTTAAGCTTACAATGAACTTATAAAGTGTTATATTTCTTTAGAGTCAATTTATTGTTTACTTTTTAGTTAATTTTATTAACCAAAATAATAAAAGCTTATTTTTAAAAAAGTTTTTTTTTCTTTAATTTTATTGTTTATATTCATTTTGATCAATGGTATAAAGCAATATGAGCAAAGCTCGCTAATTAAATACATATGATCACATTGATATAATAGTAACAGCGGAAGTATTAAAAACAAATACTGTAAAAATCCGAACAAATGTTACTAAGCTTTCAAAAGCGTGCCTAAAAATCATATCCACACCATTAGGAATAAACTACATACAGAGTGTATGTGCCTAAATGGTGAATAAAAGGGAATATAAACAAAAAAGGCAACTCTTAGAGACCAATTGTACAGCGAACAAAGGGACATTCATATGGCTTAGCAGCTAAAGGCATCTACCTTTGCACTGATATGAATGTTGGAGATTCGAGTTCAACGCTCAGCTCCGGAAAAGCTAGCTGATGAAGAAGTGAAATTCAGGAACATGTCCTAGTAACCATCGCCGTTTGTAAACTTACAATATTTTTGATTGATATTATAAAAAAAAAAAAACAATATTTTTTGTGAAAATAATTTTTATTCTAATCTCTAAATCTCTCTAAAATCTCTATCTGACTTTTAAACTAAATTGAGCTGAGTTTAGAACAATCAAATGATTTGAATACACAATGGGACTTTTTATCAACCATTGGCTTATAATACGAAGTACGCAAATTACAATATAGCTGCCAAAAAGGGTTTTTTGCTCTCCTGAAAAACTGGGTTTTTGCTGATAGAGGGTATTTACTATAAGCCGACGAAACATTTCGTTTTGTTGAATCTTTTTATTTATTTGTTCTCATAGTGAAGTTAGTACGTATATTTGGAAGAACAAAATAAAAATTATAAAAGAAATCAACATAAAAACTATTCAGTACTTCAGAAAAACCAAAGTACATGAACTTAGAAAATTTTCTGGTAACCCTAGGTCGAACTGGATGGTCCGCGAGGACCTAACTCAAACTGAATGAGTCCATAAGAGCAGGGCAACTTTTGAAAATTCATCAAACCGAAACTGAGATCAATAGATAGAGAAAAAAATAGAGAAAAGGGCCAATCGAAAAAGTTTCGACTGGAGTCGAAACTGCGAAAACGGTAGCGATCAACAGAATCTTGCTTTTCCAGTTAACCCAGCTGATTTTCAAAGTTTTTGACAAGTTCTTGTACGGGTAAAATTTCTTCTAAGTTCGTCAAACAACTAGGGGCTTAGAAACCGCTTTGCTAATGCAATTATCTGTTGCTAATTGCTGTCGGGTTGGCTCGTGAATAAGATATGGTGGCACCTCAAAATAATCAATTCATCGTTAGGCAAAGTCTCTTGCTTATGCGGTCAGACTTGACACTTTAACACGTAATCTTGTATGAACCAAAACTGCTTGTTCAATATCGAACAAAAGCAAACGAGTCAAATTAGTATATAATGACAACCTCTAAACAAAGCTGGAACTGAATTCAAGGGGTACATCTTAAATTAGGTGCCATTGACGCTGTTCACACATGGAAACTCGATCCCGGCAACAAATTGCTTTTTTGTCGATTTTAAGACTAGAGGCGACATGTACCCAGTTACTCGTACCCGTTTTCTTTCCTCGTCGGTATCCTTCCAAGCGGTACGATAACAAATTGTATCCAACTGAGAAGAGCGTCATTGATTGATAAAACTAGAATGAAAAGAATTTAACTCTTTTAAACTTTGGCTCATGTAATGATCATTGAGCAATGAGTGAGTTTAGAACTCTACGTTGATGCTGTATGAAAGAGACTAAACAAAGCAAACATAATAATAATAACAGCACTGAAAACAAATGCAAATGTACAGGCATACAAATATAAAAGCAAATAAACGGCAACTACAATAAAAACAACCTAACGCACCTTGTACACAAAAGTCGGTTAAATCTCCAATCCTCTTGGAGACATTACTCATATCACTGAGCAATGAATAAAGAAAGATATACCATTTAATATTCATTTAGCTCACTAACAAATAATGTAAATATTTAAACAATTAATTCACACATGCGATCAAAGAACAAGTATGATTTTAAATCAAAAGAAATCTTGGAAATTGGACAGACCGATGACGAAATGCAAACAAGGTGAGGAATACAAATACAATAAATTTATACATACTCATACATTGTTGTAGGAAAGGCATTACTTTGACAAGAACGTTTACTCAAATTGTCTCTAAATATATATGAATATATGTATATAGTATATCCCACAGCAACCGAAGCTGTGAGAAGTTACCTGTCACACAACATCTCTTAACCCTTTTTACTTCCCTCAAGTCTAACAGCGTGATGTGATATATTGATATCATCTCATGAGCAAAAGAAAAAAATATCATGTTCATTGTAGCGGGCATCGTATTGAAAGCATTCATTGTATTGAACGGTTTATTTACATGGCCAGGAAACGTGTACATACATACACACATTATAGCTATGTTATATTGTGTTGATATGTTTGCAAGTTAGCCGATATTTACTTAATAATATGACGTGTTTTTGATTTCGCGCCATATACCTTTTGTTACCTGTGTGGCTTTTTTATGAGCTTCGAGACCACTTTTATTCATTGAAAAACTTTAATTGAATACAAATAAATTTAAAAAAATTGCACATGTTTACAATATACATACATATACACTCAGAGAAAAAATCGTTCTAAAACGAACGAAAAAAGTTCAAAATTAAGAACATTCGTTGACAAAAGTCTGTTAAGTACGTTTTTTCTTAACTCGTGACCGATGGGCTTGTTTTAAGAACAGTTTTTCCAAGCACACCGTTCGTATTTTATGACCAGTTTGGTATCGATGTGTGAATCTTCTGTGCTCATTTCAAGCACTACTTGGGCTTGATTTAAGATTTTTCGTTCTCACGCTTCGAGAACGTTTTGTGGTCGTTTTAATAGTTTTTGGTCTCAATTCAAGAACGGTTTGTGCTTGATCATTGGTGGGAGGAAGGTAATTTTTTATATGTTACCCCATTATTTATTTATTTTTTATTAATAAATAATTTTTTTGTTATTAATAAAAAAATATTAATAACAAAAAAACTATTATTAAAAGCCAAAAGGTTCGAAAAAACGCATAATATGCATTTTTTCATATATTTCTCTTATCGAGAAATTTTTATTATTTGATGATGCAAAGCAACATCAAAATTTTAGAAATAAGGTTTTTAAATTAGAAGAAAATTTTTCTAAGCGGGGTCGCCCCTCGGCAGTGTTTGGCAAGCGCTCCGGCTGTATTTCCGCCATGAAAAGCTCTCAGTGAAAACTCATATGCCTTGCAGATGCCGTTCGGAGTCGGCATAAAATCATGTAGGTCCCGTCCGGCCAATTTGTAGGGAAAATCAAGAGGAGCACGACGCAAATTGGAAGAGAAGCTCGGCCTTAGATCTCTTCGGAGGTTATCGCGCCTTACATTTATTTATTTAATCTGAATATATATTTAAAACATTTCATAACAAGTTTGAGAATTACCTGTACATATGCGAATGGAACTAAACGAAAAATAAGAGTTAAAAAAATAGAATACAAAAAAATGTTTTAAAAAACTTTAGAGTTTGACGGTGATCGAACTCGCACCACACTATCGCAACCGTAACATTATAGCCGCTGGGCCACTACAACTTCTTGAACTTAATTTAAGAACATCGTTCTCATTAATAGAACATTCGTTCATATTTTATGACCAGCCGTTCTCTTTTCAAGAACATGGTTCTCAGTTCAAGAACAAGGTTATTGTTTTAAGAACAGGTCGTTCGTTTTTCAAGAACAAAAAGTAAGAACATGAAAAGCTTAAATTGAGTCCGGTGGTGCTGGATTTTAGAACGGCGTTTTTCTCTGAGTGTACCAGCATACATAAATATGGGTGTATATTAAAACCTCTAAATATGATTTTGTATTTTAAATTGATTGACGTGTTTTTTTTTTTTTGTTTCATAGCGCATTACATATTACAGTAAACGCTCACAAAAATGAACCACCTAAAACTGTAAAAATTAAGTATATTCACATCAAAATACTACAATGAAATTTTGTCTTATCCGATTTTATTAATAAAAACTAGCAAACACAAGGTAACAATCTAGTGCAATACATACAGAGTTGGGCATTATTCGAATAAATTTCTATTTAGATATTTATTCAAATAAAAATGTATCTTAAGAAAGTTATTCAAAAACTATTTATCTTGGAATAAATTATCATTGAATAAATTTTTTATAGATAATCTATTTTTGAATAATTTTCCGATTGAAAATTAGTCTCAAAAACTCATAGTTTGTATGAAGCAAAAAAATATAATTTATGTTAACTGAAAGAAAAAAGTGTTTATTTTCTTGTTTGATTATTATCTATTATAATAACGAACAAAAACAACTTCTTCTTATACGATCACGGATGAAAAACAAATTTCCCTCAACTGATAAATTTGAATCCGCCAAACCATTTATAAAAAATTTAATAAAACAGGGATCTAATGAGTACGTCACTTGTAAATAAATGTCATTGAAAGGATTCACCATTCCAGAGCTATTGGGATTTAAAAAAATGGATTTCGATCACATTAAAGAGGCTGTTGGCCAAGAGACTGACCAAGAAAAAGATAATGCAAATGGCAATGACGAAAAATCCAAGCACTCGGTAGACGACAAAGCTGTTAGAGAGACTGACAAAGGGGCTGGCGAAGAGATTGACAAGGGAGCATATGTTGAAACTGCTAAAAATTGTGCAAATAAATCGGTGGAAATTATTGAATTTAACGAAGATAAACCTGAAGAAGCTAAAGGCGTAAAATCTAAAACAAAATCTGACGGAAATGCTGACGCAAATTATAAAGAAAAGGATGTAGTGGCGGTTGTAGCAGCTATGTATGTTCGTAAATAACCGACAAAACAATTATTTAATTTTTATTTAGTAATTAGAATAAATTTTGCCAAACTCTGAATACATATCACATGTTATTAAATATACATATTGCCGTTCTTTATACATGCTTTTTTTGCGAATATTAAGTTTACCGGGCGCAATATAATAAGTAATGGTATACAAGTAGGCCGTGAAAAATTTGACTCGAATTAGATAACTCTTAGTTAGAAGTATCGATATGCTCAAAGTAGCTATGACATTTTACCAAATACGCTATAATAACTTTGCCATTTTTGAACCGATTCAATGATTTTTTGAGCAAATATGAACTGGAATTGATTAAACTTCAATATTACATCAAAATTAAGGCAAATTTCTTGATACTTATTGAGATATTTTGTAAGATACCACTATACGAATCTTAATTCTGCTCTATTCCCCGCATATATGCACGAATATCATCTCAGGTATTTGCCTGATTGTCAAAGATTATTTGGTGGAATGTTAAGGCGAAAGGAGATCTTTATTGGGGTGAAAATCGTTTTCGCAGTTCCATAAAAAACTCGAGGCTTTTTAAATTGTATGAAAGTGGCGCTTTCTTGTCTTTCGAAAGTCTATATCTTCGTAAAATCTCAGACCCATTACACTTTTACAGATTTTTACCTTCTTAATCTTATTCTCAGAGTTTAATAAATTAACGGTTATCAGTTACTTAATGTAAACTATTGTAACCTGAATGCATATGGTTTTAAAAATTTTCAAATACAACTTGCCAGTTCGAAGAGTTATACAATTCGGCTGAAATTTTGCAAAAGACCCAACAAAACAAAACATATTTCACACGACAACTCACAAAATCTGTACAAAAAATTCCATGAAATATGAACAAGTACCGAATGTAATATGATTAAATTGGGAGTTCCGCTATTTATATCTATTTTGTGGCACAAAAAGAAAATATGCTCAGAAATTTGATTCTAATTTCAAAACGTGCAATGTACATATTGCAAGAGTTGATACTAATTTCTAGAAATTCTATATACTTAAGGTTCCAATTTGTGAGCGACTACTGTATTATTTATTTTTTATTTTTATTGGCAACACTTGCCCAACAAACAAATCGCGAAATTAATGAGAAAAGTTAATTGAATTTATTTATCGTTATAATTCACGCTTTTGCTGAAAAAGGTCGTTATAGTTTATTGATATTATTATTATTAATGTATGTAGGTATGTCTGTATGTATAATTCAATTATTATTTCAGTACACTTTCAATTTATATTTAAATGAAATTACCACATAACTGTCGAGAATAAATTTATTGTATATTAAGCAATTATTTTTTAGTAGATCGAATGCTTATGCAATACATATTATGAAATTTTGTTAAACATACATACATACATATACAGTCACTGTCAAAAGAAAGTGTGCACACGCGGAAGTAACAATATGTAGAGGTAATAAGGGCGTTCTGGGTGGCCCAACGAAATTTTTTTTTAAATCATATGTAATACAAGTAAATACCAGATAAACTATGTAAAATTATTCACAATTAAATAATTTATTGAATATTTCTCAAATTCATTAAATTTACGAATGTAATAAATGAATTAGACGATTAAATCAAAGATCATTACCTACAGAAATTAAAAGAAAATCCCTAATTTCCCACATCTTAAATAAAAACAAGTAAGGACGTGACTGTCTTCGGCTATGCCGAAGACTTCATACCTTTCATGAATGGGGCTGAACAATAATCTTATCCCGTTCGTAATCTCCGAATAATCGGATGTATAAGATAAGAAATATCTAGTGAACAGATCTACACACCTAAACGATTTTTAAGATAAATATAAAATAAAAAAATAGGTAGGTACTTTGTGTGAGGATGCAAAGTTTCAGGTTTTTTGTGGTCTGCGTGTAAAAACTATGACTACGAATCACGTATTTCAACAATATATGACGTAAACGTAACTATTTGATGAAATGTTTTGAATTTTGAAGCTTCTAGCCGTAAAAAGGGGCAAAAAAATACAGTTTATATGGGGTATATAATATATGTACCACCGATGTCAATGATTTTTTCAGACAACAATATATGCCATATACGTAAGCGTTCGGTGAAATTTGAAGCTTCTAGCTGTTAAAATGGGGCTAAAATTGCGAAAATATATATATATATACTATATATACTATATATACCACCGATCTGTATGATTTTTCAGACAGCAATATATGCTATATACGAAGCAGTCGTTGAAATTTGAAGCCTCTAGCTCTTAAAATAGGGCAGTAATTACGAAAAGTTTCTTTTCTGAACAATCGGTTGTGGGGATATATACTATATATGCGACCGATCTCATCAATTTTTTCAGGCAACAATATGTGCAATATACGAAAGTATATGGTGAAGTTTGAAGCTTCAATCTGTTAAATTGAGTAAGATATTACAAAAATCCTCTTTTTCTGAAAAATCGGTTGTATGGAGGATATATGCTATAGTGGTCCGATCCGGCCGGTTCCGACAAATGTCTAATCGGACACCCAAATACACCTGTTCACCAAATTTTATCAAGATATCTAGAAAATTGAGGGACTAGTTTGCATACAAACAGACAGACGGACAGACAGACAGACGGACATGGCTAAATCAACTCAGCTCTTCATTCTGATTATTTCGGTATACTTAATGGTGGGTCTATCTATTTTCCTTTAAGGACTTTCAATTTTGGGTTTCGTGACGAAATTAATATACCATTTCATTTTCATGAAAGGTATAAAAAAATCGTATGAAATTTCAACAGGGTTTAAAGTATTTGTTTCTTTTCTTGGGCGTTGGAGCAGCGTACTGCCCTCAAGTGGGCCAATGAAACTGGGCTAAACCTGTTAATTTTTTTTGCCAAGTTGCTGATAGGTAGCGGCTTGTCAAGCGTCGAGATTTAAAGCTGCTTAGCTACAGAAGCGATATCATCAGCTGAGTGTTATACTTTAACTAATAGAATACAAACATACATATCTTTAGCATAATTCACAAAGCCGCTAACCAACAAATTGAAAATTTTACAGGAGAAGCATAAAAGAAATGGTCTAGCATCATTGTATTTGCAAACTGGTGTAGTATTCACAAAACGTCAAAAAACTATACGGCTATGAATTTGCTACGTCATAGCATATACGCAACAACAAAAACCGTAGTTTATTTTTTCAATTTTGAATAGCAAATTAACAATTGGGGTATTCCATCGTCACGGGTGGCACACTTTTACGCGTAATTGCATGTTTGTTAAAGGATTTTAATAAATTTTACAAATTATTCCTAGTTTAAATATAGATTTTGGAAATATATAGTCAATTGTTAATGCACCAATTAAAAAAAGAACCGTAAAATTAAAACGCATTTAGAAAAAATGTAATTTTAAAAATTGTCACGGGTGGGACAGAAAAAAGAAGCTATTCTTTAGTCACATAAAGTATTAGTTAAACTCTGCGAATTTATAAAAGTAATTCATTTTATTTAAATATCACCATTTGCAGTGACATATGTGGAATATAATAACATAAAAATAGCTTATTTTCAGTTTCTACTTTTATAATAATAATTAAAAATTGTAGTGTCACGGGTGGGACACGTTCGAACTGAAAGTTTAGAATCGGACTCGGTCGATGATTTACCATAAATTATAATTATAGATGCAAAAGGTTCAGAGTCGGACGCGTTCCATGAACTTTCCTCATCGTTGGAATAAATATTATTTACGTTAAGTTTAAATACTTTAAGATTAGTAAGTTTTGACTTGAATGTAAGTCCCATAGAAAGATCCATCTTTTGAAGAAATGCTGTGAATGAACCTTGTTAGTAGCGAGTACATCGTTCCATCTTCCGTCAAGCATGATTCTGTTAGCTTCAACCTCTTCTTCAGATAAATGCATAGTCTCAATATTCTTTACAACCTTTCTAGCAGTCAACATGAAATCTACAGCATTATTTATAGCAGCCTTACGTCGCCGTACTTGACTCCATACCGACCTCTTCACGACGGCGCCAAGTCCATCTAGCTGCACATTAAAATCTGTAGGCATACAAAAAGATTCGATACGGTATACTTGTTTTTAAATTGTGATGCTGCACCATCAGAGAATACTTTAATTGTTTTTAGTCCGGGAATTTCATTTTTTAGTGACACGATAATCTTGTTTAGGCATGCATACACAGTATACATGTCGTGGCATAAAACGTTACTAACAATGACGTAAGAATATCTTTTGCCTTCAGCCAGTCATACATACGTAGTAAATACTGTAATCTGTATATGGCCCAATATGCAGACTGAATCTCATCTTGCATTATTACGCTATAGTTTTCAGCAAAATCTGTCCCACCCATACCTGTCACGGGTGGGACTTATTTCACTACTGCATATCTCTTAAATAACTTTGTAAAAGCGAAATTCCAATTGTGGTATACATTCGCAATATAATTATAGTTTTAGGCAATAAACACGAAAAAAAAAAACGGTTCATCACTAATTAAGGAAAAAAAGAAATTTTGTTTTTTTTGTCACGGGTGGGACAACCCCGATACTGTTTTATTTATTGTACAAAAAATAGTAATAACTTACCCAATATGAGATAAAACTAAATTTTATTAAATAAAGACGAGCTCCTGTATTCACTACAATTATCATTCACTTGAATTGAGAACCACAAACAATTTGACAGCTATTTCAAAACTACCTTATTCATCCTTACAAAACATGCGGGCCAAATACTTTACTTTAAAAAGTGAAAAAAGTCATTATTGCAAGGGTTTGCTAGTTTTAATACAAAACAAATTTTTGGTCTGAGGTTCTCTTTCTCATGGAAGCTCCCAATTGTCAAAACAAGACAAAATATGAAAAGAAAAAATTAAAAACCTAACAAAAGTTGTTCACGATCATTTGCTATAGCAACGTTACCAACACCAAATACACAAAATTCTGAACTTCCTAGGTTAGGGTGTATAATGGTACTTTTTAGTACTTTTCGTAATTTCTGCCCCATTTTAACAGATAGTAGCTTCAAATTTCAAACAATGCTTACAAATATTACAAAAAATGTTGTTATGGCTAACCGAACTGAAAATTAGAAAATAATTTTAAATCACAAAGATTTTAGGTTACATTAATAGACGGTGGAATTTACTCAAAATGAAATTACCCATAAAAAAATTTAAGTTATTAACACAATAATTAAATTCGAGTAAAAGGCGTGGGGTCAATTTACTATATTTTCATAATAGTTGCAAATATAATAATAGTAATATTTAATAAATCAAGCACCCCACGCTTTTTACTTTGAATTTGATTATTACGTTAATAACTTAAATTTTATGAAAGGTAATTTCATTTTGAGTAAATTATTCGATATTTGTGATTAAAAATTATTTTCTAATTTTAAGTGTGGTTCGCCATAAAAGCTTACCTAGTTTTTTAGTTTTTTCAAACAACATATTATTTATTATACCTTTCCTGAACATGAAATGGTATATTAATTTTGGTTCGATGTTTGTAACGTTGAGAAATATAGAAGATAGACTCACCATTAAGTATACCGAATTGATCAGGGCGACGAACTGAGTTGATATAGCCATGTCCGTCTGTCCGTCCGTCCGTCTGTCTGTTTGAACGCAAACTAGTCCCTCAAATTTTGAGATATCTCAATGAAATTTGCCACAAGGATGTATTTTTGTATTATATTAGGCATTTGTCGGATACGGTAGGATCGCACCATTATAACATATATCTCCCATACAACCGATCATTCAGATAAGACAATTTTGGTCATTCCTGCCGTAATTTAGAAAGTATAAACGTGAAACTCGGTGATATATATTCTGATATATCATAGAAGATATCCTGAAAAAATCACTTTGAGCGGAGCTATATATAGTATATATCCCATACAACCGATCGTTCAGATGGAAAGATTTTTGGCAATTTCTCCCTTAATTTCCAATATAAAAACGGTGAACTTGGTGATATTTATTCTAATATGTCATAGAAGATTTCATGAAAAAATCACTTTGATTGGAGCTATATATAATATATATCCCATACAACCGATCGTTCAGATAAGGGGGTTTTTTGCCATTTTTTATTTTATATTTATCTTAAAAATCGTTTAGGTATGTACATCTGTTCACTATATATTTCTTATCTTATACATACGATTATTTGGAGATTACGAACGGGATAAGATTACTGTTCAACCCCATTCATGAAAGGTATGAAGTCTTCGGTACAACCGAAGACAGTTACGTCCTTACTTGTTCTTGCTTTTTTTTTTTCTTGCCTGCCAAGGCTAAATGTACAAAAGAATGTGTGTTTGTCTTATTTTTTAGGAAAGTTTAACCGTTTTGGATATAAGGAGGTTTTTGAGTGGAACTTGCCCATGTTGTTGTTGTTGGTTTAACAGTGCTTCGCCCTCTTCAATGGGCACTACCACTATCAAATTCTCATCAAAATCCTCTAACTGGCTGTTTCAACAAGGGCAGACCATAGGGACATGGGTGTTGGAGGCGTGGATTCAACATTACAATTGAAAAGATGGTTGGTGTCATGTGGGGACACATCACATGTAGGACATACATTAGGTATGCCGGGGTTGATTCTGGACAAGTAAGAGTTTAACCTGTTAGAGTATCCAGAACGAAGTTGGGCCAGGGTTACTCGTGTTTCCCTTGGTAGTGTGCTTTCTTCTTCTGCAAGGGTGGGATATTGCATATTGATAACGGGGTTCACCGGGCGCGTTCTAACAAAGGCGTTTACCGATTCCGCGTAGATTTGGCTAAGGGCCTGCTTATGCTTGCCTGGATCAAACGGCTGTGTTGGCAGGTGCCACATCTCGTCATAGTGCTTTAGTAGATGTTCCCTTGTTTGCTAGGATGTCCTGGTTTGTGACAATTAAGCAAGAACTTATATGAGTTAACCGGGGATTGCCCGTATCGTAGCAAGAACTGTTTGTTTAGCATTTCAGTGTGTTCTTTAATATTGAGCTCTTTGGCCTCACTATGTAGATGGTATTGGGGAGTCATAAGGAGACATCCGGTGGCAGTTCTGATCGCAGCATTTTGACAGGCCTGTCCAGCCTTTTCCAGTGTGTATTTTTAAGACCAGGCGATCAGACTGATAGCTCATGAGCGGCCGGCGAATTGCTTTGTACGTGGTTAGCAATGTTTCTTTATCTTTTTCCCATGTGCTGCCGGCAAGCGACTTGAGGATTTTGTTGCGAACTTGTACTTTAGAAACAATTTCGGTGGAATGAGCCTTGAAGGTTAGAGTATTATCGAACGTTACCCCTAAGATCTTTGGGTAACTGACAGTCGGTTGTGTGACACCATCGACGCGTACGCCCAATATTTGCGACATCTGTTCCTTCCACGTCGTAAACAGGGTGGCCGTGGATTTTGTCGGTGATAATGCCAAGTTGCGCCAGGTGAAGAAACTGGAAGGAACGAAGATATAGCTGTTTATTTTAGAAACAAATACATCAACTGAAGGGCCAGGTCCTGTGACCATAATCGTGCAGTCGTCAGCATAGGAAATGATTGTGAATCCTTCTGGTGGGGAAGGGAGTTTGGATATGTAAAAATTAAACAGAACCGGGAAAGGACAACACCCTGTGGAACCCCCTGTTTAATTTTTCTAGGTTTAGAAATTTCGTTCCTAAATTCAAACGACGCCTGCCGACCACTTAAATAATTAGCGGTCCATCTTTTTAGACAAGCAGGAAGGTGTGAGCCTTCTATGTCTTGGAGTAGCGTGCCATCATTGACAGTGTTAAAAGCTTTTGACAGGTCAAGTGCAACGATCACCGTCCTATGATGGGTGTTTTGCTGATTTAATCCATAATTAATCTGACTTTTAATGGCATTGAGCGCGGTGATGGTGCTGTGCATTTTACGGAAGCCATGTTGGTGCGTGGCTAGGCGAAGATTTGCCATGAAATGAGCGAGCAAAACGGTTTCCAATTTCTTAACTACTGCCGAAAGGAGTGATATCGGTCGATAAGACTCACCTTCGTTAGCTGGTTTGCCAGGCTTTAGTAGCGGGATTATCCTCGCCATTTTCCATTTATCGGAAATGACGAAGGATTCCAGTGACAGGTTGAAAACATGTGTTAGGTGTTTTATTCCCTCATCACCAAGGTGTTTAAGCATTGGCATGGCGTTTCCGTCGAGGCCTATCGACTTGAAAGGCCTGACCTCCATGGAACTTGCCCATGTAGACCGTTTGCATATAATACCCGACGCGAAGGATCTTTCACAACATCTCGCACAACTGACCATATTTTAGCAAAACTTAGTCGGTGTGGTCTGCCTAATTTGGAACTATATTCAAATTTTACTTATTTTTTCATTGTCAATCATATTTCTTGCAGTGTTGTGAATTCTATATTAATTTCTCCAATTCGGTGCAAGGTTTTTCCTTCCTAACGATATATTATCACAGGTTCGCCAATCTCGATAGTGGCTTTTTTCATTTCCAATATAACTAAAGATCGCGACTACCCAAACACTTCAAATAGTTCATTTAAGTCGCCTGCCATGTAGAGCCGGCGTCTGTGTTACGGCTGTAACGGCTTCTTTCCTTGCAAACACATGAACCCCAATTTGTACACTTTCTTTTGACACAACATATGAAGTATTTCCGGTTTTTCGTCCATAGACTTTTTGTTGTTAGAGCTTTGTTTTTACTTTTCCATTAAATTGAATAGAATTACGTATCATTTGCAAAAAATATAAAATTGTCCATTGTGTCGCCCGGAAAACCCTTAAGTAGAGCTAATGTTGTTACATTAGACGTATGTATACTTTCTTTTGACACTGACTGTACGTACATACAGGGTCGCACAGTGGTACAAGTGCGGAAAAAGTACAGATCTAGAAAAACTATATTTTTCCTGGTAAGCTAATAGTATTGGAGCTTGGATAAAGTTTAATGGTTTGGCATACATTGAAAGAAAAAAATGGTAAAATCAGTCGAATACAGAACAATTCAACCAACTTTGGAGGGACCCGGGAATCTCAAAATGCTATCCAAGCTTTTTGCCTACAGACAATAAACAAACCACACCTTTAATCACCTTTCGTAGATAGCAATCATTTTAAATTTCAACAAATTTTATAAGTTGAGCCAGTTAAGCCTTTTGCAAATCATAACCAACGTTTTAAACAGGCACTAAACGAGTTACTTCGGCTAAATTTGACAGCGGAAACATATCGCGCACTAACTACAAAAGAGTCACAACTTGAAAAATGTAAATGTTCAGAAGAGAAGAAAAACGGTTTACGTGAAAACGTCTGTAATGTTATACTGAAATCCAGTTTTACAAACAAGGACACCTTCATTATAGAATGAATTGGCGAAATTTTGTTGTAATTATTTGTTTACGGAAAAAATATATAGCAATTTTGAATTATGACTATTTATGACAATTATATATGACAATTATTTCACCAAAAAAGGCACATTTCACAATAATACAAGCAAATTTACTTACTCTTTACGTATAAAAAGACACAATTTTAATTAATACACAACAAAGTTAAAACTTTTTTGCAACAAGATAGTCACAATTTAAAATAATACACTTTATGCGTAAAAAAACTGTTCACTTGTTCTTAAGCACATTGACACAACTAAAAATAGTACTCATTAGTTGATACAGCGCAAGCGATGCAATCAACACCAAAACTGGCATAACGGTAATTTTCCAGTTAAAGAAGAAAATAACGACAACGAAATTTAAGGGGCAGTTAGAGATGTGTACTGTGAATTGGTTTATGAAAAGAAACCGATTTTGAAAAATTTTAAGTTATGACTCTTTTGTAGTTAGTGTGCGATATTGTGATGTTAATGGCGTAATACATCAGCAAGTTTGGATGTATTTTGTTTTCCTCCATTTGGCTCAAAATTTTGACAGTTATTAATGAAAAAAACATTATTTTGCAAGCCAGGGATACTACCATCGATATCGAAGTTATAAACTTAGCAACTTTGATATCTGATTTAAATCTGATCAGAAATCAATGGGAAAACATTTTATGCGAATACAAAACAGTCGCCACTGGATTGGGAATCTAACCAAAGTTTCCTGACGTTCGAAAAAGGAATCGCAAAAGACATTTTTATGAATGTGGAGAGGACGAGACGATCAACGACAAGGCTGATTTCGAAAACAACACCTTTTTGGTGATAGTTGATTCGGTTATTGCAGGTATTACCGAACGATTTACTGTCATGAAAAATTTTAAGAACACCTTTTCTTTTTTGTGGCAATTTGGATACATGGATGAGGTTTCAATACGAGAAAATGTCGTTCAATTTGTCAGCAAATACAATTCAGACGTTTCCGAGAGTTTAGGAGATGAAATGATCCACCTGAAGCACATTTACTCAGCAAATTTTTACGAAAATCTGTCACCATTTGAATTGTTGAATGTTATCTGTGCTCTAAATCCAGCTACAATTTTTCCTAACATTTGTGTTGCTCTACGTATTTTTTGCACCATACATGTAGCTACTGTAACGGTAACTGCTAAACGTTCCTTCAGTGTTCTTGCAAGGATAAAGAACTTCCATCGATCTTGTCAAGAACAGGACTTGGCATGCTCTGTATTGAAGCAACAACAGCGAGACAGTTGGATTTTGATACTATCATGGATAATTTCGCAGCTGTTAAGGCCGGGAGACCCTTCTAGCGGCAGTGGTTAAATAACTAAAAATAAATTTTTTTCACCAAAACACTCCTAAAAACCCAAAAAATATTTTTTTTTTTTTCAAAAAACTGTTATCGCCAAAGTTTTTAGCGGACAATTTTGAGTCGGACAGGGTATACATGAAAATTTTCAAAAACCTTAAAAATCAAAGAAAAAAAAGTCAAAAAACTCAAATTTTGCTGGCTCGAAAATTATTTTTTTGGGTATGCTTAGTGGAACTTTTTTTCCTGCGCCCACCCAAAACCTATCGAAAAATCGATGGCGCGATATGGATTAACTTTTGTCCATGCAAATCAACCCAGCTTAATAAGCATGTCTATCGAAATCAGATTTAAGATGAGGTCTAAAGCGTGGGGCAGGTGCGACAGGCTTCCGTGGCATCAACGCACGAAGTGCGCTAAAATTTCTGTAAATTGGTGAAATTGTAGTTCTTATTAAGAGCTGCCCACCATACTATAGAGCCATACGTCAGCACTGGTACCACCATCTTTGGCCTAAGGCCCAATTTCTTACCTAACATCGCCTTACAAGCGTAGACAGCGGAAACAGGCCTTCCGTGGCCGCTCCTCGATGCAAGCTTTTTAGTTGAGTTTAAAATCGATTGTTAGTCCCAAATATTTGGTACTACTTGATAGGGTTAATTGCTGGCCGTTTAGCTTTGGTAATTCGAAAATGGGTGGTTTTCACTTTCTCGATAAAAGTAGTACATCAGTAAAATACTAGATATTTAATTTTTTATTCGACAGAAATCGATCTGACAGGTTAGATAAAACCCAACTTACCAAATCGTCACCTAAATCCGAGTCATGTTCAGTTTGATTTGAACGACGGCCAGTACAATCCATATTATACAATTGCATTTAGTAAATGAATTGCTTTTCTCGTTAAATTATTTGTCGAATATTATAACAAATTTCACTTTTCTACGATTAGTTTTTGCACAATAATAAGACACATTCAAAATATGCCGTTATACAAACATAGACGCACATTACGATAGTTATTGCCAGTATGAAGTTGATTAAGGAATTTCAACTTTTTAATTTAAAAATATTTTTTTTTTTGTTCATGCGATTTTTTCCACTATTTCTTTTGCGGTTATTTAATAAAACCTCTAGGTGATATCACGATATCAGATTATCAACACCTGATGTCAATTTCTTTTATTTTATGAAGTTAAAAAGAAATGTTCGTTCAGGCGCTTGCGAATAGGCCACATGCCATGTACTTCACTTGTTACAATAACAATGCAATATTAAACGACTGCACAATATGATAACCGTTACATATCCATTATACGGATCATGATTATTAAACTGCGCGGCGACGTAAACATCAGGCTCAGCGTCGTTGATCGAGTGCAGTGCTGGTGCGTGTACAGGGGCGGCGTGCGTTAGAATTGTCTGGCGCGGCGACGGTAATACAAGAGTGGTTTGTTTTCTATTTTTTAAATCGAGATGATTTTTTATTATAGGTACTTGTTTACATTTAAGCAATGTACATATGTATGTACATAGGTATATTTACTGAGCCCCTCTAACAAATCAACTTACAAGTATGAAATTAGACCATCATCATCCTATTCATGTACATATACATACATATGTATATACATACATATATTTCATATATTGAGTTACTTAATCCACTGTTATCAGTTTATTTTGTTGGAGCTACTTGCATTATTGTTGTTTTTTGTTTGTTTGATCACCTGTTTGTTTTCAATTTTCCCGTTAATATCATTTCAACAATTTATCATTATTTTTTTATGAATTACTGTTAGTTCTTCGAGAGTAAATTAACATCACTTTCTACGAAGATTCGCCTTTTAATCCTTGGCTGTGCGCTATATTCAAGCAAATGTGCTCAGCAATGTAGCTGTTTTACTGAATATTTCTTTCACTCAATATATTATTTTATTATGCTTCTCACTTCGCACTCTTATTTCACATTATTCGTTTAAAAATTTATTTGCACATTTGTTTTTATTTTTTGTTATTGAAAACCTCGCAAAACAAGCACTCGGCGCTGGTATCAACGCATGAAGTGAATTCGTCATCCAAAACACTGTAAATTACCCGCCAACGAAAAAACCAATTATACACACCGTTGCTTGAGCAGCAACGATCCGAACACGAATGAGAATGGACAGCAATATAACGAAGCTGAGGAACAACGACAGAGCGAGGTATGTACATACATATATACAACTTACAGAGCATCGAACTGAACAGAGTAGACAAACAACTATGTTGATGGCGAGCAATGCAGGAACGAAGTTGATACGATTCAATTTGATTTGATTCGACAACGGTGATGCGGCGCGGCGGCAACAGCGACAATAGCTGAGACCGCGCAGCGACGCACACACGCATTCATATTAGAATTGAGAGCGTAAAAGCGATCCGACTCATATACAAACGTACATATATATGAAGAAAAATACTAAAATAACAAGTGAGGGGTGATATATGCATGTTAAATATGATACCCATTTTCACCCAAAAAAACGTCAACAACAACTACAACCCCGAATTTTGACAATGTAGCAAACATTCGTAAAAATCCTTTTTGTCCAAGGGTAGAGGTAGAGGCATGCGGAGGGCTGCTGTAGGCTTGGCTCAGCAGCTGTATTTAATTAATAAAATATATATAATGTTGATTGCCGCAAGTAATTGGAACGAGAGCGAGTGAGAAAGATGAAGAGCATTCACGTATTTACTCGCAATAAAGAGGTATGAGGTATGATAGACACATTTTAAGCGCCACAACTTATAGCAACAAATAACATGCTAGGTACTGGCCCAAAAACAAATCGAAATAAGCAGCAGCTCATTTCTAATCATGTTAAATAAAAGGTTTCATTTTTCACCCTATTTAACGTGCCAATTCCAACTGGTTTAGTGTGCTATTCTGTGGAACACTACTTATTCCTATAGATTTTATTTTAATCGGCTCTCTCTAGCTCTTAAGCAAACGTGAACTTGTGTTTCGTTACCGTTTCGGATTTTCCGCTTTTTTTTTGCCGTTGTGACACCCTCTTTATTTTATTTGAATTTTTTTCTCAAAACCTTTGACCGTTTGAATACTCATTTCCCAGCTAGTTTTCTCGTCTTGTGATTTGTGCCTCGTGCCGCCACCACCAAAGCATTTTATTAGGTACGTAGAGTAAAAATATGTACATATGTATGTACATGTCATACACTGCAAGAAATAATTATAAAGCCCCCCTATCTTTTAAGCCGGAGTCATTGGTGCCGTATGTCGTATCGCTGTATCCGTACCCCTAACGTAATCAGCTGTTTATCGTTACGACGGTAAACCAAAACCCAATTGGTTGGCTACGATACGGTTACGACCTTAGCGGCACCAATAATCGATTGCATTGATTCTCATACGGTTGGTCGAATCAGCTGTTAAAAGGTTACCGATACGGTTACCGATAAAGCACCAATGTCTTCAGCTTTAACTCATTTTCGTTGATAGCTTCACAACTAAATTTGTGAATTTTGCATCTATTTTCCTCTAAGTTGATTTTTTTTTCATATCTACATTTGTGTTGATGTTACATATATTCTGTTATTTTTAAGAGTTCGTTAGTCTGTAAGGTGCTTTGTATTGTGGGCCTACTTATTAGCTGTGTTTTTTTTTACATCTTTAGACGTTTACGCTTAAACTTTATATGGACTGCTAAGCGTCAAACTTTAAATACAGGTCTGAAATTGCTGCACATAAAATTAGTACTACTAAATTTCAATACGCATTATACTCAGATGTAAAGAAATATGTGTCTATGTTTCAACTCTGCACTAATTCTTTGTATCACCCCTTAAAATGGTGCGTGCCCACTATTCATCGCAACTGATTCAGCTTTATGTTATACATTATGGCCACCAGAGGCTTGTGTCTCCGATTTTAGGTACACCCTGTTCTGTAGCTAGTTATTTAACCACTGCCGCTAGATGGGTCTCCTAAGCATTATCTAAGCGAGGATAAGCGTTTTTTTACGTATACGCGCGTAAGAAAAACATGGCTCTACTATTGCCATCATTAGTTTTGTTCGCTTTAAATGTTTAGCCTAGCTGTACATTATGTCTAAAATCACTAAAATAGCTTTAAAACAAAAGCAAAAGGGCTAGAAAAATTTAAAATAGGGACTTGCTGATACTTATGGTTTCACTATAAAACCAAACAGTTTCAACTTTCTGCTTTGGATATAAATACTTTTAACATTCCAAGGCGAAATCTTCGCGTCACCTATCCTTTTTACTGGAAAAAAGTCGAAACTAAATTTGCCGGTAATGCTCCTCTTGCAAGATCTATGCGCGAATTTAATATTCTATCTCAGAGTATTTCCCTTGATTTTTCCATGGGAAAACAAGCTTTTTTGAATATTTTACTCTCTTATTTTAAGTATGTATGTTTTATTTTGTAACCTACACCATTGTTATTAGTCTGTAAGAAATGTTCTTTCATAGACAGTATTGAATAAATATAAATATACAATAAATAAATATAAATATACATACATATGTATGTAAATAATTCCTATTCCCCCTCCGTGACGTCATCAGGAAATTTCTGGGATTTTTCAACGCTTTTATTTAATTATCTGATCAACGCCCTAGATTGATGAGGAGTTAGATGAATAGTACCTAGGACCTAGGACCTACCTAAATATTTTCTAGACGTCTACCGAGGATAACATTTTCCATAAAAGTGGCAAAATCAACTTTTCGGGAACGTTCCCGAATTGCATTATTCCTTGCAAGTTTTCCGAAATTATTTATTAAATTACTTTTCACGATGTGCGCTCTGCCCGTCCCATACAAATCAATCTATGATATAGATATATTGTTATACAGATGTCAAAGCTCGGTGTTTAAGGAACTTTACTCTGATCATGATAGTTTATGTCGGTTCATAACCTGCCAGCCGACCACACAGTTTTCTTTTCTTTCTAAATACAAATTTAGACTTTTTCAGTTTAATGTAGGTACCTAATATAAGTTTTAAACCACATTTGGTTTGGTCATATCGATCATTTGGGCAATTTTTGTGGTGATAAAATAATCCAAAATATGAAAGATTCTGGGGGTAGCAATGGGTACACGATGAATTAAAAATTAACTAACAAATATATTGGAAACATGAACTGGGAATAAATTTAAAACTTTGCATTCCATCGCCCTACACCGTAGAAATAATACTCAGTTTACGGTTTTATGGACGTGTGGTACATGTGCAAACAAAAACAGATGTTTGGCTTACGCATGGCGGAAGGTCGCAGCACGGGGCAGCTTATTGTGTACTTTTTTTTATTTGATTTGATATATCAAAATCCGGCGCAGTACGGTTTTGACATTAGTCCATCGAATTTACAAAAACAAAGTACATGGAACTTTTATTTATGTTTGTAAGTATGTCACCATGCTGCCACTTAGTATAGTTCCGCCATGGCTTACGTCTATGATTATGGAAAATTCAAAATAAGAACGCTTTTGTACGGGACAGCTAAAACTCTCCCAAACTCTTGGTTACAATGAGTTGTGTGAAACATCAGCGAAAATAATACTATTGAAATAAACAACAAATTTTTGCTTTTATCTGTTTAATATTGTCACGGATATTAGCATCACTAAGCTATACCATCACTAAGGCCATGCTAAGCAGTATTTACGTCAATAATCAAATCAAGTATACACATATATAAGGCAGCCCAGAGAGATGTCACACACAGATGCATTTACTTATACGCCTATGTGTGTGCGAGAGACTGTAAACTGCAAACTCACATACATCTGAGAGACGCTGAAAAGTAGAAAATTGTAAATAAGTAGAAACTATATGAGAACTATAAACACTCGAAATAGTTGGTAAGTTCTGGAAATAGAAGAGCCTAGATGTATGCAGCGTAAACTATAAAATCGGCACAGGCGAGTTAAAAGTAATTCAGTTTGAGTTGAGCAATCAATGAGTTATTGATTAAGCACGCGATCTGGCGGCCAATAGTAGAGTTTCATTTGAGTTATCAATCAGTTTGGTTATTAAGCCAGCGAGTAGCAAAGTATAAGTGTTATCGTGAAGTACTTTAATAAAGGCCATTTTTCCATTATTCAATATTGGAGTTATTTATTCAACAGTTTAGTGATTCGAACTTAGCAAAAAGGCAAATAAGAGTTTTTGCAGTAAATTCGTTACAATATTCAGTTTTTTTTTTCAGTTTATTCAAGTTACCATTAATTTTAAACTCTCTTCCTCTGTGATATACTTAAAAATATCTACTGGCATTGAAAACTCTTTGGACTGAGCATGCAGTTGAAAAGTCAAGACTTCCGTCAAAGAAAAAAATTCACGTTCTAGAAGTCTCTCAGGATAGCTCAGTACGATTCAGAATCATCTGAAGATGAGGTGTTCTCTAGTGAATTCGCGAGATAATTTCTCCCGAAGTTTTACGCGTGGTCAATGATAACCTGTATGTGTTTGATTGCATCACTCAAAAAACTACTCACCTAAAATGAGAAAAATATTTCCTAAACAAATTTTCACTAAATTGAGAAAACTTCAATGTAATGAGTAAAAATTTCTCATTTTTGTATAAAACTTTATTTAATTTGAGGAAAAGTTTTTCTTTATTATTATTATTTTGAATCAGGAATAATTGATTGGATATTTCTCACAATATTTACATATACGAGTTAGTTCAGTAAATAAAATTACTCGACGCAAAGTTAACGACCTCAACTAGAAATCTACAGCCGTAATAGTTATACAATTAAACTTTTTGATTTTATTTTAACAACTACGAAATTTTTTATTTTTGTATTGACCTTTCATTCATTTGAGGATACGTTTTTCTTAAATTTTTTCAATCAAGAATACTTGATTGAGTATTTCTCACAATATTTACATGTACGAGTTAGTGCAGTGAATTACCGTGTTTTTTTTACTTCTATATACATACGTTTACGCTTAAACTTTATATGAACTGCTAAGCGACAAACTTTAAATATACCTCTGAAATTGCTGCGCATAAAATTTGTCCTACTAAATTTCAATACGCATTATACTCAGATGTAACTGAAATATGTGGTTATGTTTCACCCTCTACACTAATTCTATGTATTCTATGTGTGTCCACAATTCATCGCAACTGATTCAGCTATAGGTTATACCCTATGGCCATCAGAGGGTTGTGTCTCCGCTTTTCTGTACACCCTGTGCTGTTATGTTAGTTATTTAACCATTGCCGCTAGATGGGTCTCCTAAGCATTATCTAAGCGAGGATAGGCGCTTTTTTCACGCGCAAACGAAACGTATACGCGTGTAAAAAAACACGGCTAATATTACATACTCGACTGTAAAGTTGCGTACCTCGACTAGGAATCCACGGCCGTGACAGTTACACGTTACATTATAGGTTTAAATTGTTTATACACTTTTCGCAATTTTTAAGAAAATTATTCCTACTTACAACCAAGGAAAATATATATTAGTTTTTGAGAAAATTACTTGTTAAAAAAAACGTTCCTATTTTTTCCTCGTTTTCAAGAATTTTTTGAAAATTTTTAAGTGTACTTAGTTGGGAGAGATATGTACATATGAATGTATGTAAAGGAAGACTTGATCTGTTTTGGTTCTAACTATTCCCGTCGATTATCACGAAGCAGGGATGACTGCCCTGCAAAAATCGCAAGTACTCCATGCATGCATGTATGGAGTACTTGCTATGGACCAACCGACTGCTCCAAAATTAACTACAATACTAGACCATATACTCCAGCTTCGCATTACATCATAGTAATCCATGGAGTACCCAAAATCCAATAAACATCGTGTTATGATTACAATCGTTAAAAACGAGCAATGATCGGCTTACAATATGTTCGTGTAGAAACATGAGTTGGTACATTGCTCCATTACAGTGGACTATAATGGTAAGTACTCCAGTGGACCAAACGATCCAACGATTTTTGCAGGGTGGCGTAACTTTCTCGTAACGGCCAAAATCTCCTAGGTGGTAAGCGCCAATTAAAGCTGGAGACATTGGTGCTTTATCGGTAACCGTATCGGTAAACTTTTAACAACTGATTCGACCAACCTTATGAGAATCAATGCAATCGATTATTGGTGTCGCTAAAGTCGTAACCGTATCGTAGCCAACCAATTGGGTTTTGGTTTACCGTCGTAACGATAAACAGCTGATTACGTTAGGGATACGGATACAGCGATACGACATACGGCACCAATGACTCCGGCTTAAAGGTTATAATGATGAGGGATACATACCAACAGCTTTTAGGATGAAAGTGAATATAGTTTTCATTCAACGTTTAAAGAGTATCACTTCGATTGCTTCACCAAATGCGCATTACGATATGATGGTCTTAAAATTATTTCTTAGAGTGTAACATCGGAGCAAAAACAACGCCAGTAATAAACTAGTATTATAACACTAACACACTTTCACATATTATCGAAATATGGAAACCATATGAATTTATGTACGTGCTGTATGTAGCTCAATCATAATGAGACTTTTTATTGCTGTATTGTTGTTGCAGATAGTTTAGAATCGCAGCCAATCCGCATGCAGTGCGCACCGTCTGTCTGCTGCTCTACTATCAACTCTACTATGTTACGCTATGCCACCACCATTAAACAACAACAAACTGTACGCCACATACATAGAGTACACAAATTTGTTGTATTATTGTTGCTCTAATGCTGACCCTTCTCTTATTATTTATTTCTTGGCTATTGGAGTGCTCTGCTGCAGCCTACTTCTCACAACGTTGTTGAACTTGTTTGTTGTGTATCCGAAAGTACCGCGCAATCGTTCGTAATTGTATGTATGTATGTTTGCCCGTAAGTATAGTTGGTAACGTGCTGGTTGGTTGTTTTGTTTCTGCTACTGTGCCGTCTGGCAGGTGGTGGAATTACAATCGTATCGATATAAAAATTGCTTCTCTCTTGATACGAACTTATTCTGCATACGATACTCGATAAACAAATACACTACATATTTGTGTTGGTGTATTTATTGCAGTATTTATATCGTTAGCGCGATTTCATTTACTCTCAACACAATTCGCTTAGCGTTATCTTGCTCTAACTTAATGTGGCTGCGTTAGGCATCGTCGTCTGTGCTATCGTCTGAGTCCAAGTCGTCGTTATATGGCCGGCATTAGCGCCGTTTCAATCAAATTAAACGTGTGACGTACATACATACATATCTCCATGCATACATATAGAAGTGTGGTTGAGTGTTCGTTCATATGCTGTTTTTGATTTATTTCTCATTTACCTTATTCGTATTTTTATATTGAAATACGCCCTTTAATGTTTTTGTTAGTGTTCGTATTCAACGTCGTCTTCATCAAAGGGGCGTGTTCAATGTTTTGAATCGTTGTGTTATTGTGGTAGTTAGATACATATTTCTGTATTACTTTTTTATATGATCGGGAAATTTGATTGAATGTACTCCATATTTGTTCGCAACGCATGTATCCTATGTAATATTGCTGTGTGTGACTGTGCTGTATATACATACATATGTATGGATGGGGATATGTTTCTTTTGGCAATTAACGATGGGCGCGACATGATTCGTTTTTCGTGCTTTAATTCACTAATAATTTTGTTTCGCTTTTATGTAATGTGATTGCATTTGTATTTTAAATATGTAGAGAGTAACTAATTAAGTTTGGCACGCCTTTAGTTTATCGTATTTAGCCATTTCTGTATTATTACCTAAATATGTGAATGTATGTACATATGTGCATCATATAATTATAGTGAATCAAATCGCAATGGCTGTTTAAAAAGATTTCTGTTGTAGATACATACTTATAAGAAACATATAGATAGCGCTTTCTATGCCAGCTCAACCTACCAATGAATTTCGCATTACCAATTTCGCTGATAACCTCTATGGTGCTTGTTACCGGAACGTACCGGATCTATATCTGTCAAAGGACCATCAACATCGATAACACTCCCGAAACCTTCTAGCCCCCACAACTGAGTCCATTTTGGCGCCATCGCTCTGTTATAGTTATTAGCTGGGGCCGAGCCCCTTTTCCCACAAATGGGGGAAATTTTGCAATACATTTGAAGGAAATTCCTTAGGGGGCTATAAACTTGCAGCTACAAACATAAACATAGTTCACACCGCTGAGCGATGAAATTAAAGGAGGAAAAATCTTGCATGGAATGGTATAAAAATAAATGTAAGGCGCGATAACCTCCGAAGAGATCTAAGGCCGAGCTTCTCTTCCAATTTGCGTCGTGCTCCTCTTGATTTTTCCCTACAAATTGGCCGGACGGGACCTACATGTTTTATGCCGACTCCGAACGGCATCTGCAAGGCAGATGAGTTTTCACTGAGAGCTTTTCATGGCAGAAATACAATCGGAGCGCTTGCCAGACACTGCCGAGGGGCGACCCCGCTTAGAAAAATTTTCTTCTAATTGAAAAATCTTATTTCTAAAATTTTGATGTTGCTTTGCCCGGGAGTTGAACCCAGGGCATACGGTGTGATAGGCGGAGCACGCTACCATCACACCACGGTGGCCGCGGAGTGGTATACGCCGCCGAAAAACGCCGCCGCCGAATATCAAAAATACCTTTTAAGACTGTTTAGGCCATTTATTGTTCATTTCGAAAATTGGTCCGATATGGTCAAAAGGGGTATCAACGGATACGCATCACTGCCCGTTATAAAACTCCAATTGCGAAATTTAATACTTTCTAACCGTTCAAAAGTTATTTGAGAAACCAGGCGCTTCCAATGCTAGTTTAACACGGATTTTGCATCACCAAATTCACTAAGCTATTAAAACAAAACACTAAAAGAAAAGTTATATATTAAATTTAAATGCTCACTTCACATAATTTAATTCAATGAATTTAAATAAAATGACCAAGTCGAAGATGTTTTCAAATTGTCCTCAAGTTGTTAAAAAGCAAGTTACCCGAAAAAGGTGCCGATTTTTTTCAGAAATTCTATATCCCGATTGGCTGAAAGCAGGGGCGTAGCGACGGGGGTGTTTTGGGGGTTTAAACCCCCGTCGTTACAATTCAAATATTTGATGTTTTTATGTTTATGTTAATAAATTTGTTTATAATTCTGCTACGTATTTACTTTGCGTGATATTATATTTTTATACGAAGTGAACACTTATATTTTAATCATATTCTGTTTCATAATAATTCTGTAATTTATTAAATATACAAATGTATATGTTAACTTTTGCTATAATTTCATAAAGAACAACGTTCGATTACATTCGGCAACATGATCGTGTTCATAAACGAACATAATCGACATTGATTTAAAATCAACCAACTTATTGCATGAGTGAATAAAATCAATTCAGGCGTTTGCTCGTTTGCCTCAACCGCGATTACATTCATCGCAATGAAAAGGCAAATATGAAAACTCCATGCGTCTGAATATTTGCAGATTCTTCTGCCCTTACGTAACGGCGACAAGCTACATATAAACATACATATAAACATTGCTTACGGTTCTGTTTGTTTGCCGAACTAAACGATACTAATTCTCGTGCTTTGATTTTATTCTCCACATTTAAATAATGTTAAATTTACAGCATTTTTTCGAAGTGTAGATTTCCTATTTTCAAAATATAAAGCAAATTTGACATTATTTTCCATGTGGAAAACACATTATTATAATGTAATATCTACATTTTTTTCATATCAAAAACACATTTCAAAAATGTAAAATTCAAGTTATTTGATAAATGAAAAAATAATGTGTTTTTCACATTTTAAAATGTAAAAAACACATTAGTGTTTTTTCCGTGTAGATATGACTTTTCTAAATTAAATGTTTTTCTATTCGATCAGTTTCTTTTGAATTTTATATACGTATGCATAGGCTCAAAAAGCATGAATTCTACTTATTCCTGAAGGAGGTACTTCGGTTCTTTTTTTTTATCAATTTATCTATGATTAATATTACAGGAATGCAATTCTGTGGCTTTTCCTTATGTTCACATGTTGTTGAAAATATTGTGTACGCTTCTAGTAACAACGGCAACGAACGAGAGATCTTTTTCAACTCTCAGGCTGATTAAAAACTATTTGAGAAACGCGATAAGTAAAAATCGATTGAATGGCTGTACATCACTAAGCATCCACCGTGATCAAATTGTTACCGTTGATGAAGTTTTGGATGAAATGGCAAAGCAAAGCCGACGCATGTGCTTGAGTTTTTAATGTAACCTTTTTCATAACATATTCTAAATACACGTAATTTAATGTTAAAGCTAAAGAAAAAATTTTTTTAATTTATTTAACTGAAAAAAAAAATTTTTTTTTTTGAACCCCCAAGGCAATTTTCTGGCTACGCCCCTGGCCATTATATCCAAACATCTGATGTTTATTTGTGAAACTACAAAATAGCGTCTGAAATGTTAATTTTGATTTTCACACTTCATCATTCAACACCCAAGTTCATCATTCAACACCCAAGACAACAACCCGCCAACTTTAGGGGACCTATCCCCACCTAGTCTCTTGGAGTGAATCACATTGAACATAACCAATCAACCGTGTTTAAATATCAGCTACACGTTACGGATCCTGTTCCAAATGTGAATACGTAGGCACATAATTTAACCAGGTTAGGCTTTGTCCTTCGCAAGAACACTCAAAGTGGTGAAGCAAAAGCTTTCCCAATACAGTTGAACAAACGAGCGGATGTTCTACTACCCTAACGTAGGTGTTTGTGTGCACAAACAAAATTGAATGCCGGTTCGAACGCACGGCAACTCGAAGAAACGGAAAGAAGAAAATGAAACAGCAGGAATTAATAAAATATAGATAATATAAAAATAAAAGATATATGCGGATCAAAAATCTATATAGATATAATAGATAAAAAAGTTCAATATTAACCGTAGCTGGATTGCTGCCTTCGAACGCCGTCCCAACTGCTGTCGTCGTGAAAGTAGACTACCCCTTTTCATTTGAGCGCAGTGTTCACGAACCCTAACTTCGAAAGAGAAACACCGGTGGATTTACAACAACAGTGTAGCTTTGCGGCGAACAGCTGTAAATGAAGATACACCAGTGGTTGCCAACTATTGAAGGCGTTTGGCTTCAACAGTAGGGGATAGTTGAACTAGTCTGAAAACTGAAGGCGGTCATCCGTAATGAGCTCTTATATCATAAGGCCGGAAACAAAGACTATTGAATTCAATGTTTCGAACACAAACGTCTGCAAATTTTGATGTACATTTTAAAACTTTTATCCACGGTCCTTGTAAAGTTTAAATTATGTAGACGTCCATCATCACCCATGAGTTACGCAATGATATCCACTTGGACTGCTTATGATTTCGAGGGCGGCATCCTTGGCCGAATAGTTACTGCCTAACGTTTCAAAGTGTTTCTTTGGTGTAACTCGGCAGCATAGCGCAACAAAAACATACGTCAGAAAGTCTTCGGAGCTACAGCTTCTAGGAAAGTGACGTCGACGAAGGTATGAGTACGAAGTCGCAGTCCTATAGCTTCTGTGCTGGCATATGATATAAGGTTCAGGATGCGTGGTAGGAGACTGATGGTCGGTATTGCTACTGTTCGCACGTCGGGAATTGTAGCTCTTAGAAACAGCAAACAAAAAACTGAAGGCGCCCATTGGCGCGATCAATAATAAGCCAGCATTGATGCTAATCGTCAAAACTGTGCCACGAGAGTCATGACTATTAGTAGATAATTGATAGCAACCATAAGTCGCCTTTGTGCGTGACCAGCATGGAGCCACAAATGATTTAAAGAAATCGTGCCGATGACGAGTATTAGAGTTAGTTCAGAACATCTGCTTCGGTGAAACTACGCTACGCATTTTAAATATTTCTCCCTCCCTTCCTTCCTTCCGCAAGGAGCTACTCCTGACATTTTTTGAACGTTCCGCGAGATTTTGAGGTAAAAACACCAAATCTCTCCGAAATGGCCAAAACATCTATTTCCCTAAATACATATAAACACAACCTTTACAAATATTATTTTTTCAGATTTTCGCTTTACAAGCCGCCCAGATACTCATCCGCAACTTTATAATGTTTTCATATTTATTAGTTGTGGACAATGTGATACTCTAAAGTCCATCAATTCAATTTACAGCTTTACGCCGATCACTTTGTCGGCGCGCCTACAACGCATACGCCGCCGCCGCCGATAAAGTGATTGGCGTAAACCTCTAGGATGGAGGCACCGGAGTAGAAATAATTAGGAAATGCTACTGCTTTTTTTATGAACAAGAATCTTTGCTTAGGTGTCTGATCGGCGAGGTATGGACGAGTTATCGATTTGTTATCGAAAAGTTATGGATTCACTATCGAAAAGTTTTCGATAACTTATCGAAATGCTATCAAACATTATCGATTTTGTATCGAAGAGTTATTGATTTTCTTTCGAAAAAAACAATAAGTTAACAAAAAGTAATAGATTTACTACCGAAAATTTATCGAGCATAATTTTTTCCTGGCAACCCTAATCGCATCTCATGGACTAATTTGCGAAAAACGATTAAAAATCGAAACATAGTTGTGTTTTTGGAAATAAAGTTGAATTTTTGAAATGCTCGAGCTTAAATGACCCCTCGAGGTAGGGCCAGCCAAGGAATGGCCAAAGCGATTATTTTCATGCAGTTGAAGCAGCTCACTACTATCGGTCGATTGCGGCCAAGTATCCTCTGGATAGTCACTGAACAACCGTTTAGTGGTGAGCTAATGCGAGAAGGACACCAACTGCCTAGGCCACTCCGAAATAATCGGTTCAAAGGCAAGATTTCATCGGCAGTGGCTGACCATCTTAAGGTGCGGCTGGATGCGGGCGTCTATATTGAAGCAAATTTTTCACTTATACATTCTGAAGGCGTTCTCAATAGCCAAATAAAATTAGTTAAATTAGTTATTTATATACATAAATACTTATGTACATTTTTTGTGCTTTTTTTTCAACAAAGCGAAAAGTTCCTCAACTTCATATAGAAACAATAAAGCGGATGTGAACAATAAAGGTTTTTGTTGTTTTTTCTTGCGATTACCACTTTGGTTGTATCTAAATAGGCCGGAAAAAACGACACAAACTAAAATATTGTACGTCTATTTGTTATTTTCGATTTTATTGTTAATTTATGAAGGTACAAATGAGCATTTGTATTACAAATATCGATTTGTAAGTTCTAAGATATATTTAAATACATACATACATATACATATGTATACATATAGGTACCCAGTAAGAAATAGTGAATATGCCTTCTAAAATTTATGATTATATTTTTTTAGGTATATTTGTCTAGGTGTGTGCTCGACGAGGTATAGACGAGTTATCGATTTGTTATAGAAATGTCATAAATTTGCTATCAACAACAAGGCTATCGATAATGTATCGGTTCTTTATAGACGAGTTATCGTTTTTATAGAAAAATTATGCATTTATTATAGAAACCTATTAAGTAATTTAAAAATATTATATTTTCAACGTACACTTTAGTGTTTACACATCGAGCTTCACGAGTATTTGGTACTCAGGTCCTTTTTTTTAACTCGAGTCCTTTTATAAGATTTACCGAAAAAGTACCAAAATTTATATCCCTTTTTTCGTTCTTTTGTGAAAAGTTTTTTTTGTGTTATGCTAACGATAAAGACACTCCCCAAAGGTTTTGGGGGGAGTTATCGATGTTGATGATCCGGCAAAGGATCCGGTATGCTCCGTTATCAAAGCACCATTAAGGTACTAGCCCGACTATCTCGGGAACCATTAACATCACCCCCACGCCATAGTTCTTTGAGGAGCTTGGGGTCGCCAGACCTCGCCTGCTAAATATGTGTATGATACAATACAATATTTATATTAGGATTCGCCTCGCGTAGGTGAGGTTGACAATTGGGTTGCATAAACTCTGAAGCTATAAAACTTTGTATTGCGCTAATCAACCCTTTCAATCCCCTTTAAGAGAAGTTATAGACTTCTTCGATGATCTACCAGAAAACACGCAAATTGTGGGATATGCTGATGATATTGCAGTGGTAGTAGTGGCCAAGAAACTGGACCTGCTTCAAGCATTATGTAATGACGCCGTAGCAAGAATAAAAGAATGGCTGACCAATACAGGACTGGAGTTGGCTAGCCAAAAGACGGAAGTGGTATTAGTAAGCCCCAAACGGTCGGCGAACGAGTTAGTCTTAACTGTCGGGGATCACCAAATCACCTCAAAGGATACCTTAAAATACTTAGGAGTGCACATTGACTCTAAGTTAACTTTCAAATAGCACTTCAGAGCGGTGGGGGAGAAAATGACCAAAGTTAATGGATCACTTATGCGAATAATGCCTAACATTGGTGGTCCGAGCGAAGCTATACGTCAGCTATTGTCCACAGTAACCAGCTCAATAATACTATACGCAGCACCAGTGTGGTATGGATCTAAACAGACCCATCAAAAATATATATTAGCAGCGTACCGACTTGTTTCTTTAAGAATAGCAAGTGCTTATCGGACGGTGTCCGACGACGCGATCCTAGTTCTAACCCGGAAAATCCCAGTGGAATTACTGGCAAGCGAAATGGCCGATCTGTATAACACTAATATCGAGCGACCATCGGAAGAAGACAAGAAAAGAGCAAGGACACAAACAATAGCTAAGTGGCAAGAACGGTGGGAGGCCTCGAGTAAAGGGCGTTGGATTTTCACACTAGCTTGAAACGTAGCTCAATGGAATGAGAAGAAGCACGGCGAACTGAACTACCATCTCACGCAGATAATGAGTGGACATGGCGGTTTCAAAGAGTATTTATGGAAGCGTAGGATAGAGGAAGATCCTCATTGCCCAATGTGTACCACGGAGTTAGAAAACGCAGAAAACGTCATGTTCCACTGCACCCGCTTTCACGAAGAAAGACTCACCTTGCATGGAGTCTTTGGGGAGGAACCTACCACGAGAAATTTAGTATCACATATGTGCAACAGGAAAGAGTGCTGGACTGTAGTGAGCATTTATAGTAATGACACGTCTAATGGATGCTGAGAGGGAGCGCAGAGAAATGCGCATGCGAAGCAGTGGCGCTTAAATGGACACTCAGAGCAATAGCGGGAACCTGGACGCAGGGACAACAGTAGGCTCTTAAAAAATGAGAAATATGGAACGCCACCCTGAAGTAATGCGAAAGTGGTGCCGGGGTGGGCGACGGTTCCAGGACGGGGCTTTTTTAGTCTACGGACACACGGTTGCTGCGACGGCAGCAATTATGGTGCTTTAGGCATTTTTCAGCCTCCCCGCAAAAAAAAAAAAAGAAGACTTCTTCGATGTTCGACTAGAGCAGTCCGGCGCAAGTCAGTTGAGTAAAATTGGAAAGCCTTTATTATTTGAACACAAAAAAAATTAAGAAGAAATACAAAACTTCTGCAATAATTCTTTATAAATAAATTTTTTTAGAGACAAGTGAGTTAATTTTCGGAATTCTTTCAAAAAAGTTTAATACATATAAGTGAGATTGCTTTTGACTTTTCATAGTTTTTTTCTTTAAGGTACCTACTCACTGTCATATCTATTTCCATATATACGAACTCATATGAAGGATGAAGGTTTTGTACAGCTCATGCAAACCAATTAGTTATTTGGATATTAATTCCCAGTAACGAACGTGCGAACAAACCAACATACAATTTGGCACTAATACAATAAATGAGACACTATTTGACAGGAAATTTGTAGAGTTAAGTCAATAGTGATGACAATTTCGTTGTACTTTTTAGTTTCTTTTTTTTTTTTTCATATAATAATTGTCGTAAATTGAAGAGAAAATAGCACAAAAGTACTATATGTATGATTTCGTTAAGGTTAGTACCATTTTTCATTGTTGTTCATATAAACGAAGTGATCGTGCTTATGGATACACCCATACATATGTATGCATCTAGTTGTTTAAAGCAAAGCGAAAATGATAATGAAATATTAAAAAAAAAAATAAAATAATAAAAAACAAGTAAGGAAGGCTAATTTCGGGTGTAACCGAACATTATATACTCAGCTGAGAGCTTTGGAGACAAAATAAGGGAAAATCACCATGTAGGAAAATGAACCTAGGGTAACCCTGGAATGTGTTTGTATGACATGTGCATCAAATGGAAGGTATTAAAAAGTATTTTAAAAGGGGGTGGGCCATAGTTCTACAGGTGGACCAGGGGTGACTCTAGAATGCGTGTGTATGATATGGGTATCAAAATAAAAGTATTAATGAGGGTTTTAAAAGGGAGTGGCCTTAGTTGTATATGTGAAGGCGTTTTCGAGATATCGACGAAAATGTGGACCAGGCTGACCCAGAACATCATTTGCCGGATACCACTAATTTATTTGTATATGTAATACCACGAACAGTATTCCTGCCAAGATTCCAAGGGTTTTTTATTTCGCCCTGCAGAACTTTTTCATTTTCTTCTACTTAATATCAGGCATGCTTAACGAACGAAACGATATCATTTCGTTACGATAATCAACGTTAATAAACGAAACGAAGTCATTTCGTTTCGTTTATTAACGTTAAGAACGTCAAATTAACGTTAATTTGACGATCTTAACGTTAATAAACGAAACGAAGTGACTTCGTTTCGTTTATTAGCGTTGATTATCGTAACGAAATGATATCGTTTCGTTCGTTAAGCATGCCTGCTTAATATGGTAGGTGTCACACTCATTTTACAAAGTTTTTTTCTAAAGTTATAGTTTGCGTCAATAAACCAATCCAAATACCATGTTTCATCCCTTTTTTCGTATTTGGTATAGAATTATGGCATTTTCTTCATTTTTCGTAATTTTGGATTTCGAAAAAGTGGACGCGATTATAGTCGGATTTCGGCCATTTTTTGTACCAAGATAAAGTGAGTTCAGATAAGTACGTGAACTAAGTTTAGTAAAGATATATCGGGTTTTGCTCAAGTTATCGTGTTAACGGCCGAGGGGAAGGACAGACTGTCGACTGTGTATAAAAACTGGGCATGGCTTCTACCGATTTCGCCCATTTTCACAGAAAACAGTTACTGTCATAGAATCTATGCCCCTAGCAAATTTCAGAAGGATTGGTAAATTTTTGTTCGACTTGTGGCATTAAAAGTATTCTAGACAAACTAAATGAAAAAGGGCGGAGCCACGCCCATTTTGAAATTTTCTTTTATTTTTGCATTTTGTTGCACCATATCATTACTGGAGTTGTATGTTGACATAATTTACTTATATACTGTAAAGATATTAAATTTTTTGTTAAAATTTGACTTTAAAAAAATTTTTTTTTAAAAGTGGGCGTGTTCTTCATCCGATTTTTCTAATTTTTATTTAGCACATATATAGTAATAGTAGTAACGTTTCTGCCAAATTTCATCATGATATCTTCAATGACTGCCAAATTACAGCTTGCAAAACTTTGAAATTACCTGTTTTTAAAAGTGGGCGGTGCCACGCCCATTGTCCAAAATTTTACCATTTTTCTATTCTGCGTCATAAGTTCAACTAACTTACCAAGTTTCATCGCTTAATCCATGTTTGGCAATGAATTAACGCATTTTTCGGTTTTTAGAAATTTTCGATATCGAAAAAGGGGGCGTGGTTATAGTCCGATATCGTTAATTTAAAATAGTGATCTGAGATGAGTGCCCAGGAACCTACGTACCAAATTTCATCAAGATACCTCAAAATTTACTCAAATTATCGTGTTAACGGACAGACGGACGGACGGACATGGCTCAATCAAATTTTTTTTCGATACTGATGATTTTGATATATGGAAGTCTATATCTATCTCGATTCCTTTATACCTGTACAACCAACCGTTATCCAATCAAAGTTAATATACTCTGTGAGCTCTGCTCAACTGAGTATAAAAATGTTAAGTTAAACGGTTTTATTGAAAACAATACTTACATGAAGTAATAATAATACGAAAAGCTAGAAAATAATTAGGTAGGTCCTAGGTACTAGTCATCACACTCCTCATCAATCTAGGGCGTTGATCAGACAATTAAATAAAAGCGTTGGACGCGTAAAATTTCTATTGATAGTTATAAGTAAGACCAACTGAACCTTAATCAGGTTCGCCTCAGCGCCCTAGATTGATGAGGAGTGAGATGACTAGTACCTACACTCAAAGAAAAACGCCGTTCTAAAATCCAGCACCACCGGACTCAACTCAAGCTTTTCATGTTCTTACTTTTTTGTTCTTGAAAAACGAACGACCTGTTCTTAAAACAACAACCTTGTTCTTGAACTGACAACCATGTTCTTGAAAATAGAACGACTGGTCTTAAAATATGAACAAATGTTCTATTAATAAGAAAAATTTTCTTAAATTAAGTTCAAGAAAAAAGAAACGGTATAATTCGTGTGCACCAAAATGTTAAATACAACATTTGACACAGGCTATCAAGCAGTTGTAGTGGCCCAGCGGCTACGATGCTGCGGTTGCAATCGTGTGGCGCAAGTTCGATCGCTGCCAAGCTCTGAATTTTTTAAAACAATTTTTTTTTGTTCTATTTTTTTAACTCTTATTTTTCGTTCAGTTCCATTCACATATCCACAAGTAATTCTCAAACTTGTTATGAAATGTTTTAAGTATATATGCAGATTACATCTTTAAATAAGAATAATTTCTCAATAAGAGAAATGTATGAGAAAATGCTTATTATGCATTAGTGATGGACGATATGGCGATTTTGAACTATCAGTGAAAATAGATATGGCTATTTTTGAATATCGGCTATTTTTTATAGCTATAGCGATCGCTTTATTTCAACAAGCGATTCCATACAGAAGAGCGATTTTGAGCTATCAGTGAATATAGGTATGGCTATTTTTTACAGCTATGGCTATTTTTTAAAGCTATGGCGATCGCTTTAATTTATCTTTAATAAGCGAATCTGCAATTATTTGTATACTTGTATATAAAAAATGAATGTTTAAGTCTTTTTACCAGAGTAGATTGAATGTTATACATTAATTTATACTAAATTAAATTTTATTAGAATATATGAACCAAAATTGGAATAAAAAGAAAAAAGTATGTACCTTTAATTGTAAACTAATGTAATGTGAAATTCTAATTTTCTGAGATGTTATGATATATATTATTAACTGGCTGACGACAATATGTTCAGACTCGTATTACACTCAATGAGATGAAACTAGCTGAAATAAATGTATATGCATCTTTGTTTTATAAATTTTGTTAATTGAAAATGCTTTGATTTTTAAATGTAAGATGAATCAACCCGAAATAAATCTGTATATATAACACCATAAAAACATGATTTATTTACTATATTATACTACACCGATGTATTCAGAAATACTCCGTATGAATTTATTCTGAAAGTTGTATTTGGCTGCATAAATTTGTACAGTAAAGTGAATCAATTTTTAATGAAAAATACAGAGGAAAAATATAGCAAATTCTTCAAACTATTACAAAAATATTCTTTAGCAGAAAATTAGCCACCCACTGCAGTGCCCTAGAAATTAGCCGGAGAATTCAACCATATACAAACCATATGACAAATCTAGAATTGCATTCTCCCAAAAACGTTAAATTTTGAGTTAATCTGTTTACAATAAGACGAGTGATATATGTTTCTATAATTTTTTTATTTTACCATCAAAAACACAAATTTTATAAAACTGTTAACGGCTACTGCCTAGAAGTATGAACTTATGAATAACACAGGCAATCAATCTTAGGCCAAGTCTAAAGACCCGTGTCTATTTGGCGTCACATAGTGTAATTAAAAACAAAAAAATTCAGTCATTCCATTTCTTTTATACATTTCATGAAATTAAAGGTTTAAAATTAACTTATATTGCTTGTTTAATATTTTGACAAATATTAATTATTTTATTATAAATACTTAAATATAAAATCAAAATATAACGAATTTTATATTTTATGATTGGCGTTTAAAAAGATAAGCATTTTAGCCTTTTCATCATCTAAGCGCATTCTTCTCTCGCTTAAAATAAGGCCGGCTTGAGAAAAAAGTCTTTCACAGGGAACCGATGTTCCTAAACACCCCAACTTTTCGCGAGCTATAGGAGATAGATTGGGATACTTGTAATTGTTTTTCTGCCACCATAAAAAAGGATCAGCTTTTCGTGCAATTACAGTTTCTTCTATATACCTCTGCGCTTCGATAATTGCTCTTGAATGAGTTGTGCCTTGCGGTCTCTTTGATCTTTGCATTGATTATTTTTGAGTTCGATCTTTCGCTTGTTTGTAAAAATTACCCAAACCACGTGGCTGCTTTTCTAGCCGACTTCACAATGTCGTCGTTCTAGTTGTTGCACAAGTTTGCTTTGTTCCGTTCGCTGTTTCGGAAAGTAAAGCACACAGATGAGCAATGATGAACGATATCTCACTATCGATGATTGCATCGCTGCTATTAGTATTAGAATTTCATGCTGAAGGAAAATCGCCAATCGCTGTAATCGCTATAATCGCTATTGGCGATATTCTGCCAGAGGTGATTGTCATTCAAAAGAATCGAATGAAGGAAAATAGCCAATCACTGATATATTTGGATTGCAATAGCCATAGCTATTAGCGATTTGTCAATAGCGGCGATGCAATCACCAATAGCGAAATATCGGGTCATCACTATTATGCATTTTTTCTTAAACTTTTGAATTTTAATAAAAATTTTTTTGTTGTAAATATTCTTTATTTATGACAAAAATATTATTATTAATAAAAATTAAATAAATATATTTAAAAAATACTCTCCCTCCCACCAAAGATCAAGCACGAACCGTTCTTAAATTGAGACCGAAAAATGTTAAATCGGCCCCAAATCGTTCTCGAAGCGTGAGAACGAAAAATCCTAAATGAAGCCCAAGTAGTGCTTGAAATGAGCACAGAAGGTTCACACATCAATACCAAAGTGGTCATAAAATACGAACGGTGTGCTTGGAAAAACTGTTCTTAAAACAAGCCCATCGGTCACAAGTTAAGAAAAAACGTACTTAACAGACTTTTGTCAACGAATGTTCTTAATTTTGAACTTGTTTCGTTCGTTTTAGAACGATTTTTTCTCTTATCAAAAAGTTACTGATTTCTAAAAGTTATAGATTTTTCATCGAAAATTATAGATTTTTTATCAAAAAGTTATCAATTTGCTATCGATTTTCTATCCATGTTACCAATTCGTCATTGGCGTTTTATCGATTTGTTATCGACGACTCGTTGGCTTGTTGTGAAGCAGATACCGATAAAACTTGAATATAAAATCGATTACAAATAGGGGACATAACGAAATTTCCTTTATACATATGCCCTCAAAAAGGCCAGCCACAGAATTGATTAGAAATAACGTGATTCACAAAATTGATTATTCGCTAACAGTATAAGTCAATATGAGAATGAAAAAGTCCCTCCCTTGGTCTTGGACCAAGGTCAATATAATCTTCGTTCCAAAAGCCAATAGCAGCTCTCACGTATCACCTAACGATTTCAGAGCAATCATTCTTGCGTCGTTTCTCCCAAAAAGGTTGGAGTGGGTTACTTATCTGTACATACGAGACAGGATTCCTCGAAAGTTATTGTCGGCATCAGAGAATGCCCATTGTAAGGGCTGGTCGTTGTAAACGGCTGTATACTCGATTGTACAGCTAGGGGCTCCTAGGGCACATATAATTTGCTCTGAGCTACTTTCCTCACATCGTAAGAGCATTTAACAATACCCTGGCATCCAAAATACTTTGGTTGACCTAAGAGTCGAGGGTACTCTGATTAAATTCATTAAAAAATTTCTCTCCATAAATATGTCATAACAGAGTGGCCAAAATTGAGAGAAAGGTATGCAGAATAAACGTCGAAGGGATGGTTCTATCCTCACAACTCTGGGCTGTGACACTAAACGAACTTCTGGTAGAGCTTGAAGGCAGTGGATGCGACTGGTGGCGAACACGGGAAACCTGACAGCACTTGCCAGGGTAAATTTCTGGACACCCTGCGCTATATTTTGCAGAGCTATCTGTGACTGTCTCATGGTGACTAGGATTGGCAATCGACCCTGGCAAAACGGAACTTTTTATGATATTCCCGGCTTTCAGTATACTCTCGATTGGGGGAGTACCGCTGACTTTTTCTACTAGGGTTAAATTAGCAGGATTGGGCCATCGGTAAAAACTGGGAACTCTTGTCAAGGGTAGTAAACTCGCTTTATGAGATGATAGTCAAACCAATTCTTGTCTATTAGGTAATGATCTGGTGGAACGCACGTAATACGAAGAGTAGTTCGAAAATGTTAATGTTAGTACAACGGACAACGGACAACGCTGATATCACCAGCGCCCTTATAACAACACATACCATGGCATTGAATGTCATGCTGAATATACATCCTATTGATATTGCGGCAAAGCGCCTGCGGTTCGTTCGCTCATCCCCATTTGCGACATGGGCTATAGGCTTTTTCAGTTCGGGCATTCCAGAATTATAATCAAAATTTTATTTTATCCCAGAAAAGGCAGGCTATTGCTTGCCAAAAACTGTCGAAGGTGAAAGCTGCAGAACAGTGATCCCCTCGAGAAAGGACTATAGGGAAAGGCACTTATCTGGGAGCGGTGGACTGGTTAAAGGATGGGTCGACGTTGGACGGAAAGGATGAAGGCGCGTTTTTTTTTCAGTAGCTCCATATAAGCCGCAAGTTTAAGTTTGCGCATCTTTCAAACGAAATTTCCCACGATTAAGGACAGACCGGATGGGATGCTGTTCAACTGCGATGCGATCGAGGGTGGTGTGGGAAAACTTGACCTCGCTTGCGATTGCGTCAAACTATGTACATATCCAAAGATCAGAAGGACGTGAGAAATCAAATTTTGACTAACTAAAAAAGCGTTTATGTGGATGTTCCATATATAAATTTTACCATTGAAGCATTAATTAAAGCAAAATTAAAACAATATTAATTGTTGTTTTTGCCTAGTTAAACGCTTCAAGTTACGACTACACACTGAGCGTTGTTATTGCTTTGTATACCCAGCGGCGTCATCTACTCCACGCGTCAAACCGACGCTATGAGAATATGCCGAGCTATGTTGAAAAAATATTAGAATAAACAAATGAGCGGAAGAAGAATTGCATTGTTATAAGAAAATATTTTGGAGCATATTGCAGCTTTTAATTGTTTATTTTCAATTCTTTTTTTTTTAATATTTTAATTGCATTTCGAATTCATATTGAAATTTTCTCATGTTCCCACTTCTCTCTCAGCTGAAAGGTATTATAGCTTGGCTGTAATTAATGATTTTGTGAAAATCTCTTTTTTGTTGTTATGTACAAAAACTGTAATAAGAGCAAGTCAAAGACTTATTTCCCACGAATTAATTAATAAGCAAACTTAAATTAAGTAGGTTTCGTAGTTTAAACGGCGAAAGTACTAATGTTAAATACAGTTTAATTTTAGCCAGTACTTTAAAACTGTACCCTATTATGAAATCAGTGGCTGATCCACGGGGGGCTACTGGGTGAAGCTGGAATATGTATGTGTAAACTCGAGTAAATTTCCAGAAGAGATTTTAAGCCTATTTCTCTTCCAATTTACGTCGTGCTCCATTTGATTTTTCCTACAAATTTGTGGGACTGATCCTACATGTTTTACGCCGACTCCGAACGATAATTGCAAGAGAGATGAATTTTCACTGCGAAATTTTTCATGGCAGAAATATATTCGAAATCACTACAGAGGGGCGACACTGCTTAGAAAAAGTTTTCTAATTGAGAAAACTTGTTTCCAAACTTTGAAGTTGCTTTGCTCGTGGCTTGAACTCAGGATTTTTGGAGGAGGCGGAGCACGCTTATATCGTAGTATAGGGGAAATCGAAAAGTAAACAGCAACGTGTCCCGTAAACACAATATATTGTTACGAATATTAGCAACACCAAGGGATACTGTCACCTCTAAGCCGATGCTAAGCAGTGACTGTATGCACATCAATAATTCAATCATTATTTGTACACATATGTACGTACACGCAGCGGAGAAGCAACGCACAAACACATGCAGATATCTTATCTGAGATATACAATTATAATTATGAAAGTGTCGCTCACAAATACACGCGCATATGAGAGCTATTACACGTACTCGCAAAAATCGCGAGTACTCCATGCATATGGACCAACCGAGTACTCCAAAATTAACCACAATTCATGCAAAAAATATGGTCCAATTAACATTGCGATGTCCTAGGACTGGACCATATACTCCAGCTTCGCATTACATCAGAGTAATCCATGGAGTACCCACAGTCCAATAAACATCGTGTAGTGATTACAATCGTTAAAAACGAGCAATGATCGGCTTACAATGTGTTCGTGTAGAAACATGAGTTGGTCCATGATAATGGTAAGTACTCCAGTGGACTACATGATCCAACGATTTTTGCAGGGTATAATTATATAGCAGTAACTAAGTAAATTCTGGAGGCGCCTAGAAAATGCAACGAGGAAATCAGAGAGTATAAAAGGCAGCAACAGTAGAGGCGCTACAATCAGTTGGATTTAAGACGCTATCTAGCGAGCAATAGCAGTATTATTTTGAAAATCAGTTTCGATTAAGCACGCTATCTGTCGAGAAATAGTAGTGTTATTTTGAAAGCACTTGAATAAAGGCCATTTTGCATTATTAAATATTGGAGTTATTTATTCAACAGTTTAGTGATTCGAACTTAGCAGAAGGTTGCAAATAAGAGGATTTGCAGTAAATTCGTTACAATATATATTTCAATTTGTTTTTTTTTCAAATAAACGCATTTAAATTGTCTTTGTTATTTTAACAAACCTTGATGCAACTACCACCAAATGTATTTTTTGTTTTTTTTTTGTTTTTAACATTAATAGTTTTGCTGAAGTTTCACCTGACTGACTTGTGTCCCGTACAAACGTATGTTTTTTTGCGATTTTTCACACACATATGTTTACAGATTTTTCAAGAGCAGGTTTCTCTTTTTATTTACAATCGTAATGCACTAAAAACTTTGTCTGAAAAAGTTATGGTTTTCCTTAAGTTAAGGTCTAAAAATGAAAAAAAATGTGTTCGATTTGTCCCGTACCTACCGTGGAATGCTCCAGTACCAATTATTGTGAAGATCGGGTTTAACATTATCAATATCGCTGGGTTCTTCAAGGCTGCCTCCGTTTAAGAAGACGTAGACGACTACCCACTAGAGTCTGAGCACTCCCTGAACATTGGTTACCAGATCACCTTTTTCGTTCTGGCAGAAATTTGACTTGGGTTTGAAACCGTCTGTCTTTCGCCGAATTTTCGGAAATATTTTAAATTTTTTTCATACTTTGTGCCGTATTTTTCGATGCGATGATAGCCATGTAGCTTTATGGATACTTAAATATTTGAACTTTGAGCTGGATATGATAATATTTCGGGAAATAGCGAATTCGATCGTCCTCACTCCATTTATTATTATCTGAAATTGCTGTGTAAATATATATTTATGAACAATATACATGTTTTCATCGCAAAATACATGGAAAGAAGCTGTAGAGTGTACATGTGTGTCTTGTATGTGTGTACTATATGTTTATTTTTCATTTTTATAGAAAGTGGGCATAGTAATCAACCGATTTTGTAATTCTTCTCTAGGGCAATTCTATCTTCAATTGTTTTTGAAGTCGATGTAAAGATTTTTAAAAGATTCGAGGGGCCTTAGTAGGCATCACCACGCGCTTTTTTCAAGATTCTCAAATACAGTTTTTAAGTCAATCTTGCGAAATTGATCATATAAAATTTTAGCAGTGTAGCCTTATAAATGACGGAAGTATCTCGTAAAGGATTGAATTATCACAGAATTTTATTTCTTTTGGAAAGAATTTTATATTTTTCATAGGAGTGTTAGTCGTGGTCAGAAGAAGTAGTGTGTTGAATTTCATTACAATACATTTCTTTAAATGACAGTTATTGCAAAAAACGTGCGATGATGACCCCACGGACAAATACGCTGACAAAGAGACCGATGAATGGATGACCAATGCTAACATAAACTTTTTTTTCGGTTGACTTAAGGAGGATATAAAAAAGCCGCTTGGCGCTACCACCGATTAAGTCGATAGTGGCTACCGAAAAATCGGATTTATTTCAGCAGTCCCGGGATAGGGAGAAGCATACATTTATATAGGGTCCCGGGGAATATTGGAATAGATAAAAAGGCAAAAGCGGATGAACTAGCTATAAAAGGCGCGTCTCCCGAAACTTACTCCGTAGACGTCCCAATTAGATTGGGCGAGATTAAGAATAGGCAAGAGTTGCACATGATTTACCAAGCGGAAAAGGCGTGAACCCAAGCGCGCAGCTGTAAAGTATGGAAGAGCATGTGTAGGTATTACAACCTTAAACTAACAAAGTTAGATACTTCTATCATTAAAAAGATAGGACTGTAGACTCATGACGGGTATTCTGACGGGACACTGCCTTCTGGCGTCAAATGCCTTTATATTAAGATTGGTCAGTGATAGCAAATGTGTTCATCAGTCCCAAATACACTGAGCCAAAAAGTGCATTGTAAAAACAAGAACGCGACATATTAATTCAATAACTTTCAACTTAGGGGAAAAATAATATTAAAATACATGAATTTAACAATTTTCAACTTTGATTTGATTGTATTTATTAATTGTTTCGAAAATAATATTGAAATAACTTTATTTTAATGTTGCACCATATTATTTTAAGAATTTTTTGATATTGATTCTAACGCTAAGTTGAAAAATTTTTAAATCTATATTGCACAACATTAAATCAATATTGAGACAACATGGATCAATGACGTTAAAATTGCAAAGCATTGAATAAATAAGAAAAATTTTTAAATCAATATGGCAACATTTTAAATCAATCAGCTGAATCGTTCTTTGTTGCAAATTAAAACACGTGCTTTTAAAAAATGTCTATTAAATTAAATTTAAAAGACGGCATTTTATTCACCAAAAATGGTGAAATTGTGACAATAATGCAAGATCAAGGTGCAATTGTTGAAGAATTTGCACTAGAAAATGTGAATTTCAGTGAAAGTGACCAAAATACTGTGTCCATCGATGAAGCCAATGACGAAGAAGATAGAAAAAAGCTGATCGAATGGCTGAAAGATCATGCATTATGAAAAGTTTACCTTCAAAGCAAGTTTATCTATTATTATTAATATTAAAAAATTCTAATGTTAAATATGTATATATATGTAAGTGTAGATGCGTAGGTAACTCTTGAAAGCCTTCAGTATTTAGACAAGGATGACATAAAGGAGGCTATTCCACCGATTGTCCTGCGGGCAAAGTTTCGCAGCAAGCTCATTGCATGGAGAAAGACGAGGTAAGAAGTGCTTTGCAGCCTATCTCAAGCATTTTGAAATGATTTTTTCTTTGAAATTATTTTTAGTTTGGTATTGAATATGAAGAAGATTCCTTAAGGTCGGACTTTAGAAAATGAATGAAACAAAGCAGTCTTAATAGTCCATCTCCAGCGCCATCCCTTATTCTAGATATATGCAATGTCCATGGCTGTCTTAATAAAGTAATTAAAGCGCAACTTTTTGGTAAAAATTTTAGTTTTTTTGTCTACTATATTTGGGATTTATCAAGTCTTTTGCATGAAATGGAATCGAACCTATCATAAGATTTCAATCAGAAGAATTTGTTGATATTACCAAACAATGCTATTTCTCTAAAATGACTCAAACCTATGATATCGACCTGAAAATAATACAAATTGTTATGGACGTCTTTATAGTGGAATGAAATACAAAAAAAAAATATTATTTGTCCACCAACTTACATAGCAGCGCATTTAAGTTATATAAAATAAAAATGTGTTTGTATCAAAATAGCATAGCTTATATTTTATGTCAAGAAGTTTTCATAAATAAATTTTGTTCACATTTCCAATCGTATGAAATTGGATCTTTAAAGGAAAGTTTAGAAATAAAAACATTTTCAGAGTTAAATACTTCGCCTCTACATCTATATCCGCTATGCAATGGTAAAACATACACTCAGAGAAAAAATCGTTCTAAAACGAACGAAACAAGTTCAAAATTAAGAACATTCGTTGACAAAAGTCTGTTAAGTACGTTTTTTCTTAACTCGTGACCGATGGGCTTGTTTTAAGAACAGTTTTTCCAAGCACACCGTTCGTATTTTATGACCACTTTGGTATTGATGTGTGAATATTCTGTGCTCATTTCAAGCACTTCTTGGGCTTGATTTAAGAATTTTCGTTCTCACGCTTCGAGAACGATTTGTGGTCGATTTAACATTTTTCGGTCTCAATTAAAGAAAGGTTTTTTCTTGATCTTTGGTGGACGGGAGGGGGGGGGGGATGGCTTGGGAAGGTGATTTTCCCAATTAGTACTCATTTAATTATTTATTTTTATTAATAATAATTTTTTTGTAATTAATAAAAAATATTAACAACAAAAAAGTTATTATTAAAGACCAAAAGATGCAAAAACGCATAACATACATTTTTTTATGACTTTCTCTTATTGAGAATTTTTTCTTTTTATTGATGCAATCTGAATATATACTTGAAATATTTCATAACAAGTTTGAGAATTAGCTGTGCATATATGAGTGGAACTGAACGAAAAATAAGAGCTAAAAAAATAGAGTATAAAAAAATTGTTTTAAAAAACTTCAGAGTTTGACGGCGATCGAACTCGCGCCACACGATCGCAACCGCAGCATCGTAGCCGCTGGGCAACTACAACTGCTTGATAGCTTGTGTCAAATGTTGTATTTAACATTTTGGTGCACACGAATTATACCGTTTCTTTTTTCTTGAACTTAATTTAAGAACATTTTTCTCATTAATAGAACATTTGTTCATATTTTAAGACCAGCCGTTCTATTTTCAAGAACATGGTTGTCAGTTCAAGAACAAAGTTGTTGTTTTGAGAACAGGTCGTTCGTTTTTCAAGAACAAAAAAGTAAGAACATGAAAAGCTTGAATTGAGTCCGGTGGTGCTGGATTTTAGAACGGCGTTTTTCTCTGAGTGTATGTCAGACAAAAATATATAGCACAATTGTTACTTTGTATTTTCATGAAATCTTCTGAATTTTTGTTCTCTCTTGAAAATTATATTCAGACCAATTCTAAATATTCTCGCGGAATTTTGTTCTCGCGGATTTTTTTATTCCCGCGTAAAAATTCCTCCAATTCTGTTCTCCTAGGGAGAACAATAATTGGGGAACAGGAATTTCGAATTTTCGAAGTCAGCTGTTTTGTCAATTGAAATTTCGTTGCACATTTCTTATTTTGTTTAAAAGATTGAAAAGTTTAATTATTGTTGCAAATTTGTTGGAAATTGAGAAATAAAATATAAACAATGCACAGTATTAATTGCATTTCATGTGGTATTCACTGAAATTAGTAATGAATTGGTTCCACAGCAACATCAACAGCGGAACATAAGAAGAAGACGACCGCATAACACAAATCTGCCGGAGTTGCCTGCTTTCGTTCAGCAAAGCAATTTTCTGGCGGCCAAGTTGAGTTGAATTCCTACTTCTTCATATGCCAAAATCTATTTAAGCCTTATTAAAAAATCCTTGCACAATTTCTGGATGGCTGCATCAAATATGTATACCAAGAGCTCTACCATTGCTTATGATATACTTTTCGACTTAAAATAAATATTGTGGTTGTTGTTGTTGTTGTTGTTGTTGTTGTTGTATTAACAGTGAGAATATTGGGGTAGAATGTAAATACATATTTTAGCACAAGTTTGTACAAATAAGTGTTCTTTCTTAAAAGAACCAATTTCCTTTAACTATTTTGATGCATTCCCTTTAATTTAACTAGTGAAAAAACTCCTATGAAATGGTAGAGAAATCACCCTCTCCCTCACATTCATAATACCTACTTTTCTCCCATAACCGCTTTCCTCTTTTTCGAACATTGTTCAGAATAGGAGGAAAAAACTCACAAGGAATTTTTATTTAGAATACGAGGAATGGGAGAAGGGAAAAAACTCGCACGGAATTTTCGTTTAGAATTGGGCTGATTGTGTTTATATTTCACAAGAGTTTGGTAAGTGAAGCTCTTTAAATCGAAGAATACGAATAAAAAATGGTATGTGAATTGTACTGAAGGTTTCGTAAAGTCAGTAAAACCTTAAAGGGGGTAGTAAAGGAGGGGGAGAGGTCTACAATTTCGTAATTTAATACTAATAGCGTGCATTTTTAATTTAACAACGTTTTCATTTAATATTAATAATTGGCATTCTGAATTTAATATTGCTTCTGTTTTGCATCAACAATGCTCACTATTAATTTAATAATTCTTTCATCTTAATTCAATAAGACGACAACTCAATTCGATAAGAATCAAATATTAAATCAATGCCGAAAAATATTAAATATGTTGAATATTGCGCAACATTAAAATAAAGTTGTTCTATATTATTTAATAATTTGGGAAAAATTTAAACAACGTGACATCAGGACGGACAAGGCGACAGCTGTTTCGATTATACCTTGTAAATCTCTTCAAAGCCTTTTCTCCCGGGAGTGGGAGTCGAATTCGCACTCCTACGATAGTTGAAATGGTTGTAAATGGTTGTTCTATATTGAAATAAGAATTTTCGACATTACTAGACTTTCGTTAATGTCTCTTATTGAATCAATATCGTTTTTTTAGATTTTAAGTTGCCTTTTCTCTGGGTGTAGTGTCCTTTATTTATTCCAAACAATCTCACTTTCTTTCTATAAGTCTCATTGCCCCCACTGGAACTCCTATTGATCGAAAAAGAAATAAATTCGAAATTATGACTTTATACCTTAACTCTGTCTTCTTTATATTCTAATAAAAGATCGCAGCTCAGATATTGATATACTATCACGTTTGAAAATGTTGTATCGACATTCCACAACTTTTACTTCAGCTACAGATATAGGATGTCTATATGAATTGCCGAACGGATTACCCAATTTTCGAAACTCATAATAGCTTATATTGTTACTAATATGAATTTTTTTTCGTATATTAAGAAGTTTCTTTTTCCGGAAGGTGCCGGGTTTTCCGGCACTGGTTTCATTCCTGAGAGAGGCTCCTGGAAGTATGGCTGTTGTAAACTAGTTGTCTAGAGCAAAGCACTATAGTCCATATACTTTTTTGATTCCAACTCACCAAATCATCCATTTGGTTAGTTTTAGTAAATACTGAAACATTCTTCTAGATGAAAATAGCCCTTTCATTCCAAGGCGTTAAAATATATAGAAAATCCAATAAAAATCCATCTAATAGCTGGTGGAAAACTTTATCTCTGCAACCAAAGGTGCCTTTCTATTATCTATAGAGCAAGGAGAAGCTATTTATTTACGGGTTGGAAGCTCTACATGGCGGGGTTGGGGATATATGGATCGGACGTAAGAAAAGCCAAGATAGATTCGTAAAAAAGTTTCTGCGAAACCGAGAATGATTGCAACAAATCTGCGAAGCTCAGAAATTTCTCTCAAGTATTCCTGCCCTGACTTATCTTGTTTGGTTGATTTTCCGACAGGGTGGACAAATGATGTATATTGGAACGATTTTCCGTCATCCCTTGTCAAATTTGGTTTTGAGACAAACCGGTTTAGGCGTTGTGCCATCATCAGTGTCGATTTTCGTTCTCTTCGATCACACGCGGATCAGCATTCCCTCCTTGATATACATAGATATCTACATACCTATATATTCGTAATAATATTTAATTCTAAGGCAATGAAAAATAACATACTTAAATATACCAAAGCAAAAAGTTTATTAACATCCTGAAAATATAATTTCAATGTGGCTATAAAATTGCAACCAACAACAACACGTTTCGTCTCTTCCTTCGTTGTGAGTGATCTTCAACCGCAACACGGCTAATGACCTTAATCGTTAATCTCTGCCATAAAAATTTTGATTGAATGCGCGCCAAATATATCAAGTCTTCAATTTAATTTCATTTTTTAATAACCCACAGGCAGCGGCGTGAACGGTCAAACGAAGCGCGCGATCAGTTGTGGATCATTAAATTTAGATCTGTGGCTCAGAGAGTCAGCTATGGTAGGTAGGCTTCGATGTTGGCGGTGATTTGATTTGGAAGGTATGAGAGTACATCACTTACGCGTCATGACGATTGCAATGCTTGCTGGTGCATCATGAAGGTAATGGAGAGGGGGGAGTGAAACCGTTTTGATTTATGACACTGCTGTGAGGGAAATAAACGCCACCAATTCTCATGTATGTACATATGAATATGTAAATATGTGTGGGTAAATATATTTCGTAAAGGCAAATCCCTGCGTATTCGCGGAGTTACTCGTTGCACTTCTAGGGGGTGTAAACCAAATGCAGCAAAAGAAATTAAACGATTTTTATAATTAAAATATACATAAATGTGTATGAGCGTTTATTTTGCATCGCTAAGTACTGGCAGGCTACATATAAATTTATTCAAAACTCAATTTCAATTTTAGCACAGCAAACAAAACTTTTTTCTGCAATTTGTATTAAATTTAATTTATTTTCAGTAAGAACTTTTAGTGCAAACAATTTCGCATTCGACGCACTGTTCCTTTTTATTATTTTTTAGTTTCTTGCGGCACAGTGGCTAGGAAAGGAAAAACGTAGCCACGATGTTGGGTTTGTGATGGGAAACGTACTTCGTCGCTAAGTACTGTCTGTCGTTCACGGCTGTGAAGTAGCATACCTTTGCAATCGCTGTCGAGGAACCTCGTCTCAACATAACGCTTATCTGCGTCAACAGAGGATGCGGCCCAAGGGGATGAGCACTATTTTTACGATAAACACGAAAGGCATACGATCGCTACTCTCCCTCCTCAAAGTAATGAAGTGTAGGCAAGAAATAGGTCTTTGGTACTACATTCAGAAAATAAAGTCGCCACTATGCAACACCTCTAAATGAATTGAGGTTGATTGAATACAACGCAAAGTTCGTCGTCGAACAGCATTTCACGAGACAGACAGACAATTAATCCACTACTGCCCACTCAGAGCAAATCTTCAATCGAACGATGTAACCAAGCAGCGTGATCACATATCTTACACATTTTGTTTTGCCACCGGGAAGAAAAACGTCCATACGGCTTGACTGCGAGCAGTTTCATCTGCTGACTGATTTCGATAATTCCACCAGATAGTTTGGCGGATGAGGTAAAGATTTAACATCGAGTTCCTGACGAGTTCCTGCAGAAAAGAAAGATGCGACCTTAAGTTATGGAAGAAGGTGACGAATCCCATACCCAAATTCCTGTCTACGCAAAATATGCTCGGTCCCCTAGCTTTGATGAAGTGAGAATGACAATATTCCAGCAAAAAATTTCAATGCGTACTGAAACAATACAATTCCGGTGGACGTGGCGAGAAGTTGCCAATAGTATGCAAGTCTTGTTCAAAATATAATTCGACGAGTGCAAACCTCCGGATTGGAGGTTAACGATTTTAAGAACCCCTGTCCTTGAGTAAGTGTAAGTAATGTTTACGCAGAGGGTTATCCTTGAGGATTATACTAATTATGTCAGACATCCAGTTCTAAATTAATGAATGAGTTTTTCGAATCGGGTCGCCCCTCGGCAGTGATTTGACAAACACTCCAAGTCTATTACTGCCATGAAAAGTTTCTCAGTGAAAGTAAAATGCCATTCGGAGTCTGCGTAAAACATGTAGGTCCCGTCCCATCAATTTGTAGAAAAAAATAAAAGGAGTACGACGCAAATTGATAGAGAAGCTCAGCCTAAATCTCTTTGGAGGTGTATCGCGCCTGGTAATTCTTTTTAAGTTAAATCTATCCGATACACAAATCTGTCTCTTTTGTGAGCTGGAGAATGCCGCCGAAGGACTTGTCGCCGTGCTTTGGCACCCTCGTCACTGTTGACAGATATGAATTCGAATCTATGAAGTATTTCACTATTAGGTACCGTTAACAGCGAAAAAATGCCTGATGAGGTTGAACTGGCAACATAGACTGAATGTATCCACAGTGTTACCAGTATTTGTTTGACGAACAAACGTTAGAATCTCTATCAGGTGCCAGGACTTACTTGCTTACTTAATTGGCGCTTAACCGTCTAAACGGTTATGGCCGTCCAACAAGGCGCGCCAGTCGCTCCTTCGCTCCGCCAACCGGCACCAATTGGTCACACCAAGGGAGTTTAAATCGTTTTCCAGCTGGTCCTTCCAACGGAATGGGGGCCGCCCTCTACCTCTGCTTCCATAGGCGGGTTCCAATAGAAACACTTTCTTGGCCGGAGCATCATCTTTCATTCGCATAACATGGCCTAGCCAGCTCAGCCGCTGCGTTTTAATTCGCTGGACTATGTTGATGTCTGCGTATAGCTCGTACAGCTCATCATTAAATCTTCTTCGGTACTCGCCATCGCCAACGCGTAGAGGTCCATAAATCTTTCGCAGAACTTTTCTCTCGAACACTCCCAAAGCCGCTTCATCTGCTGTTGTCATGGTCTATGCTTCTGCCCCATATAGCAGGACGGGTACGATAAGTGACTTGTAGAGTATGATTTTCGTTCGCCGAGAGAGGACTTTACTTTTCAATTGCCTACCTAGTCCAAAGTAGCATTTATTGGCAAGATTGACACTTAGCTGGATTTCAGTGCTGATGTTGCTAGTTTTGATGCTGGTTCCCAAATAAACGAAGTCTTTTACTATTTCGAAATTATGGCTGCCAACAGTAGCGTGGTTGCCAAGGCACGTATGCGCTGACTCTTTGCTCGATGACAGCAGGTACTTCGTTTTGTCCTCATTCACCATCAAACCCATCTTTACCGCTTCTTTTTCCAGTTTGGAGTAAGCAGAACTAACAGCGCGGGTGTTTAGGCCGATGATATCAATGTCATCAGCATATGCCAGCAATTGCACGCTTTTATAGAATATTGTTCCAGTACGGTTAAGTTCTGTCAGGACTTATGTTATAGAATAAGTCCGTCTTCTTGGCAAATACAAGAAGTTTTCTAGGGCATAACAACTCTGCCGCCCCTAATAGCTGGAGCCTTGACCTGGCGAGCGCAGTACACGGACTAGATCGTGCCCAATCATTTCTTCCTGCAACTAAAAACGCCTAGATCGGCTATTACTGGCGGGGCCTAACTTGTAAGCATGTGACGCCAGAAGGCAGGGTTCTTTACGTATGCCCATCGTGAGCCTTAAGTATTCTCTGTTCAGAGGTATGAGCCACTTTGTGGGTCTAAAATTGTGGGATTTGCCCATGATCTTAGAAATGTTTGCAGCCCGCGGTTCTGTTCACGCCTTTCCTGCTTAATAGATCATACGCAACTCCTCTTTCCTTTTGATTTTCTCAAACGGATTTGGATGTCTACCGTCGATTCAGCAAGTGCTGCGCGGTATAGATGTATAGTCCAGCCTGAAGTTTTTCCTAATGCTTCTTTACATTCCTGGGGACTTATTGATGAAGTACTGTGTGAGGTTATTGCCTTAGTCGCCACCTGCTTATCAATCATGCGCGGTTCCAGAGATAGTCATATATTCTCGAGATAGACATTTATATGTAAAGATATATTTATATATGGGGTATTCCATCCAATTTCGACCAATTTTGAACCCGACCCCTTTAGAATTGGCTGAAAGTTTTTCTTCTTTTTCTAGCTTACGAAAGACGTTTTTCAGAATTTTTTCAAATTTTTTCATCCAACTCAAAAAAAGTTATGAATTTATTAAAAAACACCGTTTTTGTTTTCAAAATGCTATAACTTTTTCAAAAATTGACCGTTTGGGATCTTTTTTTTTTTTTGATTTGTTTTTAAATGTACTTTTCGGAAAAAATACAAAAAAATGTTTAAAGTTTTTTTTTGTAATTTTTCAGTTTTTCGAGATTTTTCGAATTTCGCCATTTTATTTATTTTTTTCTCATAAAAAACTTCAATCAATTCTGCAATCATCCCCACTAATTCCGGAGTGGGCCGATTTTTTTTTTTTTTATTTAATTGAAAAAAAAAACTTTAAAATTTTTTTTGTATTTTTTCCGAAAAGTACATTTAAAAACAAATTAAAAAAAAAGGATCCCAAACGGTCAATTTTTGAAAAAGTTATAGCATTTTGAAAACAAAAACAGTGTTTTTTTAAAAATTCATAATTTTTTTTGAGTTGGATGAAAAAATTTGAAAAAATTCTGAAAAACGTCTTTCGTAAGCTAGAAAAAGAAGAAAAACTTTCAGCCAATTCTTAAGGGGTCGGGTTCAAAATTGGTCGAAATGGGATGGAATACCCCATATATAATATGGTCTCACCTGACCCCAGCTGGCAACCCTTCTTAAAAATGCTCCTATTGAAATACTGACTCAACTACATTCAGTTTGATACCCATGTTGGCGTGTATCGTATAGTTAAAAAACTAGTTTTGAAGTAGGTAGCAACCGCGACAAGACATTCTTAGTGGCAATACCTTCCCAAATCGGTTAAACCGTTCCCAAACCCAAGGTTTGGTGACAACCGCAGGTGGCACCCCTATTTGAAAACATTTCTATTGCAATAAAGAGTAAAATAGCTTAAGTTTTATTCCCATATTGGCAAGTATCGTATAGTTTAAAAAAAAATTCAAATAGGTGGCACCGTTGTAACATCCTTAGTGAAAACACGCACACGGTGCCCTTTTCCAAACTTCTAAAAACCAATGTACAAAATTTTATTGATTCTCTTGGAAACATACTCACTCACAAACTTTCGCATTTACAATATATACTAGCATACCCGGCAGATGTTGTTCTGCCCAAACTTTGGTCTATCTGCATAGCTGTTAAGAAGTTTTTACCTTTTACTCTCCCCCTCCCCTTTTCCTTGTCATTTTATTCACTCCTCCCTTTGTCTTTCTTTTTCTCCGCGTCTCTTTCTCCCTCTCCACTTTTTCCCTCACATCTTTTCCGCTCCATTATTTATACCTATTTTTCCATCCGCGTCTAACCCTACCTTTTTCTCAGTCTCTTTCTCCTACCCTCTTTTCTCTTCTCTCTAGTACGTCTTATACTTCTCCATACCTTATTCCCAGTCCCAGTTCCAGTCGCAATCAGTCCCTCGTCCATTTCCCGGAAAAAAGTGTCTTAAATACTAATCTAGTCAAACGGCTACCTATATATCAAATTTCAGGCAAATCGTACTATGAATAGAGTTTGTTCGAATAGATCGGTTCCTAGTCCACTTCCCGGAAAGACACTTCACATTAAAGCTTAATTTTACTTTTAAGTATAGAAAAGTTTTGTTTTTAGACTTTTTCGGGAAAGTTTTTTAATTTCGCCGTGAGAACCATCCTCGTACTTCATGGAATATTCTAAAAAAGAATTAGCAATATCGCTACTTTAAAGCTCTCATCAACAGCTTTCATTTGATATCCATATTGTATAAACACACTCTATGGGTATTCAGATCCACATTTTGACTTATATATCGAGACCCTAGTCAACCATGGTTAGGAATACCACGTATTAAAGTACTCATAAGTAGTTCTCAGTTGATACCCATATTGTGCAAACACATTCTAGGGTTACCCGTGTCCACATTTTGGTCTATATCTCTCCCCTAGCCACCTAGCGAGATAAAATTATGCCTAGGGACTTCCGTGTCTAATCGGAATCGAAGCCTCGTCACATCCCTAATATATACATAGGTGCACATGCCTGCTTACTAATTCCATTCTGTCTTATAATTATTTTTAAGCAGAAATTTCTTATTCAGCTCCCTTACATTCATATAAAACTTATTTTTGTGCTTAATGGCTTTCTGTCAATCATTCTGTGTGTTGGTGTGTGATTGATTAAGTGACAAACAGTTGAAAAATAAACTAAATATGTATAATAACAAACAATAATGTGGTTTATTGCAGACGAAATATTAAAATGAGATCAGGAGGGTATACATACACATAAAACATATATACAGGGGCGTACCTAAGTAGGGGACGTTTGTTAGTGCCACGGAACATTCCATACCCAGCTATCTACTTGAAGGTTAGGTTAAAGTGGCTTCCCCCCAGAAATGTGAGAGACACAATTAGGCCGGCTGGCCCATTGTGATGCCACTGTGTGGGCTATAGCCCTTCCTCCTTTAGATGTGTAGGAATTTGCACCAATTTCACCTTCTGATGTAGCGTAGAATATTTTCGATTTCCGCAAAGCCAAATTCTGCTAAGCACTCGATGAAATACTTATTCAGATATATCATACGTATACTGGCCAGAGCAGGGCATCTACAGAGGAAGTGCTCGACGCTTTCTATCTCCTCTTCATCCCTGCACCTCCGACAAAAATCGTTGGTTGGAATTTCCATACGTTCGCCGTGTATTCCCCTTCAGGCAGTGGCCCGTTTGTATACCGATCAGTGTATGCAAGGAGAGACGGTTGAGGTTAATGAGGAACCTAGTTCGATTCTCATTTATGTGAGGCCAGGTTTGTTTGGACACCTCACATGTGGGTTCCAGCGTCCATCTGGAATTCGCCTTGTTTGTGAAAAATGATGTGAGCCAGTATTTGCACGCAACAAGAGGGGGAGTAATTTCCTTCAGCTGGTTTAGCTCTGTCTGTTCAGTAGCCTTCCTCGCTAGTTCATCGGCAGCGCAGTTCCCAGGTACACCTCTACTTGAAACGCTGTTGTTGTTTTTTCTTTGTATGGTGTGGTTAATAGTGTTAAAAGGCTCTGCAATAATACATATGTATATGATTCTATTTTCAACTCATTTTCTTTCAAAAGAAGCAAAAAGGATACAAAGGCTGCCGCCCCTAATGAACTTGAACGGTTAAAAATGCAATTTAATAGTTGAAGCTATGAAAAAAAATTTTTTTGCCAAATTTCGTTTGGATTGAGAGATTTTTGTTCGACTTATGACATTAAAAGCATTTTGGAAAGAGTAACAAAAAAGGGGCGGGTCACGCCCATTTTCAAAATTTCTTTAAGTTTTGTTCTTACCTCAACAATGCCACTACTGAGGTAGAATATCAATCAAATATAGTTAAATACCAAAGAGTTATTGCATACTTTGTTATGGTAAGATCTTTAGAAAGTGGGCGTGGTCTTTAGCCGATTTTGAATATCTTCACCAAATTTCATTAGCTTAGCTGTATTCTAAATTATCTAATTTTTTCGTCCCATTTCACAAATTTTCAATACCAGTCTATTCTGGGTCCAGATAAGTCCGTATACCGAATTTGGTGAAGATATCTCAATATTTGCTGAACTTATCGTGTTAGCGGACGGACGGACTGACGAACATGGTTTAATAAAATTTTTTTCGAACCCGATGATTTTGATATATGGAAGTCTATATCTATCTCGATTCCTTTACTTGTCCAACCAACAGTTATCCAATCAAAGCTATATTACCCTGTGTACAAGTACAGCTGGGTATAATAAGTGTAAATCGATGGGTGCATAAGCGTCTCCGAGTCTTTCTTTTTCTGAGATTCAGGCAACTGCAAAATATAATTTCCATAAAATTTTTATTCATAAAATAGTGGTTTATAAAGCTTTTTAAAATAACATTTCAATCCGAATTTCCAATTATAAAAGCTTTAAAAAGAATAAAGTTGTAGTAATTGGTGCCGTTTGTCGTATCGCTGTAGTCACATCCCTAACGTAATCAGCTGTTTATCGTTACGACGGCAAACCAAAACCAATTGGTTGGCTACGATACGGTTACGACCTTAGCGGCACCAATAAAACAGGCCGACAAGAAATTTGACCATAAAGCAGACTATTAGGACGGGTCGATTTGTGGGGAGGCAAAAAAAATCGCCCATTGCTCTATGAAAATCATATTCTAGGGATCAAAATAAGAAACTTTGCCGAAGGAACCATACCTCTAAAACGAATTCTGATGTCCCCCCCCCCCCCCCCCCCCCCCCCCCTTTGGGTCGTAGAGGCAAATTTTGAAAAATCCCACTTTGAAATGCTTACGTTTTTTCTTTTTGGAGTTTATTTTACTCTTTAGAAATTTATTTAGTCAGAACATATGTAAATGAAAAAATGAATTTTACTTAGTAATAGAAAAGAAATTTAAAAAAATTATTAGAAATTAGCGTTTTTACAACCCCTTTTAAAACCAAGGCATCACTGCGATGCATTTGCATGTCGTAAACATAGTTGTGTGGGTTTTTTATTCAACCGTTTTAAAATATGAAGGTATCACTGTGGCACAATTGCAGATCGTAAAATTGCTTGTGTTGTTTTTTTTAAGCCACCACAAGACACAGCACGTAGAATTGAAATTGCCGCTACCCAAAAGTTCGACCTAAAGAGGGGGGGGGGACATCAGAACTCGTTTTAGAGGTATGGTTCCTTCGGCAAAGTTTCTTATTTTGATCCCTAGAATATGATTTGCACAGAGCAATGAGCGATTTTTAAATCTACCCGCCCTACAGACCATACTTTCCTAAAGGTATTTGAGCAAACTCAACGCCATTCGTAAGAGAAAGACTTCTTCTTTAAGATGCTTTAAAAAAAAATAAAAAATCTGTCGTTTATATATAACCTCAAAAATAGGCAAAAACGGTGTTTTTGCACTTTTAGGTTAGGAGATCTCAAAATCCTGACGTGATAGAGCAATTCCGCGTCCAGATTTGAATTCAGCGCATCGAAACCTTTAAGAAAGTATAGTATGGTTAATGGTCAAAAAATCGGTCTCATTTTGTCGGCCTGTGTAATCGATTGCATTGATTCTCATAAGGTTGGTCAAATCAGCTGTTATAAGATTACCGATACGGTAACCGACAAAGCACCAATGTCTGCAGCTTAAGGTGGTAAGGATATACATACATACATATAAACTATTTAAGGTTGCTGATTTTGTATGTGATGGTCCCATTATATTTTGTTCTGGCTACGCCCATGTTGGCATGTATTTATGTACATATGTTTCTATATGCATTGATATGACATGTCGGAAGTGGCAACACCATGAAGCTGTCTAGGAAGGGGGAATCAATGAAATTAGAGAAACACAAACTCAACCTTAACTTGAGTAAGTGTAAAATATATACTAAGATCGTTAATAAGTGTAGGGCAGAAAGGGCGTATCTCACTTGTTCAATGTTTCACAGGAGAAAGATAAACTAATAAGTATAACTTCGCTTTATTCGAGGATTTGATATCCCAGTTTAAAAGGAAGATGTGTTCACTAGCGAAGCGCCAATCAAAATTATATTTTTCTAAGAAACGATATGCGATCTTCTCTGTGACAGTCCGATCCTTAGCGAAATATGTTATCAATGTCTTTTATCAGAACAATTCAGTATAATACAAGTATAAAAATACACAACAAATCAAGGATTAAGTTATGAAGATCTCGATCAGTCTAATTTGCTTGCATTAGGGTGGGTTCTGTGGAGCAGTCATATTTGTATGAGCAACCAGCTGCATGTATGCTTGGATTGTTGCTGAATAAGTCTTATGAACGAATAATAAATTTGCAGTAAGCCTGAAACACAGAGGGCTACGGTAAAACAAGATTTTTTTTTTTTTTTATACTTAGGAAAAAATTTTATAGTAGGTGGGTGATTCTCCGCAAGCTTACAGTTTTGTGTCTTTCCGAAATTTGAAATATACTAAAGCAATTTCTATGAATTAAATTATGTAATTGAGTTAAAATTATGTTTATTTTAAAGCTTCATAATGAATTTTTTTTTTCCTTTATTAACAACATTGATATACAATATATATACATACATCAATTTTCTCAAAAAATATAAAATTTTGTGCGAGAAGATAACGAATACATTTTTCTCATTTTGCATCAATCAGTTGTGGCAAGAGGAAATATTCCTAATTAGAGGAGAAAATAATTGGATTGTTCCATAAATATTTTAAGTATGTGGTTATATATATGTTTATATTCTAAAATTATAGTTAGAAAGTAGTAAATTTGTTACATATCGTTTAAATAGTAGAATGTTATTTATATTTTTTATATCTAACGGTAATTTATTGAATAATCTTATACCGTAGCTTCTAATAGATCTAGCGCATCTTTCAGTTCGAAAAAAGTGAGTCCTGATGTTCTGAGAGTTTCGTAAGTTATAATCAGTGCTTTCTACTGCTGTTAATTGTATATTGTGTTTTACTAAGTTGTTTTTTATCTTATATGTGACCATAATAGTTTGAAGAGCTGAATACTTTCGGATATCAAGCTTGTTTACATATAGATTGGATGTGCTAGTTGTACGCGGGAGTACAAGGATATTTTTTATTAATTTATTTTGTAGCCTTTGTAATTCACTTAATCTTTCTTCTGAACATCTATTCCAAATTGGGTTTAGATAATTTATTTTCGAGAGAAAGAGGGAATTGTATAGAAGCCATAGCTGCTTCTTTGGAATATTGTTACGGTTTCTATAAATGAAAAAGTTTAAAGGTATTACTTTCATTTTTATTTTTTGAATCTGTTCATTCCAATTCAAATTTTCGTCGAACCAAATACCCAGGTATTTTAATTTGTCTACTCTTGAAATAAAGTTACCGTTGTATATTATCCCAGGAAGTTCACTTTTATCAGGAATTTTTCTAAAATTGTTGAAAATGATAAAATTGGTTTTTGTCAAATTTATTTGCAGAAGGTTTCTGGCAAACCACTTTGAAATTTCTTGTAAATCTGCTTTAATATTACTGACTAATTCTTCCAAAGTATCTGTAGCATATAGGAAACTACCATCATCAGCATAGAACTGTGGAACTCCGTACAGACCGAGTTTCAATATATTATTTATATAGATTATAAATAATGTTGTAGCAAGTTTGGAACTTTGCGGTACCCCTACTTTTACCGATTTTAATGTACTTTTGATCTTTCCTACTTGCACAATTTGCTTCGTATCTAGGAGAAAGTTTTGGAAGAAGCTTATAGCAGTTTTGTCAAATTTAAGTTCATTGGGCTTTTGTACCAAGATGTTTAAGTTTACGGAGTCAAAGGTTTTACTCAGGTCTATCGCCAGCATAGCGACATATTTTTTTTATCTAAATTTTCATATATGAATTCGGTGCAGTTAATGCATGCCGATAATATATTGGATTTCTCTACAAATCCAAATTGATTTTTATCAATAATATTGTTGTCCCTCAGGAATGTTTTTAATCGTACTAGAACTATACTTTCAAAAATTTTGTCGATTGTACTAAGTTTTATTGACTTATCATCAGTTTTATGAAGTTATAGTCATAATACCCTACAAATATCACAACCGTGGCATGTCCACAACCACATTTTTCATAACAATTTAGGTTGTAACTTTTTTAATCTTTAATTACACGAGTAATAAACTGTCATTATATTAAATACTTGACTTAATCTGCAATATTAAATGTTGTTTTAATGATAGCATTTTTGTTTTCGCTTTGTAATTTGATTTTTAAAAGTGTCCATGAGTATTGGAGTAAAAATTGTTATTCAAATCGTTAGGTTGGTACTGCTTTATTGCACACTGGTTTGTGACATTGAGTGTGAATTTTGATCAGCAAGTGTTCCCGCATATTTCCATGTTAATGTTTGCGGTCTTAAAATAACTAATATCCATTTTTAAACACTGAAGAACTGGAAAAACGGTACGTATCAAAAAATCGTGTCACAACCATGGCACTTTTATCTTTGTAGCTTTAAGTTAAGTGCCGTCTATTGTACCATCTTTCTTTAAAGTTTCCTGACATAACCTTAAAATATTACGGAAAATCTTGCGAGTCATACATACTAGCTTTTTTTAATGAGCAACCGTGGCAGGTTTCAGTATTAAGAACAGAAATTAATAGCTGTAACTCGTCGACTTTGGGAACGTGTTTTAGCTATAGATACTCATAGAAAAATGATTGATAATATTTGAAAATCGAATATTTTTTTCTAAAATTTTGGGTTAGTAAAACTGAGAGCTCGCGGAGAATCGTCCAGTTGGAGCAGGGATCGGTATATTTAGGGACATTCGGAAAATCCATACAAAGCATGTGCTAGAAATTTGAAGCCTTGCACTAAGCCAAAGGCACCGTGATGAAAAAATTGCTGCTATGTAGGGCACGGGACGAGATTAAAAACAAAAAAATCATACGAGATAAGGAATCTAGAGATCGGGTTTTAAATAGCTTCACGGTGAGGTAGAGATTTGGAACTTTGAATACTACTAAAATGCAATATTGCGTATAAAGTAACTTCTATATTAGGCAGGGGTTGAGATATTTGAGGATATTTACAAAATACATACAGAGCAAGCGGAATCTTGCTTTCGATTTTGAGGCAACTAGTGATTGAGTAAAAACTTGACTTAGGGGACCTGACGTAAAAGGCAACTATAATCTAAATCACGTTTCTGGGTTGGCGCGAGTCCGAGGGCTTAGGTTAGGTTGAACTGGCCGGTCCGTGAGGACCTCACATAGACTGAATGAGTGCGTAGTGTTACCAGAAATTTGTTAATGACCAATATGAAAAACCCTATCAAAAACCAGGACCTTTCTAGGACCTATGCCATTTGCTGCTTCTAGATATAACAGCTGTATCACTCCTAATAGCTGGAGTTTTAGCCTGGCAAGAGCAGGGCATGAGCACAAAACTTGCTCAATCGCTTTCTCCGCCAACCCACACTTCGCACATCTGCTATCAGCCTAATTCAAAGGCATGTGACGCCAGAAGGCAGTTTCCAGTTAGAATACCCGTAATGATAGCACAATATCTTCGACATTTTGCAGCGCCGCGCGTGGGTCCACGCCTTTGCCGCTTGGTCGATCATATGCAGCTCTCGCCTTCTTTTAATCTCGACCAATCTAATTTGAATTTCTACGAAGCAAGCTTCGAGGGATGCGCCCTTTTTAGCTAATTCATCCGCTTTTTCATTCCCATCTATTCCCATATGCCCTGGGACCCTGGGCATGGGGTTTATAACGTAAAAATGTCTTCCAGTGAAAAATTTGCATATGTAAAGAGTCTAAGATAAAATATCTTTTTCTTGATAACGTCCACGCAACCGTTTAACGGACTATGATTTTAAGGACCACGATTTAAGGCATGTATGTATGTACTTGGTATGTTTGAGCCAGTCTTCCATGCTAATAGTGAAACGTGTTAGCCTTTCATGTGACGGGCGATATAAAAGTGTGCGAATGTACCTAAGTTTATGTATAAGCGAATATTATACAAATTATTATGATGTGCATTAAGGTGGGCCAAAAAAAATATATTTTTTTTTCGTTTGGTATATGAAAGTGTTCAGGACATCTAAAAAGATAGCCTGTAAGAATCTCACATTTTTAATTTTTTTTACTGCTTTTAAGGCACCACGAATTTTCCATACAAATATAGAATTTTCTAGATTTTATAAAAAGTTTAGCAGAGTCTAACCGTTATTACCCGAATCACGAGATATACAAATTCTTTTAGGAAATTGAACGACAAAAAAGGTCTAAAAACGTTTTTTACTTAGTTGACTCGTTTAGTCGTCAATCGAGGTTAGAGTTCAACCTCAAGTTGTATGTAAATGATTACATGCTGAAATTTGTGCAGGTTATCCTTTTGAATGCCCACTATAACAATAGGAAATGAAAACTATTTTTTTTTGCCCACCCTAGTGTGCAAGTTTATAAAACATATGTACATTTCTATGTCTGCATATCCATATATTTTTTGGCTCATGTGTAATTTTTTCGAAACATATATGGCTTCTTTCATTGTATTGCAATGAAAAATTATCCATTTTAATAATCTAAAATTACATAAAAAATCAATTGCTGTATTCTACTCAATACAATTTGTAGTTGATGGGGTCAATGAGCAACGCCGTTGAATTTGCAAACTGTGGGGGTATGTGGTTAACAGGGTCGCAAATAAAACATGCAACTCTTTCTATATTTTTTTACCCAAGTCCAGCATGTACGGTCAGATTCAGATGAGTTGTAGAACTGAATATATCGGACAGATTCAATAGATTGTTGTTTTAACCGCAGAACCCAGTGCGAGGTTTCTTCGATAATTCTCGAGGGTGCTTAGAGTCCTGTGATGTGAAAGCTTGGGACGACTGGCCATGAACGCTCATGTGAGATCGAAGGTTTTAGATCTTGCAGCCAGAACATTGCTGTTGTTGAAAGTGTGAAAATACTTACAGAAGGTGCCAAAAGGGGTTGAAAATCTCAAGAGAGATCATACTCAAAGTAAAGCTTTGCTAAATATGAGTAACGGATGGCTATTTTAAGTAGAATATATCACCCGGGTTTCATTCGCGAGTCATATAAAATTAATTATTATATTGAAGCTTAACCGCCTGGGTGACTTTGGTCATATCGTAATGGAGGTCTTTCACTTTTCTAGCCAAGGACCGACAACCAAAGATCTCACTGGAAAATATTAATGATTGTAGGGTTATGTCTTCAAAGATTTTACATTAATTTTTGTATGTTGAAATGTTTAAGTTAACTTAACCAGGAAGGTTGTAAATCTTTATTAATTTGAATACAGACGCACGTGAAAACAAAAATATGTATGTATTTATATATAGACAATATACATTGATATTTGTACCAACATCCAAACAAGATCAAGTGTGAAGAAAATAAAAATAGCAAGTAAAATCTCTAAAATAACAAACGCAGTTGTTCTTGTCCATTTGAATTTGACCAAAATAGCGCAGTTTGAATGCTTTCTGGTTTATTTATTATAAAAAATAACATTACGATCAACAACTGCAGTTTTTAGCCACGACAACCAACGGTACCTAAAGCAACTAACAACAATGGCTGATATCGACGAGTGGAATGAAGAACAACATCGCTGATGGAATCTATTCGAAGAGATAAATGTACACCAACACGTTGATTAATTAATCCGACACCTCATCACCATCAACATCCTCCAAATGTCGCCACAAAAGACAAAATTCTTTCCATTGTTCTTTTTTAAATAAACCCAACAAACATATTTGTTCAATCTCAATTTGAGTAGCATTTGAGAACTAACACTACTCCCAAATATCAAAAACTTGTTCTGCATATGAAGTAACCCTTGATATTGCTATGAAACTAAAAGTCTCATTTTTAAATAGGAATTTCTAAATTGAGAAAGTAAATTTTCACAAACCCATCTCAAGCATGACCGCATCGAAATAGAATTGAAATAATTGATATTGAGAAACAATATGGGAATGCATTACTCTCTTACACAAAAAATGAGTATGTCTTGGAAATGAGCTCATCAAGCCAATTAAACATATTTGCATATTTCATTATAAACCAGCTTCGTCCAATCTGATTTTCAACTCTTGCTATTAACGACCGCATTCTCTGCTCGTCAAAAGCCGATTGTATACTTGTGAAGGCCTACCGCAGTTTGACTTAAGCTGGGGACATTGGTGCTTTATCGGTAACCGTATCGGTAACCTTGTAACAGCTGATTCGACCAACCTTATGAGAATCAATACAATCGATTATTGGTGCCGCTAAGGTCGTAACCGTATCGTAGCCAACCAATTGGGTTTTGGTTTACCGTCGTAACGATAAACAGCTGATTACGTTAGGGATACGGATACAGCGATACGACATACGGCACCAATGACTCCGGCTTTAAAGGCAAATATTTTCAATTTCTCTAACCATTGAGAATTTTTCTACTGTTGCTTATTGGGAAACATAACCGGATGGACATGGGATCGAGATTCGTTTATCAAATGTTTCTCAACTCGTATTCAAGTTTAAAATTAACGTTTAGTCTCAAATTGTAAATAAAATTGTAAATAAAATTGTAAATAATGCTGCAAATTGAATTGTATACAGAACAAATAGTAATTTCGGAAATTGGTACCTTTTTGGAAAAGCTAGTTTGCTTAGTGTTAACTTATGGCGAACACTTAAATTTCCCATTCCTACTCTTCATTTCTTTCTCGGTCTCCTTCCTCTTCCTCACCTCTTCCCCCACACTCTTCCCTCTCTCTTCCGTCTGATTATGTGTCTGACTTTCCCTGTGCTTCTCCGCGTTACCACCTACTTCCCTTCTCTTTATATCCTTTTTTCTCTTCCCTTCTATTTTGTCATCCCGTTCGATTTACCACTCCCCTATTCTCTCCATCACTTATTATAGATATAATTTTTGTTTCAAATAAAGCGATCCCTGATCCAAGTATTACCAATATTAATTTAGGCAAAAAGCAAACCACATCTTAAATAATTTTCCATCGAGCAGGCCTGACCTTGGTTCATATCCTTGAGGAAAGCCATCCCAAATAATAACCTCGGCAAAAGGCTACATAAGTACCAAGTATAAAGCGAATTGAATTATAAATAATATTTTTGTATAGATCGGTATCTGACCCACTTTCCGGAAAAAAATATTGTGGAATTTGGAGGTCGAGTAATAAGATACTTAACACAACTTCCCTGTCCAATGAGTCATATGTGACTCACAAGAGCGTATTGAAATAAGTACATGAGTCACATGTGACTCATTTCTTTATACAACTTAAAGACGCTTTCTTGGTATGAACGTGTCCGTTATATATTTGTGAATTCTATGTGAGCGTATATCAAAAGACATAAACTATAGGAAAATGAAAGAAAATTTCGAAATTTTTTTCTGATACCTTTTCCTCATTTTCTTCAATTTTTGTATATACTGCTAACTTCAATTAAACAAAAAAGCACACTAATACACGCTTTTGACATTTATATATAAATTTACCGTTATTGTGATTCGAAAACTTAAATTATTTCTTATGGTCCTATATGTTCACATGTGACTCATTGAACGTGGTAAACAAAATTGTTTTTGCTGCGTTCAGGAGTCACATTTGACTCACAAAATAAAATAGCTAAAATAAGGTAAATATATGTCAAATTATTTATAAAAATAATATTTTATAATATATATTTATATTATTCAATTAAGCAATACAAAAAAATAATGGGCGTGGGGCATTCTGAAAGCGCTTTGTATGGGGACAGGGAAGTTTTTAAGTATAAACTTTCAAGCAAGTCGGATATAAAGTTTCGCAGTAGTCACGAATGAGTCCGAAAATATTTGTGCGATATTAAAAATTTGATTTGTTTGTATGATGCCAAAGTTAGTAACTCAACGATTTTTTATTGAAATGTCATGAATGGCTTTCCAGCCATTGCTGTAGCGACAAAGTCACTCCCCGAAGTTTTTGGGGAGTGTTATCGATATTGATAGTCCTTTGCCAAATATATATCTGGTACGTTTCGGTAAAAGCACCATAAAGGTACAAGCCAGAGCATCTCGGGAGCGATTTAATACAACCACATTGAAACTTCTAGGCCCTCCAATATTCCACATGTTGTAAATATACTTTCTAAATATCTCGATCCCTTTCCCATCTAGAAAACTCTTTTATCCTAAATATTACAACCTAATAGAGTCTAAATTGTCGTTAAAAGTTATATATTAGGTTGAGCCAAGCCTTCGTTCAAAGTTTCAGACCTCTTTCAGATCGGAAAGCTCCTTAAAACTCGAAAGCAAAGTTTCCAAGTTCGCGTTAAATTGTCACAGGGTTCCGATGTACACTCAGATAAAAAAAATGTTCTAAAACGAACGAAACAAGTTCAAAATTAAGAACATTCGTTGACAAAAGTCTGCTAAGTACGTTTTTTCTTAACTCGTGATCGATGGGCTTGTTTTAAGAACAGTTTTTCCAAGCACACCGTTCGTATTTTATGCCCAGTTTGGCATTGATGTGTGAACCTTCTGTGCTTATTTCAAGCACTATTTGTGCTTAAAATAAGATTTTTCGTTCTCACACTTTGAGAACGATCTGGGGTCGATCTAACATTTTTCGTTCTCAATTCAAGAACGGTTTGGGCTTGATAATTGATGGGAGGGGAAAGTATTTTTTTCAATAGATACCCATTTACTTTCTATTAATAATAATTTTTTTGTCATAAATAAAAAATATCTATTACAAAAAAATTTTTATTATAGTCCAAAAATTTAAGAAAAAATGCATAATATGGACTTTTTCTTATGTTTCTCTTATTAAGAAATTATTCTAATTTCAAGATGTAATCTACATATATACTAAAAACATTTCATAACAAGTTTGAGAATTATCTGTGCATAAGTGAATGGAAAAATAATTGAACGAAAAATAAAAGTTAAAAAATTGATTCAAAAAATTTTATAGTTTGACGGTGATCGAACTCGCGCCACGCGATCGCAACCACAACATCATAACCGCTGGGCCACTACGACTACTTAATAGCTTGCGCCAAATGTTGTATTTAACATTGTAGTACACACGAATTTACCGTTTCTTTTTACTTGAACTTAATTTAAGAACATTATTCTTAATTTAAGAACATTGTTCTCATTAATATAACATTTGTTCATATTTTAAGACCAGCCGTTCTCTTTTCAAGAAAATGGTTGTCAGTTCAAGAACAAGGTTGTTGTTTTGAGAACAGGTCGGTCGTGTTTCAAGAACAAAAAAGTATGGTGGTGCTGGATTTTAGAACGGCGTTTTTCTCTGAGTGTATGTGTTCAAGACTCTAGCTCTCCGGGAAGTTACTCGAAAATGAATTGCAAGAGTATCCTATTTCTTATGGAAATTTGCGAAAAATCATCAAACGGAACTAAAATAAAGGAAGTAAAAAAGGGAAAGTTAGATTGATTTTCTTTAAGAATAAACGCGCTCTTGAAAAATTAAATAATTTAATGAAGTATATTTTTTTATTAAAATTAATATTTGAAAATGGTCCTATATAAATCTTCGGCAGACATAATATATATTATACCATTTTAATTCTATGAAAATAAGAAAATCGGTCCAGTATATTGGCTATTTCGCTCTAAGCTAAGCAAGGTCTTTAATTTTATATATAGTAAAGATGGATCTGAAATTGTGTTCTCTTGTTTATTGGGACGTAATTTGTTCGTGTGTTGCGTGTCTTTTTTTCTTTGCAGCCATACAACTAATCTAAAGCAACATAATTTTTATTTTTTTGCCATGATCTATTCGATTAGCCTTGAGTTTTGGGGTGGGTGTGTGTGCGCACAGGATTAGAGGTTTTTTCTCATTCCAACTCTTTTATCTACAATTCGTTGAATTATTTTTGAATTGCAAATATAATATGCATATATTATAAGTACTTAGTAAGAAATTATAGCATATAAACAATTTAGAATAATATGTACCTACGTATTGCTGTTTGTATATAAAGTGTGTGTACATTTAATTGTTTTTGTGTTGATGTCTGCATAAATACAAAAATCTCTTTAGTTAAAGATTGATTAATTTGGTTAGCGCTGAATTTCGTTTGTTTGGTGACATTAAAATAAATAAGCTTATAGTACTTCTCTATGTGTATTACCAAAATAATTTATTATATCTTATACATGTGGGTACTTTCTTAGTGTGGGATGCATGAAATAAAAATTACATTTTCATTAGTGGAAATATTTTGTTTTAACGAAATAATTGAAATTAAATTCTAGTTTTTCAAATTTTATTTTTGAATTCACTTGCTTTGCCAAATTTGCTGGCATGTCATTTGGCAGGCCGCAAGTAATTATTATTTAGATGTTTTTTTTTTGATAAATATATTATTAGATACATGCACTGAAAGAAATAGTGCTAGTAAAATCAACAAATGTGTTCTGTTGTTCTTAAATTACGGAGATTCGGTGAAATTGATCGAATTACGGTTAATTCGACCGAGTTCTTTGTCAAGCGAAAAAATTAGTTTAGTCATTTCAACACAACAGAAAATTTCACTCTTAAGTTAACAAAATTCTGTAAAATTGACAGATTCCTAATCAATCTAACTGATTTTTTTGTTAACACTGATTACACTGATTAACAACTGATCTCACTGGTCATTTCAACAGCGATCAACAGTCAATACATAAGCAAATTTCAAAGAAAATTTTACGCTCACTGCGCTCTCTACTTTGTACTTATGACGATGGTGCCACTTGTTACAAAAAACACCAAAATAAGAAAACCACCAAATCGAAAAAAAAAACAAAATGGGAAAACAACAAAAATCTAGTTTTTTGGTTATCAATACAAAACGAAAAACCCCTTTTTTGAATTTACTGTGTAAAAGTTATGAGATACCGTGACACCTATTTATCGGGTACTATCTTGCAACTTCTCCTCCAAGCGAAATGCAAAATTGCGCCCTCTTGTTGCAAAAGTTTTGTTTGAACAAACAGGATTTATCCAAAGTTAGTAACATTTTGTTAAAATTTTTACGAATTTTCACTCACGCGAACGTATCTAATAAGATAATAAAAAACATCCTTTTTTAATGTTGATGTTTCCGATAACATAAAAGTTTGAGTTGTTTTGGAATCGTTTCAACTTAAAGTGTTACGAAAATTAAACTTGCCGAATTACATGTAACGTTACTCCAGTGGTGAATTACCTTCCTGCAATTTGATTCTTTACTTTTCTATAACTTACAAGTTCTCTTTTTAAAATGTTATTTCAAACACTTATACTAAAAGTTTTGTGCGAAACAATCAAGTATGCCAACTACATGCGAGAGAAGAAATTGAGAATGAGTTGACCTGCTACTGAAAGAATTGAGAATCAGTTTTGTGACTACTATTTTCATTTCTATTTGCAAAGCGAAGTTCAAAACTATAAATTAAATAAGTTATAAAATATAAAATTTGGTGAAAGTGTGTTTAATAAAGCAAAATAATAAAGTGTATAATATTTAATGTGTGCCAGCATATTTGATGTACGCCCAATTGAACTTCGGTTAGTAAGTGCCACCGTGGTGTGATGGTAGCGTGCTCCGCCGCTCCTCGCCAGTGTTTGGCAAGCACTCCCAATGTATTTCTGCCATGAAAAGCTCTCAGTGAAAACTCATCTGCCGCGCAGATGCCATTCGGAGTCGGCATAAAACAAGTAGGTCCCATCCCGCCAATTTGTGGGAAAAATTAAAAAGGAGCATGACGCAAATTGGAAGAGAACCTCGGCCTTAGATCTCTTCGGAGGTTATCGCGCCTTACATTTATTATTTCTTTTTTGTCGCAACAACTTTTTTTGGTCATTTGACTACTAAAACGGTCAATTACGAATCAACGATTTGTGCGCAGTTGATTCAACATCTAGTTGCGATGGATACAAATTGATAGAAATTTCGGTTGAATTGACCCGTATTTCGGTTGATTTTACTAGTCTTTTTCTTTCAGTGTGCAAACATGTGTTTATACTAAATAGTAAAGGGCTATTATACTGTTTTCACACAGAAACTTAATGATCTCATTTTACCTTCTAATGAAATCGTAAATTTTTTGCTTTCACACAGAAGTAACTGCTCGATTAGTATGAAGGATGAAATGTCAAGCGAATAAAATGACAATGCTATATGACAGACAATCATGGCGGAACGATACAAGGTGGCAGCATGGTGACATACCTACAAACATAAAAAATATTCCATGTACTTGTAAATTCGATGGACAAATGTCAAAATCGTACTGCGCCGGTAGTTGATGTATCAAATCAAATAAAAAAGGTTATAATCAGCTGTTCGATGCGGCCACCTTGTATCGTTTCGCCATGCAGACAATGACATTTACTTTGACAAATGACATTTTTAAGCACTGAACACACCAAAACCTAAGAAGCGGAACGCTGCCAACAGAGTTGCATTGTGCTTTTGACTTCATTAGGCATTCGATTAGCTACTAATGAAATAATTATAGATTCGAATTTTGTAGGGAAGATTGAGCTCAATAAGCGTCTTAATATAGAAAACTGCCTTTATTATTCAATAAGCCGTGTGTGTGAAAACAGTATTAGGTTGGTTCATTCTACTCAATTTATTGGTAGAGCTAGCAACTCTTTAATTGACAGATTGCTGAAAACCTGACGCGCAAAGCTGTGACAATAATATCTAATACGGCCTTTGTTATATAATGCTAACAACATGGGAAAACATCATGATTCAATTAGTAGAGGTTTGTTCTCCAATGTTGACAGAGCTTTGACACTCCCAAATTTAAAAATCTGGATGGGTTGCTTTTATGAAGTAAGGAAAACGGGGACTAATTCAATCCCCTACAGCGAAAATTGTAGTAGAAAAGTACCTTTAGTAGTGTGTTAGTAATGATAATAAATTTGTAAATGGTAACAGGTTTTGGGGGAAATATTTAATTTTCTAATAAATATTTCGTGAGTTGATAAATTGGCAGAGAGTAGGAACGACTGACGCGCCTTGTTGGACGGCCATAACTGTTTAAATGGTTAAGCACCAATTAAGTTAAGTTAAGTAAGAATTGATACAGAGTTTCTCAGAATGTGTTTGGAAAACTCCCTAGCTGAGCATAAGTTCAATGCATTTTGACATAAGAGGGAGTTAATGAAAAGCGTTCGTCAATCTAATCCTAATATAGAGCGTTTTTGTTACAAATCCTGAAATGGGAAATTTTAGAAATATATTTTGAGATATGATGATTTTGAACAGCAGCCGCAATGAACTAAAAAAATAAAAGAAAATGTGCTTGGCACTATATATTTCGGCCTTGACTTTGACAGAAGAGTTCAGCTTTTGTGCGGTCCTGCTACACAGGGAGTATTCACCATTAAGATATGAACACGATCGCAGACTTAAGGAGCCTTCTGAAACGTCAGTTAGCGAATTCAGCTAATCCTCCTAAGGGCATCAAAAGTATTGAGTACGTGTCGAAAAAGAATGGTACGCTATAGCACTATTATTTGAGAGCATACTCCAAAACAACCAAAAACAAGTAAGGAAGGCTAAGTTCGGGTGTAACCGAACATTACATACTCAGTTGAGAGCTGTGGAGACAAAGTAAGGGAAATCACCATGTTGTAAAAGGAACCTAGGGTAACCCTGGAATGTGTTTGTATGACATGTGTATCAAATGGAAGGTATTAAAGAGTATTTTTAGAGGAAGTGGGCCATAGATCTGTAGATGGACGCCATTTAGGGATATCGCCATAAAGGTGGACCAGGCCTGACTCGAGAATTTGTTTGTACGATATGGGTATCAAATGAAATGTGTTAATGATAATTTTAAAAGGGAGTGGGCCTAAGCTCTATAGGTGGACGTATTTTCGAGATATCGCCATAAAGGTGGACCAGGGGTGACTCTAGAATTTATTTTTACGATATGGGTATCAAATGAAAGGTGTTAATGAGTATTTTAAGAGGGCGTGGGCCTTAGTTCTATATGTGGACGCCTTTTCGAGATATCGCCATAAACGTGGACCAGGGGTGACTCTAGAATTTGTTTATACGATATGGGTATCAAATGAAAGGGTCAATGAGTATTTTAAAAAGGCGTGGCCCTTAGTTCTATAGGTGGACGCCTTGTCGAGATATCGCCATAAACGTGGACCAGGGGTGACTCTAGAATGTGTTTGTACGATATGGGTATCAAATTAAAGGTATTAATGAGGGTTTTAAAAGGGAGTGGTGGTAGTTGTATATGTGAAGGCGTTTTCCAGATATCGACCCAATTGTGGACCAGGGTGACCCACAACATCTTCTGTCGGATACCGCTTATTTATTTATATATGTAATACCACGAACAGTATTCCTGCCAAGATTTCAAGGGTTTTTTATTTCGCCCTGCAGAACTTTTTCATTTTCTTCTACTTAATATGGTAGGTGTCACACCCATTTTACAAAGTTTTTTCCAAAGTTATATTTTGCGTCAATAAACCAATCCAGTTACCATGTTTCATCCCTTTATTCGTAGTTGGTATAGAATTATGGCATTTTTTTAATTTTTCGTAATTTTCGATATCGAAAAAGTGGGCGTGGTTATAGTCGGATTTCGGCCATTTTTTACACCAATACAAAGTGAGTTCAGATAAGTACGTGAACTGAGTTTAGTAAAGATATATCGATTTTTGCTCAAGTTATCGTGTTAACGGCCGAGCGGAAGGACAGACGATCGATTGTGTATAAAAACTGAGCGTGGCTTCAACCGATTTCGCCCTTTTTCACAGAAAACAGTTACCGTCCTCGGAGATAAGTCTCTACCAAATTTCACAAGGATTGGTTAATTTTTGTTCGACTTATGGCATTAAAAGCATCCTAGACAAATTAAATGAAAAAGGGCGCAGCCACGCTCATTTTGAAATTTTCTTTTATTTTTGTATTTTGTTGCACCATATCATTACTGGAGTTGAATGTTGGCATAATTTACTTATATGCTGTAAAGATATTAACTTTTCTTTTAAAATTTGAATTAAAAAAAAAATTTTTTTTAAAAAGTGGGCGTGGTCGTTCTTCGATTTTGCTAATTTTTATTAAGCAGACATAAAGTAATAAGAGTAACGTTCCTGCCAAATTTCATCATGATATCTTCAACGACTGCCAAATTACAGCTTGCAAAACTTCTAAATTACTTTCATTTAAAAGTGGGCGCTGCCACGCCCATTGTCCAAAATTTTACTAGTTTTATATTCTACGTCATAAGTTCAATTCACCTACCAAGTTTCATTGCTTTATCCATTTTTGGTAATGAATTATCGTACTTTTTCGGTTTTTCGAAATTTTCGATATCGAAAAAGTGGGCGTGGTTATAGTTCGATATCGTTCATTTTAAAAAGCGATCTGAGATGAGTGCTCAGGAGCCTACATACCATATTTCATTAAGATACCTCAAAATTTACTCAAGTTATCGTGTTAATGGAGAGACGGAGAGACGGATGGACGGACGGACGGACGGCCATGGCTCAATCAAAATTTTTTTCGATCCTGATGATTTTGATATATGGAAGTCTATATCCATCTCGATTCCTTTATACCTGTACTAGCAACCGTTATCCAATCAAAGTTAATATATTCTGTGAGCTCTGCTCAACTGAGTATAATTAACACTAAATCACTTAATTGGATGAAATAAGTGAAACAAACCGAGTGAGTATATAAAAACAAGGTGTATTTACTAGATTATTGTTGCAGTTTTGTACGTCAGTGTATATATAAATATAATATCCATACTCATTTCGATATAGTTCACAACTACTTTGTTTAACTTGCAGGGTATGTACATATGTACATATGTAAATGCACACACCTTAGTGCTTATAAAATATCGACATTTCCATGCCTTATCTGGCTGCTTATTTGTTTTTGCAAACTTCTTCGGCAAGCGGAACTAATTTCCACGCTTGAACTTTTCTCCATTTTTTTCCACATTTCTTAAGTTTACTACCGTTGCACCTGATAAATTTACGTCAATAAAATTGTTGTTGTTTGGCTATTGGTTGTAGCTAAACACACACATACAAAGGTTGTAGATATAAGTGGATACGCGAACGTAAAAAATAAGTAAAAAAAAAAAAAAAAAAAAAACGAGAAAACATTTAACGAAAGCATTTAGTTAATATTATTGGATACGTCTACAAGTAACAAAAATATTCGTAACCAGTAGACACATTTTATACATACATACATACATACCTATGTACATATGCGCATATCGACATTGCCTAATGAAAAGGTCGTAACTTAACTTAATATAGTTTCATATATGTACATCCTCTAAAATTACCAGAAAATATATGAATAAGTACTCCTCTAGAAAATCGAACAACCTAGGTTCTCAACTAAGTACTAAGGCTACATAACTGAGAGAGCACGTTTGACAGACACCATGTATGCAAGCTAACTTCCATACATATATGTCAATACAGTTAACTAGGAACGACAAAATCCACAGAAACGCCCTTTCTAACTTAGACTATTCCACTACTATTGGTGGGATACTTCTTATTTCGCCTTCGGAAGAACGGCAAAGTTACAAAATGGATTAGCTCAATCATTCATCAGTTATAAAACAGCTTTGATTGCGATACTTACCAGCATATACTTCAAAGAGCTGGTAGCACCAAGGGAGCCACGTTTTCCTCCACCTGCCTCTCCAAACTCAGTGGAGGCTTCCCTCTTCTTCTGCTCCCAAACAGCGGTGTCGACTGAAGCACTTTCTTGTCTTGGTCTATTCACTTAACATGATCGATCACGCCTTTGGGTTTTTATTCGCGGAACTATTGTCGTATTTTCGTAAAGCTCTTACAGATAATCAGTATACCTCCTTCGATACTCGCCATCATGGATAGGATCATAAATTTTTCGGAGAACTTTACGCGAATACTCAAAGAGCCATCTCATCTTCTCTCGGCAAAGGTCATTATTATTCCCAGCCATATATCTGGACAGGTTAGATGTTTGGTTTGTAGGACGTGATTTTTGTTCGTCGAGAGAGGGCTTTTCTTTTCATTTGTCTAGTTAGTCCAAAGTAGCACTTGTCGGCAAGAGCTATTCTCCGTTTGATTTCTAAGCTACCATTGTTTTTGTTGTAAATGCCGCGGCTGTCAAGGTGCGAATGCGCAGATTTTTTCTTCATCTTGCCCTCATTTATCGCAAGACACACACGGAGAGGTCCTTTCCAATCCGTACGAAGCTGCTGGTGTGGCTCAACGTCATTTGGCAGAGTCTTATTAACTTTGCAGGGAACTTAAATTCAGACATAGCAGCATACAAGCAGCTCCTTTTAGCGCTGTAAAAGTCTGCTTTGAAGTCAGCGAAAAATTGATGAGTGACAATTGATGAGGATCTGACGCATCATGCAAATGTGGTCAATAGTAGTTTTACTCTGTCTGAAGCAGCACTGATAAGATCCAATCAGGGCTAAGGGCTTCAGTCTTTTGCACAGTACGCCATATAGAACCTTACATGCGATATTAGGCAGGCCGATTCCGCGGTAATTGGCGCAGTTTGTGGATAAGGCAGAGTGCATCGTAAGTTTACTCTTTCAATCTGGATCTGCATGCGCTCATCCGACCATATTTAGCATAGGAGTTGATGCATGCTCTTCATCAACTCTTCGCATCCGTGCTTGAACAGCTCGGCGGGTATTCCGTCATTATCTGATTTTTTAGTCGGGATATTACCATTTTCACTTCGCTATAGTCGGGAGCCGGAACATGTTTTCCATCATCGGCGGTTGGAGTATCGGGTTCGTCTTCTCCATCGCAAGAGGAGAAGTGTTCCGAAAAGTCGGAAAAGCATTCGAAGCTTACAAAATAATCATTTTCACTTTTTCACACCAAATAACACTGAACGAGTGCCGACGAACAAATCACTAGATAATGTATGAATATGAGGACAAGTGTACTCACTGTTGACTTAATGTTGCTTACAAGTACTTAAGTTTATGCATACAAGTGTAAGTCATTTGCCTTAAGTGATACTTTTAGATGATTTTCAATTGCTTGTGCTATATTTCTTACAACATATTATTGGTTCCGGTGCTACAATAATAGATCGAAGTGATCATGACAATGACGTTGGTTGACTAAGAATTAAAAGAACAATTAAAAGGAAATACATACATACACGTGTATGTGTATATTTTTGTAAACGAGTATAAGAGTGTCGCTTTCCCAACCAAAGATACTCTGCCACATTCGGAGGACATTGGACGAAAGAGTCTAACTGCAAAGACGCAACAAAATTGATAGCACCCTTGTTCTTACCGACAACAATGGTAATATTTTGTGAAAAATTTTGACAGTTTGCTTTTCTTCTCCACACATATGACCACTAACACACCGAAAGTACAAAGCCGCAAGAAAATCCTTAGGTACCTAGATTGTGCCAATCGGAAACCAGGATCTCATGACCTATGCAGCATAGAGCGAATGTTGTTTAGAAATCATTCTTTCATACTTTCATTCTGTTATCCGTCTTTCGAAAATCATATTTATATTGCATATGATTAGAAAAATCGACGAAACCTGAACTACTTTTTATTACATCATAATCCCAAAACTGACAGAAGCGTTCCTGGAATTCTCCCGAAGTGACCTAGAAAGCAATCTCGAAATAGGCCCAAAAGGACGCTACAATGGCTAAAAGGTTCTCGAAATAGTCCTGGTGTGATCCCAAAATGGTACAAAAAAGTGATTTCATGGTCCCAAAAATATACTATACAAGTTGTGACCTTACATTTTCTCAAAAACCATGGGATTAACCTCGTAAAGAAAGCTATGCGAAAGTAAACACTTCTGAGGTAATGTGACCCGAAATGATTTCGAAAATAGCTCATAGAGATTCCGAAATGATCTTGAAACAGTCTAGAAGTGAACCTGCAATTCTTCATAAACATTTTTTTTTATTTATAAAGAGTTAAAGAGTCTAAATTATATACAATTGAAAAATTGTACTGCATTTATTTACAAATTTACGATGCGAAAGACTACCGTTGTTCTTAAAAACTCGGCAGTAGAACAGGAAGATACCCAGGTTTAGCCAGCCCGGAAATGAAAACTGATAGGAAGCGATCAATATAAATTATAATGAAATAGTCCTACAGTGATCTGGAATAAAACACACAATGATCCCTAAATATTCCGTAAATATCTCGTTAAGAATCCCGAGGCGGTTCCGAAATGATTTCCAAACAGTCTCGAAGTAATGCTAAAAAGCTTCGAAAAAATGCTCAAAGGATCCGGAAGTAATCCCAAAAGAAACCCTAACAACGTTCCTAAAAAATATTCAAAGAAGTTCCAGATATCATAATAAAAAATGATCCTAAAGGATCCTAAGCGGACGCCGAAACCATCGCTATATATGCCCGATTCGAAAAATGTACGATGTGGTCGAAACGTGAGATTTATTACGTAGTCGAAAAGGTGAAAATAGATCACCTTAGAAACTTCCTGAAGAAAGTTTAGCTGTTTGACAATTATTTGGGAAGTAGAAAAGTTTTTCCTACAAATTGGAGCGACGTAAACCACATATTTTTTATACCGACTCCGAAGGTCAAGGCAGATGAATTTTCAATGAGATGCTATTCATAGTAGAAATATACTCCGCGTGTTTACCAAACCGATGGGGCTACTCTGTTTCGAAAAACTGGTTTCAAATTGGAAACACTTTTTTTTAATGCCATAGGGCTTCCAAACGTCGAGCAATTTTAATGAAATCTAGTAAGAACATAGTTTTTAAGACAGTAACTGTTGTATATCCACTTAGGTTATGTGAGGTGACGGCTGTGCTGGTAGGGACAGCATGAAGATCCTTTGTGATACGCATAAAATAACGGTGACGAAAGGAGTTGTTGCGTAGCAATGATATAGTTTCGAATGAGACCGATCACAACCTTGGATAAATCCTCCGGAGATCCAAATGACTCGCGACCGAAGTACTTTCACCTAGTTCTGGAAAAAGCTGGGTTATCAAGTATAAAGTGACTCGATGATTAGGCCTCATCATCCTCCAAACAGGTGCAGCAGGATGTGGCTTCCAGTATATTGAGAGCAGACCACAAGTGGACTGCGAAATCCCGAAACCCCTACAAGCATCTTCATCAGGTTCAATTTTACCGATTTCAAATAATCTTAATTATTAAATAGTTTGATGCAATCGTACGCGAGTTCAAGCAATCCCAGACCACCCTCGATCGCACTTTAATTGAACTCAAGGCCTTGATATCTACTTGGCGATCCGAGTAGTTGCTAAAGTTCCTAACCGTAGTAACACTGGATAACATTTCATACTCCTCATCCTTAATCGCAGTAACTTCCGGTTGGAAGACGCTGCAGTGATCAGCCAACTTAAACTTGCGACTAACATTTAGTCTTGACAAAAACTTTAAACTTTCTCCAACAACTCAAATTAGTACAATAGCTCTTATATTCAAATAAAACACTTGATTTGTTAATAAATGAGTAAATACATAACATGCGGAGAAGACGATTTTCTTCACCAGGTGGTGTTAAAGAAATTTCAGCTATGCCGCCACTTTTAGATGCAAGCTCGACATATTCAGGCCCATCATATGTCACATATGTTGAAAACGATTGACAGGCATGAGTGTTGCTACTTACAACTTATTAAAAATTTTAAAAAGAAAAAAGCGTAACTAAAACTTTTCGGCTTGTTGTCTAGATTGATTTTTTAATGTTGCCGTTCAGTTCTTAGTTTTTGGCGGCTACGGAGTGAACATAATCATGGTCTAGAACAAATCAATGATAGTTTAGCCTTAGCAAGTCATTCGGATATGTAAAATTTTGGGAAAAACTTTGTCATCTTTGTTGGTCGGTTTTAATTATAAAATTTTTACTAAAATGAGTCTGTTTTGCCAAAAATTAAGAAAATGGTAAAATTTTAATGACGCTTGCTCTTGTTTTACTTTTTCATGCCTGAATACATGAAAATAGTTGGTGAAAATAATTTGCAACAATTTTTGTTGTCAGTAACCGCATTTTCTAGGGAAGTATAAAAAATAGGTAATGTTTTTTTTTTTTGAGGATGGGATTCAAATCCACGGTCGTAGAAAAACTGTGTATAATTCTACTACAAAATATGTAGGAAGGTAAAGTCATAAACCAACGAAAATTCGGTAAAACTTATATCTCTTCTTAAGAGTGTCGAAAGGTAATCAGCGTTTTTTAATAGATTATGTAATGTAATCAGTTCAGGCGGACCAAGCAGATACATTTTCTAGAACCAGGGCTAGGAGCAACAACTTCTCATACCAAAATAGAGCATGTAGCAGTCCAGCTGCAAGGAACTGGTTCAAGAATGACAATTCGTGAAAGGCAGGTAACAAACTAAATTTGGATGTTAATTATCTTCATTGGGGCTAGGTTCTAAAATTGTAGATGGGTTATTTTTTGGAGCTTTTAGGCCAATATTTGAACAAAACAAAAGTTTATTTTCTTCTATGCGTTTCGGCGCAATTTGGCAACTTCATCAGGAAGTCTAAATTTTTCCTGTGGAAAGAAATCGACTCTCTGCGGTACATAGACCCGACTGCCTTGGGAATGTTCCTTCGTCTATCACCGCTGACACCCTTCTTGATCGAAGTTTTACTACGCCTTGGGCGTCTGTATTTAACAAATTGTAATATTAAAGGTTTGGACACAAATTTCATTGATTGCGATCACGTAGCATTAAGTAGGATTACACGCACGAGATTGGTAAACGATTGGGAATATTTGTAGGCACAAAAAAAATGTGTTAATATAAAAGTACATAAATATTTATGTCTGTACATGCGTTTATTCATTTCAAAATTCCATCTGTGATATCCTCATTTGCTTTGTCCGATTTGAAATGAATACAATTGTACAACAACGTGATAAATGTTAGAGCAACTGCTTAACTGGGTCTCGGTGCAAACCTCTGAGCTTTGGCTTTCATATCTCATCATATCTTGTAGACTCGTACATATGTATGACGATATGATGTGTAGCTTAAATGACAATGCTGATAGATGCTCATTATACTGTCGTTTGTAATTGTTATTAAGATTTTATGTTTTTTATACAAAAGATCGTATTGTTGCAATTGAGGGAGTGATGTGGTGTGAATAACGTTATTGTCGATTGTTGTTGGCTATTGACCGGCCGCAACTACGACGCTTCTTTATATATTGGTATGTATGTATTGGTGTGAAAAAATTTCAAAATGAATTTAAATTGTGTTAAAATTTGTATGAGAAAAAAGGTGAGATTATGAATTTGTGACGATGATGAATGTGTCAATTATTCAGCTTTCCATTGAGATTGGTTGCATATTCGTATGGAATTCAAGTTAGGACAACACATTAATACATACATAACTATTTGTGTGATATGTGACTTTTATTTGAGTCGACTTGAAAAAATGATCGTAATATAAAAATAATGATTTATTCAAAACAGCACGCAATTTGTTTTGTGAAATAAAAGTTGTTTATTGTAATTTGGGCCACAGAAAAGCGAACCCTAAAAAATTTGTGTTGAGAGATATCAACGTGACCCATACAATATATGTAGATCATACTAAAATGCTAGATTCTCTTTCCAGTATGTATATGTTCACCGATACTATACAAAGTAAATACCTTAAAAATGAACAGCGGACTGGCTCGAAAATCATGAAACGCAGACTTTGATATTTGAGAAACTAAGGCCGGGCTTTTCAGTTCCGATACAATTCAGTTTGTAGTTAAATTATGCTTAAAAAACTCTACAGTTTTGCGGTCAATTTTAACTGAAGTTTAAGCTGAGCTCAAGCGTCTGATCTGGCTGGGTTAAACTCTAGTTAACCTATCAGTTATTTACGTTCGTTCGTAATAGCGTGTAATATACCCAACAAGAATTTGGACTTGATTATCTTTAGAGTTCATCCTGATAACTAGCATACTTCTAAATTTTCAAGAGTTGTTTGAAACAGTGGCTCAATTTGAGAATCATAGATAGCGTTTTCAGCAAAGAATTTTTTTTTTTCAAACAAAAACTGCCATTACTTAAGTTGAAAAAACTATAGTTCCTTACTTGTACTCAAATATGGTTTCTAATTGGTCTCAAATGTAAGACTCCAATACTAGAGCATTTTCAGGAAAATAGAATTTAAAACGCAGGTGTTTATTTCTCACAATGAAAAGGCTGTTGGATTTGGTGGTACCACCTTGGAGAAGCTTATTTTTCAACTCCACATCAACTCAATATCCAATGTACATTTCTGCAAAATTTTCTCAAAGGTTGGAGAATAATTTGAAAATGACGTTGGAACTCAACTCCAGAACTATAAATTTTACAAAAGTTCTCAGAGGCTAGATAGTGATTGGAAAAAAATGCTAGATATCAACTTGAGAACTATCAGGTTTAAGAATAATTAGTTAACCATGTTGGATATCAACTCCTGATCTAGATATATATTTACATATATCTCTAAGGGTGGAGAAATATTCTGTCCATCTTTGTTGAGTAAACAAAAATCCGCTGTTGCCGTATCTATAATATATCTAGGTAGAAAAAAACAAATATTACCGTAAAAAAGCCTACCTCAAAAGCGGCCTTAAACTGTGATTGAAAAACTGCTCTTTAGTTCAACTGAAGTATAAATTTGACTGGAGTTTAAGCCAAGTTATTTTAAGCTTAGCTTAACCAACTACTAAAAACCGGGCCTTTTAAATAAAAAACCGAAAAACTGCATCTCAATATAAAAAAAAATATATTGAAAGAATCTTTTAACAAAAAATATTTTTATTTTTTTATTTTGTTGTTGTAATTTGGCTAATTGAATTTTAAATTTAATATGATCTTTAGAAGTTCAATAATACCATATAATGTCCCTTGGAGTTATGCTGTCACTCTCATGTAGTAGCTCATTCATGATTTTTGAAAAAAGAAGCATACTTTATGGTGCTACAACTGGGTTTACCTGTGAAACTTTGAGAACGCGACTTCAGTGGTCAAAATCACAAAAGTATAAAGTTTCCTAAAACCAATATAATCACACTAAAAAAAGATGCTCACAAAAAGTCTAGACCTTGGAAAAGCAGAAAAACAAAACAACTGAGAGTATAAAAGCAGCGCAATCTAAAGAAGAGACAATTAATTTAATTTTACCAAGTAGTACGAACGACAACAGAAGGTGCAAATTATCGAGAACTTCCTAAGTTACGCTGCAATATGTATATCCACCAATTCTTAAGGAATATTGAAAAGCAGCACACCACAAATTGGATGAGAAGCATTACGTTAATATCCTCGGAGGTATACCGAGGGGTAACAACCCACAACATTAGTTGGTGCTTGATTTTTGACCGACATCCTCAAGATTAATTATTCATTATGACTTCCTATGATCACATCATAAAAGTTCCAGCATGCTTGAAATATGTGGTATAACTTAAGCCATGGACAGGATATGAACTAAAATTCTCTGGCAAAGCTGTTTCTGTAGGCGGCTGAGTGAAAGACTGTATAATGTGTTGAATCATGATCTATCTCGATATAGATTCTATTATTTATCGGTTGAGATAAGAGCATTGGACGAAAATTCATAGATATTTTCATGTTGCAATCATGCGTCGATATGTGATATTTTGAGTTTTTTCTAATTAGGCCCGGGTTTTCAGTACAAGTTCAACTCAACTTGTCAGTTAAACTACGCTTAAACTTAAATAAAAATAAATGTAAGGCGCGATAACCTCCGAAGAGATCTAAGGCCGAGCTTCTCTTCCAATTTGCGTCGTGCTCCTCTTGATTTTTCCCTACAAATTGGCCGGACGGGACCTACATGTTTTATGCCGACTCCGAACGGCATCTGCAAGGCAGATGAGTTTTCACTGAGAGCTTTTCATGGCAGAAATACAATCGGAGCGCTTGCCAGACACTGCCGAGGGGCGACCCCGCTTAGAAAAATTTTCTTCTAATTGAAAAATCTTATTTCTAAAATTTTGATGTTGCTTTGCCCGGGAGTTGAACCCAGGGCATACGGTGTGATAGGCGGAGCACGCTACCATCACACCACGGTGGCCGCCAGGTCAGGGTTAACAGGGTTAACAGGGGTAGCAGGGTTAAACTCTAGTTAACCTCTCAGTTATTTTGGTTCGTTCGAAATGGCGCCGAATATACCCAAGAAGAATTTGGGAAGGTTCGATAACAATTTGATAATGATAATCAACTGGAGAATTCTAAATTTTCCAAGGTTGGATAGAGATTGGAGAATGAAGTTGGATATCAACGCGAGAACTATCTGGTTTAAGAATAATTAAATAATGATGATGGAACTCCGAAACTCGATATATATTTCCCTGGAGAAATATTTTTCCATGTTTCCATTATCTAGATAAAAGGGCGGCATTAAACTGTGACTGAAAAACTACTCAGTAGTTTAACTGGAGTTTAAATTTGACTAAAGTTTAAGTAAACTTAGTTTAAGCTTAGCTTAAGCAACTACTGAAAAACCGCGCCTTAGTGATGTATTCCCAAAAATGTCATCAATCGAGCTATAAACAAACATTTATGAGACGAAGCAGTGGTTTTTGTTTACCTTTCTAACTGAATTTACCTATATTCTTTAGCAACTATATTATATAAATAGTTTCTTAATGCCATCGAGCAGAAAGCCTATTAAGTTGTTTGTAATCCAAGAACTCAACAAAAGCCAACACTATGACAAACCAAAACCAGTTTAATTTAATTCCACCACAAATAGACGTGTTAATCCTCAATCCTATATGAATGGTATTCATGCAAAATCAAGTGGAATAGCAAGAAAATAAGGAATAAAACGACGGTCAAAGAAAAGAAAAGCTGAAGAAAAAACCAAATGAACCACAAACGAAATCCGCCTTCAAAGGAAAACAAATAATCAATATATACCGACATACATACATACGCTGGTATTAAGTAAGTAGTAGTTGTGGGAGTAAATTGAAATGAAGACAAACGAAATGGACTTAAATTAAGTGCTCCAATATAAAACCGCATAGTTGAGGTGGTTATAATAGCCAAAGGACGAAAAGCTGGTAATTCACACTTCATTTGAAGAAACCATACAAACGAGATTGTACGCAGTCCAAGCAAATGTGATGCAATTCAATCGACATGTGCGGCTTTGCAGTGTCCTTAAACTTTGTAATTATAATATGTTTGGGGGAAAAACAAGGGGACACTTTTAAGCACATAATTGCTGTAGACATAGTAAAGGATAATGGTGTAATATCAAAAATATAATAAGTAGACAAATGAAGGGAATTCTTAAGAACATATTACAACAATAAATACAATATTTACAAATTATTACGGAAGCCAAGAAATGACTTCAATCAGACAGTAATGTAACTTGATAATTGAATATTACAAAGCAAATGAAAACAAGTAAGGAAGGCTAAGTTCGGGTGTAACCGAACATTACATACTCAATTGAGAGCTATGGAGACAAAATAAGGGAAAATCACCAGGTAGGAAAATGTACCTAGGGTAACCCTGGAATGTGTTTGTATGACATGTCTATCAAATGGATGGTATTGAAGAGTATTTTAAGAGGGAGTGGGCCATAGTTCTATAAGTGGACGCCATTTAAGGATATCGCCATAAAGGTGGACCAGGGGTGACTCTAGAATTTTTTTGTACTATATGGGTATCAAATGAAAGGTGTTAATGAGTATTTTAGACGGGAGTGGTGGTAGTTGTGTATGTAAAGGCGTTTTCGAGATATTGACCAAAATGTGGACCGGGGTGACCCAGAACATCATCTGTCGGGTACGGCTAATTTATTTATATATGTAATACCACAGACAGTATTCCTTCCAAGATTCCAAGGGCTTTTGATTTCGCCCTGCAAAACTTTTTCATTTTCTTCTACTTAATATGGTAGGTGTCACACCCATTTTAAAAAGTTTTTTTCTTAAGTTATATTTTGCGTCAATAAACCAATCGATTTACCAAGTTTCATCCCTTTTTTCGTATTTGGTATAGACTTATGGCATTTTTTTAATTTTTCGTAATTTTCGATATCGAAAAAGTGGGCGTTGTCATAGCCGGATTTCGCCCATTTTTAACACCAAGAGAAAGTGAGTTGAGATAAGTTCGTCAAATAAGTTTAGTAAAGATATATCGCTTTTTGCTCAATTTATCGTGTTAACGGCCGAGCGGAAGGACAGACGGTCAACTCTGTATAAAAACTGAGCGTGGCTTCAACCGATTTCGCCTTTTTTCACAGAAAATAGTTATCGTCCTAGAATCTAATCCCCTATCAAATTTCACAAGGATTGGTACGTTTTTGTTCGACTTATGGCATTAAAAGTATCCTAGACAAAGTAAATGAAAAAGGGTGGAGCCACGCCCATTTTGAAATTTTATTTTATTTTTGTATTTTGTTGCACCATATCATTACTGGAGTTGAATGTTGACATAATTTACTTATATACTGAAAAGATAAGATAAGATGAAAAGATAAAGTTTTTTGTTAAAATTTGACTTAAAAAATTTTTTTTTTAAAGTGGGCGTGGTCGTTCTCCGATTTTTCTAATTTTTATTGAGCATATATATAGTAGTAGGAGTAACGTTCCTGCCAAATTGCATAATGTTATCTTCAACGACTGTCAAATTACAGCTTGCAAAACTTTTAAATTACCTTATTTTAAAAGTGGGCGGTGCCACGCCCATTATCCAAAATTTTACTAATTTTCTATTCTGCGTCATAAGTTCAACTCACCTACCAAGTTTCATCGCTTTATCCGTCTTTGGTAATGAATTATCGCATTTTTTGTGTTTTTCGAAATTTTCGATATCGAAAAAGTGGGCGTGGTTATAGTCCGATTTCGTTCATTTTAAATAGCGATCTGAGATGAGTGCCCAGGAACCTACGTACCAAATTTTATCGAGATACCTTCAAATTTACTCAAGTTATCGTGTTAACGAACGGGCGGACGGATATAGCTCAATTAAATTTTTTTTCGATAAATGATGATTTTGATATATGGACGTCTATATCTAACTCGATTCCTTCATATATGTACAACCAACCGTTATCCAATCAAAGTTAATATACTCTGTGAGCTCTGCTCAACTGAGTATAAAAATGTGCACTTATGTACATATTAACACAACAAATTAATAATCGCGAAGGGGAAGTTATTGGTGATAAAACAGAAAAACAAGTGAAGACACCTTCGGCGACTTGAATTTTCTTTACAATATATGTAATGTATCGGATATAACCTGAAATATAGAAATGTGAGTATATTTACATATGTGTAAATAAATACCCATTGTTATCCCTGTTTGTTCAAATGTTTATCACAATTCAGTCAGCCTACTGAAATAAATATACTGCTGTAGAGGCTATTGTGTGGTACAGTAAGACCCTAAAGATGGACGCTTTTATGTTTTAAAGACGAACTATGACGCTCGCGTCAGTGTTGTCTTGCTACTTTGGTCATTCACCAGTCCATATACTAGAGAAGGAAACTGTTGCGACTCACTGAGATGGAAAACTTTTATCAAGCATTCGAAAAACAAAGCAGACAGGACGAAGAGCTAATTTAAATCTGTTTAATGAACCTGAGCTACTACTAAGAGTTACTGCAGCAGAAGCCAGCACTGGTGAGGAACAAGCCTTGGTTGTTCATAAGTGTATCGACTAATAAGGTGTCTCCCATACTATAAGGACAAGGAGTTTCGATGCCACTGCATTAAATAGAGGAAGGCGGAAAGATGCTTCCATAGTTTTGAAAAAAATAATGGGTTGTCCTAAAAATGTCATTGTGTCAAAAAAATCATGAAAATGAACACAGTTTAGTTTTGGTCGTTTACCAATGTATCCACGAACTATGAATTTTTTAAGAAAATACAACATTGAAAGAATTGACATTCGGGCAATGAAAGCGAGCAATATAAATGTCAATCTACATGCAATATCGCCACCTTATTCTTGTAACCTTGTTAAAAGGTGATTTAGAATGTAAGTTTGGATCATTGGATCATCTTCTGGACATCCGCCTGACTATATGTAGATATTAAAAAGTGCATAGTCGAAGCACAACAAGAAATTAAATGTGAAGAAACAGCTACCCGCCGAAGTAATTGACAAAATGTCTGTTTATTTCAAAACTAAACTCATGAAATCTTAGCCCAGAGAGCTAATTAGTGCTGGTTTGTAGGAGTGCTGGAGAGCTGGTTTCAATGAAGTAACTGGATGGTGTAAAAATACTCATTTTAAAAATGGATAATATATCTTGAAGTCACAAGTGGTCGTTCACGAAATGGCAGAACCACCAAAGATGAGGAGCAAAAACAATATATTTTACAAGTAGCGTGTCGACTAGGTTTGAAACTGGTCTGATCATGGGCAAACAGCTTGATATTGGTACGTTTCATGCATTTAAGCAATAAAATTCTGCTATATGTGAAACAGAGTGGTTTAGAAGGTTTCATGTGGTCATACCAAATCGTTCCCGAAATGGTCGAGCTAGTACCTTAATGGTGCTTGTTACTGGAACGTACCAGACCTGCATCCGGTAAAGGACCATCTTGTCTGTCTTTATTGTTAATAATACAACACCAACCACGAGTGTCAATTTTATATTGATTTATCTGTACTATGTAGTATGTACGTATGTATATATTAGGGTGGGCTTTTGAAGGTCACTTTTCGACAGATGTCTTATCAACTTGTTTCCCACATTAAACATTGTAACTATGTACTTATATCTCATATGTACATATGTATATATGATTATCACCATTTTATGGCTTTAACCGCAAGTAACTGAGTTGGGTATAATCAATTTCTTATATTAACTAAATAAAAAGTATTGTATAAATAAATACAATAGTTGTAAAACATTATTTATTCAACGCTACGGCAATTACTATCCAACCGATTAAATCACGTACCTGTTCAGTTTAACAAATATATATTCAACCAAAATGGATTGAACGTGATTATAAAGAGTCCAGTTTAATTAGGGTGTAGTAGAACTTGTTTACGGAACATAATACCGTATCTGAAACTACAAAACAGCATATAAGATATTCTGCTTGGCCGCCTTGTCAACATTAGAGTGTGATATTTGAGCATTTTGCCTTAAAGATCTATTGCAGTAATTAACTAGATCAATGAGTTATTTGAAGCAGGGCACTGCATTCCATAGCAAAATTGTGCGAAAGGGCAATAGCTCTCAACTTTTGGAGATTTATAATTTAAAGAGTTGGCTGCTTTAGAACTCCGAAGTTAGAGGTAAGCCAAAGGAATTAAAAACAAGTAAGGAAGGTTATGTTCGGGTGTAACTGAACATTACATACTCAGCTGAGAACTTTGGAGACAAATGTTGGAGTTGAATGTTGACATAATTTACTTATATACTGTAAAGATATTCAATTTTTTGTTAAAATTTGACTTTTAACATTTCTTTTTTTAAAGTAGGCGTGTTCGTCATCCCATTTTGCAAATTTTTATTTAGAATTCCTGTTAAATTTCATCATGATATCTTCAACGACTGGCAAATTACAGCTTGCAAAACTTTTAAGTTAACTTCTTTCAAAAGTGGGCGGTGCCACACCCATTGTCAAAAATTTTACTAATCTATTTTTATTCTGCGTCCTAAAGTCAACCCACCTACCGAGTTTCATCGCTTTATCTGTCTTTGGTAATGAATTATCGCACTTTTTCGGTTTTTCGAAATTTTCGATATCGAAAAAGTGGGCGTGGTTATGGTCAGATTTCGTTCATTTTAAATAGAGATGAGGGCCCAGGAACTTACATATCAAATTTCATTAAGATACCTCAAAATTTACTTAAGTTATCGTGTTTACAGACAGACGGACGGACGGGCATGACTAAATGAATTTCTTTTTTCGTCCAGATCGGTTTGATATATAGAAGTCTATATCTATCTCAATTAGTTTATGCCGTTACGGGCTGTGAGCTCTGCTGAGTATAAAAATCAATTATATAAAGCTCGTAGTGGGAGCGAGTAGCATTTAAAATCTTTTCGGCTTTACAGATCATCAAGTAAAGAATTTATGGAGTTGACAAGTTGTTGGGGTTCAAGCCCCAGGAAAAGTAACATCAAAATCTTTAAAAAAAAGTGTTTCCAATTAGAAACAGTTTTTCTAAGTAGGGTCGCCTCTCGGCAATGGCTTGGCACACACTTCGATTGTATTTCTGCAATAAAAAGCCTCTCAGCGAAAATGCATCCGTTTGCATCTATTTGGAGTCGGCATAAAACACGTGGGTCCCGTCCCGCTAACTTGAAGAAAAGAGTACCCCACAAACTTCGGGCATTTTGCATCTATTTGGAGTCAGCATTAAACACGTTCCGCTAACTTGTAGAAAAGAGTAGAGGTAGCACGATGCAAGTTGGAAGAGAACAATGAGATACAAGGAGGTGCTAGTAACGGAGCGTACCGGATTAGTATCCGACAAAGGAGGGCAGTATTTTTAAGGCTACAACAACATAAACAGCAACAACCTAGCTCTTTGAAATTGAGCCACAATATTTAAAAACGTGACGAGGAAGTTCACGTCGTTCGGACGGTTAGATCACATGCGTCTCTGTTGCCTTCCTGTTGTTGTCGTAGCAATGCTTCGCCCCATACCATAGGTGCAACTACTCACAAAACATTCATCACAATTCTCTTACGGGAGTCCGAGGAAACTTGCAGTTTCAACTGAGGTGGACCAGAGCGAAATTAGTGTTAGAGGCATTGGTTCCACATTGCAATTGAAAAGATGGTTGGTGTCATGTGGGGACACGTTACAAGTAGGATATACATTATGTATGTCGGGTCTGATTTGGATAGGTAAGAGTTTAAGCTACTACAATATCGAGATCAAAGTTTGTCAGTTTTGCGTATTTTACTTTACGAATGCGGCTCATCAGGCTGTTTCTGGCATAGAGGTCTGACGGCTTTTTGTGGATATATCTCTGAAGACCTCTTTGTGCTTTTCTTCTGCATACGGTTGTGTTCTCAGATGCCTTATTTCCTCATAATGCTTGCGAAGTTGACTTTTGCAGTCCCTGGCAGGTGGGTCCTCTTCAATCAGATGTCTGTTGGAATGAGCAGGTTTTTGGGTATTCAGCAGAAACTGTTTATACAGCATTTCATTTCTCTCCGTTATGGGGAGTACTGTCGTCTCACTGTGTAGATGATGTTCTCTGGACATAAAACGACAACGCGTAGCAATTCTGAAAGCGGTGGTTTGACAGGCCTGAGGTTTCTTACAGTGTGTATCCTTAAAGCTCGGTGAACATATTAAAGAACAGTGAGGGATCAGTCATGATAGTCGTTTAAGACTCAGCTTTAGCTATATGAGGGCACTAATAATATCGGAGAGCGTGAAAATTTTTCGAGCCGGGGACAAACTTAGGCGTGAACAGCACGGACCATCGAAATAAAAAAGAAAGCTGTGAGTGTGTAAACAATGAAGTCTAGAGAGAGCAACTTGTTCTTTGATATGCTTAATACTATGTTCAAACAGAAAAATAAATTGAAGCAATATCAATTCAAATTGAGTGGTGTTCATACAACTCAATTTAGCTTACACAATAGTAATTTGATGGCCGGTTGGCTCATCTCTACAGCAACAACATACCTGTGTTCAGAATGTCAAAATGTGCGTGTTGGAATTAGGTGAATGGAATGGAATGAAAACATAAAACTTTGAAATTTGTGCGTGTTGTAAGATAATGTGTTCAATGTTTTGGTTTCATTTTGAGTTTGCCATCCTCTTTTGACAATTCCTACTCCAGTGAAATGAAAAAAATAATATCAGCTGATGAGATGAGCCAACCATATAATTGAGCCATGCGCAAGTGACGTTTAAATCTACTCAATAAACACACTTTACAAGGTTGTATTTACAGTTTGAAACAATTTATTACGCAATTTTTTTTAAATTGGCAATTTGTTATTACAATTTATTATATGATAAATTGCGTAATAAATTGCCCAAATGGTATAAATTGCCAATTTGGCGTGTGTTTGTACCTAGTATAAGTTTCATCGCCTTGCAAAGTTCGATTCTCCCCGATTAACACTTTGTACAATAACAAATTTTGAAACGCTATTAAATTTATAGCTTTGCAGTTCATAAATAATTCATCCAGGACTGACTGTGAAATAAAATGTATTAGGCCGATGATGTAAATCCATGTTAAATACTATGAATAAGATATTTCTTCTATACGGTATTTAGTTGGTTGTTTAGACAACAACAACTTGTTTGACGCCCCCACATCCTGTGTCAACACTCAACACATTTTACAATTTTGGTTAATCTATAAATGTAAAATAGAAAAAAAGAATGAAAAAAATGCAACAATAACAACAATTTAAACCTTCACATCAGAACAGTTGCAGCTGTCTATTTGCTTATAAAGAAAATCAAAAAATCTTGTTGTTCTTAATCGGTGGCAGCCGTCGCCGCACGGTGGTGGCGTGAGATACGTCAAATAAATTAAAGGTGACGTGAAGAAATTGATTAATTTGAATAAAGTGGGTTATTTACTTAGAACGCTCTTATCAAAAGTCTTTAGGCACCTAATTACAGTTGGTTCCCTGAAGCTTCAATATTTATCTGAACATTGTACAGGTTTACAAGTATGATATGTATGAGAAGCAAGCAACTCCTTTCTCTTTCTAACACATTGCAGTTTGACACTTCGGTCAGTGTCCAACTATTGTGGAACTCAGTGGAACCTGCGTGGAACATGCGTTTGACACTGAACGAAGTGTCAAAATTACCAGGGTTGCTGTCGTTGGAAGCGACGCAGGGAAACAAAAAAAGGAGCGGAATATCAGATATGGGTTGCTGTGATGGTACATTTTTTGAACGAATTTAGTATGAAAATGTAGTGCACCTACATATATGGGTCCTACAGAAAATTATGCAAAAGTCTTGCATTGGGATATCTGAGGACGCGTATTAAGAATACAAACACGGGTGCTAAGTTTTTCTACCCGTTCAAAAGTTCTCCGCTAAAAACAGTTTGAAACCGAGGTCGACTGCAATAACCCGTTTAAAAATGTGGAAGGAGAAATTAAAAGACGCGTTTTGTCTTGTTATCAATAGTCCAGAGGCGAAAAAGTATTCGAATTATTGGAAGCGAGGCAAAAACTCGTCTATTAATACTTCCCCAACGGTTTTGGTCATGTTTTAGCAAATGTCCCCGGTAATAAAGTATCACAATTTGTTAATTAAAATTGTCCAAAACATATGGATTTTAAAGAGGGATGTAATAAAGTACTCGTTTGAAAGTAAATAAGGGCATTTCTTTGTAATTTTACGATAAAAATTTTACGCAGTTTTCTTTAGCAGCTACTACACTTTTCTTGGGCCTAAGAAGTACAACAGTGCCAAATAGCACAAAAAAAAAAAAACGAACAAGAACAAGCATTTTATCAGGTGAGCGTGGCTGTGTGTGTGCGTGCTGCTACATATCCTACTTGTAGACCTCTACTATGTATCTGAATGCTGTTGTAGGCCATACATAGAATCATAGAATGCATAACACGCTTATTTGCCTTTCTAAAGCTTAGGCCACTAGTGCATAGTCCCGCCTTAGACGGGCAATACAAAATCATTTAAGAGTTTTAAAAGTTTTAAAACAAATTTTATACAAGTCTGTGCAGAATATCTCAAGCTTCATTTATGTGCTATTATTTTAGTCAATTCAAATGTTGGCTTTGAGCTTATATCAGTTTGAAGTTGCGGTTGATCCAATTCGCGTGGTTTTAATTGTTTGCGCTGCATATCGCTTTTTTATAAAAAAAATTAAAAATAGTTTGAGGTGCTGGAGAGCGGAATACAAAATTGAATACGAATTTAAATAGTAATATTTATACATAAGAACCATTATTTTTGAAAATATTTATAGTAAAAAGGTAAGTAAATTGAATTTAATTAACCCCGCCTTGAGGCGGAGCCATGCAGATACGTGTGTTTATTTTCGTAGCCTTTGCTGAATAAGAGCCACGTTACTACTTTACGATTTGTTTAAATTTTCGTTTTATTATTAGAAATGTTCCGATCAAATAATAGATATTTACTAGCAGACCCGGCAGACGTTGTTCTGCCCTAAATTTGGCATATCTGCATACATTTTAATAAGCTTTTCCCGTCCAACTCTGCTCTACCCCTCTACACTTTTTCCTAATCTTTTTATTCACTCCTCCCTCCGTCTTTTTCGCTTCATCTCGATCTTTGTCTCATTATATCTCTTTCTCAGTCTCCTTCTCTCTTTTCTCTTCTCTCAAGTTTTTCTCCTCCTTCTTCATCTCTTATTGCCAGTCCCATAGGGTGGTATTTATTTTGTTCCAGTCCCATTCCGAGTCTCAGACTCAGTCCCAGTCCTAGTCCTAATCCCAGTCCCAGTCCGTCTCTGGTATACTTCCCGGAAAAAAACATCGTAAATACTAATATAGGCAAATTTATTTACGAAATTTCAGGCAAATCGAATAGGACATATGTAAATGCAAGGTATGTGGGTATTATTAATTCTTGTCTTTATTTCGGCTTCGCATGCATATTTATCAGTTTTGCCAGGTTGCCAGGCTTTAGAGCTCTCAGCAACAGCTTTCATTTGATATCCATAATGTAAAAACATATTCTAGGGGTATCCGGGTCTTTGGCCTATATCTCGAGGCCCTAGTAATTCAACGGTGTAAAACTTACTCTGTATTGTACCACACATCAACAGCTTCAATTTGATACCCATAATGTAAAAACACATTCTAGGTGTATCCGGGTCCACGTTTTGGGCTATATCTCGAGACCCTAGCCTCCCAGTAGTATGAAAATTATCCTGTACTATAGCACTCATCAACAGTTTGCATTTGATACCCATAATGTAAAAACACATTCTAGGTGTATCCGGGTCCAAATTTTGGGCTATATATCGAGACCATAGCCTGCCACTTGTATGAAAATTATACTGCACTATAGCACTCATCAACAGCTTTCATTTAACATCCATATTGTAGAAACATATTCTAGGGGTACCCGGGTCCACGTTTTGATCTCAAGACCCTAGGCACGCAGCGAAAAAAAGGTAGACGTTGGCCGATTCTCAGACCTACCCAATACGCTCACAAAATTTCTTGAGAATCGGTTCAGCCGTTTCGCAGGAGTTAAGCCTCTAAAACCGTGACAGAAGAATTTTATATATCAAATGATGAAATACAAAATTTTTTTAAACAATTACCGTCTGACAATGACTCTTCGGAGGATGAGTGTGACACGGATGAAGATAGCATTGAGGATTTTGATTTTGATCTATCAGAAGTCTCTTTGGTTAACGAATTGCTAAATTCTTCACAAACCTTGAGAGACGCAATTGATATGAACTTTAATATAAGCGATTATGGGCCATCGTCGTCTGAAAATTCGAGTATTGCCGCAAACGCGGATGCTTATCCTGGACCTTCTGGCCAAAAACATGGAAAAACACACACCTTCAGCTTCACGTCAACGAACTGTTTTTTCGAGGTAACAAGGACACCCCAGATTTTCGAAAAAATTTACGAGCACCATATGATTGTTTTCAATACTTTGTTTCAGAGGATTTTATAAAGGTGTATCTTTAAACTCATTTTTATTTACGTTACAGATATTATAGGTATTTGATACAATTTTTTTGTCCAGACTTTAGCTACTCAAATGAATCTTTATGCCACCCAAAACGATATTTCTACAAAGTTTAAAACTGACGAAGTGGAACTTTGAAAATTTTTGGGGGTATTGTTTTTCATGTCAGTTTTCCGGTATCCGAGTTCTCGCTCGTATTGGGGACAGTATTCTATGGAACCGGTACGCTTAGCAATGACTTGTAATCGTTTTGAGGAGTTCCCATCAAAACTTCACTTTAATGACAATTCTTTATGTGCCAAGAATGGTGAAATTGGATATGACCCGTTGTATGAAGCAAGACCTCTTATTCAACATTTCAATAACCGTTTCGGGTCAATTCCTATGCTTCAGCGTATTTGTGTGGTTGAACAAATATGTTTTTCGAAAATGCAAAAAAATCCTTTTAAGCAGTATATGCCGGCAAAACGCCATAAGTGGGGATCGAAGTTATTTGTTCTCTGCGACTATACGGGGTTTTCTTACAATTTCGAATTATATTGCGACGCTGGGGACAATAAAGTTTTTCCTCAGTGTCCTAATCTAGGAGCTGCTTCGAACGTCGTTGTAAGATTGTCAAAAAACATACCGAACAATATAAATCACATCGTATACTTCGATAATTTCTACACATCGCTAGGACTACTAGTTTATTTGAAAAGCCGCGGAATTTACGGACTGGGAATAGTGCGGGCAAATCGCGTTCCGAACATTAAACTTTTATTGATGCTGAGCTCCAAAAGAAAAATGTAGGTCGTGGCTTTTCCGAAGAGTATGTTGGAGCAGTTTGTGGCGTGGAAGTAAGCAACGTTCTGTGGTACGATACAAGGCCAGTTCGTCTTCTTTCTAGTTATGTGGGAACAGAACCCTTTATAAGTCGCCAGAGCGCATTATACCCCTCACCAATACCACGTTGGGATCGAAAAAACAAAGAAAAAAATGATATAAGTTGCCTAGCAATAACCAAAGTATACAACAAACATATGGGTGGAGTCGCCTTATTGGATGGACTTATCGAACGATACCATATTCGAAAGAAGACAAAAAAGTGGACAACTCGCTTATTCTATCATTTACTAGATGTGGCTATGGTTAATTCTTATATATTGTACAAGAGGTTGCATCAAAGTCATAATGAAAAGCAGTATAGCCTGCCTGAGTTCAGAACAGAAGCTGCAGAAGTATTATGTTGGATGCGTTCAACTCCGTCTACGAAACGTGGTCGCCCCCCTTTAGCTTCCCCTCAACCAAAGGCGAAAAAGGCGTACATGCCAACAATTGACATTGGTGTAAGTTTTTAGATAGATCCGGAAAGAAAATATGCAAGTATCCAGGTTGTAAATCAGAAACCCAGGCATTTTGTGTGAAATGTGAAATAAATTTATGTAATTCTACAATAAAACAATCTTTTATAGAATTCCACACTAAAGCCAAACAAAAATTCATGCATTAGAGGGTTAGGCTAACTTTTTCTTCGAGCAAAGTATGAATCGGTAAACTTTTCCTGTTACTTGTTGTTCGTTGGCAAAATTGGATCAACTTCTCGTTGTTATGAATATGGGTAATGTTTTAAACGAACCATGACGAGCTTTCGTCCCCGGAGTGTTATTGAGGAGCACTTCCAAAATATTTAAAGTCGTAAGAGCTAAATAGCAGAACATACTTTTTTAAGCCCATTTCTATCGACTTTAAATACAATCTTTGGCTTCCTTGTATTTGGTTGGCGCTTCACGGCCTGGGTTCTGTTGGCATCTCACAACAACTCACTCTGGAGATCGCTTCTTAGCGTCAAATGACACCGAATGGGAACACCAAATTACTCTGCACCTATTCTTTCCTCCGTCTACTACCGCCACATTCGGGTGTTGGTAGGAATACTTTCGGGGCCAAGATGTTTTTTTTTCTTATTAATCAAAACGAGCATACTAAAAAAGAGTATATTTAAGAAAATTACAATAGTGGGAATTGGCTTGTTACCAATTTTTTTAACTCGTTCTCATCTCCTTCTTTTAACAGTGCGACAGGTGATTTCCTGGGCTATATTATTTCGTTTGGAGGAATATTGTTACTCTCACTTAGTCTTCGTTGATTGAGATATTGGCTCTCAAAGCGAAAAAACAGCAAGGTGTTTTATTCCTAACTGCCAGCTATCGCACTCAAGCCTCTCGACCTCCCCTTCTTTCTATCAAACTAGGCAGCGTCCTTCTTTTTCAAGGCGACGCATCATTCCTCGCTAAATCATAAACATAGTACCTCAGGGGTGGTATGGGGTTAATGGGAAACATATTGGCAGTTCTCGGTTTATCCTTTAGTCGAAAAGTACTGTCAGAGTAAAGCTCAGGCAAGTGGAGACTACAACAGTATTTGTTGCCATGGGACCTCGGAGCAAAATACGAAACGCTAGAGTTTCGTTTGTATGCACTCAATAAAAAAAATCTCTCAGAACATGGAAAATGGGATTGATTTTTCACCATTGAAATTTTTTGCCTCAATTTTGTACAGGAATTTTCGCGTTATGAGGAAAATATCCCTGTTTATTAGGCATGTTTCCTTGTTTTAAGAAAAATTTGTTTCGTTTGAGGAAGAAGTTCTTATAGCGAAAAATCATTTCCATTTTGAAAAACAAGGTTTTTGAGTTTGAGGTTTCACGTTTTTGAATCCTAAGCCCAGTACTAACCATTTTTGATGGTATTAAGCTCATATTTCGATGGGAAAACGTGGGAGACTTCGATTGTTTTAGTACACGAACATATAGAATTGAAGTTAGAACGGATGCTGATTTGACAGTTCTGAGGTGAATATAATTTCATATTTTACCAAACATTTATTATGCATTTTTTTCAACATTAACCATTCGAAAGAAGTTATACGACTCAAGCTTCAACTTCGGCAGTTAAGAGCTTTAAATATTTAGACAATATCGACTTTTCTCTTCCACAAACTCTGTGAAGCAAGATCGCATCTATGTAAACTACTCAAGATCATCTATCCAAGAAAAGTTCTGTGAAAAGTGTAATGTCATTCGGGTTTTAGGCCTATTGGACCTATTTCAAATGATTGCCGGTTTCGAATCGAATTGCTTGGGATCAGAAACTGAAGCTGAAAAGAATAGAGCTTACGATAGCTCGAATTCGCTGGAGAAAAATATTCTCGTGAGTATCGGCTTCTCACGATATTCTCGAATCTCAAAATACTCGCAATGCTCGCGAGCTTCCCCACATTCAATTTAAGCGCTGCGTTGCGGCCAGATCTTATGATTTCTTCTGGAACAAAAGCGAAAATTTCCATAAAACCACAAGTAAAACACAACGGAATTAATAAATACTGCCAATATAGCGACTAAATTGAATGTCGAGAAACTCGCACGATCTATTCGAGAATATCGCGAGAAGCCGAGCTCTCGGATCCCAAAATTCTCGCTTGGGTTGGAGAAGAAATCATAAGCTCTTGAAAAGAAGTAATGACTTCCAGAACTTTTCACAAATGAAAATTTTTATTTTAGTACTTTCGGCAGTAAGTTTAATCTTTCTGGTTTTGAAATTTTCATCTTATTATTATACCTTTCATGAACATGAAATGGTATATTAGCTTTGGTCCGAGGTTTGTAACGTTGAGATATATAGAAGATAGACTCACCATTAAGTATACCGAATTCATCAGGGCGACGAACTGAGTTGATATAGCCATGTCCGTCTGTCCGTCTGTCTGTTTGAACGCAAACTATTCCCTCAAATTTTGAGATATCTCAATGACATTTGGCACAAGGATGTATTTTTGTATTATATTAGACATTTGTCGGATCCGGTAGGATCGGACCACTATAACATATATCTCCCATACAACCGATCGGTCAGATAAGACGATTTTGGTTATTCCTGCCGCAATTTAGAAAGTATAAACGTGAAACTCGGTGATATATATTCTAATATATTATAGAAGATATCCTCAAAAAAGCGCTTTGATCGGAACTATATATAGTATATATCCCATACAACCGATCGTTTAGATAGAAAGATTTTTGGAAAGTTCTCCATTAATTTAGAAAGGATAAGCGTAAAACTCTCTGATATATATTCTAATATATCATAGAAGATATCCTGCAAAAATTACTTTGATCGGAGCTATATATAGTATATATCCCATACAACCGATCGTTCTGATAGAAAGATTTTTGGCCATTTCTCCCTTAATTTAGAAAGTATAAACGTGAAACTCGGTGATATATATTTTAATATATCATAGAAGATTTTCTGAAAAAAGCGCTTTGATCGGAGCTATATATAGTTTATATCCCATACAACCGATCGTTCAGATAGAAATTTTTTTGGCAATTTCTACCTTAATTACCAATATAATAACGTTAAACTTGGTGATATTTATTCTTATATATCATAGAAGATTTCATGAAAAAATCATTTCGATCGGAGCTTTATATAATATATATCCCATACACCCGATCGTTCAGATATGGGGGTTTTTTGCCATTCTTTATATTCATCTTAAAATCGTTTAGGTATGTACATTTGTTCCCTATATATTTCTTATCTTATGCAGCGCATTATTTGGAGATTACGAATGGGATAAGATTATTGTTCAGCCTCATTCACCAGGTTTTATTTAAAAGTAAATGAAAAGAAACACAAATTTGGTACTAAAATTAAAAAAAGAAAATAAATTTTTTTCTACACTTTTTGACGATTGCCATTTTTTGGCGAAAATTTCGTATATTTGCCCCATGTACAAACATCAATAGCTTTGCTTGCGTGAATATTCCAAGATGAGGCAATTATGGTATAATACTGTGATGTAGAGAAAAAATTAACAAACGGCTATGAAATATTTGACGGTTACTCGGTTTCATATTTTTGCTAATATCTCTAAAACGGGGTTTCGGGTTTCAACAAAATTTTACCTAAATATACCCCACATAGATATGCATATCCTGATAAAATTTCAACACAATCGGTTAAGAAGTGTTTAAATAAGTAAAAAAATTTAAGGTTTTCCGGGTTTATATTTTTATCAATATCTCCAAAACCGGATCTCGGGTATTCAAACTTTTTTACCTAAACATACTTCGTTCATATATCTACATATATGGTTTTGAAGTTTCAAAAGAATCGGTAGAAAGGTGTTAAAATAAATGTGTTGCAAACTTTGCAGTAAAAAATATTTGGCGGTTATTCGGTTTTATATTTTTACCGATATCTACAAAACCGGGTCTCGTGTATCAAAGAAATTTTACATAGCCAACAGCTGCATATATCTCCATATTTTGTTAAAATTTCGATATAATCGGTACAGAAGTGTTGAAATAAATGTATATTTAACATTTCGACCTCAATTTATATATATTTTGCTCGATCTTTTGACTATATCTTTTTGAGGCATTATATAAGTCGAGTAACGGCGATGCACTACAGCTCCAATTTACCCCTCAATGTTCCTAACAAAAAGATATTTGCGTGATACAAGGTTTCAAAAAAAAAATTTTTTTTTCTCCAAAAAAACCAAAATTTGGCGGATTTCCCCATATGATTTGTGAGGCTCTCATAGAAATAGCCCGCAACCAAATCCTACTCTTATTCTGTATGTGCGGGAGCGATGATCGTGCGGATCGTGGCGAGGTATTACGTTATCAAGAGATCAATCTCATAATGTATTTCGAAGTTTGGCCACCCCTTTCACTTCAGACTAAGAAATTGATTTGAAGTAATTTATTTATAGTTGTCATAAAATTTACAAATCAATCTTCCAACTGTGCTCATTTAAATCATTTTCAATTATCTTTCTTGCACTCATTATCATCATCAAAATAACCACATAACAACAACAATTGCAGTACAAACAACAAATCTTAATTTGAATACGTCAATCAACGCTTTCACAGATTCCAACACTGACAGATTTTGTTCGAAACCCGCTTCAAATGACGATTCTAAAAATATAAAATTTTTTCTAGTTTTGAAAATTTCATCGAAAAATACATACACACATACATACATACATACATACGTTCATTATTATTTTAGAGGTGAATGCTAGTGTATCGCATGTCCACTGTCGACGGCAAAGCCACTTTCATCAACTCAATGGTGGTGCTTCTTATTTTCCTGAGTTTCCTTCTTTTTTGCGACGAACGTGTCTGACTTTTTTTTATGTTGTTTGAGTATTTACTTACTCGTATTTTCTATAAAAAAATTGTGCCATATTCAATATATAAATTGCATGCTTAAGTTGTGCCTGTAGTCTGAGGATCATCTGAACATGTGTTTTCCATATTGATTTTGATTGATATGTATGATAGGGAAGGTGTTTGTGATGTGGGCTGGCTGGGTCTTTACTGATCGATCTCATAGAAACTTTAGTTATGTTTGTTGTTAAAAATAAAATTTTTTTTTTGAATTTTCCTACGTCTAATAAAGCGTTGTAAATATTATACCTAATGAAAACATATTGATTAGATTTCACACATAGCACGCTTTACTATCAGACTTGTTCTACACTCAGAAAAAATACTTAGCTAAAATGAGGGAAAACATTTTTCATGCAGTGGCGTATCCAGGGGGGGGGGGAGAATTGGGGGATAGATCCCTCCCCCTTCGTCGCTCAACTTCTTATTTTACTTCGTAATACAAGAGAAAATCAAACTCTCTATATAAGTACGTACGTGGGAAGGTAATATTAATGTTTAATTTTGTCATGAAGTATACAGTACTCATGAAATTCCATATCGTCGGTCCCAACGAAGAATATCTCAGTTCGCTTATTTGCGTCGAAGACTATCTCAGTTCGTTTTGATTTATGAAAAACTGACACCATTCGCTTGTTTGCTAATTTTGTATTTTTTGTTTAATTTTACTTATTTTAGTATTATTTTACTTAATTTAATTTTTTTTAGTTTATATTATTTTATTTATAAAATTAATTTAAAAAATACATATATATAAAAACTTAAGTAATTAACGCAAAAATAAACAAAATAAAATAATACAAAAATAAGTAAAATTCAACAAAAAATACAAAATTAGCAAACAAGCGAATGGTGTCAGTTTTTCATAAATCAAAACGAACTGAGATAGTCTTCATGGAACTAACGATATAATCACTTCAACAATTTTCAAATATTTCAAAAGTGCACGTGATTTTAGCAAAAAAAGATTATTGTATGTAAAGACTGGTAATGAATTAAGACTCGTGATTTTTGATACCTCACTTTTCAAAAGTTACAAAGTACATCTGGCATCCTGATATTTTGAAATACAACCCTGTAGCTGTTGTCAAATCTTGAAAAATTCAAATGTGATGTTTTCAGTTATCGCATATTAATAGAGCTGCTCATTAAAATAATCAAAACGTGTGAAAGTGAGAAAAATAATTAAAAATAGATATTAGAAAGTGAAAAGTGTGCAAATGACATAGGTATAGAAATCAAAAAGAAACGATTGAAATCTAACCAAGTTCCGCAAGATCTAGCTGATTATTTCAAGGTATCGGTCTTTTACCCATTTATTGACCATATAATAATGGAAATTAATACTCGATTCAATGAACATAAAACAATCTTCAAAGGATTTGCTTAAATTTTTTCGACTAAACGTACTGATGTTAATGACGCAAACCTATTGAAACTAGGTCAGTTTTATGAGCCGTACATTGAAAGTAAAAATATTGTGGCAGAAACCAATGTATGGAGGGCGTTTTTAAAGCGACAAAATCTTTTACCACAAACTGCGCTAGACGCACTTCAAAGCTGCGACAAAACGTCATTTAATAACTTATTTCAATTGCTTAAAATTTGTTGCAATACCCCCCCGTTTCCACTTCCACTTCAGAGCGTACTTTTTCAGCCCTTAAAAGATTAAAGACTTATCTTCGCAATTCTACGGGGCAGGTATTTGAAATAATCACTACATTGCTTTATATAGATTAATATCTTAGCTTTTTTTCATTTCCATGTAAGGAGCGGCTGAATGGTTTGACAATGTTGGCGATTCATCGCGATATACCAATAACACCGGAAGAAATTATTGAGAGATTGAGTGTTAAGGAGCGAAGACTACATTTCGTTTTATAACAAACAGAATTAAAGTTTTAAATAAAGCTTTTCAATTTAATTGAAATAAATGAATAATAACACAATTTAATTGAAATAATGCAAGTATTTCCCTTGAAGTAAACGATTTTGCATAAGTATATGAATGTATATATGTATATGATGGTAAGTATTGCTTATTTATAAAGAAATACACACAGTGGTTAACCTAGTTACTATGTGTCTCAATTTCTATTATAAATTATTGCTCATCCCGCCCTTGGCAAAATCCTGGATACGCCACTGTTCACATTGTATAAGTATACGAGATAAAATCACTCTTCGATATTGGCAGCTATCTTAACCATTTGACTTTAGCTGAAATGATGGCATTTCATGCAAACAGAGTGAATATTATTAATAAAATAAATAGATTTTTAATAAAATAAATTCGTTCAAAATTATATTGAAGAAAATGAAGAAATTTTGTTTAGCAAGAAATGAGGTGGGCTTTCAAGGGGTGCAAAGGCTGGATTTTGTAAAAGGCTTTTCAGGTATAAACAAATATACTGTGCTTATGCGGGAGATAATCTTCTCTGCTGCGGGTTTTGCCTAGGACATGGGTTCATCTAGGCTTTATGCCAAATACTTGCCCAGTATTGGGTTATTTCGTATGTTTTAATCCTTCCATTACGTATAATATCATATTTTTTGGCATTCTTCTTTTTGTAGCAGGGTGCGATCAATCACAGAGTGTCGCGCGTCTCAGTGGAAAGTCAGCTTTCCTCTACTGCGAGTTTCGGTTATTGGTATACGACTTTGCCGACTCTTTGTGTGTGAGGCTAAGGGCGTTATTGTCCGCTTTTAGTTCAAACGACTGAATTCTTGTTCGCAGAATCCGTATGTAGTACTTGTTAATATGTCTGTTTATATCGCTTGGAGGCGGGGCCGTATCAATTAATTTTTCTTACGTTCCTCAGGTTTCCCGTGTCAGTTCTAAACGCGGTGCTGCAGCTTCTTTCAGTTAATTTCTTTTAAGCTCGGCGATCGAATTGGAGATGCGTAGCACACTATCGGTTGGCCTACTGCTATCTGTTGTAAAGGTTTACAAGTAAGATATGTATTAGCTGTTCGTTCACAGCTGTGCTCACCTGACCATAATGCTTGTTCTAGTTATCTCATAATTTGTGGAGGGTATTCGGCAGCGTTTTACTACTCTGGTACAAAATAGTGTAGAAACTGTAGTGTAGTAGGGTGTATAGTAGTTGTAGTACAGTTTTTCGTGGATAACTTTTGAACGGGTCGAAAAAATTGACTCCCGTGTTTGGACTCTTAATGTTGATATAACTATGCGTCTTTGAATGCCCTATTCTACGACTTCTGTCAATTTTTCGATACGTCCCATATAATGCACTATATATTGCATACTAAATGTGTCTGCAAAAATTTACTATCACAGCAACCCATATCTGTAATTCCGCGCCCTTTTTCGCTAATTATTGCATCCCTGCGTCGATACCGATGGCAGCAACCGCGGTCTTTATTAGATTATTTTTGGGAGTAGTACAATTATACTTCACATCGCAACTGATAGCGTGTTTAAATACAACTGATTGCTGATTACTCAGCTCGTGCTGCTTTTATACACTCTGTTGCCTTGTCTGCATATGTCTAGACGTTTCTACTTCTAGAATTTTCTACTATATGTGTGTGTATTTGTAGTTTATAGCCTCTCGCATAGCCATCAACAGCATATCAACATCAAATATCTAAGTGAATTGTAGATACCAAAACTAAATATTTAAAAGCGTGTTTTTTTAGTTTTTTTTAACTATATTTATTATCTTGTATAATTCTTTTCATTAATTTGGGGAAAAGTTTTTCTTAATTTTTTATTCAATAAGAATACTTGACTGAATATTTATCACAATATTTACATGTACGAGCTTGCTCAGTGATTAAGAGTACTCGACTGTTAAGTTGCGGACCTCGACTAGAAATTGACGGCCGTGACAGTTACACAATTAAATGTTTTAATATTTTTTTTTTTTTTTTTAACAATTTTCTCCATTTTTAAGGCAATTATTCCAATAACCAAGTAGGAACGAAAACGGCGACCTTGTATCTGATGTCCAGAGAGTGCTTAGATTATGGAGGGAACACTTCTCTGCTCTCCTAAATGGAGGCAGCAATTCACCGCGCAGAGATGAAGAACCCGATCCCGCAATCGATGATGATGGAATATATGTCCCCCCGCCCGATTATGACGAAGTTAGAATAGCAATAACCATATTGAAAAACAACAAAGCCGTGGGCGCTGATGGATTGCCTGCGTAGCTATTCAAGTACGCCGGCGAGGAGTTGGTAAGGCGCATGCAGCAGCTTCTTAACAAAATATGGGCGGAAGAGTGCATGCCCGACGGTTGGAATCTAAGTGTTTTTTGCCCAGTCCACAAGAAGGGGGATACTGCAAAATGCGCCAACTATCGTGGAATCAGCCTTCTTAATATCGCATATAAGGTCCTTTCAAGTGTATTGTGCGAAAGATTGATGCCCACCGTGAAGCGGCTGATTGGACCTTATCAGTGCGGCTTCAGACCTGGTAAATCTACCATCGACCAGATTCAGATCACAATGCCCGAAATCTTGGAAAAAACCCGTGAAAAGAGAATCGACACACATCACCTCTTCGTCGACTTTAAAGATGCCTTCGACAGCACGAAAAGGAGCTGCCTATATGCCGCTATGTCTGAATTTGGTTTCCCCGCAAAACTTATACGGCTGTGCAAAATGACGCTGAGCAACACCATCAGCTTAATCAGAATTGGGAAGGACCTCGCCGAGCCGTTCGAAACTAAACGAGGTTTCAGACAGGGTGACCTCCTACCGTACGATTTCTTTAATTTGATGCTGGAGAAAATTATACTAGCTGCAGAACTTAACCGCACTGGAACAATATACTATAAAAGCGTGCAATTACTGGCATATGCTGATGACATTGATATCATCGGCCTAAACACCCGCGCTGTTAGTGCTGCTTACTCCAAACTGGAAAAAGAAACGGTAAAGATGGGTTTGATGGTGAATGAGGACAAAACGAAGTACCTGCTGTCATCGAGCAAAGAGTCAGCGCATATGCGCCTTGGCAACCACGCTACTGTTGGCAGCCATAATTTCGAAATAGTAAAAGACTTCGTTCATTTGGGAACCAGCATCAACACTAGCAACAACATCAGCACTGAAATCCAGCGAAGAATCAATCTTGGCAATAAATGCTACTTTGGACTAGGTAGGCAATTGAAAAGTAAAGTCCTCTCTCGGCGAACGAAAATTATACTCTACAAGTCACTTATCGTACCCGTCTTGCTATATGGGGCAGAAGCATGGACCATGACAACAGCAGATGAAGCGGCTTTGGGAGTGTTCGAGAGAAAAGTTCTTCGAAAGATTTATGGACCTCTACGCGTTGGCGATGGCGAGTACCGAAGAAGATTTAATGATGAGCTGTACGAGCTGTACGCAGACATCAACATAGTCCAGCGAATTAAAACGCAGCGGCTGCGCTGGCTAGGCCATGTTATGCGAATGAAAGATGATGCTCCGGCCAAGAAAGTGTTTCTATCGGAACCCGCCTATGGAAGCAGAGGTAGAGGGCGGCCCCCACTCCGTTGGAAGGACCAGGTGGAAAACGATTTAAACTCCCTTGGTGTGACCAATTGGCGCCGGTTGGCGGAGCGAAGGAGCGACTGGCGCGCCTTGTTGGACGGCCATAACCGTTTAGACGGTTGAGCGCCAATTAAGTAAGTAAGTATTCCAATAATCAAGAGAAAAAAACGTCTCAGTTTTTGAAAAAAATTACTTTTCTAGATTAAGGGTAGCATTTAAATGGCGTAAAATCAATCCCATTTTTTCTTCGTTTTCAGCAATTTTAGGGATGTTTTTTTTTTGAGTGTAGAACTGATCAAACTATCATTAAATCTGAATTAAACATTTTCTTTTTCTAAGTATGTTTGTTTTTTACGGTTTTTGTTTTGTTGTTCATGAATATGTGTGTTGTATTTGATTTATGCCATGTGTGGAAATTCGTCATCCAAACCGTGGAACCATAGCGAAATACAATACTTACCATTTTACTGTTGTTTATGGCTCATCGGTCATTTACATCGAAAATCAATATTTATTTTCGCTCGAAAGCATTATCGCGCGCCCAGTGGTTATGGTGTGTTTTCCGCAATGTGGATTGGTATGCTTCTCCGTCACATGCAAATATATAGGGTGGTCCATATAGCACATGTAGATCTAAAAACCAATCAAACCGACAGCATCTCTTGCATGAGCCAAAGACCTCTTCATTGTTTTCATAGTTTCTCCATGAATAGGGACAGAATCCATTGCTATTGCATTGAAGAACACTTTGGTCCTCTTGGATTAAGGCGTGCTATATGTTACTTTGAAGTAAAATAGCTGTAGACGTACCGCTAGGTAAACAGTGCTAGTAGCGCAGTCCTCGTTCGTGCACTATTGTGAGTATAAGCAATCTAGGCTGCAAGCCTACGACGGCCCTTGAAGAAGCGGTTCGCTATATAAATGTATAATAATCGCTTTATCTCGTAGACGTGTTTAGCGCTGGGTGGGGCTCGCCCCTGAAACCCCGTCAAACGAGAAAAAGTAGGAAGCCTTTGATTTGAAGGTATGTTCCTGGCGGCTCCAAACACTTTCAAAGGAAGGTACCGATGCATTGCTAGTTGATATCAGCGTCAAATACGTAATCCCATGGACGTGTCAAACCAAGAAGACAGTAGCGCCTTGCGCCGTCAATCATTGTAGTCATAAAGAGCGAAAAACCAAGTGGTAGTAACGTTGTTGGTTTTGTGGCGGGGAAAAAATGTTAAAGGGGAAAAACTGTCATTCACGACTGTGAACGAGCTTCTGTTGTTGTTGTTGTTGTTGTTGTAGCGATAAGGTTGCTCCCCGAAGGTTTTGGGGAGTGTTATCGATGTGATGGTCCTTTGTCGGATACAGATCCGGTACGCTCCGGTACCACAGCACCATTAAGGTGCCAGCCCGACCATCTCGGGAACGATTTATGTTGCCACATTAAACCTTCAGGCCTTCCCCTCCCTCCCCACCCCCAAGTTCCATGAGGACCTTGGGGTCGCCAGAGCCTCGTCTGTTAGTGAAACAGGATTCGCTGCGGATAAGTGAGGTTGACAATTAGGTTTGGAGAAGCTATATATTGCGCTGGCAACCTGAAGGGTTGCGCTACACACCCTTGAATCTGGTATTTTAGTCGCCTCTTACGACAGGCATACCTACCGCAGGTATATTCTTACCCCCTTACCCGCTGGCCATGAAAGCAGAGGAAGAGGGCACCCTCCACTCCTCTGGAAGGACCATGTGCAAAATAATCTAAATTTCCCCGTTGTGACCAATTGGCGCCAGTTAACCCAACAAAGAATCGACTGGCGCGAATTGTTGGACGGTCATGTTGTATTGCAAAGTGGCATGATTTAGTAAATTCCCTCGATGATTTTTTATTAAACAATTGAATTTTTAGAGAAACCCCAAAACGGATCACACTTCATGTACAGCTATGTTGTATGTAAAAGACTGCATGTCTATTTTTTTTTTTTTGATTTTTTTTTATCTATTTCCTTTTCACATTTAATGCTTTACGAATTTGTGACAAGTCTGGCCAAATCAAATAGTAAAATTAGGCAAACAAAATTAAATTTAAAGACAATTTGAGTGGGGACAGGTAAACAAATAAAACGTATACTTAACTAGGAAAAAATAACAACAACAAGCAAGGCGTAGAATTGCGCTGAAAATTTTCTAGGTACTATTTTTTATGTTTTTATATGATTTTTTAGCCATTGACATTGGCACTCAATTATTTTGTTATGCTTGTGTGTGTACTTTGTTTTTAAAAAGAAAATTATTAAAATAAATGAATAATGCAAAAAAAGCAACAAATTACACACTATGTACTTTGGCAAGGTATTTAATGGTATTTTGTTAGTGATGGTAAAGTCTTTCGCTTAAGTAAATATTTGGTTTTTATACTCAGTTGAGCAGAGCTCACAGAGTATATTAACTTTGATTGGATAACGGTTGGTTGTACAGGTATAAAGGAATCGAGATATATATAGACTTCCATATATCAAAATCATCAGTATCGAAAAAAAATTTTATTGAGCCATGTCCGTCCGTCCGTCCGTCCGTCTGTCCGTTAACACGATAACTTGAGTAAATTTTGAGGTATCTTGATGAAATTTGGTATGTAGGTTCCTGGGCACTCATCTCAGATCGCTATTTAAAATGAACGATATCGGACTATAACCATGCCCACATTTTCGATGTCGAAAATTTCGAAAAACCGAAAAAGTGCGAAAATTCATTTCCAAATACGGATAAAGCGATGAAAATGGTAGGTGAGTGCAACTTTTGACGCAGAATAGAAAATTAGTAAAATTTTGGACAATGGGCGGGGCACCACCCTTTTTTTTAAAAGAAAGTAATTTAAAAGTTTTGCAAGCTGAAATTTGGCAGGAATGTTACTCCTATTACTATATATATGCTTAATAAAAATTAGCAAAATCGGAGAACGACCACGCCCACTTAAAAAAAATTTTTTTTAAGTCAAATTTTAACAAAAAATTTAATATCTTTACAGTACATAAATTATGTCAACATTTGACTCCACTAATGATATAGTGCAATAAAATACTAAAATAAAAGAAAATTTCAAAATGGGCGTGGCTCCGCCCTTTTTAATTTAATTTGTCTAGGATACTTTTAATGCCATAAGACGAACAAAAATTTACCAATCTTTGTGAAATTTGGTAGGGGCTTAGATTCTAGGACGATAACTGTTTTCTGTGAAAAACAGGCCCGTTGAGAGGGGGGGGGGGGGGGCTGAGGGGTCATTACCACCGGGCCCGTGCTTTGGAGGGGCCCGGGAATCTCAAAATGCTTTCCAAGCCTTTTGCTTACAGAAAATAAACAAAACACACCTTTAATCACCTTTCGTATTTAGCAATCATTTTAAATTTCAACAAATTTTAAAAATCTCTTAACGTGTCTGCACCCCGCATAAGGTGTTGTTGGTTTTTGGCGTTGGCTTTGTAGCATAAAGTTGAATTCGTTTTCTGTTCCAGCAGAAAAATTCGGTATGATGCAAATTCTTATACAGCGATATACATGTATGTATGTATGTATGTAAAAACGTTGGCGATAACAGTTTTTTGAGTATTTTGGTTGAACAATTGAACCTATCGCTATTTTTTTCCGCAGGCTCGAAAATTATTTTTTTGGGTATGCGTAGTGGAACTTTTTCTTCCTAAGCCCAAATCCTATCGAAAAATCGATTTCGCGATATCGGTTAATAAATCGACCCAGCCTAATACGTATGCATGTATACGTTTAAATATACATTGTATATACAAATACATATAATTATGTAAAAGATGGTAATTTTGATTTTGAGAATTCGTTCATTTGAGCAAAAATCGATATATCTTTACTAAACTCAGTTCACGTATTTATCTGAACACACTTTGTATTGGTATAAAAAATGGCCGAAATCAGACTATGACCACGCCCACTTTTTCGATATCGAAAATTAAGTAAAACGAAAAAAATGCCATAATTCTATACCAAATACGAAAAAAGGGATGAAACATGGTATTTGGATTAGTTTAATGACGCAAAATATAACTTTAGAAAAAAACTTTTAAAATGGGTGTGACACCTACCATATTAAGTAGAATGAAATGAAAACGTTCTGCAGGGCGAAATAAAAAACCCTTGAAATCTTGGCAGGAATACTGTTCGCAGTATTATATATATAAATAAATTAGCGGTAGCCAACAGATGATGTTCTGGGTCACCCTGGTCCACATTTTGGTCGATATCTGGAAAATGCTTTCACATATACAACCACCATCACTCCCTTTCAAAACCCTCATTAATACCTTTAATTTGATACCCATATCGTACAAACAAATTCTAGAGTCGCCCCTGGTCCACCTTTATGGCGATATCTCGAAAAGGGGTCCACCTATAGAACTAAGGCCCACGCCCTTTTAAAATTCTCATTGACACCTTTTATTTGATACACATGTCAAACAAACACATTTCAGGGTTACCCTAGGTTGATTTTCCTACCTGGTGATTTTCCCTTATTTTGTCTCCAAAGCTCTCAACTGAGTATGTAATGTTCGGTTACACCCGAACTTAGCCTTCCTTACTTGGTGTTTATAATAAGGAGTACATATCATGTCAAAAATAGCAAATCTTAAATATATATATTTTTTAAGTCAACACATGTATATACATATGTGTTTGTATATCAAAATTATTATAATTAGCATAAAGTAATAATGTCGAGAAATTTCTAAAAATTAAGGCGTTGCCTCATTTAACAGTCAAAAAAACATTTCTAGCACAAGACAAATTTTTAGTGACATTTTTATTGTTTGGGTGTATTGGGATGTTAGAAAAATATCGAGTATTTCAACACAATACAAATACGGAAGTTCATAATAAGTTGTTTGCTAGAGATCTACGGGAATTACCCGCACATAACTCCTAATCAATGGAGGAAGATCTGGTAGTGACAGTGTAAAACCCCGTAGCATAAAACTCACTGGTGGACCTATGACTTGGACTCGCTTCTTTAATACTGTAGGGAAAAGTACAATGGAGCCAAAAGTTTCGACAATGTGCCACAATGTTTAGATTACGAATATAAACAAAGTTCCTACAAAAAAGTCTGAGACAAGCGAAGCGAAACTTGTGATGAAACTTCTGCAATATATTCGAAAATGTCGGCAATTCAGGCTACTGGCCTTGCTTTCAAAGATGCAAACAGCTACTAGCCGTTATCGATCGCTCCAGTGGGTCAGGGGGCTTAGAATTTAGCCGCGGCAGGTATGCCTGTCGTAAGAGGCGACTAAAATACCAAATTGATGCAAGGGGTTGTGTAGCGCAACCCTTTCAAGGGATTGTTAGCGCAATATATATATAGCTTCTCCAACCCCATTGTCAACCTCACCCCTTGTTACTTTAACAGCTTAGGCTTTCGCGACCGCAAGTTCCTAACGGATCTATGGGGTGGGAGGGCGAGATGGCCTTGAAGGCTTCATGTGGTCATACTAAATCGTTCCCGAGGTGGTCATCGATAACACTCCTCAAGGCTTTCGGGGAGTGTCCTTATCGCTACAACAACAACAACAACAGCTATTAACAATGAATTGACAAAAACTAAACCAGCACAGAAGGGGAAACTCTATAGCTGCTCCTTGATAACAATTTTTCTGGAAACCTGCACAATGCACTAAAAGCATCTGCCAGAAGCCTGGTTATAAATATAAAAAAAAACACTCAAAATGGGAAAACAGCAAAAAACTAGTTTTTCAGTTATCAATACAAAACGAAAACCCGTTTTTTGAATTTACTGTGCAAAAAAATTATAAGATACCGTGACACCTATTTATCGGGTACAATTTTGCAACTTCTCCTCCATGCGAAATGCAAAATTGCGCCCTCTTGTTGCAAAAGTTTGTTTGAACGAACAGGATTTTTTCAAATTTAGTAACATTTTGTTCAAGTTTTTTCAGTCACGCGAACGAATTTAATAAGATAATAAAAAACATCCTTTTTTAATGTTGATGTTTCCGACAACATACAAGTTTGAGTTGTTTTGGAATCGTTTCAAGTTACTCCAGTGGTGAATTACCTTCTAGCGATTTGATTCTTTACTTTTCTATAACTTACAAGTTCTCTATTTAAAATGTTATGTCAAACACTTATACTAAAAGTTTTGTGCGAAACAATCAATTGAGAAAAGAAATTGAGAATGAGCTGAGCTGTAACTGAAAGAATTGAGAATCAGTTTTGTGACTACTATTTTCATTTCCATTTGCAAAGCGAAGTTCAAAACTATAAATTAAATAAATTATAAAATATAAAATTTGGTGAAAGTGTGTTTAATAAAACAAAATAATAAAGTGTATTATGTTTAACGTGTGCCAGCATATTGCGCCCAATTGAAGTTCGGTTAGTAAGTGCCACCGTGGTGTGATGGTAGCGTGCTCCGCCGCTCCTCGCCAGTGTTTGGCAAGCACTCCCAATGTATTTCTGCCATGAAAAGCTCTCAGTGAAATCACATCTGCCTCGCAGATGCCGTTCAAAGTAGGCATACAACCTGTAGGTCCCGTCCGGCGATTTGTAGGGAAAATACGACGCAAAGTGGGAGAGAAGCTCGGCCTTAGATCTCTTCGGAGGTTATCGCGCCTTACATTTATTTATTTATATGGCAACATAGGTACTTTCGTACAAAGCTGTCGCAACAACTTTTTTTTGTTCATTTGACTACAAAAACGGTCAATTACGAATCAACGATTTGTGCGCAGTTGATTCAACATCTTGTTGCGATGGATAAAAATTAACAGAAATTTCGGTTGAATTGACCCGTATTTTGGTCGATTTTACCAGTCTTTTTCTTTCAGTGTAAGTGTACATTCGCGGCAGCCACTTCAACCTAACCTAATATAAATGACATAATATTCCACATAGTCTTTATATAAAAAATAACCATAAAATAAATCAAAAAAGGAACTCAGTGGAATGCGTAACTTTAAAAATTGAACTATTTTAGTTAGAACCACATTCTAGATCTAGTTTGCGTGATTGTGTATTAATTTCAACAAATGAAAAAATAAACCGTGAGTCAGTATTACAATAATATATATATACGTACATACTACGTGCCTACATAATAATTATAATGAATCAATTAAGTTCAGAGTAAATTTATTCAGGAAGCTTGTGATAAAAGCACGATTAGGTCGTACGAATGTCATTAAAAACTAATGAATGTTAATACACTTTTGGTTTTGTATGCGAATATATATGTGACCCGGTCTATGAAAACGTGGCTTATGACTCAGAAAAGAAATTGCGAGAAACAGCTGTTAAAGATAAACAATGCATTTCTTCAGTTTCTTAGTAGTAGTAATTTTTTTTGAGTCATAAGCCACCTTTTCATAGACCGGGCACATATAATAAATCACGATGTATGTTTTTATGTGTGTGTATATTTGCTGGTGTGCATTGACATTTATATAATTGATAAATAAATAAATAAAAAAAACCTACAGCTATACATATTTATATATAAGAAGCTACATTTTTATCTAAGGAATTTCCAATTTCCGTGCAAGTAAATTGTAGTCGACATTAAAATGCAATTAAAATTTGTATTTTTATTTGGTTTGCCTCCTACGGTGCACATTTAATTGAATTTTATAATAAGGTCACATTAGAAATAATGAATAACTGTTGTTGTTGTAGCGATAAAGACGCTCCCTGAAGGTTTTAAGTAGTGTTATCGATTATAATGGTCCTTCGCCGGATATATATCCGGTACGTTCCGGTATCAAAGCACCATTAAGGTACTAGCCCGATCATCTCGGGAACGATTTAATCTGACCACATTGAACCTTCCCATTCCATGGGGAGCTTGGGTCGCCAGAGCCTCGCCTGCTAAGTATGTATAAGATACATTCATATTGACAACAGGATTCGCCTCGTGTAGGTGAGGTCGATAACTGGGTTGCCGAAGCTGTGAATTACGCTTTTCAACTCCTTGAATAACTCATCCTTTTGTGCGCTCATTGTTATAACCATAAGACAAAATGTTTGATAAGCTGTTTGAACTTTCACCTTCAGTATCAATGTGCATCAGAGCGGAGATTTTTCATACTACATATCTCTGAAAGTATTCATGGTATGAGTCTGAACATAGATACAGAAGTGTACATAGTTATATGTGGTTAATCCTTAAAATATCCAGAAAAATGTTGGCAAAGAAAAAGGAGGCGTGGCACCTCTCATTTAAATGGAATATTTCGTACTACGTATCTCTGAAAGTATTCAGACTAGAAAGGCGACTAAATTTTCTTAAAAAATTGGTAGAGCTGTAAAATTTGGTGAAGTGCGAGTGGAAGATAGATTGAGACTGGCAGTGCGAGCGTGAGTGAGTGTTGGAAAGGTGCTGGAATTGAAGTAAGGGTGGAATAGTGAGTAGTAGGGTTAGTGGAGATGGGAGTGTGGGTGAGATTTAGAGTTGTAGTGGGTGAGGGAATGCTAGAGCAGAGGGAGTGGGTGTGGGACAGGAACTGATAGTGGTAGAGGGAGTGAAAGCGAAGTGAGAGTTATAGTGGGGGTGAGAGTGGAACAGTGAATGAGAGTTGATTTGGCTTTGAAAAAGGTAGTGCGAATGGGAGAGTGGGAGTGGAATTGGCAGTGAGTATGGTCATCAAAACAGGTGGGTCGTTTGAGAGTTTATCAATCAAAATTCACCCGTACGGTTTTCCAATAAAAAACAGCGAATAATTTTCAGCTGATATCTAATAAAGTTCAGATTTGAATACATTGCGTTTAACCCTGTGTACAATCTTATTGGAAACGCAGACTAACATTTACATATATGAGACTTCACGAACCATGGTATTATCGATTAACGGTGTCAGAAAACAAAGAATTACATTTTTTGACTCACCATAGAAAATATAAAACATATTATTCTTCAAATTAGGTACGATCGTAATCAATCGATAAGTAAAAATGTAATAAAGTTTTCACTGTTATCTTTATCGACGATTTTTGAAATAATTTTTGTCGACTATTTCTAACTTCAGGCTGGTTAGTCCTTCGCACCATACCTATGCCTTCCGCCGGCCCTGAGTCCCGATACCCTAAAATCGTTTCCAATCGGGACTATATTTTAATTGCGATATTTTTGAGCTTCGTACTAATAACCTTATAAAAGGAAAATTTGTTAACTTATTTGACCTTAATGTACACTCTAAAACTTTTGTTTGAAATTAGGATTAAAATGGGCGCAAACTCCTGTTGAAATAATTTTTTGGTGTAAAAATGCCCATTTTTTGTACGTATTCATGTTGAAAATCAAAAAATTGATGATATTACTATAAAATAAAATAATTAAAAAAAAATTTGTAAGTTAAACGTTTTTATTGAAAACAATACTTACATGAAATAATAATAATACGAAAAGCTAGAAAATAATTAGGTAGGTCCTAGGTACTAGTCATCACACTCCTTATCAATCTAGGGCGTTGATCAGACAATTAAATAAAAGCGTTGGACGCGTCATATTTCTATTGATAGTCAAAAGTAAAACCAACTGAACCTTAATCAGGTTATGCTACGCCTCACATTTTTAGAAATTTTACGCGCCCAACGCTTTTATTTAATTGTCTGATCAACGCCCTAGATTGATAAGGAGTGTGATGACTAAACCTAGGACCTACCTAATTATTTTCTAGCTTTTCGTATTATTATTATTTCATGTAAGTATTGTTTTCAATAAAACCGTTTAACTTAAAAATTTTTTTTAATTATTTTATTTTCAAGTTTTTAGTCTTTATTTAATTGCCTATTATTTCTCATCCTATTTAGTTCATTTAGTGACTCATTATTACAAGGACTCTTTCCTGACATTTTGTTACAACCTAAGTCCTCAATACATAATCCTTCCAAAGACTTTACTCCTCCAACTCCAAACTATTTTGATGTCACTTCTACTGGACTGTATGCAATATTTGTTCCAAATATGAGCCAAATCGGGCATATTAGGTCGCTTTCTATTCATGTATGTATTATGTGTTCCAAATATGGACCAAATCAAATCGGACCACAAATACGATTTTTGTGAATATCTCGATCCTTGCGCCACCTAGCGGCGATTTTTTTCACAGGTCGATTTCTATTCTTGCATGTATTATGTGTTCCAAATATGAGTCAAATCGGACCAAAAATGCGAATTTTGCGAATATCTCGATCCTTGCGCCACCTAGCGGCGATTTTTTTCTTATTATTGCATTGTCATCGGGTTCTGAACTATATTCCAAGTTTCAAGCTTGTAGCTTATTTCAATTACAAGATTCGTTCATAACGGCCGGCCTGTCAACTCAAGCTAAATAAAACCGTTAAAAACGTGTAATATTTTATATTTACACCCGAAAAGTACGTAGTTTTACGCAAGATTTGTGCAAAAGTATACATGCCTTGTAATTTCACACAACAACGTGCAAATTTCGGTCACTTATTATCGTATTTTGCTTCAGGTAACTGTAAATTTTCATTTTCTGTGAAATCGTCGTGTTTGTCGTCTCGTGGTGGAAAAAAGTTAATAAGAATTAAAATATAAATATAAATAGGCGAATTAGTTATAAAATATATGTAAATATATATAAGTGATAACGTTTACAAATATATTGGAAATGTTTGAGTGTAAAGTGTGTGAAAAGCAGTTCTGCAAATTAAGCTTCTTTGCTATTATTATATATTCAATTTAGAATATCCCAAAAATATTTCGTAAACGTGTGAATTTTTGATGCGTTATTTTTTTAAATTTTATCCGTCCCAAATACGTGAAAAAAAACACATTAATAATATAGCAAAAATAAATCGCTTATGAGAAAAATCAATGCAACTGTAAATTAAATTTAAAAAAATATTTTAAAAATATTTTTATTTGCCTTCAAATATTATAATTTATTAAATTTTGATGAGCTCGAGGCAGTTTAAAAATTTAAACACAGTTTAAATGTTTATATTTCAATTTTATTTGGTCGATATTTCGATCTCATTCTGAGATCAGCCTCAGGAACTGTGGACAAAAACAACAATTAGTTAACATGTAAACAATTTTCAAACCCTAAACATAATAGGGGGACTCATAAAAGCATATAAACTTATAAGGTGTAAAATTATATCCATTTACACACGCCGTTATATGAACGCACCTAGTAATACTCTTGATAAACTTGATTGTTTATCAGCTGTATTATTGCCAAACAAAATTTTTTTGATTGTTATACAAATTAAAAAATGCCAAGATTAAGTGAAAAATCAAAACTAAAACGCCTTTACTTGCTGATGTTGGAGATTTCTGATGAAAATGCCTGCTGTAATGTCTGCAAGGTTGCATTCCTTTGAGTTTACCGCGTTTACACAATGAAATGTGCGCGTAAATTTATACAAATTGTGTAAATGATTTTTCATACAAAATTTGACAGCTCGTTTACGCACTAGATAAATTTATACGTTTACACACATTATAAGGCATTTATACGGTTACATGAGTCCCCCTAATACCACTTACACAATTGAATATGTTTTACCAGGCATGCTTAACCAACGAACCGATATCATTTCGTTACGATATTTAACGTTAATAAACGAAACAAAGTCATTTCGTTTCGTTTATTAACGTTAAGAACGTCAACTTAACGAAATGATTTTGTTTCGTTTTCTGCCATATCAAAACGAAATGAAATCGTTTATGTTGATTATTAATTTCAAACTATGCTGGCAAAGCTGATTGATGGCGTAGTCATTAAAGGTGAAAGCATTAGCCAAGCTGATTGCAACTTCTCTCATGAGTTTTGACAGTGCGAACATTTCTCAGAGTATTTTTGACATTACCACCAACGAATTACTCAAACAAATTACATGGAGTTTGTTTGTGTATGTCCGCTCGCTGTTACCACCTTACGGCTTCACCATGGCTATAGCATTGCCAGCACAATTCAAACACAAAGTATCACGTTTTTCTTAACGTTTTTAACTTTAACGAAAGCTTTTCGTTTCGGTTAAAAACGAGATACAATTTATCTTGATAATTTCTTTATCGATAATATTTCGAAGTGTTTCAACGGAAACGGTGGAAATTTTTTGATAAACGATTAGCTTAACGTTAAGGTGCATCCCTGTGTTTTACCGACTAACAAGATGAAGAAAAAAGAAAGCGTAGAAGTCAAATAAATATGAAAATATAAACAATTTAAAACACCGTATGTACCCTGCAAAAATCGTTGTACCATGTGGTCCACTGGAGTACTTACCATTCTACTCCACTGCAATGCAGCGATGGACCAACTCATGTTTCTACGCGAACATGTTGTAAGCCGATCATTGCTCGTTTTTAACGATTGTAATCACTACACGATGTTTATTGGACTGTGGGTACTCCATGGATTACTCTGATGTAATGCGGAGCTGGAGTATATGGTCCGGTCCTAGGACATCGCAATGTTAATTGGACCATATTTTTTGTATGAATTGTGATTAATTTTGGAGCACTCGCTTGGTCATACATACATGCATGGAGTACTCGCGATTTTTGCAGGGTATAAACAAAAATCTGCAAAAACAACAATACATAGAATGGCGAACCAAAAAGACATAATCATTTGCATTAACATACAAATGCACATATGTAAGTGTTGTTGTCTTAAAACTAAGTCGCGGTAAACGCGCGCCAGCTGATCAGTGTATATTTTATAATTCATTTTCGTGTCATTAGGGGTGTTCGTAATGTGCAGCATTTCTAAAGTATATCTTTTGCCGTACTATATAGATACACTTAAGACAACAACACTGTTCTAGTTAGAATTGCAGCTCAACACAACAAATGCAGTGGGATGACCAATATATATGTACATATGTACATTTGTATGTTAATGCAAATGAATATGTCTTTTTGGTTCGTCATTCTATGTATTGTTGTTTTTGCAGATTTTTGTTTATACTTACGGTGTTTTAAATTGTTTATATTTTCATATTTATTTGACTTCTACGCTTTCTTTTTTCTTACATCTTGTTAGTCGGTAAAACATATTCAATTGTGTAAGTGGTATTATGTTTAGGGTTTGAAAATTGTTTACATGTTAACTAATTGTTGTTTTTGTCCACAGTTCCTGAGGATGATCTCAGAATGAGATCGAAATATCAACCAAATAAAATTGAAATATAAACATTTAAACTGTGTTTCAATTTTTTAAACTGCCTCGAGCTCATCAAAATTTAATAATACTAGGTACAAACACACACCAAATTGGCAATTTATACCATTTGGGCAATTTATTACGCAATTTCTCATATAATAAACTGTAATAATAAATTACCAATTTGAAAAAAATTGCGTATAAACTGTTTCAAACTGCAAATGCAACCTTGTAAAGTGTGTTTATTGAGTAGATTTAAACGTCAGTTTACGCATGGCTCAACTATATGGTTGGCGCATCTCATCAGCTGATTTTATTTTTTTCATTTCACTGGAGTAGGGATTGTCAGAAGAAGATGGCAAACTCAAAATGAAACCAAAACCATTGAACACATTTTCTAAAAACACATAAAATTTCAAAGTTTTATGTTTTCGTTCCATTCCATTCACCTAATATCAACACGTACATTTTGACAGTCTTAACAAAGGTATGTTGTTGCTGTAGAGATGAGCCAACCAGCTATCAAATTACTATTGTGTAAGCTAAATTGTGTTGTATGAATACCACTCAATTAAAATCGAAATTGCCTCAATTTATTTTTCTGTTTGAACATAGTATAAATTAAAAAAAATATCTTAATAATAACTGAAGAAATATTTATACATATACATTGTTCTGTGATGAATTTCATATCAAAACCGATATGCATTGCACCCAACCCCATCAGATTTTGATGTAATTATTAATATATTAATTAGTTTTTATTTAATTATTATTTAATAAATAAATATTTATGAAATTAATGAATTAATATTACTTTGTAATTTTAGTTTTCTTCTATGTAAAAAAAAATATTTTAATAACTTAATGTATAAACAAATGTTAATAATTAAATATTTAAGTTAAAAATTAAATTAAAAAATATGTGAACTTTTATTCACAAAAAATTTGGCCTTCAGCGTTTAAACTCACCCTCTTAGGGTGTAAATATAAACAACTGGTGAGTACAACTTTAGGCATATTGTGTTTAAAGTATTACACATTATTTGCGTAAAATTCAACAAGAAATTTGTAAAAATAAAGATGTGTAATATTACACATATATAGTGGTTAAAATGTTGCCTACCATTTTGGTAGTAAATTTACGATTTTCGGTTTAGAGTGTATGTATATACGAAGAAGGTTCATACACATTTCACATTTTCCTTTAAATTAGCAAATTTTTTCTAAATTCAAGATTTAAAACAAAATAAAAAAGTAGTTTTCTGAATTGTTTTTAATGTCTATGCAACGGCCGTCGTTGTGTGATGGTAGCGTGCTCCATCTAACACATAGAAAGTCCTGGGTTCACGTTACGGACAAAGCAACATCAAAAATGTTGAAAAAGATGCCGTTCGAAGTCGGCATAAAACCCTTATGCAGGTCCCGTCCCGCCAGTTTGAGGGACAATTAAAAGGAGTATGACGCAAATTAAAAGAGAAGCTGGGCCTAAGTCTCCTCGGAGGTAAATCGCGTCAAGTATATATATATTTTTTTTGTTTTATTTTCTTAATGTCTATCCTCCCCAATTTCAAATTCATCTTTTTTGTACTTCTTTCTTTCGAATGTTCTCTCTCTCACTTATCCATTTGATGTGTTGCTTATGAATTTTTGTTCGGCCATTAATCAACGTCACTTAGGTATGCTTTGCACATGAAATAATTAAATTTAATTATAACTTTTAGTATACTCAAATAATATTTTCAGTTGTTTTATTTTATACATAAGTTAATATGATAGATATATATATAATTTTGCAAACATGTATGTCTATTTATACACTAGGCCGTATCACAATGTATGGAGGAAGGAAAGTTTGAAAGTGTTTGAACACTGCTTAAGACCATTACAAAACTGGGCCGGCTTACAGAGGAGCATCCAATTTAGACGTTTTTATAGCGAATCTTAAGTAATTTTTTACACCTGGGAGTATATTTTTAACATCGTTTTGTAATATACTCTAATGTATATACGTTCAGGCGAGAAAATATTTTACTCAAAAATTACGCGCGATGATCTACGCCCAAAATTTATATAATACTAGCAGACCCTGCAGACGCTGTTCTGCCCTAAATTTGGCCTATCTGCATACATTTTAATAATCTTTTTCTGTCTAACTCTACCCTCCCCCTCTTCACTTTTTCCTAATCCTTTTATTCACTCCTCCCTCAGTCTTTTTCGCTTCATCTATCTCCATCTTCGTCTCTTTCTATCTCTGTCTCAGTACCCTCCTTCTCTCTTTTCTCTTCTCTCAAGTTCTTCTCATTCTTCTTCATCCCTTATTGCCTGCCCCAGAGGGTGGTATGTATTTTGTTCTAGTCCCAGTCCCACTCCGAGTCTCAGTCCCAGTCCGTTTCCGGTCTACTTCCCGGAAAAAGGGTCGCAAATATTAATATAGGCAAATTTAAAAAAATGTAAGGCCCGATAACCTCCGAAGAGATCTAAGGCCGAGCTTCTCTTCCAATTTGCGTCGTGCTCCTCTTGTTTTTCCCTACAAATTGGCCGGACGGGACCTAAATGTTTTAAACCGACTCCGAAGGGCATCTGCATCTTTCACTGAGAGCTTTTCATGGCAGAAATACACCCGGAGCGCTTGCCAAACACTGCCGATGGGCGACCCCGCTTAGAAAAATTTTCTTCTAATTTAAAAACCTTATTTCTAAAATTTTGATGTTGCTTTGCCCGGGGTGCTAACCCAGGGCATACGGTGTGGAGCACGCTACCATCACACCACGGTGGCCGCCAGCAAATTTATAAACCAAATTTCAGGCAAATCGAATAGGACGTATGTCAGTCCCTGTCCGTTTCCGGTCTACTTCCCGGAAAAAGGGTCGTAAATATTAATATAGGTAAATAGGTATGTGGGTATTATTAATTCATGTCCTTATTTCGGATTCGCATGCATATTTATCAGTTTTGCCAGGTTGATGCGACTAAATCGAATAACACAATGAAAATTACTTTAGAGCTTTCAGCAACGGCTTTCATTTGATATCCATATTACCCACACGATCTAGGGGTACCCGGGTCCACGTTTCGGCCTATATCTCTAGACTCTGTACGTCGATCGCAATCAAATCTATGTAATAACCACCGCGTGCGGTATACGCAACTTGTGTGAAAGCTTGAACAAAATCGACGGACGCATGTCTTCAAACACCGGCGACCAACTAACAGACATTTTAGCCTTTCTTTTTATATATATAGATTTTTATTTTTCACACTTCAGTATAATATTAAAACGAAATGCAGATATTCGTTGCTTTTGAAATTCGGCTTAAAAATTGCACATGGAAAAACTAAAGACTCTCCTGAATTAAAAAAAAATTACTTAGTACCTCTAAGCCGCGGGCCTCCTCAGAAACCCCGGGCCCGGGGTAATCAACCCCATTCAAGTTAGATCAAACTACATACGGGGTGCAAAACAAATTCAAAATCGGTTCAGTAGTTTAGGAGTCCATCGCGGACAAACATTGTGACACGTGATTTTTATATATATAGATAAAATGTATGAATAAACTAAACAATCGGTTATTCGTTAAATTGATATAAGCGTGATACATTATCGTATACGTGCGAAAACTACGCAAGACTATCAAAGGCGATTTCCTATTCCAGCTCAGCAAGCAGTCGGATGGAAACACAGCGAAACTAATAGCTTTCGGGCAGGCTTTATCAGGCAATGCTGAAGTTAAGTACCTGACTTAGGTGTATCTTCGCGAACTCCGCGACATTGACGAGGTAACTACAGGAGCGTGCTTTAAATGTGGGGCGTGAGTGATATAGCCAAAGCATGCAAAAATTCGCCAAAGTGCCTATTATGTACTAGAATGGCAACTGGGGCCCGCATAACGTTTAACGATAAGTGACTGAAAACCTTTTTCGCTCAAACGTTAGCTGTGCAACTGCCGAACTATTTCTAAAAATTGCAGTAAGTTATGGATCTAACGCTATCGTTATTTAAAAAATTAGTTTCGATCTTAAAACGTAATACGGACCCAGCAGTATTGATCAACCACAGGGGAAATCAGCTGCCTGGTATATAAAGAGGCGGCCCTGAAATAAAGTGTGGTATGAGATTCATACAGCTTGATCTCCATCAATACGAGGCCGCTCAAGAACTCTTGGACCAAACAATACTTGAGCTAAAGGTCGATGTGATCTTACTTAACGAACGATACGGGGAAAAAGTCACTGCTTTTAAACCAATATCGTTAGTAATGGCAGGAATGTATCCGATCGGCAAATGAAGCGGTGATGATTTCTAAGGCGGAAACTACACACTCGACAAGTATTGAGGGAACAAAGAAAAAAAGGTAAAAATAAAAAAAAATAAAGAAAAAAACAAAAAAAATTATGTTTTTTTGAAATTTTGAGGACATCACAGTGCCCCAAAACTTTTTCTTTTGTAAATAAGGCCAGGGGAGGCCTTTTTAAAAAATATTTGTTGGTATTGGCCACGCCAAGTTCATGTATGTAAATGTGAGACTTTACAAAAGGCTTTTCAACTTTTATCAGCGGTTTTGAATACAGCATTTCAAAACTCATGTCACATAATCAGGGCCGTAAAGAGAAAATCCGGGCCCGGGACTAAACAGTTTACGGGCCCCTATAAATGTCCATTGTTTCTTTCACCAAGATATATACTGTAACGAATTTACTGCAATTCCCCTTATTTGCAACCTTCTGCTAACGTTCGAATCACTAAACTGTTGAATAAAGAACTCCACTATTCAATAATGCAAAATGGGCTTTATTAAAGTACTTCACAATAACACTACTATTGATCGCCAGATAGCGTCTTCAATCAAACTGATTGTCGTGCCTCTACTGTTGCTGCCTTTTATACTCTTCGATTTCTCGTTCGCATACTTCTAGGCGCTTCCATTTCTAGAATTTACTAGTTGGTTATCAGCTATAAAATTACCACGTTTATAGCTTCTCATATGCGCGTGTATATGTGAGCACAATTATAATTGCATACTTTTGGGAGCATCTCAGATAAGATATATGCATGTGTTTGTGCGTCTCTTCTCCACTGCGTGTACGTACATATGGGTAGACATAATGATTGACTTATTGATGTACATACAAGTCACTGCTTAGCATCGACTTAGAGATGATAGTATCCCTTAGTGTTGCTAATATTCGTCACATTGCCCTCCACCTAAGTCTGATCGTTCCGATCAGACAAATCTCTCGATCTAAGCGCTGCCATCCTTTCCAAATGAACCACTTTCATTTTGGCTCGTGGTTTGTCAATGGTTTGTATGCGGTACACTACATCGTTGATCCGTTTTACAACTTTGTATGGGCCTTCCCAATTACACTGCAATTTCGGGGACAAACCCTTTTTCCGTTGTGGGTTGTATAACAGCACCAAATCTCCTTCCTGAAACCCTTCCGAATTAATTGCTTTATCGTACTTCGCTTTCATCTTGTCACTCATAATATTTGCTCGTTGCCTTACCAGATCGTGTATCTCTCTCAGCTCTTCCTCCAACACAACAGTGGATTACTTGACATTTCCCTCCGCATCGGCATCTATCCCATACTTCAAATCAGCTGGCAGTCGAAGGTCATTGACAAAAATTACCTTTGCGGGAGTTTGGCCCGTTGTCTCATGTACTGCCGATCGGTAGGCCACCAATAATAATGATATGTGTGTATCCCAGTCCTTATGGTACTTGTCTACTACTTTCCTTAAATGCTCCTCCAACGTTCTATTGAAAAGTTCCACGATACCATCGGACTGAGGATGCAATGCAGTTGTCCGTGTTTTTCGAATCCCCAATTTCTTACACATTTCTTGGAACACAGCTGATTCAAAATTCCTGCCTTGGTCAGAATGTAACTCCATTGGTACACCATACCTTGCAACCCAATTGTTTGTAACCACTTCTGCTACTGTTTCCGCTTCTTGGTTTGGGATTGGTATACCTCTGGCCATTTACTGAAATAATCCATAACCACCAGTACGTATTTGTTTCCGCGGTTGCTAGTAGGAAATGGACCTGCGACATCCATGGCGATCCTTTCAAATGGCGCACCTGAGTTATATTGCTTCATCTGGCCATGACTTCGATTTTTGGGCCCTTTCGCTCTGTTGCAAACCTCGCAGTTGGCAATCCACTCCGTGACCGACTGACGGCAACCAACCCAATAGAATCTCTGCTTAATTTTCTCGAGCGTCTTCGTGATTCCAAGATGACCTCCACTTGGACCATTATGCAGCTCGCTGAGCACGTCAGGAATCCTCCTTCTGGGAACAACTATCAGTTTCTTCCTGCATTGACCATCCTCTCTCTCCCATACTCGATGCAAGCAACCGGATATCAATTCTTAACTGTTCCACTGTGCCCAACATGACTTCGCAATGGGACTCTCTGCTGACATCTCCTCTCTGCTTGGTCTTTCGTTTCATTCGAGCCCTTGCATAACATGTGACAGAGCTGTATCTTCTAGCTGACCCTTTCTTAGTTGTTCCTTGTCCCATTCAATCGTACACGTTTTAGTCATTAGCCGGACATCTATAATGTCTTCTTTAGCCTCGGCCTTTGAACAGTGCTTGCATTCCAAACTTCGTGGTCTTCGTGACATTGCATCAGCATTTCCATGGGTACTACCTTTTCGATGCTCAATGGAAAAGTCACAGCTTTGTAGTCGCTCGATTCACCGTGCCAATTGTCCTTCCGGATTACGGAACTGCAGAAGCCATTTCAACGCTGCGTGATCTGTCCTGACGCGGAATGGCTGGCCGTAGAGGTATTTGTGAAAATGTTTAATGCACTCTACCAATGCCAACAGCTCTCTCCGTGTAATGCATTAGATTCTCTCTGGTTTCCCAATCGAACGGCTGTAATATGCAACTACCTTCTCCTGTCCATCGACCAGTTGTGATAAAACGCCTCCTATAGCATATCCACTCGCATCTGTATCTAGAATAAATGTTGTTCCTGGAATCGGATATGCCAACATTTGGGCAGTGCACAAACGCTCCTTCAATGTTTGGAAAGCCACTTCTTGCTCCTTCTTCCATTCAAAAGCTTTATTTTTTCTTGCAAGCTCATGGAGGCTATGGGCAACGCTGGAAAAGTTTGGTACAAATCGGCGGTAATATGTGCACAGCCCAAGGAAACTTTTTAATTCATGCAAATTCTGTCGTATTGGCCAATCCTTTACTGCCTCTATCTTTTCATTCGCTGAACAGATACCTTCTGTCGTTACCTTGGGTATTTACTTCCTTTTTAAACAGCGAACTCTTTTTGGGACTTAGTTTCAGACCAGCGCCAGCTATTCTCTGTAAAACTTCCTCCAAGTTCTTAAGATTTTCATCAAAGTTCTTGCCCAATACGATGATGTCGTCCAGGTACACCAAGCATGTTTTCCAATGTAGTCCTTTCAGTACCTGGTCCATGAGTCTCTCGAAAGTAACTGGTGCATTACAAAGTCCAAAAGGCATTACTGTAAATTGCCAAAGACCATCTCCGACGCTGAAGGCTGTTTTTTCTTTGTCTTCCTCCTTCACCTCCACTTGCCAGTAGCCACTTTTCAAGTCCAGTGTGGAAAACCATTTCGTACCAGAGAGCGAGTCCAGAGTGTCTGCAATTCGCCTTATTTGCAACCTTCTGCTAACGTTCGAGTCACTAAACTGTTGAATAAATAACTCTCAATAATGCAAAATGGCCTTTATTAGAGTACTTCACAATAACACTACTATTGATCGCCAGATAGCGTCTTCAATCAAACTGATTGTCGTGCCTCTACTGTTGCTGCCTTTATACTCTGTGATTTCTCGTTCGCATACTTCTATGCGCTTCCATTTCTAGAATTTACTAGTTGGTTATCAGCTAAAAAATTACTACGTTTATAGCTTCTCATATGCGCGTGTATATGTGAGCACAATTATAATTGCATAGCTTTGGGAGCATCTCAGATAAGATATCTTCATTTGTTTGTGCGTCTCTTCTCCGCTGCGTGTACGTACATATGGGTAGACATAATGATTGATTTATTGATGTGCATACAAGTCACTGCTTAGCAACGGCTTAGAGATGATAATATCCCTTAGTTTTGCTAATATTCGTCACAATACTTTCGCTTTTGAAAGCTAGGCGTCTTTCACCCAAAAATAAACGAGTGTCCAAAGTTCTATATAAAATATCTTTCCACTTTTGAGTTTCAGTGATTAGCTGTTCATTGATAAGTGTATCAATTGTAGCCTCCTTTTGAATTAGATTTTGTAAAGATCGTCATGGAATAATAATTTAATGTGATCTTGAGTATTTTCGTGTGATGGCAGTTTATTGTATAGCTTCTTTCATACCTGGAATTTCGAATATACGCCAGTGCAACAAATTTTAGGTCGATTTAAAGTATTAGTGTTTAACAGACGACACGTTAGGCAATAAAAAGCATTGCTACTGGGACTCCACACTAACCAGTAACGCTCCATTTGCTCTCCATTTGGCAAGATTCTGTTTAACACCGAGGTAGGAAATGCCTCGTCATGACAATCACGTGGAGAAATAACAGGACACTTTTGATGATCTCGACGAATTATTTCGTTGACTTCAGATCGCAAAAACTCATTATTTACGGTACCGATATCGAAGTCGTTTAAATAATCTGAACTTAGATACAGAGTTGGTCTTATTGTTGGAAGACTTTTTGAAGATGAACCTTCATCTGCGTCACCACGAAAACTGTAGGATTCGGATTCACGTAAACATATATTTTTGTTTGATTTTTTTATTGTCTCCTCCCTGTTCGAAGGCCCAGGCAAAAAATCATTCTGAATATTCGTTGCTTTTGAAATTCGTCTTAATATTTAAAATAAAAAAAATGTCTTAGTACCTCTAAATCGCGAACCCCTGAGAAACTCCGGGCCCGGGGGGAATCACCCCATTCCCCCTCCCCTCTCGTCGGGCCTGCACATAATGAATTCTATAAATTCAATAATTCAATAATAATTTACACCTGGTAGAAGCTACGAAATTCACATATGATGCTTAGAATGAAATCTGAAACGTGTTCCAAGTACGACATTGAAATCCAAAACAGCGTTTATGCAATCGTCAAAAAAATTGCTCCACCATACAGTTGTCTGCATTCCATAGCACAATTTTGCTCTCATTGCGTATGCGTAAGGGCAAACACTTGAAATTTTTGGAGATCCATACTATAGAATCACATTTTATGTGCAATTTCTCAACATTTAAATTTGTCACCTTTAAAGTCGCTTCGAAAGGTACAAATCAGTTTTCAAAGCTTTGGCCAGTTATTTCTCAAGATGAAGATTCGATGAAGGGAAATGCAAATTTTATGAAGTCTTACTGGATTTTTCCGAAAGTGATCTCGGCTCTCTAGTCAAAACGTGGAGGCAAAGAATTTGCGATCGAAGCGTTCTGAATGCGCTGGATGCGTTCTCCGTAAGTTTTCTTGAAAATCAAAACCTCCAGGAGGACCCTGTAATTTTAGTCTTTTTTTTAGGGCAATAAAGGTGAACGCATTCAAAAAGTAAATACATGCGTTATTGCGAGTTTTTGCAGAATTTCCAGTTATTACAGCAACTCCAAAACCTTCATTTTCATCCTTGAGAAGAAACCTGAATTTTTTGAGAAATACGATGGGACAAGAGCGCCTCAATGGTCCACTTTCTTTTAATATCCATAACTGGATTAACTTGACGGAAGACGAAATCCTGAAAGAATTTTTGCAAAAGCCTCGAATACCCAAAAAAGATTAGATATGGGATAAATGGTTTTTGGAACCCAATTTAAATTGTTATAAATTCATGCATACATATTGCAAACAAGAAATAAAATTAGCGATATAATTATTTTTCTAATCACACAACTTTTTTTAATTCCCGAATTAAATTGTACTTGTCAAGTTCCAAAGTTAATGCTTATGGGAAAATTACGTTAAAAATATTACTTTCTGGATGCCCAAGGGAGTAGAGCGGCGGTTGGAGGGTAAAGTTCTGACTCGAACCTATGTGGTCTATGCGGTTATTCGACATTGATGATGAAGATATATACGAACGTAGATACCCATTTATATCTCAATTCTAATGCCAACTGAACTGTCAAATTAGTGTCCACCTCCTTTACATTTATCTCAATTGTTGTAGCCGCTTTTGCTTACTTATGTCAAGGTTGTTGTTATTGTTATAAATGCTTTTGCTTTGTTTGCCATTTCTACACCTTCATACATATGTACACACATACATTTCTACATGCATATTGCTGTTGATGCCACTTAACCAAATATGACCACCCATTTGGAGCGTAATGACAGTATTCGCCTACAGCCGGCATCACACATACATACACAGGCTTACATAAATGTTCGGTATGCAAGTACCCAGCAAAACATAGAATAAGTGGTTTTATGAAGAAGTGAGAAGTTTCGGTTTTGTTTCCGAATTCGGTTCCCATTGCGGTGCCGGCTTCAGTTACGGTATCGGCTTCGTTTTCTTTTCGATTCCGGTTTCCGTTCTGGCTTTGGTTCTGGTTTTTATACGGGTTCCGTTCCGCTTTCTGCTTTTTAGTTGCGGCTTTCAGTCCAGTTTCGGTTCCAATATCAGTTTCTCATCTTTCCTTTACTTACTTACTTACTTAATTGGCGCTTAACCGTCTAAACGGTTATGGCCGTTCTACAAGGCGCGCCAGTCGCTCCTTCGCTCCGCCAACCGGTGCCAATTGGTCACACCAAGGGAGTTTAAATCGTTTTCCACCTGGCCCTTCCAACGGAGTGGGGGCCGCCCTCTACCTCTGCTTCCATAGGCGGGTTCCGATAGAAATACTTTCTTGGCCGGAGCATCATCATTCATTCGCATAACATGGCCTAGCTAGCGCAGTCGCTGTGTTTTAATTCGCTGGACTATGTTGATGTCTGCGTATAGCTCGTACAGCTCATCATTAAATCTTCTTCGGTACTCGCTATCGCCAACGCGTAGAGGTCCATAAATCTTTCGAAGAGCTTTTCTCTCGAACACTCCCAAAGCCGCTTCATCTGCTGTTGTCATGGTCCATGCTTCTGCCCCATATAGCAGGACGGGTACGATAAGTGACTTGTAGAGTATAATTTCCGCCGCCGAGAGAGGACTTTACTTTTCAATTTATTGGCAAGATTGATTCTTCGTTGGATTTCAGTGCTGATGTTGCTAGTGTTGATGCTGGTTCCCAAATAAACGAAGTCTTTTACTATTTCGAAATTATGGCTGCCAACAGTAGCGTGGTTGCCAAGGCGCGTATGCGCTGACTCTTTGCTCGATGACAGCAGGTACTTCGCTTTGTCCTCATTCACCATCAAACCCATCTTTACCGCTTCTTTTTCCAGTTTGGAGTAAGCAGAACTAACAGCGCGGGTGTTTAGGCCGATGATATCAATGTCATCAGCATATGCCAGTAATTGCACGCTTTTATAGTATATTGTTCCAGTGCGGTTAAGTTCTGCAGCTAGTATAATTTTCTCCAGCATCAAATTAAAGAAATCGCACGATAAGGGGTCACCCTGTCTGAAACATCTTTTAGTTTCGAACGGCTCGGAGAGGTCCTTCCCAATTCTGACTGAGCTCATGGTGTTGCTCAACGTCATTTTGCACAGCCGTATAAGTTTTGCGGGGAAACCAAATTCAGACATAGCGGCATATAGGCAGCTCCTTTTCGTGCTGTCGAAGGCGGCTTTATAGTCGACGAAGAGGTGATGTGTGTCGATTCTCTTTTCACGGGTTTTTTCCAAGATTTAGCGCATTGTAAAAATCTGGTCGATGGTAGATTTACCAGGTCTGAAGCCGCACTGATAAGGTCCAATCAGCCGGTTCACGGTGGGCTTCAATCTTTCGCACAATACACTTGAAAGGACCTTATATGCGATATTAAGAAGACTGATTCCACTATAGTTGGTGCATTTTGCAGTATCCCCCCTTCTTGTGGACTGGGCAAAGAAAGAATACTTAGATTCCAACCGTCGGGCATGCACTCGTCCGCCCATATTTTGCTAAGAAGTTGCTGCATGCGCCTTACCAACTCCTCGCCGCCGTACTTGAATAGCTCCGCAGGCAATCCATCAGCGCCCACGGCCTTGTTGTTTTTCAACCTGGTTATTGCTATTCTAACTTCGTCATAATCGGGCGGGGGGACATATATTCCATCATCATCGATTGCGGGATCGGGTTCTTCATCTCTGCGCGGTGAATTGCTGCCTCCATTTAGGAGAGCAGAGAAGTATTCCCTCCGTAATCTAAGCACTCTCTGGATATCAGTTACAAGGTCGCCGTTTTCGTTCCTACAGGAGTTTGCCCCGGTCTTAAAACCTTCCGTCTGTCGCCGTATTTTTTGGTAAAATTTTCGGGCGTTATTCCTGGTGGCTAGCAGCTCAAGCTCCTCGCACTCACGCCTTTCTGCTTCTGCTTTTTTCTTCCTGAAAAGGCGTCTCGCTTCCCTTTTCAACTCACGATAGCGTTCACACACTCCTCTTCTTGTCGCGCTCGCTTTTAACGTAGCCCTGTAGGCAGCGTCTTTTCTTTCGGTTGCAACCCGGCATTCTTCATCGTACCAGTTGTTTTTTCGTGGCCGCCGGTAACCAATTTTTTCCTCGGCGGCAGTACGAAGTGCTTTGGAGATATGCTCCCACTGTTCCTGTATTCCTTCAGGATGAGTTGTGCTCTCAGAGAGCAGGTGTGAGAGTCGAGTTGCGAAATCATTGGCAGTCTGTTGTAATTGGAGCTTTCCGACGTCTAGCTTTTCTTGTGTTTTTTGCTCCTTGGTTTTAGCCGCGTTAAGGCGTGTGCGTATTTTGGCTGCAACGAGATAATGGTCCGAGTCGATGTTAGGTCCTCGGATCGTGCGCACATCTAAAACACTGGAGGCATGCCGTCCGTCTATCACAACGTGATCGATGTGATTGCGAGTATTTCGACTAGGAGACAGCCATGTAGCTTGATGTATCTTTTTATGCATGAACCTCGTGCTGGATATGACCATGTTTCGAGCACCGGCAAAGTCAATCAGCCTCAGTTCGTTAGGAGAAGTTTCATTGTGTAGGCTGAACTTTCCGACTGTAGGGCCAAAAACACCTTCTTTGCCCACCCTGGCGTTAAAGTCGCCAAGCACGACTTTTATATCATGACGGTGGCAGCGCTCGTATGTGCGTTCTAATTGTTCATAAAAAGTGTCTTTCACCTCATCGTCTTTCTCATCTGTCGGCGCATGGGCGCAGATGAAAGATATATTAAAAAATTTTGCTTTTATTCGGATAGCGGCGAGACGCTCGTCCACAGGCGTGAACGCCAGCACTTGGCGATAAAGCCTCTCTCCCACCACGAACCCGACGCCGAAACTGCGCTTATTCGTATGGCCACTCCAATAGATGTCCTTCCTTGCTTCGTCCAACGCATTTCTTGGATGGCGGTGATGTCAGATTTTGCTTTGGCGAGGACATCAACCAGCCGGGCATCTGCACCAATCCCATTCAGAGAGCGGACATTCCAGATACATGCCCTCAATTCATTGTCCTTCAAACGTTTGCCATGGTCGTCATCAATAGAGAGTGTATTTATCCGAGGCTTGTTGTTATATTTCATTGGAGTATGGTTTTACGTGGCGGATTCCAAGCCCAGCGCACAACCCACTCAGCGGGGTGAAAATATTACTTGCACGTTTATATAGCGAGCCGCTTGCTCCAAGACAGACGCCCGCTTGCAGCCGCACCTAGAGGTGTACAGACGCTGCCGATGAGATCTCCTCCGGCTAGCCCTTAAACCGATTATGTCAGAGTGACCTAGCCAGGTTTTCGCCTTCTCATATTAGCTCACCGCTAAACGGATGTTTAGCGGTTACCCAGAGGATACTTAGCCGCAAGCGACCGGCAGTAGTGAGCTGCTTGAACCGCATGCAAAAGAATCGCTCTGGCCATTCCCAGGTGAATGGCGGTCAGAAGCTTTCCCCACTTTCGTGGACTTCTACACACGGCTCCACCCTCCACTCTATCTTTCCTTTACCTTCCAATATTTTAAGACGGGTTTACTACCTTCACTTGTACGTTGTATATACATGTGTAACTCTTTTATACCATCTTTTAAGCTCGTAAGGATATGGTTAGTAGATTTGACGCCATAATGACGTCATTCAGAAAGTTCAAATTACTCGATCTGAATGAATGAATGTAAGGCGCGATAACCACCGAAGAGATTCTAAGCCGAGCTTCTCTTTCAATTTATGTTGGCAGGACTGCACCTACATGTTTACATGGATTACTCGATCTATTTAATTCAACCTAAAACGGCCTGCAGGGTCTTTGCAACACGAAGTGTAACTATTTGGTTTGTCATTATTTCTCTTCACTTAGCAATTTATTTTACTATTACCCACGATTTTTGTCTTAAGGCAGGTTTAACCCTGATGTTTACACACCAAATATATTCCATATAGCTAATTTATACTCCTTAGAAATACAAGGTCTTATGCTGTAAGCCTTTTAGCAAAATTAAACAAGCTATATCTAAGGTTCAATTTTGCTGGTGGTTATAAAGTCACATACATACTTACAATTATTTGAGCGGCTGACTTAACAAACAGTCGCACAGTGTTTCGTGTAGAACAAGCTAGCTGGACAAAATTATTTTATGAGATTTTCCGTTTCATATGCAGTCATTTATTACAACTACGTCATTTTTTTCAGCCATATGTTCTTTTTTTTCCAAAATTTTACTTCATATGCATACATTTGCTTATTTCATATACAGTAACTCATGTGAATAAGTGACATAGGTCCAAAAAAATTTAAAGGACTTAAGAATATTACTTTATTGTACTTAAATTGAATGGAATACAAATCTCAATACTCTAAAAAATTCTAAAAATTCCGAAAAAAAAATTTAAATTTTTTATGAAAATTCGTCGAATTTTTTAAATATAATTTAGTTTTTGTTATAGATCGTGACAAATTTTCTTATGGGAAATTAGTTAAAATAAATTTGCGAAAGCGAAAATTGTAAGAATTATCCAAAAAGGGGTGTATACTTATTTATGTGAGTGACTGTACATATGTACATACATATTTTGTATTTATTTGAGTATTTATCCTGGCACTACAATTTTTACAGAATTATTTTATAGTACCAGTCAGGAATGTAAAAGTGAATTACAATAATAATAATAACAATGTAAATAATTAAATTAATTATGTCAAAATTACTTATTACAAAAACTTAAAAGTAAAGTATCATCAAAGTAGAAAAGACAATAAATTTAAATTGAATAAAATCTGATCCAAAAAAAGTTATAGGGTAGGTTATCTTTTATAATTACGTTATTATTCGCTATCATCACTTTCATTGGATGAGTCACTTGTGGAATAGTCATGAACATCAGCAACACTACTGTGAAAGCTTGAACCAACTGGGGTATTTATTGACTCCTCAACATTATCGGGGGACAGTAAATTTAAGACTTCTGAAGTCAGACTTTTAAATTTTTTCTTAGGTATCTCTCTAAAACTGTTAACTAAAGGATCCTATGTTATAAGCAACATATTCATAAGATCTCTATTCGTGGCTTCACGCGTCTGCTTTTGTGTGTTATAATCCCTGAATCGTCTCAAATCTTTGTTACGGGCTTCCTGTGCTTCCTCGGAAAGTTGACCAATAGGTAAAATTGCTGATTTTATAATTTCAGTACTATGCACTAAGAATTTATGAACTGTAACAGGCATATTAAACCATGGATAAAGATCTATGTATAGTTTTTTAGTCTCGACCGCAAATTTTTCAAATTTTTGGATATTTATATTGTACCCAGATGCTAATGCGCGAAGGAGAGTGTCGAATCTTTTGATGAGCGTTACATCCAATCCGGTAATCTCAGCACTAGCCTCAGAATTTTCGAAAAACCTATGAGCAGTGTTGCCGTCATTGGTATTGCCGAAACCTGGTTTTGGTTTATCTTCATCAATCCATTGTATGTACCTGTTTTTATGCCTTGGTGACTGGTGGTACGGTAGGTTGTGGCAGGTTGAAGTCAATGATCTTCGCCTTTTTGCTTTTGGTGTGATCTTGTTGACCTTGCGCGTTTATTTTTGTATGTTTTATGGCTACGTGTTTGTTCCCTGTACCTGGGGATTGGTTTTGCCGTTTGTAGATCAGCTTTAAAGGTTCAAATATCTCGTCGGAGCTGGTACGTACATACATCCTATTTTATATGTAAAGATAACTAAATATACATAAAAAAAAAAAAAAATTTAAAATAGATGTGCAAAGAATTCGCAATGGTTTTTTCTTTGGACTATTAGAGAATACTTGCGACTATAACATATGTAAAATTTAGCCCGGATGTCGGCGGATATATGTAACTTTTTTGTCCCTAAAATTAAAATATAGAGAAAAAATACCTTTTCTTTTTAATAACGGAATGTTAAATACATTGAAAATACTTTAATTGCGAAAGAATTACTATTAAAAAATTTTATTTACCTTCGAACTTAGAATCCATCAAAAAAATTATATAAAAGTGTTCACTTAAAAGAAATATGAAGCTTAATATTCAACAAGAATTTTGCAAATTAATCAATGCATTTTACGGCCACTCCTGCCTTCTTACTTCAGTTACTCAATATATATGAGAAAAAATATCAAAAAAAAGCAAAAATCCCGTTATTTTGTTTGTTTTCTTTCATTTCTCATTACACTTTTCTTGGAATAAGAACTTTCGTTTTTGTCCAGCTAGCTTGTTCTACCAGAAACACTGTGAGTCGCTTGGACAGCATGCCGACCGGTCGCACCTTCTCTGCAAACATGTCAATTAGACATCATTTATCTTTAGCTGTGGCATCTTAGCATGTTACTTGTATCACTGAGCAGACAAGCGGCGCTCACATAAACGAAGCGCCGCCGCAACGGCAGCAGCGCCTAAATGTCTCGGTTGGTTTTTCGTCTGATGACAATTAGGCTAACAACCGTGTTGTCACCCGGCTGTCTATAAGCTGTAAGTTGTTGGTAGTCGAACATTCGAACGGAAGATTGTAGCAACAAAAAAATTGCATAGAATGGTATATAAACAATAAGAAACACATTAGCAAATCGGCAACCCGCCAAACAACAATATTAACAGCAGGAGTTTGCACATTATGACCGTCAATCAATGACCAACTGAAATTAACAACAAAAGCAACTGCAGTAACATCAACAACAAATTTAATAAAAATAAAAAGTAAACTAGATTTTTTTGTCATTTTAGGTACAACACTTATACTCATTTCAAAGGAGTCATTTGTTTCCACCGATTATCATTTTCCGAGAAATATAAACAATTTTATTTGTTCACCCTAATATAATATTAATAATTTTTGGAGCCTTAGATCCATTTTACATCATATTATTCGACCTAGACTTTGATGTTGTGATATAAGCGAGTCATACTGCTTCGGAAACAATGTTGGAGAGGTAATCGGCAACATCTACCGAAATTTTCCGTGTGCTAAGGTAGATAAGGCTTCTTGGCTGTCACCTGATCGAGGAACACGACACCAAATCGATCACCTCGTGATGGACGGCAGGTATAGTTTCAGTGTCCTGAACGTGCGCACCCTACAAGGTACAAAATATCGGCTCGGACCATTACCTTGTGGCAGCATATGTGTAACGAAGAAAGTGGGTGTAGGGACACAAGAAAAGTAAACAGACAGCTGATTATTACTCAACTCGGCTCTCACACCTGCTCACTGAGAACAATCTTCGACATGGCGATGTAGCAGAGCAGTGGAAGCATGTTTCTCTCTCATTACATGTCGCCGTTTCCAGCGAGCCCGTGACAATAGCTGGTACGACGAGGAATGTTCCACTGCGTACAGGCTATGCAACGCGCGGTATATTGGGGCATTATCATGATGCGAAGAGCGAATAGAGACCACTATTTAGAAGAAAAAAGCGTGGGGCAGAACAGCCTGAGTGCTAGGAGCTGCATAAGTTGGCTGATACAAATAATGCCCAAAAACTCAACATAAAGAGTTATCGTATGTTGAGAAGGGTACACTACTCCTCATTGCTGGCTAGAGAGGGAGAAGACAAACCCGATATCATAATCCCTGATGACAGAAAACACATGCCGGCAGCCGACTATGACGAAGTGAGAATGGCAATATCTTAGCTAAAGAATAACAAGGCGGCGATTAACGACGTCTAAAGATGGGCCAACGACACACAAATCGTGCTAATTTCCACGGAATCAGCTTGCTTAATATCGCATGTTAGGTTCCATCTAGCGTACTGTGCGGAGAACAGGAGCCCAAATTCGACGAAATGTTTAACTTTATCAGTGGAACTTTAGACCAGGTGAACTTATAAACGAGCAGACCTTTACGATACTTTAGGTCCTGGCGAAGACTGACGATACGAGGATCAAAAATCACCACCCGTTTGTCACCTTCAAATTAACCTGAATTAGAGTTCCCTGCAAAGTTAAAGAGGATCTGCAAATGTCGGTGGGAAATACCTCCAGCTCTGTAAGACTTGAGAAGAACCTCTCTAAGTCATTCGAAACCAGACGAAGCTTCAGACAAGGTGACTCCGTTTCGTGCGATTTATTTAACATAATGCTGGAGAAAATAATTCTAGCAGCAGAATTACAAAAGCGTACCATTACTGGTATATGCTGCCTATATTGACGTTATTGGCCTGAACAAACGCGCTGGGAGTTCTGCCTTCTCGGGATTAGATGAAGAAACAAAAAAGTGGGTCTTGCAGTAAATGAGGGCAAAACGAAGTACTTGCTGTTGGTAAATTCGGGCCATGGCAGCCACGTCACTACTGAGGGATATAAATTTGGGACTATGAAGGATTTCGTCTATTTAAGAACCAGCAAAAACAACGTCAGTTCAGAAATCAACTGAGTATAACTCTTGCCAACAAGCGCTACTTTGGATAGAGTAGGCAATTGAAGAGTAAAATCCTCTCTCAACAACAAAAATCACGCTCTACAAGTCACTCATCAACCCTGTTCCAATTTATAGTTCGGAATCATCGACGGAGTCGAAATAAGATGAGATGGCTCTTGGAGTGTTGGAGATAATTTTCCGGAAGATTTATGATCCTGTCCGTCATGTCGGCGGTGAGTACCGAATATGGTCTATTGATGAGCTGCATGAGATTTACGCAGATATGAAGACTGTGCAACGAATAAAGGCCCAAAGGCTTCACGAATGGAATAAGACTACAGCCAAAAGAGCATTCCAATCGATACCTGCATTTGGCAGCAGGTGTTGGTGGAGAACTCCAGTTGGGAGAGTCAAGTGGAAGAGAACTTGACCTCCCTTGTTGGCCACAATGGGCGTTATTAACCGCGAGACAGGGATAGCTGGCGCTTCTTACAAATCAGCGAAAATTGCCTAGGCGGTTAAGCGCCAATTACTGATGATGATGATGCTAACGCAGATAAATTTTTACTGGTGACAGCTTTTATTGACAGACAAATATTTCGTATATGCATTAGGGTGGGTCGATTTGTATGGACGAAAGTTAACCGATATCGCGCCATCGATTTTTCGATAGGATTTGGGCTCAGGAAAAAAAGTTCCACTACGCGTACCCAAAAAAATAATTTTCGAGCTGGCGAAATTTCATTTTTTTTACTTTTTTCGACTTTGATTTTTAAGGTTTTTTTCATGACCTACTAAAAATTTTTCATATGTATACCCTGTCCGACCCAAAAATGAAAAAACCTTAAAATCAAAGTCGAAAAAAGGAAAAAAAAAATAATGAAATTTCGCAGGCTCGAAAATTATTTGTTTGGGTATGCGTTGTGGAACTTTTTTTCCTGAGCCCAAATCCTATCGAAAAATCGATGGCGCGATATCGGTTAATAAATCGACGCAGTCTAACATGCATATTTGAATGGGAAAGTCATCAAACTTTGACAAATTTTGTTTGAAGACGGACCGGTTTCGGTTTTGTACCATCTTCATTGCCATTTTCGAATGGAGGTTGTACCAAACTACTGACCTTCGGTTTGGTAGCACAAACCACCATACCACGGCTGCCTATATTTTTGCATTAATCGGCAATATTTGCCTGTTAACATCTGATATGCATTTTCTCCAAGGCTCACACTAAATTTGTTGGTACTTTAGCATGCACTTGACTTAATTTCTTTCTCAGATCTGCATCGCAATGGGTTTTCTCATTTCCGACTTTCTATTTCCTCAATTGTACATGACTAATAACACACTTCCCTTTATATACTATAATTGCACAATTTTGTTTTTATAGCGTTTGCGATTGGGGAAAAAGTCACGTTTTGTTGCACGGTGTTACACATGTACAGCAACAAAGATAAGATACAGACTATATCAGCGATGGGCAAAACGGCTCATCTTTTGCTCATACGGGTACGCTTTGCACATTTAAGTGCTGGGTGAGGGACGATCAAGTGCAGGTATGTGGGGCGAAGAACACAGGAAGAGAATAATACACAAACACACATAAGATTGATAAAGAGAGAGTATTTGGCTATGTGGAAAATAGAGCTGCCACCGCTCTTATTATGTTCAAATTATTAAGCGTTTTAGGATAAACTAGCCTTTACCGGCGGCCGGCGGCTTCGCTGCACTAAAGGCCACAAATATGTAATATTGCTTTTGTGACTCCCAACTCGAACTGAATTTTCAGTTGTAATTTTAAAAGTTCTTTTGTGATTCAAATCATAAACAAAGCAAATTTTTAAATTAGAAAAATGGTCGCCGTAAATTAAACACACATGCAACACATGCCCCAACAATTTTTGCAGTAGGGATTTAACGATATATGTATGTGAGCTGAAGAAGTTTGAAAATTCCTCCATAATTTGAAATATATAAATGAAAGCAATTAGGTTTATAATAAAACTGGTAAAATTAGTCGTTGGTTATGCGATTGGTATCTTTTTTTATTTGAAAACTGACATTTCGTTCTAGGCCACGGCAACACTGCCAACGAGTCTGAAAAGGGTTTGGTTTTCACACGATTGTATAGGAAACGTTCATTAGTACGTCTTTCTACTACTACTTCCTCTAACTCTACTACTTTAAAAATACTTTTTTAAATAGTTTTATGTATATATTGCAAAATGAATCGGCTTGCATATAATTAAATGCATGTGAAGGCGAAATCAATGTCAATAATGCGCTGCTTAACATAAAGTCGACTTCAGTCTATGGTTATTCCGTTTTTCGCATTTCTTGCCAAAAAATGTATGTTTTTGTTTTCGTACTTCTGCAACACGGTTTGGGAATTGGTTTTCGAGGTTGAGAGAGAATATTTTCATTTCAGTTTTTTAGTGTTTCCGCAACTTTCTTGCGATGAGTATTGTTTGAGGCGAAGCGTATGATATTTCCAGTACAGTAGTTTTATATTCGTGGAGTATTAAAGAGGAAGAGGGGTAATCTTTTAAAGCAGAAGGCCTTTGGACAGCATTGGATGCATGTATCTTAAAAGTAAAGTATTTAGTATGCCGTTTTGGAAAATAGAATGTTGTTGTTGTCTTTTTTGCTACTTCTACGCAAATGTTTTAAGAATATATGTGAAGCGGTCTATGAAAAGGTGGCTTATGACTCAAAAAAGAAATTGCGACCAACAGCTGTTAAAGATAAGCAATGCATTTCTTCAGTTTCTTAGTAGTAGTCATTTTTTTGAGTCACCAGCCACCTTTTCATAGACCGGCTCACATATGATGAATTTCATATCAGAACCGATATGCATTGAACCCGACCCCCTCAGATTTTGATGCAATTTTGCACAGAGGTACACTTTACCTATACAAACACAACCTCATTTTTAAAAATTGCATTTTTGAAAAATTGTGGGCGTGGCAAGTTGTCAAAGATGTGAAAAATGCGTGAAAAATTACGGTAATAGGTAATTTTGAGCTGTGTTTACTACGGAATGGCTCAACCGATTTCAAAGATGTTGATACCATTGGAAAGGTATTCGAATCGGCTTTCGAAAATATATACTGTAAAAAATCTTTATTACACTGAAAATTTTTTTGTTTTAAAAATAAAATTTTAAACTTGGAAAAAATTCAAAGGCCAATTGTTTTAAAATAAAATATATTTTTGTAAGAAAGGTCTATCCTAAAACTAAAATAGCGTTTTTTTTCTTTTTTTAATAAAAATTTTTAAGTAAATTCATCTCTCTATGTTTTGATATCATAGTACCTTTGAGCTATGATAACTACGGAATGGCTCAACGGATTTCCAAGATCTTGCTACCATTGGAAAGGAATTCTAATCGGCTGTCGAAATCGTACGCTGAGAAAGTTTTTATTACACTGAGAAGCATTTATTGTTTTTAAATGCTTGATCTTTGTAATTTTTTCCAAGTTTAGTTTTTAAAAAACTTAAAAAAAATGGGTTTTCAGGGAAATAAAAATTCTTACAGTATACGTTTTCGAAATCCCATTTGAATACCTTTCTAATCGTACCAAGACCTTGGAAATCGGTTAATTCAAAAGTACTATGATATCAAAATACATATAGAGAGATGAATTTACTTAAACATTTTTATAAAAAAAGAAAAAAAAAACGCCATTTTAGTTTTTGGATAGACCTTTGTAATAAAAATATATTTTATTTTAAAACACTTGGCCTTTGATTTTTTTTCCAAGTTTAAAATTTTATTTTTGAAACAAACAATTTTTCAGTGTAATAAAATTTTCTTACAGTGTACATTTTCGAAAGCCGATTCGAATAGCTTTCCAATAGTATCAACATCTTTGAAATCGGTTTAGCCGTTCCGTAGTTAACACAGCTCAAAATTACCTATTACCGCCATTTTTCACGTATTTTTCACAACTTTAACACCTTGCCACGCCCACAATTTTTCAAAAATGCAATTTCTAAAAATGAGGTTGAGTTTGTATAGGTAAAGTGTACCTCTATGCAAAATTTCTTTAAAATCTGTCAGGGTCGGGTTCAAAATGGGCCTTTTTTTATAGCTTTTGATATGAAATTCATCATATGTGAAAATTGGTGCAGTGGCAGCAGAAGAAGCAGGTGAAAACCCAGAAGTGGGAAATAAGAGATTAGAGGCAAGATAACGGATAGAGTGGTAAAGGGGGGGGGGGGGGGGGAGGAGGAAAAGGAGGGAAGGAAAAAGAGTGTGGGTTGCGGATAACGAAAGAGAGACGGAAAGACTGCGAGCAAGATGAAGAGCAAAAGAAAGAGGAATGAAAGCAATGGCGGAACCGAAGAGCAATTCCAAAGTACGGGATCGGTGTAAAGGAAAGGGACTGAAGGAGGAAAAGGTGGAAAGTAAAACAAAAACTTATTACTTCCTAAGACAGTTGTGTCCGGTGATTATTAAAGATGTCATTGCTAAATAAATTTTCGATGGCTATGTGATCGACCATGATACTATTGGAGAATGCATCATTTGTATTTTGAAAAATTTTATTTATTAAACTTAATTTTGCATTTCCAATTGGGCATGCCTTACTTTTTCATTTGGAGAACAAAATAGCCTAATGTACAATATTGATAGAAGTAAGACGGCTTGTTGAAATATACATATCGAGCCATAACCGCAAAAAGGGCTTAACCGACATAAACAAAATCATTCAGTAGACGCTTTTTTTGTATTAATATTGCAATTACTTTAATCGCTTTGTTATCGAAAAGTAATCGATTTATTTTAGAAAAGTTATTCGTTTGCTACGGCCGCCGTGGTGTGATGGTAGCGTGCTCCGCATACAACACCGAAGATCCTGGGTTCACGCCCCGTGCAAACCAACATCAAAATTTTAGAAACAAGTTCTTTCAATTAGAAGAAAATTTTTCTAAGCGGGGTGGCCTCTCAGCAGTGTTTGGCAAGCACTCCGAGTGTATTTCTGCCATGAAAAGTTTCTCCGCCTTGCAGATGTTGTTCAGAGACGGCATAAAACAAGAAAGTTTCGTCCCGCTAATCTGTAGGTAAAATCAAAGGAGCACGACGCAATTCGGAAGAGAAACTCGTCCTAAAATCTCTTTGGAGGCTATCGCGCCTTACATTTATTCATTTTCATATTTATATTCATTTTTTAAAGGTATCAATATGTTATCAGAGAGTTATAGAAATTTTTCGAAATACTATCGAAAAGTTATTGAATTTTTATCAAAACTCTATCGATTTGATATCGAAAAGTAGTAGATTTTTTCTCAGAGAGACAAATTTGTTATCGGCTAGTCATAGGTTTGTTATTAGTTAGTCATCTATAAAACTTGAATACAAAATAGGAGACACAAATCGGGCACGTCGAATACAAGCCCAAAACAAGCCGATAACAGACCAATAACTCGACGATAATATTTTGCATGATTTTAATAATCGGGGGGGATTGCCCATATTGCTTTTTTTAAATGTATGAAAACATATATTTGAAGCAATTTTTTGATGTCACGTTGTTTAAATTATTCCCAAATTATTAAAAAGATAATATTTTGCTTTCGATCAGAATCCGGCGAGGCTCTTTTCAAGAGGCCGAAACTATTTGATTCTGGTAAAGTCACTTCTATTGTGGTTTAACTTCAACGCCTTGGTGAGCTCTAGTTAATTAAAAATCAACAGCTTTCGCTCAATGTACACCTTTACGTTTACACATCGAACTTTATGAGTATTTGGTACTCACTCCTTAGTTTCATGGTATCGTGTAAAATAATTCCTCGTATTTAGCAAAAATTTGCAATAAAGGAAATTTTTATCAAACTGATTATCAGATCACGATTTGTACGCGAAAGAGTAGAAAGCTTTCAAAAAACGTAAAAAGCTACTACCAACGCAGAAAAGTTCTAAACCTGTCGATGATCTAACATTTATGGCGGCATCAAATCGAATGATCGTACAGCACATGCTGTGCCCATAAAAGATCGATCGTGAGTTTCAATGCTCTCTGCTGTGCTTCTCATTCCACACCAACCAATAATACTCGTAAATCTTGCTTCAATGTTTTAGTACTACTACGATATTTTGTTGTCTATCGCTATTGTTGTTGTTGGTAAATTTTGTGTTGCTGTATAAAATGTTGTCAACTAGTTTCAGCATTTTCCTATATCCACTTTGCTGACTCCTTTTGTTGTTGCTGTATTGTATTTGGTATGATTGTAGGCATACAAATTTGAGTCGGGTTTAAGTGAACGTCAAGGAATATATATGTTGCATGCAACTTGTGGCTGCATCTGATGGTATTTTAGGGGGCCGGTGGCGTTGACAGGCTTGCTACTGTTAATGACATTGGCGGCAGCTATTTGAGGACTATTTCATATGCCCTCATTCGTTGCGATCACCATGGAGCGCAATGCAACTCATCCGTGTTAAAGTGAAGGGCGAACTATTTTTTTTTTTTGTTTTTCTCCCTCAAAAATCATAGTTTAAAGGGGGTTCCGAATCGATTATGCCAACTTGCTAGCTGGGCGATCATTCTAATAATTAAATACCAGCACCTTTGTCTGTAAGGGTTTTGGTTGAAAGGGACGTTGTACTCGTAGTTGCCATATGCAAATAAAAATGCAAAATGTAATACTCATACTCATACTTTTTGTGTTTGTAGGCGTAGTTTGAATATGAAAGTATTTACTGTCGTTAAACTGGTGTATAGATGCACTCACTTACCTACAATTCTGCCTCTGTATATTAAAATTTTAAATAGTATACTTATTAAGAATTTTTTAATTAGTTAAAATGCATGTCCATTAGGGCGGGTCGATTTAAAAATCGCTCATTGCTCTGTGAAAATCGTATTCTAGGGATGAAAATAAGAAACTTTTCCGAAGGAACCATACCTCTAAAACGAATTCTGATATCCCCCCCTTAGGGTTGAACTTTTGGGTAGGGGCAATTTCAATTCTACTTGCTGTGTCTTGTGGTGGCTTAAAAAAAACAACACAAGCAATTTTACGACATGCAAATGCATCACAGTGATGCCTTGGTTTTAAAAGGGGGTTGTAAAAACGCTAATTTCTAATAATTTTTTTTAATTTCTTTTCTATTACTAAGTTAAATTCATTTTTTCATTTACATATATTCTGACTAAATAAATTTCTAAAGAGAAAAATAAACTCCAAAAAGAAAAAACATAGGCATTTCAAAGTAGGATTTTTCAAAATTTGCAAGTTCGACCCAAAGGGGGGTACATCAGAATTCGTTTTAGAGGTATGGTTGCTTCGGCAAAGTTTCTTATTTTGATCCCTAGAATATGATTTTCACAGAGCAATGGGCGATTTTTTTGCCTCCCCACAAATCGACCCGGCCTAATATCCATGTATGTGGGTGTGTCTTAAATTTGAGGAATAGAAATTTGTGCTGGCTGATTTGTCACTGAAAGCTACTTAGAAATCTGTAACTAATTGCATTTCTCGCCGGTTAAAACTTTTTTTTTTAAATACCAGAACTTTTTTGCACGTGATGTTCAAAACATCATCAGCATAAACAGGGTTTGCGGTTTCGTCAAATTAAGTCCTTTTTTGTATATCTCCTTTTATCAAATTACTTCCTTAATTGGCGCTTAACTGACGCTAATTGGTCACACCAAGGGAATTTGAATCGTTTTTCACCTCGTCCTTCCAGCGGAGTGGGGCAACTCCTTTCCTCTGCGTCCATATTCGGATTCTGATAGAAATACTTTTTTAGCCGGAGCATCATCTTTCATTCGTATAACATGGCCTAGCCAATGTAGCCGCTGCGTTTTAATTGTCTGGACTATATTGATGTCTGTGTAAAGCTCATCATTAGATCTTCTTCGATACTTGTCGTCAGCGACGCGCAGAGGTTCGTAAATCTCGAGGGTGCCAGAGACGCTTCATCTGATGTTGTCATGGTCCATGCAGGATGGGTACGATAAGTGACTTCTAACGTATTATTTTCATTTGCCGAGAGCATTTTCAATCGCCTACCGAGTCCAAAGTAGCATTTACTAGCAAGAGTGATTCTTAGCGGAATGTCCTAATTGGTAATTTTTATAAAACTTGAATTGCAAGTATGTGCAAATCCTCGTTTAGAGTTTAAATAAGCAGGATGACCGAGCTTGCTTCGGAGAGATTCAACTTCGTCTAACAAAGTTTATAGCTACACAATAAAAAGGTACATGGTCAAAAGTTGGTTTGAATTTTAAACTTTTCATATATGACCAAACTTTTTTGGTTTTAAATACAGGCCTTGCAAAGCTTGAAACGAAACGAGCTCATAAGACTGGTTTTGACTTGAAACATTTCCGCTTAGATTTAAGTCCAAAAAATTTATATCTTTTAAACTTCTGGACTAAAATTTAAACCCAAATATATTAAAAATTGGGTTTATTCTTTCTCTTTCTTTTTGAGCTTATGGAAGCTCAAGCAGGCTCTAGAAAAAGAAGTTCACTTTGTCTGCTTCAACGGAGCGCTGGAAAGTCGCAGAGATGAGGTATTGTGTTCCTTTCCCATCTGTGACGCATGAAAGCCCACAAATCAGTGCCCTTCGAGTAACACAACTAAGCTGAATATATGCTTTATACTGGCTTTATGCTCCTATAAACTGTTCAGGGCTGCAAGGCTTCCACCTATTGCTAGTCATGCTGAGCCAGTGCAAGGACAGAAACACTACTTCCAAAGCATAAGGGCACCCACCTTGAGGATCCATTTCATTGATAAAGGACCGATTGGTGGGACATTGCATATCACGTTTAAGCCCTCAGATTCTACTTTTTGTTAGCATTCGTTTGCAGGCATAAAAACTGATCCACATGTGCTCAGAAAGACTTATCACTCGATCATTAAGAAAAGGTAAGGTAAGGAAAAGGTACTTGGGTTTTTCGTTCGAGTGTGGGGTTTACGAGTGAATAAAAGCGAAACTTATACAAATATCAGTAAAAGTGCGGCAAGGAAATAAAACGGCAAAAAAGGTGCATTTATAATTTTTTCCCTTAAAACAAGGACACATCGATTTATGCAGAAAAACATGGACTTATTGTTTTTCCATAGGAAGAAGATATACCAGATCGTTCAATTAATAGTGCTATTCAGTTGGGAGGGATGCGCGTTCATATCAAAGAATATGCAGCTAAGTGTCACATTTGTACATCCGTAATTGAGGGACTTCGGCAAAATTTTGAAAGTAATAGATTTGTATCATATTTTCTTTAACAGTTATTCGGCAACGTTTCGTGAATTTATGGAGTCTATATCGAAACCAATTCGGAACAATCGCGAAGGATCGTTTCCAAATTATTTTAGGTATCATTTCGGGACAACTTCAGGATAATTTCAAGACTACTTCGAAACCATTTTAAGAGAGTTACAGGATCGCTTCAGAATCATTTCGAGACTATTTCGGGCCAAATTTGCAACAATTACAGGATCACTACGGAATTTTGTTAGATATAATTTCGGGACGATTTTAGGATCACTTCAAAACTATTTCCAAACCGTTTTGAGACACTTAGAGGATCACTTTGGGGACAATTTCAGTATAATTTGGGATTAAGCCACTTTTACAGATATCTTTATTAAATCGTACATATCGTCAGCCTTTCATATAACCCATCATTATCCTTCTAAATGGGACAAGGCTTAAAATTGTGCTTCAGGAAATAATTTTTTTGAACCCTTTTGATAGTACAAAAATCGTTTGATAGTACAAAAAAACTTAAAATTCATATTTGAGCTTTTTTTACCATTGAAATTTTGATTTAAACTAGCAGACGTTTTTCTGCCCTAACTTTGTCCTATCTGCATAACTTTTAAGGAGTTTTTACGTTTTATCTCCTTCCCTCTCTCGCCCTTTTCATTATCCTTTTATTCACTCCTCTCTCGGCATCTCTTTCTCTCTCTATCCATTTATTTTATGCCTTATTTTCTCTCTAGCTTCCTCTCCTACTTCCGCCCCCGCTCCATCTATCCCTATCTCTGTATCTTGGAATAGCTCTATCTCTTTCTCAATCTTCTTCTTCCCTCGTTTTTCTTCTCTGTCATAGGTTGCGGGGTTGCTGTCATCGAAACAAAAAAAGGAGCGGCATATCAGATATGGGTTGCTGTGATGGTAACTTTTTTTAAACAAATTTAGTATGAAAATTTAAAGTGCGTCTCTATGAGACCTACAGAAAAATATATAAAAGTCTTCTTTTTTCTACCCGTTCAACAGCTCTCCGCGAAAAACAGTTTAAAACCGTGATCGGCTGTCAAAATATTTCCAAAAATGTGGAAAGAAGTATGAAAAGACGCGTTTTGTTCTGGTGTCAATAATCCAAAGGCGAAAACGTGTTCGGATTATTGCAACCATGGCCGTGTTTTAGCAATCGTCCCCGGCAATAAAGTACCACAATTTGTTAACTAAAATTGTCCAAAACATATGGATTTTAAAATGAGATGTTATTAAGTGCTCGTTTGAAAATAAATAAGCGTATTTCTTTTTAATTTTATGATTAAATTTTTACACAGTTTTCGTTAGGGGCTACTACACTTTTTTTGTACCTAAGAAGTACAACAGTCCGAAATAGCATCCACAAAAAAACGAACAAGAACAAGCATTTTGATTAGGGGCCAAATCGTAACATCCGTGATCGTATAACTCGTCACGTAAAAATATGATTTCTGGATTATGATATACGTGAACGTACTACTTCCATCGTAATTTTGGATCGCAACATACGTGAAGAGTGGCTGAACGTACACGATCCGTTCCACTTTCATTCGAACACAAACTGGCGATCGTATACACACAAATTTCAATGAAAATCTAAGAAAATTCTGAAAATAGATGGCCAAGTAAAATACAAACTCTTATTATTAAGAAAGGTCGAAATTAAACAAGCTTAATCCAAGCCAAAAGGAAATATTGGCGGAGTACATGGCAAGACACCCGCTTTGGCTTGCTTCGAATTTAACTTCTCCAGAAAGTAACTAAACGCTTCCTAAGTTAAGCGCAACCTCTTTAAGAAACTGCAATAATTTTTGTTACAAAGATATAATACATACATGATATGCCTGCGCTTTGTTCGATAAGTCCAAAGGGTTACTGCACTCTCTTCACCGCCTTTGAACTATCTTTTCATCGCCTTCGCTATTACTGGAGCTCAAACAAAACAATAAAATTTGATCTATCCCAGTTATTTACTTTATGTTTTACATTTTGGCCACCAGTTTGACAGTTCAAAATCTATTGTGAGCTAAAAATACAATCCAACCTAATGTGGATCGTAGAATTTATTGTGAATTGAAAACAAATCACGTTCCGTTTGCTATCGTGTGTTATAATCCCATTTTATTTATACGTTTGACGTATCACGTAATTTTCCTTCGTATGGTTGCCGATCTGTGTACGTATGTTACGATTCGGGCCCAGGTGAGCGTAGCTGTGTGTGTGTGCTGATAAATATCCCTGCAAAAATTCGTGCGATTAATCCCTAAGGAGAACGGTCTGCGGTTGGTCTCTTTTGTCCACATTGCACTGAAAGAAATGGTGCTAGTAAAATCAACAAAACGGTTCTGTTGCTCTTGACTTAACGGAGATTCGGCGAACAAATTAGTTTAGTAATTTCAACAGAAGAGAAATTGTCGCTCTTAAGTTAACAAAATTCTGTAAAATTGACAGATTCCTAATCAATCTAACTGATTTTTTTGTTAACACAACTGATCTCACTGGTCATTTCAACAGCGAGCAACAGTCAATACATGAGCAAATTTCAAAGAGAATTTTACGCTCACTGCGCTCTCTACTTTGTACTTAAATATGCTGTGTACTACCCTGCAAAAATCGCGAGTACTCCATGCATGCATGTATGGAGTACTCGCTATGGACCAACGGAGTGCTCCAAAATTAACCACAATTCATACAAAAAATATGGTCCAATTAACATTGCGATGTCCTAAGACTGGACCATATACTCCAGCTCCGCATTACATCAGATTAATCCATGGAGTACCCACAGTCCAATAAAAATTGTGTAGTGATTACAATCGTTAAAAATGAGCATGCTCGGCTTACAATATCCCTGCAAAAATCGTTGCATCATGTGGTCCACTGGAGTACTTACCATTATACTCCACTGTAACGAAGCAATGGACCAACTTATGTTACTGCACGAACATATTGTAAGCCGATCATTGCTCGTTTTTAACGATTGTAATCACTACACGATGTTTATTGGACTGTGGGTACTCCATGGATTACTCTGATGTAATGCGGAGCTGGAGTATATGGTCCGGTCCTAGGACATCGCAATGTTAACTGGACCATATTTTTTGTATGAATTGTGGTTAATTTTGGAGCACTCGCTTGGTCCATAGCGAGTACTCCCTGGGTTCACACCCCGGGCGAAGCAGCATACAAATTTTAGAAATAAGGTTTTTCAATTAGAAGACAATTTTCCTAAGCGGGGTCGCCCCTCGGCTCTGTTCGCCAAGCACTCCAAGTGTATTTCTGCCATGAAAAGATCTCAATGAAAACTCATCTGCCTTGCAAATGCCGCAACATAGGTACTTTCGTACAAAGCTGTCGCAACAACTTTTTTTGTGCATTTGACTACTAAAACGGTCAATTACGAATCAACGATTTGTGCGCAGTTGATTCAACATCTTGTTGCGATGGATAAAAATTGACAGAAATTTCGGTTGATTTTACCAGTCTTTCTTTCAGTGTGGGGTATAAGTGATTCCCTCTAGTCTCTTTTGGGTATATTTGGCATCAGTCAGTTTGAAATTTATGTAGCCAATTGGAAAAAAAAACAAAGAGCAATGAAATTAATAAAATAAAAAGATTAAACTTGATTGAATAGAATTATTTCAGAACAATGCGGAGCTCTACACCGAACCTAAAATACTAGGACCAAATGTTCCATTATCGTAATATTTGTTTTGTTTTTATTATTCTACTATACTAATTCGAAAAAAATCAAAATAAAAAAATTATAAAATCCGTAAGTACAAAAAGGACCTGTCTGACAGTACCCGCAGGGTACAAAGAGGAGGGGGGAGCCCGGAAGGGAATAACGAAGAGTTGTACCCCTACAGGTATTGTCGGACAGATACCCGTAGGGGTACAAAGAGGGCGTGTCGAACAGTACTCAAAGGGGTACAAAGAAGAAGTGTCGAACAGTACAAAAAGGTTCTTTTCGACAGTACCCGTATGTGTATAAAGAGGGCCAGTCCGACACTACCCGTTCACGTATAAGCAGGTACATTTGGTTTTTCCATAGGACAAGATCAAACAAAAGGGATCACTCCAACCCATACACAGAGATCATAACTGGCTATAGTCGCATATTTCTTTGCGACTCATCACGGATTCATCCTAGACTAATCGAATTTTTTGCAGGATCCTACTTGTAGACCTTTACAATGGCACAAACAATGACACGAGAATTTTATATAAAAGATATTTGTTGTATTTTCAGAAGCTATATGGGAAAATAATAAAAACAAATAACACGAGTCAAACAGTTTTTCATGCATTTATGAAACTCCACGAAAACAAAAAATCTGCAAATTTGTGTGGAGTAAGTAAGGCGAAATCCTTCGGCAAGTTGAGTCGCCATGACACGCTCCACATGCATAAATAAGATTTAAAAAAAAAAAAAACTTAAAAAAATGTTTTCAGAGCATATGTATCTTCTTCTAATAACATTTTTTAGCATACAGACCTGTATACATACATATTATGTATTTCCATTCAACTAAATTAATTGCTAACACAACGTAACAACAACATAAGCGGCAACAACATGTACCAAAATGAAAGAACATTAAATAGATTTGTTGACTTCGCCTGATTTGTTGCCGACCAAGTGAAAAAATAGTTAAGAACACAAAACAACAACAAAAAATATATAAAACATTTAACAACAGCCCTGCAGAGAAAACAATAATAAATTTGTTATCTGGTAACACTGCATTGATGCCGTGGAATTGGACATGATTCACTGAATAAATGAGACGTGTTTTTCGTTTAAGCGTAGAAGACGTTTTCGTGAAGATATTTTCTTTAGGCTACAAGTTTACATGGTACAGAAGTTCTCAAACTGTAGTGGGCCACTGGAGTAAAAAAAGACGACCTCGTAGCTGATATCCAGAGACCTCGTAGGTAATAGAGGCGTACTTCTCTGCAAACGGAGGCAGCGATTATTAATCCAGGGAAGATGCTAAATTCGATATCACACACAACTTCACACCCAATTATAACGAGACATGAATAATAGTCTCCTTTGAGAAACAACACCAGATGAGTTAGCAATGAATTACGTAAGCCGTTCGAAACTAAAAAAGCTTTTAGACCGAGTGAACACCCATGTTGTTGTTGTTGTTGTAGCGATAAGTACACTCCCCGAAGGCCTTGGGGTGTGTTATTGATGTTGATGGCCCTTTGCCGTATGCAGATCCGGTACGTTCGGGTAACAAATACCATAAAGGTACTAGCCCGGCAATTTAGGGAAGGTTTTGGTATGACCACATGAAACTTTCTAGGCCATACCGCCCTCCCACCCCCTAGATCCATCAGGATTTCGGAGTCGCCAGAGCCTCGGCTGTTAATGATACAGAATTCGCCACAGGTATGTGAGGTTGGAAAAGCTATGTATTGCGCTGGCAACCCCTTGAGGGGGTTGCGCTACACAACCCCTTGAATCCATTTGGTATTTTAGTCGCTTCTTGCGACAGGCATACCTACCGCGTGTATATTCTAAGCCTCCTAACCCGCTTAGTCAGTGACTCCCCATCGTGCGATTTCTTTAACTTCTTTAGTTCTGGAGAAAATAATACAAGCTGTGGAACTTAACCGCATAGAAACAATTCTTTATAAGGGCGGTAATACGTTGATCACATTGATATTATTAAATAAAAAAGTAAATACTTGGCGAAATTTACCTCCGACGAGATTTAGGCCGAGCTTCTCTTTGCGTAATGTTCCTTTTAATTTTTCCTACAAATTGGCAGGACGGTACCTACATGTTTTATGCCGACTCAGAAGGGCATATACAAGGCAAATGAATTTTCACTGAGAAGCAGAATTACACTCGGAGTGTTTGCCATATTCATTCCGAGTGGCGACCCCGACTAGAAAAACTTGTTTCTAATTGAAATAGCTTTTTTCAAAATTTTTGATGTTGTTCTGCCCGGGAGCTGAACCCAGAACCCTCAGTGCGAAATGCGGAGCACGCTACCCCTACACCACGGTAGTCGCTGTGCCTTGGCATTATTCCAAACTGCAAAAAGCTTTAGAAGCTGGCGACAATACACAGGGAGTGTTAAGGTTTTGCAGAAACCTGAAAAAGAGGGCAAGGTGTCGCATGAACTTTTAGACATCGCTTTTAAATTGTCCTCTTTTTATTTGGATGTCAGAACCTAAAGGCGTACTTAAAGCATCGAATGGTTTTGAAAACTACGCGTCTTGAGGTATTCGCTAGAATGGGCCTGTTCTTTGAAGACCAGAGCTAAATCCTGATTTCAGCTCAAATATCTAGCAGGTACAAAATTTTCCTACAGGGTATTTGTTATAAGATTATATTTACCAAAAGTGTGCCTATGATGCTAGCTTCACCAGGGCGCAGGGGGCGGTAGGAGTTGTAAGAATTAGTTTTGGAAATATTCATATGAAAACCAAAAAGTGAATGGAATTCTAACATCTCACTAAATACAAGATGATAGGAAAAAATGATTGCGTATAAATTGTATGTGTAGATGCACACACACACACACACACACACACACAAATCAATTTTCCTTTAGGCTCTTAAGAAAAAGTCAAAATCGTTTTAACAACAAAAAAAGAAATACGAAGTGAGAAGATTTAATGTGGGAATAATTTATATGAATAAACTTCGGCACATTTGTTGTTAGCTTTGTAACTTTTTTCTGTTGTTGCTGCTTGAGAGATGTGTTTTTCAGCTATTCTTGTAGAATTTCCGTCGGCAATATTCCATGTGAAATTTATTTCAAAAGATCCAACTCATGAGCATTGTTTGGGTTGGTGGAAATTGGTTACAATTGATTGACTCGTGTAACCGTCCGAATGAATTTCGTTATAAAAGGAATATTCATATTTAGTGTTAACTTTTTCCCTACGTCTTTTGCCCTCAAAACCCTGGAAAGGCGGCTGTAAGTGTACCAGGGGAATACTCTAGAGGTGAATCCATGGAGACAGCAGCCTACGCTTTCACCACTAAGATAGATAAAGGGTTTTCTGTGAAGGAACTCGCTCTAGGCATCTACCTCGACATAGAGAATGCATTTAACAACGTCTATCCGCAAGTCGTAGTCGATTCATTACTGCGAATAAAATTGATTGGCTACTTGCGAAAGTCGTGGAGCAACTTTGAGAAAAACTATCCTATCATTTCTGGGAGACTCCTTCATAAAACCGTACGCGTTCAGGGGCACCCACCAAGGAGGTATGTGTTGCCAAATTTCAGCCTTCCCATACTTGATATAGCCCTAGGTTAGCTTAGGTTAGGGGTAGCTGCCCTGATAAGGATAGCTCACTTGGACAACACGAAGGTCCGTTGTGATACCACATACACCAAAAATAACGGTGACTTAGATCTACCTACTTAGAGAATCGTTTGGTAGCAACGATAAAGTTCCGAATGACACCGATTTCAACTTTGGATAAATCCTCGGGATATCCAAGTGAGTCGCGACCGAAGTACTTTCGCCTAGTCCTGGCAAAAGCTGGGCAATCAAGCATTAAGTGATTTGGTGATTCCACCTCATCATCCTCCATATAGCTGCAGTAGGATGAAGTTTCCAGTATATTGAGACGTACCGCATGGATACCCATGGGACAGTACCCTGTCAAAACCCAAATGACCATTGATAGGTAAGCCTTAGTCAACCCAATTATTTCAGCATACCTTCTGCCATCCATTTTCGGCCAGAAAGATCTTGGTACTCTGCAAGACGTGATGTCCGCCCAACGTTTGCTGAGCTGACTCGAGGCCCAGCTATGGAGGGGCAATCCACAGGTGGCCAGCGGGATCCCGAAATCCCTACAGCCATCTTCATCCGGTTCAGTTGTACCGATGCGGGCTAAGAGATCCGCTTGACAGTTACCTGGGATATCACTATGGCCCGGGACCCAGATAATCTTAATTGTAAAATAATTCGATGCAATCGCAAGCAAGGTCAGGCACTCCCAGACCACCCTCGATCGCACTGTAGTTGAGCTCAAGGTCTTGAGAGCCCCCCCCCCCCCCCCCAACCTATAGCCCTAACAGCAATCGGAAAACATCTGAAGACTATTGGCGAGATACCGCAGCGAGCATTGATCTCATAGAGGACTGGCCTGATGCAAGAGGCCTCAAAGAGAATCCTGCGAATCACCAGGCGCTACAAAATACAAACTTTCCAACTACCACAATTAAACGGAGTAAGGCTCGAACTATCACCAGAGGTTAATACCTCGGATTTATTTGAAACAGTAAATTGAACTGGCATAAACATGCCGAGGATGGATCTAGAAAGGCTATAACTGCCCACTACGCCTCATCTAATTCTATTGCATTACGGTTTGGTGGGCGACACTCGAAAAAGCACAGTCTGCATGATGACCAGAGTGCAGCAGTCAGCCGCAATGCCAATGATATATCAGAGACACTACCCTCCACATCCACAATGGCTCTAGAGATTATGCTTAACCTTCTCCCAATATATCTGCATGGTAGGCTCCAGGCGAGTTGTAATGCTTATTTACTTAACGCAGTCCTGCCCTGAAGCGCCATCAGATTTGGGCATAGCACTATTCTCGGAACGAACCCGAAAAGCTTTCGTAAACTAGATTCTACTATTCCAATCCTACCTCTAGACAACAATTTCTCTATCAGAATCCCAGAGCGATACGAATTGGATGATATATCCATTTCATACCCAGAATCCACAGTAGTAGCATGCCTCGAAACTTAATGGCAATGTGGGTAGTGGTATCTACTCCATATTTCGCTCTCCTTAAATGACAGGCTACCAAATCAATGAGAACTAATAGTCATAAAGAAGGCTGCTCGATGGTTTTATCTAAGAATCACAAGTTCGTTGTTATCCACTTAGAAAATCAAGCCGCGATCAAACGTCGTCAAGGCATTTCCTCAAAGATAGCAATAGATTTCAGACACTTCATAAACCAACTAGCCTCTTGGTGCACATGTTGTTGTGGGTCTTGTGTCACAGTGGTGTGCCTGGGAACTGCGAGCAAGGCCTTTCAACAGACCAAGTTAATTTGACATCGCTCCTCCACTTGCTACATACAGACACTTAATCTTGTATATATATGTCGAGAAAGCCAATGCAGGAGAGCACAGGAGCCCACTTTTGATGTGTCTTGACAAACTTGGCCTCGGATCAATGCGAACCGAAACATCTCTTCTTGGGTTCATTGATCGGAATATTAACGGGACATCCTGTGGTGGAAGTACACTGCGAATGCGTTGGAATCGCAACGAACGATATCTGTTGCAGTTGTGGAGATGAGAAGAAGATATAAAGTGTTGAACATTACATCATCATTGTTCAGCTCAAGGCCTTAAGAGAGGCTTAGCTGTCCAAATAATATTAAATTTTCTAGCCACAATAGTATCCCATGTACCCCGTTCTTTATTGCGACATCAGTGAGGATGACAATGTGAATCGAGCTCCTAACACAAAACTCATATATTAACAAGCACCTCATAAAGTATCGGCTGGACCACCATCTAATAAAACCCTTATACAGCTCTTGGAGAGAAGCGCCAGATCCCCTCTAAAACAGTTCAAGCATATAGCATTCCTATCCCTGCACTCCACATAATGTTTTAGAATACAATTTCTTGTCCAATATCATCCCGAGATATTTGATCCCGTCAGATAGCACTACTTAATAGGGGAGATATAAAAACAGGAATTTTAAATCTTCTGGTAAACAAACAAAGTGAGCCCGCAGTCGATTCTAAAGTGCTTAGACCAACCTCTCGCCTTCGAAACCAATCATGGCAGGGCACTGTTCAATGTCGATATCTAGAAATGCAGCCAGAGCAAATTCTTTGTGCACTTGCCCTTGCAATCGGCATGATGCGTTGCTGATAGTAACCCCCGAGGAATTCTGTCGCGTATGTACAGATCAAACATGAGCTCTAGGGTGTCTAACTGAAACGACGAAAGACGTTACGTCCCTAAGAGATACGTGTGAGCTTCTTATCCCTCTTCGTGTAGCGATAAGGAGACTCCCTGAACGTTTTGGATATTTGTATCAATGTTGATGGCCCTTTGCTGGATATTGATCTGGTACGTTCCACAAAATAGCAGCATCAAATCTTCTAGATCATCCAACCTTCTCCCTTGCCTCCCGCTTTCTAAAGAAACAGGATTCGCCATAGGTAAGTGAGGTTAAGCACACGATTGGAGAACCTAAAGTGTTGCGCTAAATGCGCTTAACATTGTCTTGAATCCCAAACGTGATATCTTCTTTCCAAAACTTCGACGCGCAAAGCAAGTTCGTATAAGCTTGTGAATACTGTTACCTTCCTTCGATTTCCGTTAAACGATTCTGACGATAATTATTTGAGTACTCGTGCGAACACGGCGAAGTACAGCTATAGCGAAAAAAAAAATACATCTTACGCTCATACCGCTTTCAGAAACTAAAGGGCGAGTACGGTACTTTGCGAAGTTATCACGCCTGTAACGCATTTGGGCTTCCTCAGCTCAACTAGGCGTCACAATATTTAACGAAAACTCTATCGTAGATTTTTCTACTCTATGCTCTGTAAAGTACGCTTGCAGAAAGGAAAGTTTTATAGCACAGAGTTGAATTAAAAAATTTGTCAAAAGTTTATGAGTTTAACCCCTCAGGTCAGGTTAAGTCTGAGCGAAAAAGTTAACTTGCCGTTATGCAAGTGGGCCTAAGTGTCTTGCCCTTATGTATGGTTCTGAATCATGAAAGGTGTCGAAAAAAGATGAGATGGATGTTGAAGTATTGGAGAAAAAAGTTCTCCGAACGCTGGCTTGGTCATGTTATGGGAATAGATGAAGATGGCCCGGAATTTGGCATCAATGCAGAGGGAAGCCTCCACTGAGTTGGGAAAAACACGTGGAGTAAGACTGGAACACTCGTTGTGCGCGCAATTAATAATGATGATGATACTGAAAGCCGTCGGCAAATGCAGCAGCTTTTTATTCCATAAGTACTTTCATACCATACTCTCTAACAACTTTTTAAGTTGTGTGTAAGCTCTTGTTCTTGTTTTTTTTTTTGTTTTGTAAACTATAAACTTGTTTTTTAATTGCTGTGTTTTTAAATTTGGTTGGTCCTCCGAAAAAATAAAACTTTAATCGCATATACATATGTACGTAAAGCCATACATACATACGTACGTAAAGGTGCATGCACGTATGAGGATTAAGAAAAACCGGAATGAAAACTCGCCATCCAACCTAGCTACGAGCCAACCAGCCAAGTCAAACAAATAAAACAACCAAGAATACAAAAAAAACTACACAAGCAAAGGCCAAACAAGCAAGAGAGTGAAGAGCTCGCCCTTCTATGTTTAAGTAATAATGAGAGAACCCATTTAGCTATTGTATACAACTTTATCTACAAACAAGTAAAGGTGTCTAAGTTCAGGTGTAACCGAACATTATATACTCAGCGTGAGCTTCAATTGTACATTTCATTTCAGATAAATTACTTTTCTACATAACACGTGGCACCGCCCGTTTAAAAGAAAAATGTCTCCCCATTTCCTCTTACAATAAAACTTGATAAGTGAAATATCATTGATTCAAAACTTTTTTTCGCTATGTTATAGCTTATTATTCTAGTCTACGACCCTTTTAAATTTGTTTTATATCTAAGTTGCCGTGGTCTTTAACCGATCCCGTCCATTTTTACTAGAAATATTTCCTACTATAGGGAAAATTTGTAGTTATGGCTACCGAAACATAGAAAATTGCTTAGTCATAAAAGGGGCGGTGCCACTCCCATTTGTGTTATAATTCAATTTAAAAAGTAAAATTCTATTGATACAAAGCTCTTTTTCGCTAAGATATAATTTATCATTTTCGTCTACGACCCTTTTAAAAAACTTTTATATAAAAATGGGCGTGGTCTTTAACCGATCTCATCCATTTTCTCTAGAAATATTTCCGGCTATAGGGAAAATCTGTGTACCCAATTGTATTACGATCCGAACTTTTGTTCGCGTTATGGCTCCTGAAACATAGAAAATGTCTTAGTCATAAAAGGGGCGGTGCCACGCCCATTTTTTAAAACTTGAATTTTTTCTTATTTACTGTTATAAATACACTTGGGAAATGAAATACCGCTCTTTTCTGCAAAGATATAGCTTATTTTATTCGTCCACGACCCTTTTAAAAATCTTGTATATAAAAGTGGGCGTGGTCCTTAACCGATTTCGTTAATTTTCTTCAAAGCATTCCTTATAGTAAAGGCAACCTCTCTGCCGTATTTTGTTACGATAGGTTTAGCGATTTTTGACTTATGATTAATAAGAATTGCAAAATTGATTGTATCACAAGTGGGCGGTGCCATACCCATTTTCAAATTTTTATCAAGAGTCTCAGTATCAGTCCACACGTCAAATTTCAGCATTCTAGGTGTATTATTTACTAAATGCACCTATCCCCCGATTTACACGGTACTTGTTTTACACGATTTCGCTTTTACAGGGTTCATAAATCGGCAAAATTTGAAAAACTCCGAAGATTCACAAATCATTAAAAACCTTTTTGAGTCCCCTTGGCAACACTGATTTCAATATTGAGGGATTCCCCTTATTGTGAATATGTATGTACATAACCAAGTGCAGAGTACATATGTAGTTCATGTGGAAGGAAAATCGTTTGATGAAAATTTGAACCAAAAGCCATAATTGTTACTATTATTGCGAGTTTTTGTGGTTTGAACTGGTAAGTTATCTTTTCGTGAACCTTCATTAAGATGTTTTAGTTTTGTTTTATTTAAATAAATTACTGAATTGGGTAGTTTTACAGTAGTCGCTTTACACGGTTTTTGTATAGGAAAACGAAGATTTCACTTTATACGGTTTTGTCTGGAACCGATCGTCCGTGTAAATCGGGGGATAGGTGTAATCAGGTTTTTTGTGTTTTCCAAAATGTTATATATATAAAAAGTGGGCGTGGTTATCGTCCGATTTCGCTCATTTTCCACACCAATCTATTCTGGGTCCAGATAAGCTCGTATACCAAATTTGGTGAAGATATCCCAATATTTACTCAAGTTATCGTGTTAACGGACAGACGGACAGACGGACGGACGGACATGGCTCAATCAATATTTTTTCGATCCTGATGATTTTGATATATGGAAGTCTATATCTATCTCGATTCCTTTATACCTGTACAACCAACCGTTACCCAATCAAACTTAATATACTCTGAGTATAAAAAAACTTCTTCATGAGAGTGGACCTGAATGGACTATGGAACGAAATGAGAAGCTGAACAAACTTTACCGGTTGTAAAAAATATCATAGGAAATGAAGTGGAAATGAAGCAACAAGGCTCTATAAAAATTTAGGTATGTGGACTCAGTTATTTATTTTAAATACCTGAATAGCTAAAGTAGTTCAAAGAAAGGTGTGAGTTGTAATGTTTCAGAAACTAGCTAAGTGCCTTATACTGTTTTCACACAGAAACTTAATGATCTCATTTCACCTGCTAATGAAATCGTAAATTTTTTGCTTTCACACAGAAGTAACTGCTCGATTAGTATGAAGGATGGACAGACAATCATGGCGGAAGGATACAAGGTGGGAGCATGGTGACATACCTACAAACAAACAAAATTCCATGTACTTGTAAATTCGATGGACAAATGTCAAAATCGTACTGCGCCGGTAGTTGATGTATCAAATCAAATAAAAAAAGTTATAATCAGCTGTTTGATGCGGCCACCTTGTGTCGTTCCGCCATGCAGACAATGACATTTTCTTTGACAAATGACATTTTTAAGCACTGAACACACCAAAAACTAAGAAGCGGAAACGGAAGCGGAACGCTGCCAACAGAGTTGCATTGTGCTTTTGACTTCATTATGCATTCGATTAGCTACTAATGAAATAATAATAGAATCGAATTTTGTAGGGAAGATTGAGCTCAATAAGCGTCTTAATGTAGAAAATTGCCTTTATTATTCAATAAGCCGTCTGTGTGAAAATAGTATTAGAGCCTTAAATACCAATAATAATTAGGGCCAGCCACAATAAATCACATCACGTTACTGCAAGGTTTAGAAGGCCTATAGACGAAAAAGCGGCTGCTACAGCAAGTAACAGGAAAGCAACACCTTTGGGAAGATCATTACACCTTAAATTCTTAAGGGTTCGGTCTAAAACTTGCAGCGACTGTTTATGAGTCATGGTGCACACATCGCACACCCTCACTTTGGCCTGACCGTTTGCCTATGTTACACGTCGGTGTATTAGATGTTTGCAGATAGTGGTCCACCACACAAAGGGTATTCGCGGTATCTGAGAAAGCAACTGCCATAGTGATTTCTCTTTTTGCTCTTATATCAATTAATGTCAAGTTAAACAGAATTTTTTTTTTCCAGTTCCTCCAGGCGTATCGAAAAATACCAACCCTAAAGATAACGTAAAATAATACTGAAGGAATAACAGCCAAACCCAACTCTGCAATCAAACTTTACGTGTTGAAATAACCTAAGTTTTAAAGCAGCCATAATTCTGAAACTCCCATTTTTCTTGTTTTTTTTTTCAATTCCATATATTACTGGTGCTGTTAGGACTTAGCCACGCCCCTTCTTACTCACCCCTTATTTTCTTAATGGTGTTAGAGATGGATCCAATTTAACTATTTACTGGATTTCAATGTTCGTACATGAATACTTCCAGAGTTATGCTGTATCAAACACTCCATTTGTATGGTAGGAGCCATCCCCTTTTTATACTCAGTTGAGCAGAGCTCACAGAGTATATTAACTTTGATTGGATAACGGTTGGTTGTACAGGTATAAACGAATCGAGATAGATATAGACTTCTATATATCAAAATCATCAGTATCGAAAAAAAATTCGATTGAGCCATGTCCGTCCGTCCGTCCGTCCGTGCGTCTGCCCGTTAACACGATAACTTGAGTAAATTTTGAGGTATCTTGATGAAATTTGGTATGTAGGTTCCTGGGCACTCATCTGAGATCGCTATTTAAAATGAACGATATCGGACAATAACCACGCCCACTTTTTCGATATCGAATATTTCGAAAAATCGAAAAAGTGCGATAATTCATTACCAAATACGGATTAAGCGATGAAACTTGGTAGGTGAGTTGAACTTATGACGCAGAATAGAAAACTAGTAAAATTTTGAACAATGGGCGTGGAACCGCGAACTTTTAAAAGAAGGTAATTTAGAAGTTTGAAGTTTTGCAAGCTGTAATTTGGCAGTCGTTGAAGATATCATGATGAAATTTGGCAGGAACGTTACTCTTATTACTATATGTCTGCTTAATAAAAATTAGCAAAATCGGAGAACGACCACGCCCACTTCAAAAAAATTTTTTTTTTTAAATTCAAATTTTAAAAGAAAAGTTAATATCTTTACAGTAAATAAGTAAATTATGTCAACATTCAACTCCAGTAATGACCAGTTGCAACAAAATACAAAATTAAAATAAAATTTCAAAATGGGCGTGGCTCCGCCCTTTTTCATTTAATTTGTCTAGAATACTTTTAATGCCATAAATCGAACAAAAATTTACCAATCCTTGTGAAATTTGGTAGAGGCTTAGACTCTAGAACGATAACTGTTTTCTGTGAAAAAGGGCGAAATCGGTTGAAGCCACGCCCAGTTTTTATACACAGTCGACCGTCTGTCCTTCTGCTCGGCCGTTAACACAATAACTTGAGCAAAAATCGATATATCTTTACTAAACTCAGTTCACGTACTTATCTGAACTCACTTTGTATTGGTGTATGGCCGAAATCCGACTATGACTACGCCCAAAGTGGTCCATATCGAAAATTACGAAAAATGAAAAAAATGCCATAATTATATACCAAATACGAAAAAAGGGATGAAACATGGTAATTGTATTGGTCTATTGACGCAAAATATAACTTAAGAAAAAAACTTGGTAAAATGGGTGTGACACCTACCATATTAAGTAGAAGAAAATGAAAAAGTTTTGCAGGGCGAAATCAAAAGCCCTTGGAATCTTAGAAGGAATACTGTTCGTGGTATTACATATATAAATAAATTAGCGGTACCCGACAGATGATGTTCTGGATCACCCTGGTCCACATTTTGGTCGATATCTCGAAAACGCCTTCACATATACAACTAAAGGCCACTCCCTTTTAAAACCCTCATTAATACCTTTAATTTGATACCCATATAGTACAAACAAATTCTAGAGTCACCCCTGGTCCATCTTTATGGCGATATCTTGAAAAGGCGTCCACCTATAGAACTAAGGCCCACGCCCTTTTAAAATACTCATTAACACCTTTCATTTCATACCCATATCGTACAAACACATTCCAGAGTTACCCTAGGTTCATTTTCCTATATGGTGATTTTCCCTTATTTTGTCTCCAAAGCTCTCAGCTGAGTATGTAATGTTCGGTTACACCCGAACTTAACTTTCCTTACTTGTTAGCCTATAACCATCTTTGGAAGGTTTCTAGTGGGTGGTTCAAATTTAGTTGTGATAGGCCGATCCGTTTAGGGCGCAACCTGATTTATACCTACATACAAACATTCATAATTTTCACTTTATATATATAGATAGAAGATGTGGATAGCCTGAAGTTAACAAAAAATTTTAACGGCGGAAGATTACTAAACATCCAAAAGGAATAACAGCCAAACAACTCTGTAGTCAAACTTTACCTGTTATAATGACCCAAGTTTGTACGACAGCCATAGTTCTGAAAAATTCCATTTGTAGGGAAGGTGCCACGCCCCCTATTCCCCAATTCCCCATTTTACTGGTGGTGTTAGAACTTAACTTCATATAGCTCCTTACCAATTTTCATTATCTTACCATTACTACATCCAGCGATATGCAGTATGATAAATTCCATTTATATGGGACGTGCCACACCCCCTTATCCCCCACCCCACATTTTCTTGAGGGTGTTAGGGATTGAGCTCATATAACTCTTTACTGAATTTCAATGTTCTCGCATGAATACTTTCAGAGTTATGTAGTACCAAATATAAATTTTGCATGGGAGGTGCCACGCCCCTTTTATATATCGATATTATTTTTAGCCTATGACCATCCTTGGAAGGTTTATAGTGGGTTGTGCAAATTTGGTTGTGATCGGTCGGCCCGTTTAGGACACAACTCGATCTATACATACATACATACATAACTTGAATTTTATATATATAGATTACAATACAGATCTTTTGTAGATATGTATGAATATATTCATTTCTTCTCGAAGTTATTCTTAAAATTCAGTAGAAACATGTAATTATGAAACATTTTCCTTTACTGCTTAAGCTGATAACCAAGCAGATTTATTACGATAGCTAAGCTTTCTTGGAAATGTAATTTTCCATATTCAATAATAAAGATGAGTAATGGCTCAATCGTGAGGATGGTTTGATGGATTTGCTTATACATTTCTGTAGTTCAGCGACAATGTATTGCAATATGTACACGACATTAGGGTGGTTGTTTTGTTTGTAGGTTGGTGATTAAGTTCTACTAAAAATGTATTCAGATCCAGAGTGTCCACGCGGACTGCATATGGCTCCCAACAAGATTACTTTGGCTCCGGCTAGCTCTCAACAACAACCAAACAGATTTCGGTACAATAGTCATAGCGTGCTTAGATATTCAAAGGAAATTAAAATTTGGAATTGCGTCGGGGCTGGAATGTCACACAAACAGACAAGCTGCGCGAAGATCCATCAACATTAATTCACTGCTGACCGATCTGTACCTTCTGCTGTTCTATTGTATTGTGGTTGCACTTTTAATAGACGTTTTTGTCGTTTGGTTCCGTTAGTTAAATCCTTTTCGCACCCTAAATTTTAGATCTTTAACAGGGCTAAATAGACAGTTTCGTCACTCTGTAATGGAGCAATCGGGCTTTTGTATAAGAGAAATCGGCTGGCTTGATAAATGCATTCCGAAATCAGCGATGTTGGACGTTTCGTAAAAAGTCACGCCAGCTATCTTTCTTTCGTGATAACTGACGCCAATTGGGGGAACTAAGGGAGATCAAGTCTTCTTCCACCTACTCTCCCAACTCCTCCTTCCTCAGCTTCCAAACTGCGGTGTCGAATGAAATACGGCCGGAGCATCTTCGTCTATTCGCATAACAGGACTTCACTTTTCAATCGCCTACTCAGTCCAAAGTAGACTTGTTGACAAGAGTTACTACTGTTAATGATTAATCTCAGATAGGCGAAGTCCTTCACAGTTTCGAACTTATATCCCTTAACAATGGCGTGAATGTCAAGACGCGATGCGCCGATTCTTTCTTGGATGACAGCAACTTCTTCTTGCAACCCTCCTGGATCGAAAGTATTCGGCATTGTAATAATATCCCGGTATCCGAGTTAATGGGAAAATTGCTCCTCTTAGTTAAGAGTCTACCGGATCCTCCGGCTACTTCACTGAGGGTCCTGGGTTCTAGCACCGCGTAAAGCACCATATAAAGTTTAGATAGCTTTCAAAGCATGGTTGCTTCCGGCAGGGGTTTGCCAAATACTCCGAGTGTATTCCTGCCATGAAAAGCTTCTCTCTTCTGCATTGCACGTGCCGCTCGGAGAAGGCATAAAACATGTAGTCCCTTACATCCATTTTGTAGGCAAAATTAATAATAGTAAAATCTCGCCAAGTTTTTATTTTTTGTTTATTTTTTTATGGGCTCCATCCTACCTTTGTAAGTAAGATAGCTTAAAAATGAGACTGCCGCCAAAACAGATGTAATTTGGTGTGATACAGCAGTCGGTAGTACTGAGATGAATACGTTCTTGTAAATATATAGGATTTCTACAGAGTTCGAACTTCCACAGCTTTGGACTGTCATTCTTAATGAACAGAGGTAGACATATTGCACGCACGCTCAGAGCCTCTGTAGGATATAATGGCGCCTTTTCACTAAATTCAACCTTGACTGCTTTTCACCAGATGCATCAGTACTCCGTAGATTAAGTTTTGGGCGAACATAATCCCAACTTTTGATCAACGTCTTTGGAATATACATAGGTCTAAAGGCCTGTTTAACCCTTTGCTCTGTATATGGCTTTCAAATCATGCAAATTGTCAAAAGGGCTCCTAGGTATTTTGCATTATTGGAAAGATCTCGAACTGATAAAGATCACCACCCTAATGTGCATAACTCATAAATGTTAACAACATTTAGCAATATTGTTGCACAAAAATGAAAGGCAACAAGAAATAACAACAATGAGTGTCTGCCAACGCAACGAACTGAGTGCTATAAAAGTTGCAATGTCTACCACTTCAAAAATGAATAAAATAGTTAAAAGAAACATTGAAGGAAAATAATAGAGAGGAAAGTAAATGAAGTATGTAATATTTATGCATTTATGTTTTCAAAACACACACCCATATGAAAATACATACATGCACGCATACAAACACCCTTGTGTGAGTATTTCCATATAAAAAATTCAAATTTCATTTTATATCATAGTTGCGCTGCATTACACTGTATTTGCAGCGACCACGCCCCCCAACCGCCTACTGCCATTGCGCCAAACAGTTCCGCCCTTTCGCCTCCAGTCGCTTTTTATCGCCAACAACGTACGTTACCACCTCCAATGTATGCGCCATCAGTCGATCAACGTCAACAATTCGCGATATTGTCGCTGGGTGAAATCGTCAACACAACATAGCGATCCTAGCAATCGTCGATTGCATATTTGTTGTTGTTTGCATTTAGCGTAAACGTCTCATGCAGCATGGCAGCCATTAAAGTGCTATATGTTGTTGTGTTAGCTCGATAATTGATTGCTGCATAATTTATGTCATTTGTCGACAGCATGTTGCTTACTCGCTTGCCGCATCCTCACCTCTCTCGCCTTTACACCTTGGCTGCCGAACGTGCATGGTGCGTGCCATTTGCAGAATTTCAAATTAAACGATGCACGGCGAATCACTGCGTGAATGCATTGTCGCGTACCAGCATCAAAGCCTAATGTGGCTTAACATTAAACGCTCTCAGTAATAACAGCATTTATCGTCATAAGCCAAGAGCAGAAAAGGAAAAAAATACCTACGAAAAAACATAAAATACTTTTTCGTTTCATATCGCCCGTTTCTGCGGGTCTATAAACATTTTGTACTTCTTGCGCATTTAAGGCCGCGGCACAATGAAATTTTTCTTATAGATGCGTTTAACACAAGTTTATGCATTGCAGTAACATCGCCGTTCTAAAGCCGGAGTCATTGGTGCCGTATGTCGTATCGCTGTATCCGTATCCCTAACGTAATCAGCTGTTTATCGTTACGACGGTAAACCAAAACCCAATTGGTTGGCTACGGTACGGTTACGACCTTAGCGGTACCAATAATCGATTGCATTGATTCTCATAAGGTTGGTCGAATCAGCTGTTATAAGGTTACCGATACGGTTACCGATAAAGCACCAATGTCTCCAGCTTTAATTGCGAAAAATGTTAGAAAAGTTACCAATGAGTGGGAAAAATAATTTCACTTGCAAATTTTGCCAGCACCCTTAGCAAAGCCAAATGTCAAATTCTTCTTCTTATGCTTTGCTTGCAATAAAAGTTTCAAGTTGACAACTTTTTCATGTCAGATGGCGCCAGTGTCGCTCAATCTTCCGTTCTCCATAAAAATATGTGCAATCTACTCATAATGCATAAGACTGAGTTAAACGCATCTATATGAAAAACTGCTTATGTGACGGGGCTTTTATATATTCGCCAACAGCACAATGAGCTACGTTTATACGGTGCAGTACAATAAAATAGACGCGCATATTCGTCATAGATGAGTTTTCGTTGGAGATAAAGTTGAGGTGGAACTGGCCGGTCCGCGAGGACATCATATGGACTCCATGAGACTATAGTGTTACCAGAATTTTGCTCAGCGAATGAACTGAAAAACCCTATGAAAAACGAGCAGCTATGTTAAAAGATATCTGCGTCTTGGAAAATACTATAATCTTTTTAGGACCTGCAGTGTAAAAATAAAAATAAATCAAAAAAGGCGCGATAACCTCCGACGAGATTTAAAGCCGAGCTTCTCTTCCAATTTGCGTCGTGCTCCTTTTAATTTTTCCTACAAATTGGCGGGACGGGACCTACTTGTTTTATGCCGACTCCGAACGGCATCTGCAAGACAGATGAGTTTTCACGGAAAGCTTTTCATGACAGAAACACACTCGTAGTGCTTGCCAAACACTGCTGAGGGCGGAACCCGCTTAGAAAAATTTTGTTATAATTGAAAAAACTTGTTTCTAAAATTTTAATATTGCTTTGCCAGGGGCGTGAACCCAGGATCTTCGGTGTGGTAGGCGGAGCACGCTACCATCACACCACGGCGGCCGCCTGGACCTGCTGTTTGCCGTTTCTAAATATAATAACGGTGGCACTCCTAATAGCTGGAGTCTTAGCCTGGCGAGTGCAGAATAGGAGCATCGCACGTACTCAATCCTTTCCTCCTCTCACTTCCTACAGCTGTTATCACTTACGTAGGCTAGTTTGAACTATAAGGATAACGTTTTTTTCTCATACCTTATAAAAAATGTATTGTCAGAAATCTGTAATCTGCGATATCGGCAGGTGAAGTGGTCTTCTTCTCATCTTCCTTCTCTTATTAGCTTACAAAGAAGGATCTTGTTGGTTAAATGTGGCAGATGTGTTGGAGCTGAACATAGATATTGTTCGTACACATCGTCTGGGCATTGCCGAACCGTTGAGAAAAAAAAAAATCTGCAAAAGATGATCGGTCTGAGGAAAACTCTGCTCAAAAAATCTTAACGACATTTAAAGTAGGTTTGCGCCAATATATATACCAAGTGGGAAGTAAAGGCTTTGTGAAAAGGCAGACGTTATCGCAAATCTTCTGCTAAAGGAGCTAGATAAAAAAAAAAATTATAATAAATTATTTTAATGTGATATACCTCCGATGAGATTTTGTCCAGCTTCTAATTAAATTTTTGCTGTGGTGCTAGGTTAATCTTTTTTGGGAATTATTTGGAGCCACAGTTATCGCACAAACTTCCGCATAACCAAAAAAGCTCCCGAGGCACAGGGAAATATAGAAGTACTCCATCTAGATGTAATGTGCAGATTTGCTTTCACCTTCTTGTAGCATTGCTTCACGCCATCCAATAGTACGATCACTCACAAATCGCGTTTTATTATCCTTCAATGGAAATCTTGGGAAATCAATAGGGTTGGACCAGAGATATATGTGTGTTAGGGAGATTTGTTCCACATTACAATTGAAAAGATGGTTGGTGTCATATGGGAACCCATTTTAAACAAGCCTTACATTGCATGTGTCGGGCTTGATTCTGGATTAGTAGGAGTTTAGCCCATACCAGCATCCAGATCGAAACTGTGCCAGAGTGATTCGTGTCTGCTTTCCGATACTCCGGGGTTTGGTTATTCGACTCTGAGAACGCGTTTGGCAAGGCATTTATCGGCGTATGCCTTTGCCCACTCATCGTGTATGGCACCGAAGGCCACCTTTCGCTCATATGGTTCAAACTTCTGAATTTTTTTGTGCCGGATTTCTTCATACTGCTTGCGGATATGACTTCTTATGTCCCTTGGAGGAGGGAGGGGCCTCTTAAATCAATTGTATGTTAGTGTGCCCAGGTTTCTGAATATTTTATTGAAACTGTTTGTTTAGCTTTTCGTTTCTCTCGCTGGTCTTCCTTTGGCTGGTAACTAAGGGTCATAGCAATAATGGAGTCTTACTTACAAGCACAACATCTATGTTTGTATAGATACCATGTTTAATTACCTACCAGCACTTCAACCTTAATTCAATTGCAATACTCCTCAAAGTGAGTTCCTAATGAGTGCCTTCCACATCTGACAAAGAAAAATCTTCAAAAGCATATTACATAATTTCCATACACTAGGTTAAGAGGCTAATGCGAAGGCGCTTTGTCTTTAAATTCTTTCGAAAATGGACTCTAATCTGGGGGCGACCTTTGGAGTTATGATTAAGTTAGATAGGCGGGATATCATTTCATCTAGAGATATTTAGTTTGAAAAATTAAGAAGAAGAGCTTTGAAACTTCGTTCAACCAGTTAAGTGAAAGGCTAGGCTTCGCACAGAACTTATCAAACTGACTGAAATAAATTGACCAAAAAAGTTTTACTAGAAGTGCCTCTATTTCAATAACTACTACTGTACATGCAAATATTGTTGGCTCTTGGGTTGCGGTAGGCCGCTGAGGGGTAAATTGCTGTTAAGTTAATGAACTCGTCGCATGCGTAGCGATCCATGTTGCGAATATGTATGAGCAACAAATGCGGGCGGCCATCTATACGACAGTGATAGTGTGTGTGTGTACATATGTATGTGACAACAATAACAACCAAAACTACCCTGCAAAAAATCGGTCGATTAATCCGTAAGGAGAGCGGACTGCAATTGAACTCTTTTGTCCACATTGGGGTACAATTTATCCCCTTTAGGGTATATTTGGCATCAGTCAGTTCGAAATTGAAAAAAAAAAACAATAAAAAATAAACAGCAACGAAATGAATAAAATAAAAAGAATAAATGTGATTTAATAGAATTATTTAAGAAAAATGCGGAGCTCTATACAGAACCTAAAATACTTGGACCATATATTCCACTGTCGAAATATTAGTTGTTTTTTGTATACCTTTCATGAACATGAAATAGTATATTAACTTTGGTCCGATGTTTGTAACGTTGAGAAATATAGAAGATAGACTCACCATTAAGTATACCGAATTGATCAGGGCGACGAACTGAGTTGATATAGCCATGTCCGACGGTCCCTCCGTCCGTCTGTCCGTCCGTCTGTCTGTTTGAACGCAAACTACTCCCTCAAATTTTGAGATATCTCAATGAAATTTGGCACAAGGATGTATTTTTGTATTAAATTAGACATTTGTCGGATCCGGTAGGATCGGACCACTATAACATATAACTACTATACACTCAGAGAAAAAATCGTTCTAAAACGAACGAAACAAGTTCAAAATTAAGAACATTCGTTGACAAAAGTCTGTTAAGTACGTTTTTTCTTAACTTGTGACCGATGGGCTTGTTTTAAGAACAGTTTTTCCAAGCACACCGTTCGTATTTTATGACCACTTTGGTATTGATGTGTGAACCTTCTGTGCTCATTTCAAGCACTACTTGGGCTTGATTTAGGATTTTTCGTTCTCACGCTTCGAGAACGATTTGGGGCCGATTTAACATTTTTCGGTCTCAATTTAAGAACGGTTCGTGCTTGATCTTTGGTGGGAGGGAAAGTATTTTTTTAAATATATTTATTTAATTTTTATTAATAATAATATTTTTGTCATAAATAAAGAATATTTACAACAAAAAAATTGTTATTAAAATTCAAAAGTTTAAGAAAAAATGCATAATAAGCATTTTCTCATACATTTCTCTTATTGAGAAATTATTCTTATTTAAAGATGTAATCTGCATATATACTTAAAACATTTCATAACAAGTTTGAGAATTACCTGTGGATATGTGAATGTAACTGAACGAAAAATAAGAGTTAAAAAAATAGAACAAAAAAAAATTGTTTTAAAAAATTCAGAGTTTGGCGGTGATCGAAGTCGCGCAACACGATCGCAAGCGCAACATCATAGCCGCTGGGCCACTACAACTGCTTGATAGATGGTGTCAAATGGTGTATTTAACATTGTAGTGCACACGAATTGTACCGTTTTTTTTTTTCTTGGGCTTGATTTAAGAACATCGTTCTCATTAATAGAACATTTATTCATATTTTAAGACCGGCAGTTCTTTTTTCAAGAAAATGGTGTCAGTTCAAGAACAAGGTTGTTGTTTTAAGTACAGGTCGTTTGTTTTTCAAGAACAAAAAGTAAGAACATGAAAAGCTTGAGTTGAGTCCGGTGGTGCTGGATTTTAGAACGGCGTTTTTCTCTGAGTGTACAACCGATCGTTCAGATAAGACGTTTTGGTCATTCCTGCCGCAATTTAGAAAGTATAAACGTGAAACTCGGTGACATATATTCTAATATATCATAGAAGATATCCTGACAAAATCACTTTGATCGGAGCTATATATAGTTATATCCCATACAACCGATCGTTCAGATAGAAAGATTTTTGGCCATTTCTCCCTTAATTTAGAAAGTATAATCGTGAAACTCGATGATATATATTCTAATCATAGAAGATTTCCTGTAAAAATCATTTCGATCGGAGCTATATATAATTTATATCCCATACAACGATCGTTGAGATGAGGGGGTTTTTTGCCATTTTTTATTTTATATTTATCTTAAAAATCGTTTAGGTATGTACATCTGTTCACTATAAATGTCTTATCTTATACATCCGATTATTTGGAGATTACGAACGGGATAAAATTATTGTTCAGCCCCATTCATGAAAGGTATGAAGTATTCGGCACAGCCGAAGACAGTCCCGTCCTTACTTGTTTATTATTGTACAACACCAAAACGATAAAAATTTAGAATATTGTATGAAATTTTAAACAATTTTAAAATCCGTAAGAATTCCTGTACGAGTAGAAAGAGGACGTATCCGACAGTACTCACAGGCGAGCCAAAAAAAAGCTGTCCGACAGTACCCGCAGGGGTACAAAGAGGGCGTGTGGAACAGTACCCGAAGGGATATAAAGAGGAAGTGTCGAACACTACAAAAACGATCTGTCCAACATTACCCGTAGGGGTTAAAGAGGACCAGTCCGACACTATCCGTTCAGGCATAAACAGTTACAATTGGTCTCTCCTAGGACATGCTCGAACAAAAGGGATCACTCCAACCCATATAAAGATATCAGAACTGGCTATATAGTCGCATATTCCTTTGCGACTCATCCCGGATTCATCCTAGTCTAATCGCATTTTTTGCAGGGTAACATTAAGCTGTGTGTTGTATGATGCATTATGTTGCAGTGCCCGTATACGGCAATCCGTCAGCACATTAACACCATATATTTATGGCATATATTCATAAATCTCCATTCTTCGTATATAAATAAGTATAAAATGTTTAGTGTTTATGTCGTACATACAATAACACATATTTGCATATAAGACATTTATTTAAATTGTATTCATACCTACGTAAATAAAATGTTAACGTTGTGCAAATGGCCGAGTATGTATGCAAAAACACGTATCACATATAAAAGTTTACTATGATTGCATAGGCATTTAACTGATTGCAGAAACAAAAACGAAATAATGTGTGGAATAATATATGTACATATTTTGAGGGGACTTGAACTTTTCCTACCACGTTTTTCGTAGAGATGCCTATGACTAAGCCTGTTCCGTGGTCGCCTACCAAACCGACGGTGTCCTGAGTTCAAGTACAGGAAAAGCAATTTCAAAATACTTTGGAAAAGATATTTTAAATTGAAGTCGCGCGTGGACAGTGTTTCTGTAAGTATTAGAGCGTATTTCTGCTATTAAAAACTTCTCAGCGAAAATTCATCCGCCTTGAAGATATCGTTCCAAGTCGGTATAAAACCTATTGTAACGAATTTACTGAAATTCCACTTATTTTACACCTTCTACTAAAGTTCGTATCGCTAAACTGTTGAATAAAGAGCTCCAATATTTAATAATGCAAAATGGTCTTTATTAGACTACTTTAATAACACTTATACATCGCAACTGATGGCGTGCTTAAATCAAACTGATTACTGATTACTCAGCTTTAACTCCTTTTATACTCTGTGATGTCTCGTTCGCATACTTCTTCTTCTAGAATTTACTTCTTGTTTACCAGCTATAAACTACAGATGCACGTTTATAGCTTCTCATATGCGCGTGTATATATGAGTGATACTTGCACAAATCATTGTCTACTTTTGTGAGCATCTCAGATATATGCATGTGTATGTGTGAGAAATACTTTGCTGATGTTTGCATACTTTTGTGAGCATCTCTCCGCTGCTGGCATGTACATGTGTGTAGACATAATGATTGATTTGTTTATGTACATACACTCAGAGAAAAAATCGTCTCAAAACGAACGAAGCAAGTTCAAAATTAAGAACATTCGTTGACAAAAGTCTGTTAAGTACGTTTTTTCTTAACTTGTGACCGATGGGCTTGTTTTAAGAACAGTTTTTCCAAGCACACCGTTCGTATTTTATGATCACTTTGGTATTGATGTGTGAATCTTCTGTGCTCATTTCAAGCACTTCTTGGGCTTGATTTAAGAATTTTCGTTCTCACGCTTCGAGAACGATTTGTGGTCGATTTAACATTTCTCGGTCTCAATTAAAGAAAGGTTTGTTCTTGATCTTTGGTGGACGGGAGGGGGGGGGGGGGGGTGGTTTGGGAAGGTGATTTTCCCAATTAGTACCCATTTAATTATTTATTTTTATTAATAATAATTTTTTTGTAATTAATAAAAAATATTAACAACAAAAAAGTTATTATTAAAGACCAAAAGATGCAAAAACGCATAACATACATTTTTTTATGTCTTTCTCTTATTGAGAATTTTTTCTTTTTATTGATGCAATCTGAATATATACTTGAAATATTTCATAACAAGTTTGAGAATTAGCTGTGCATATATGAGTAGAACTGAACGAAAAATAAGAGTTAAAAAAATAGAGCATAAAAAAATTGTTTTAAAAAACTTCAGAGTTTGACGGTGATCGAACTCGCGCCACACGATCGCAACCGCAGCATCGTAGCCGCTGGGCAACTACAACTGCTTGATAGCTTGTGTCAAATGTTGTATTTAACATTTTGGTGCACACGAATTATACCGTTTCTTTTTTCTTGAACTTAATTTAAGAACATTTTTCTCATTAAGAGAACATTTGTTCATATTTTAAGACCAGCCGTTCTATTTTCAAGAACATGGTTGTCAGTTCAAGAACAAGGTTGTTGTTTTGAGAACAGGTCGTTCGTTTTTCAAGAACAAAAAAGTAACAACATGAAAAGCTTGAATTGAGTCCGGTGGTGCTGGATTTTAGAACGGCGTTCTTCTCTGAGTGTACAAGTCACTGCTTAGTATCGGCTTAGAGATGATAGTATCCCTTAGTGTTGCTAACATTCGTCACAATATAGATCCCTTCCCACGAATTTGTAGGAAAAACAAGTACGAAAGTCTAAGCTCGGGTGAAACCGAACATTACATACCCAACTCTGCACTTGAAACGCTGGGTATAAAAAGTAAGAGTGGCTTTCAGGCGATTTCGCTTATTTTCAGAGCAAATAGTTGTTAGCTATGAAAAAAATATTTATGCCAAATTTCGTTCGGATTGGGAGAGTTTTATTAGACTTATGATATTGAAAGTATTTTGAAAAGCGTAACAAAGAAAAGGGGCACGTCACGCCCATTTTCAAAATTTGTTTGTCAAATGTAGTTAAATAACATAGAGTTATTGCAAATTTTTTTGTGGGCGTCGTCTTTAATATATTTAACAGCTTGTTAAACTTCCAAATTTTCTTCTTCAAAATGTGAGTGGTGCCACGCCCGTATTCCAAAATTTTGTTTCCAAAGCGAAAATATTGTCGAGTTAGCAGTTTGTTGTAGACAGATTAGAGATGTGTTATCGATTTCATATTGAAATTTTATAGGTAGGTGTTTGTTTCATCACAAAATGTTGAGCGGTCGATAAAAAATGACTATCACGCTGGTAACACTCCGATAGCAAATCGATCACTCTTTGATAATAAGTCGATAAGTTTTCTATTGTAAATCTGTAACAAGTCTTTTTGATAAGTTATCACTACCTTTTTAATAATTAAATGATGACTTTTTACTAACACGCCCATAACAAAGCGGAAATACTCCGATAACAAGCTTTAACTCTCTGATAGCATATCGATAATTTTCGATACATAATGGACAACTTTTCAATAAGACACCGATAACTTTTCGATAACTTATAGATAATATTGATGTAAAAAGCAATCACGTTTTGAAAAAAATCTACAAATTTCGATAGCGCGCTGATAACAAATTGGTAAAACTTTGATAACAAATCGACAAGAAACCATTCACACTTTGCAAGGTAATCGATAACTTTTTGATAAACAATCAACCGTTTTTCAATAATACATCTATATCTTTTAGATAACTGGTCTAAAACGTTTGTTATTGATAGGAAGTTTATAGCACTTCGATACCTATCGTGTTCTGTCTTTAACAAACCGATAACTCATCTAAAACAATATTCTGAATTCCTCATGAGCAAAGATGTTTACACATCAAAAGATGTTGAGATATTTTGAACTCTGAATTAATGTTTGCTTTGAACTTTGCCTTGTTTGGTCTCCTTCAGAAGAGTTTGTTATCAAGGGATAAATAAATACTTGGCGCGATTTACAACCAAGGAGATTAAAGCCCGGCTTATTTTTCAGTTTGCTTCGTGCTCCTTTTAATTTTTCCCACTCCGAACGACAGGTGCGAGGCATATGAATTTTCACTGAGAAGCTTTGCATTGCAGAAATACACTCGGAGTATTTGTCGAAGCACCGCCGACGGAATTGAAGTTAATGACAAGTGCACTACATATTACTAGTACCATTTTTATACTTTTAATTTTCATGAATAACTTAGTTAGTTTATACTAAAATTGTGCAATTTGTGACGCCTAATGTTATCTAGGGATACATACGTTTATATATTTTCGCTCCTGAAGAAGCTAAGGTGCTTAGCGAAACGTTGAGCCGAAATAGTGGAGTTTAATTTAACTTTGCACTAAGCAAATAATGGTCAAAAAGCCTATTTATACTGCTGTTAAATACATAATTGACCGGCTATCTTTTAATTAAGGAATTGAAAACATTTTTTTTTTAATTCTGTGGTCACAAGGCTTAACAGCACAAGTGTGTTTTTTGCGTTTTTCAGGAGAGCATTTTAAAGATTTAAATTATAATCTGAAAAAAGTTTTCGAGGGAATCGAAAAAACTTTTTTTGGAATATCTCAGATGATATTTTATGCATCTTATGCTGGCATGTAACTTACATAAATACTATTAGTTTTCCAAATACGCTTAAAAACGTAATTTATACTTTTTTTCCTAAAAATAATTTGACATAGACGAAAGACGTAAGTAAACTTATGCTATTATTCCGAAATAAGGGTCTTACATCTGGTGACACAATTCAAGTTATGCCGATATGCCGTCACAATAAATATAATGTTTTCAGTATAAGACTCTTTATGCTGTTTTGTCAAAACTGTTGTCATATTATTGAACTCAGTTAAGTCATTTATTTCATTAATTTAACCTTTTGTAATTGTACGTAAATAATGTAATGCGAAAAATAAGAATGAAACATACGAACATCAACCAATTTTATCATAAAAAAATGAGATAGTAGTAAAAAAATAATGCAATGCGAAAGTAAAGAATCTGAGAGGAATGTCAACAATTTCATATAAATATGACAGCATATCCTATTGAGAGGTATCGTTCTCAATATTTTCAGTAGACTTAGAGAATCGGCAATATCTGGATCAGTATTTCGTATATATTTCCCGAGTTCAGATTTCTCTTTAGACATAAGAGTTGTTAAAATTTTATCTTGGTCCCCAATTGTTTAAGAACTGACGCCACGCTTCGCAACATTAAGTGCCCTAAAAGGCTGCGTATTATCCAGAGAAGTTTTGTATTTTACACAACCAAAGCGATTTTGAGTGTAGCGGAGCCACTTCACATTAGACCACGTAAACTTCTCTCCATCTTCATTAACTTTTCTCCAATTCAATTTACTTTTAGCAATTGAGCCAAAATTGTAAAATTTGTCTTCCATTTCAATTACTTCATATGTATGCCTGTTACCAACTGAAAGTACAAATTGATACCAATCACGTGGATGGTGGATTTACATAGTAGTCTTCTTCTTTTTTCGTTCGATAAGGGCGTGAGCCATATCACACTCCATATGTGTATGCCCTGGCTCAAGGAACTTATGCTCAATAATTTTAATATTACTATTGCACCCTAGGAAAGCTATAAACACAGAGCTTCCGAATGAGTTCTTATTTTGGCCGACGCATGAATCGCTGTAGAAAATTATAGAGTCAACATGTTTAACTGCGGACAAGGCCTTTAAGTGTTGCAAAATACATGAAGATATTTTGTTAGCACCTCGCTGGCCAACTCCTTCATGCCACTTATAGCAAAAGGCTTTTTTATTCGTTTCACAATCATATATGCTAAGATTTTAAGTATTCAATAGCCTCTTATAGTAGCAAATCGAGGTCTTCAGGTAAAGAGTTGGCAAAACTTGTTGCAAATCAAATGTGTAAGTCTTTACATTTTTATGCTTCCCAGCCAGATATTTTTTTAAATTTTTAGATTTATATGCTCTATCTGCATCTTTGTGATGCGTTGCCTGTTTTTCAGTCAGTATTTTATATTCTGACGTATTTTTATTGATGTGGATGGACCATGGGATTTAAAGTAGTCGCATTTACAACAAGTATCAAGTTTCGGTTGCTTGAATTTTAAGTTCATTGTGTGGAATATTTCTGAATATTTTGATAAGCTAACAAGAGCTTCAACATCTTTGCAGTACAGGCTGTACATTTCTGTTATTGACAAATCGGAGTTTAAATATTTTGCCCTTGAATCACGCCGACAAAAGTGGCTTTCGTAGGCAGAAAAACTATTAATATGCTCCCTAATAGTTTCGAGGCGGCCGCTGTGGTGTAATGGTAGCGTGCTCCGCCATTCACACCGAAGATCCTGGGTTCATGTCCCTGGAGAAGCAACATCAAAATTTTAGAAACAAGTTTTTTTTTAATTAGAAGAACATTTTTCTAAGCGGGCTCGCTCATCGGCAGTGTTTGGGAAGCACTCCGAGTGTATTTCTGCCATGAAAAGCTCTCAGTGAAAGCTTATCTGCCTTGCAGATGGCGTTCGGAGTCGGCATAAAACTACAATATGTTTCTTTTGGTACAAGGGAAGCATGGAACTTATTTAAAAAAAATGTATCGCCTATGGCTGGAGGGATCGTCTGATAATTAATTTTTTGGAAGGACCATTAATTTAGCTCACGAAATTCCGGACCTTTGTTGAGACAAAGATGTGTCATAATGAAAGAAATCCTATTTAGTGAAATATGGGTGTTGGATAAACTTTAACCTACCTCTTTCTTCCATTGTTTATTAACTTTAAGTTATGTAAATATATATTGCAATAAAAACACTATTCACGGATTTCTTGAAGCTAGCAGTTGGAATAAAAAAGTAAGTCAAGTTACTTTATTTGAGACCAATAAGTCATTTTGGAAAAATAACATGTATCTTATTATGTTTACAAATAATAGGAAATATAGCATATAACAAGGGCATAAGTTAAGTAATGATACGCATTTGTAGGAAAATATATTGAATAAAACATTACAAGTATACTTATGTACGTTTTCGAACAACAAACTTATTATGGAATAAAAGCACAAGTTAGATATGCTATTTTTCCGCAAACAAAAAAATAACAATTAGATGATTCGCTTGCTGAATACCAACAGGACACATGCACACAAGTGAAGCGAGATTCAGCTGATATTAGATAACTGAGATGTGTTATTATTCCCTATGCAAACTGCAATAAATTTGACTTGAGCTGTTTGCCTTTTCTTAATATCTCGTTAACTATTGGAGTGATCTTCACAAAATTTTGACACAACATGAAATCGGATAAGGAGAATTCAACCATGATAATAACTCAATTTGGCCAAAAATGGACTTGTGCTGTTAAGCCTTGTGACCACAAAATTTATGTTGTTGTTTTGGCCGAAACTTGAACCTAGAATCTTCGGTGTGGCAGGCGGAGCATGCTACCACTACACTAAGGCGGCCGCCTTATATCAATCAAGTAATTTGTTGTACAAACATAGTTGTTATTAGTAATTTAGTTTTTTTTTTTATTACCGGGCCGCTTGAAAATAAAAGCTTTTAAAAATTGTATATGTTTGCTCCAAACACCGCATGTGACCCCTTGTGTGCAAATATAAATTCATTTGCAAAATGCCCCAAATTAAGAAAAGTAACATCCTCAGAAAAATGGCTATGGTCCATGCATGAGTTTTTCCTAAGTAGCATAAACTTGCAATTGCATCAAAAGTTTATTACATTTTATGCTCATTACTTGTCGTCCATAATTTAATTTCTGTGACGATGACGTCCCAACGTCCACCCCAACTACAACAGTGGCGATCCATGCTTTAGGCCGAGTTGCAGTTCACCAAAAACTCGTAAATAGTTTATTGTGTTTACAAGATCGGCAGAGTACTAAATGAAGCATAACTGTGACTTTTACGAATTACCAATTTGGTAATTTTAACATGAAAGCGAGAATTATTAGCTCATACCTAAAAATCAAGTACAAAGAATTGCTGAAATTTTTATTTTTTTTTTGGCATATTAGAAAATTAAACAAATTTGTATTTGTGTACATTAGACTGGCCGCAGAAAATTAATGTAACCGGCCGTAAAAGAGGTTGATGTTGTTGTATTAACGATAAAGATACTCCCCTGAGGTTTCGTGGAGTGTTATCTATTTTGATAGTTCTTTGTCATATTTAGATCCGGTACATTCCGGTAACAGGCACCATTGAGGTACTAGCCCGACCATCTCGGGAACGATTAATACGATCACATTAAACCTTCTAAGCCATACCGCCTCCTCACCCCTAGCTCCATGAGGAACTTGGGGTCGCCAGAGCCGCGCCTGACAAATATGTGTATGATACATTCATATTTGTAACAGGATTATTCCCGCGTAGGTGAGGTTGACAAATGGGTTACCGAAGCTCAATCGTACTTACTATCGATGCAGCCTCTAAAGCACTTCCATCTAAAGCCACCGATCTTTCAAATGCCTTGAAACGTTTTAGATTATCTGGAAGTATTGGAAAGGTATCGACATGAATTTGAAAATTTAGAAAATTTAAAGATCGATTTTTAGTGTAGCAGAAAAATGGTTCATCACCCCCGAATTTTTTAAACTCGGGAGAGCATGGTAAAACGCCACTTTGAGGAGCTTTGCGAAAATGAGCGTCTCCAAGATCCGGAAAGTTTGTTCAAAGTGCACATATTTTATTGTAAAGTTTTTCCCAATTGCCTTCTTTCGCATATATTATCTTCTACACATCACATAATTCGTATGTAGTTATGTGTTGAAGTTATGCATGTTTGTAAGGCGGTTTTCAGAGCAACTTGGCATTGTTGCTGTTTTTGTTCTATTTATAGAACTACTACAAGGAATTAACCAAATGTTGTCTACTTATAATGATCCCCGGTTAACTCATTATAAGTGCACATATTTTATCGAGTACTGGACATCATTATAAACCAACTGAAATCGCATTTCATTCCAATGAAAATCTACTTTAAAAAATTTAAATGACACTGATGTTTAAAAAATACTCTAGCATTTGTTGAGATATATAAAAAAAGACATATCTGAATCATTTGCCAGAGAAATTCTAAATCGTCGTGTATTAGAGACCTTGCTTATTTATTAATAATAAAAAACCATTTTATGTCTTGCAGCTTTCCTGAAGTAACTATGAACTGCATTACTGTTATTTCTTACAATTTCTGTGACTACAGTTAGTGCTTAACGATAATTATCGAAACTAAAATTGATAACGACATATTTAAGAAACTCTATGAGACCTGTCTTGTTATGTAACTTGGCTACTCTGAAAATTCTATAGCCCGATCTTTAAATTTTGATGATGTTATAGACACTTTTGCGGAACAGATATCTCGAAAAAAAAACATTTTTCTTAATAAATATCTTATTGAAATTAAAATGTTACTATTCGGACCCGTGCGCATCCTGCGCAACAAAATACAAAAGTCTCATATCAAATACCTGCAGAAATCAGCTGTTCTGTCAAGTAATCATCTATTAATAAAAACTTACATGCGCTTGCGCTGCCATTTGGCGAATGTTAGAAACTGCCGGTAATGCAGTGTTAGTTTTAAGCAAATATTCACAATAGTGCCATAGTACAAATAGATTTCTTTGTGTGCTCACAATCGTTTATTTTTAACAAACTATTTTACACTGAAAGAAATGGTGCTAGTAAAATCAACAAATCGGTTATGTTGTTCTAGACTTAACGGAGATTCGGCGAAATTGATCGAATTACGGTTAATTCGACCGAGTTCTTTGTCAAGCGAACAAATTAGTTTAGTCATTTCAACAGAACAGAAATTGTCGCTCTTAAGTTAACAAAATTCTGTAAAATTGACAGATTCCTGGTCAATCCAACTGATTTTTCTGTTAACACAACTGATCTCACTGGTCATTTCAACAGCGATCAACAGTCAATACATGAGCAAATTTCAAAGAGAATTTTACGCTCACTGCCCTCTCCACTTTGAACTTATGACGATGGTGCCACTTGTTTCAAAAAAATACCAAAATAAGAAAACCACCAAATTGAAAAAACACACAAAATGGGAAAACAACAAAAAACTAGTTTTTCAGTTATCAATACAAAACGAAAACGCTTTTTTCGAATTTACTGTGCAAAAAATTATGAGATACCGGGACACCTATTTATCGAGTACAATTTTGTAACTTCTCTTCCAAGCGAAATGCAAAATTGCGCCCTCTTGTTGCAAACGTTCTGTTTTAACGAGCAGGATTTTCCCAAAGTTAGTAACATTTTGTTCAAATTTTTACGAATTTTCACTCACGCGAACGAATTTAATAGGATAATCAAAAACATCCTTTTTAAATGTTGATGATTCCGACAACATAAACGTTTGAGCTGTTTTGGAATCGCTTCAACTTAAAAAGTTACGAAATTTAAACTTTCGGAATTACATGTAAAGTTACTCCAGTGGTGGATTACCTTCTAGCGATTTGATTCTTTACTTTTCTATAACTTACAAGTTCTCTTTTTAAAATCTTACGTCAAACATTTATACTACAAGTTTTGTTCGAAACAATCAAGTGTGGCAACTACATGCGAGAGAAGAAATTGAGAATGAGCTTAGCTGCAACTGAAAGAATTGAGAATCAGTTTTGTGACTACTATTTTCATTTCTATTTGCAAAGCGAAGTTCAAAACTATAAATTAAATAAATTATAAAATATAAAATTTGGTGAAAGTGCGTTTAATAAAACAAAATAATAAAGCGTATAATGTTTAATGTGTGCCAGCATATTTGATGTAAGCGCAATTGACGTTCGGTTAGTAAGTGCCACCGTGGTGTGATGGTAGCGTGCTCCGCCTGCCACACCTTATGCCCTGGGTTCGCACCCCGGGCAAAACAACATCAAAATTTTAGAAATAAAGTTTTTCAATTAGAAGAAAATTTTTCTAAGAGGGATCGCCCTTCGGCAGTGTTTGGCAAGCGCTCCGAGTGTATTTCTGCCATGAAAACTCATCTGCCTCGCAGATGCCGTTCGGAGTCGGCATAAAACATGTAGGTCTCGTCCGGCTAATTTGTAGGGAAAATCAAGAGGAGCACGACGCAAATTGGAACAGAAGCTCGGCCTTAGATCTCTTCGGAGGTTATCGCGCCTTACATTTATTTATTTATATGGCAACGTAGGTACTTTCGTACAAAGCAATCGCAACAACTTTTTTTGTTCATTTGACTACTAAAACGGTCAATTACGAAGCAACGATTTGTGTGCAGTTGATTCAACATCTTGTTGCGATGGATAAAAATTAACAAAAATTTCGGTTGAATTGGCCCGTATTTCGGTTGATTTTAAAAGTATTTTTCTTTCAGTGTAATAAAATATATCTAAGCAAAAGCACTACGACCAATAATGCCCAATATGCCTCGCTAATAGCACGCATCTCCCTCTTTACAACCAAAACTTTATTTATAGATTTGGATTCCAAATAAGAGCGAAAAGGGGAGCTGCACATAAAACCCGCACTTAGAAATAATATATAAGATTTTTATTTCATTGTAAATGCATTCAGGACTCCGCATTGGGCTAGCATGGACTACAACCATTCTCTCTTACCTAAGAGAGGAGGCCTATTGCCAATAGTGGGACATATACAACGTATAATTGAGTATGCTGAAAATCTCGAAGTTTATTAAAATTAAACTTAGTGCAACGTGTCGATTTTTGTTGATAGGGTCCCGTCGAAATAATTTGCCAATAATACGCCACTGTTCTGTATAGAGAGGTTTTCAAACTGGCAGCCGAGACATGGTGATATTCCACTTAGTCGTCGATACGATTTCCTCAAATTAGTGCTTTAACGTTAATAAACATTAACAAATTGTAAAGAAACATTAACAATTGGTAATGAAATTTATTATAAATGGTATGTACATATTGTGGTGGCTTACAAAGTCTAATTAAATTCATTAATAGCATTTCCATAATTTTTCACAGATATTCCTCGCCAACATCATAACTGCCGCAGTGCTTATATATACGAACGAATACATTTATTCATAAACCACAAAGTAAATAATTAATGTAGGCACTTTGTACTGCATATTAAATCTTCACTTCCTCTTGTTCTCTTCTCGAATGACACCTTCTTTTGTGCGGTGTTTTATTTCTTCAAGGCAAGACACGACTAATTTCATAGTCAACATTCAATACAATGCAACGTTTTGTCAACTTAACTCTTTCGACAAATACTCAAATAAATTGACGCATTTACATCAATCGAAGCAAGACCAACGCAACCATTGGAGCATTCGTTACAGCCGTGGGATACTTTGTGAAATCTCGATTGTTTGTCCATATACACATATGTATGTAGATTTGTATGTCAGTATGAATGGATGGACAAATATGTATGTGTAACTCCGATTGTCCACTAATTATGTATCCACCTTGGTGTTGTTGACAATAAATAATAATAGGGGTATTCGCTTTGTCTTGCAAGGTTTACGGACTGCACGAATTGTTTATATCTGAAGAGATGCGATGCAAGACTACGAGAGCACTCTATTGCGAAATTACAGTATGAATCAGTACGAAAGTCAAAAAATTGGCACATACAATAACAAAATACGACAAAGAATAAAAAATTGATTACTCAATCTTTTCGTGAGCGAACTGAGAGGAATGCCGTGGAAGCAGTGTTAATTTTTATTTCCTACCATTCCTTGGCAGTGATAACAGATGTAGGAAATGCTGGTTAAAGAAGGAAGCGATTGAGCACATGCGCTCGCATATGGTTCACATTGTTGTTGCATTTGCATGTTAAATCTCTATCCGTATCTGGTTCATGTTTCATTGGAACACGAGGACTATGTTCAAACAGAAAAATAAATTGAGGCAATTTCGATTTAAATTAATTCAATTTAGCTTATACAATAGTAATTTGATAGCTGGTTGGCTCATCTCTACAGCAACAACATACCTTTGTTCAGACTGTCAAAAATGTGCGTGTTGGTATTAGGCGAATGGAATGGAATGAAAACATAAAACCTTGAAATTGTTGCGTATTGTAAGAAAATTTGTTCAATGTTTTGGTTTCATTTTGAAGTTGCCATTTTCTTTTGACAATCCCTACTCCAGTGAAATGAAACAAATAAAATCAGCTGATGGAATGAGCCAACCATATATGTAGTTGAGCCATGCATAACTGACGTTTAGATCTACTCAATAAACACACTTTACAAGGTTGCATTTAAAGTTTGAAACAATTTATCACGCAATTTTTTTAAATTGCCAATTTATTATTACAATTTATTATATGATAATGTTAAATCTCTATCTTGGAAGTGCAGTTTCACCGGTTGCTGATGTACATATTGGGCTACCGCAAGGTTCAGTATTGGCACCGCTATTGTTTACAATATATATTAACGATATTAAAGAATGCTTGAAATATTGCAATATTCGACTATTTGCGGATGATGCATTGATAACCATTAGTGAAAGAAGTGAGGGCTTTGCGGTATCGAAAATGCAAGAAGACTTAGACTCCCTTTACAAATGGCTATGCCATAGAAAGTTGAAAGTGAACGTGGATAAAACCAAAAGTATGATATTTTGCAAAAATCAAAGCATTATGGGTGCCAATACCCTTAGCAATATTACTCTGAAGATAAGAAATGTTGAAATTCAGCAAGTAGACAAGATCAAATACCTAGGAGTCTGGATCGACAAAAACCTTAGATTTGGAGAACACATAAATTATTTAGAAAACAAAATTGCAAAAAAAATTGGTTTTATGTACAGAACTTGTAAATATATTAGTCAACGACACAAATTATTAGTGTATCGATCAATTATTGAACCGCACTTTATCTATTGTCCAACAATCCTGCTATTAGCAAATGACACACAAATAAAAAAACTGCAGATACAACAAAACAAGGCAATGCGATTAATTTTAAAATGTTCGCTTAGAACACCAAAAACTACAATGCTAAATATGTTAAACTGGCTCAGTGTAAAACAGTCGATATATTATTTCACATTGAAATTTATACATCATATGAAATTAGGAATAACACCGAATTATCTGAACGGGAGAATACATTTTAATCATGAAATACATAACTATGGAACTAGAAGCAGCGGAAATATAAGACTGCCTAGAGTAAGAACGGAGTTCGCGAAGAAGACTTTAGAATATATAGGTTATAAAATGTACAATGAATTACCAAATGCGATAAAAGACTGTGAAAATATTAATAAGTTTAAAGCAAAATTATTTTTATACTGTAAGTCATTAAGCATGTAATGTATACAATTTATTTATATATATATATATATATATTTTTTTTTTTTACCTTGAACTAGGTCTTAAAGACCGTAAATAAATAAATAAATAAAAGATAAATTGCGTAAAAAATTGCCCAAATGGTATAAATTGCCAATTTGGTGTGTGTTTGTACATAGTATAAGACTCCAGCAGTTAGGGTGGCACACCTCTCAGATCTAGAAGCAGTAAGTAGCATAGGCCCTAGAAAGCTTCTAGTATTTGCCAAGAGGACGGAGTTATTTTATTTTATAACATAGGCCCTGGTTTTTGATAGTGCTTTTTAAATTTGGTCGTTGAGCACATTTCTGGTCACACTAGGGGCTCATTCAGTACATGTGAGGTCCTCACGGACTAGCCAGTTTAACCTAACCATTCGTTGCAAGAAAATATAACATCAGTATATTCTTGAGCATTAGGGCGGGTTGATTTAAAAATCGCTCATTGCTCTATGAAAATCGTATTCTAGGGATCAAAATAAGAAACTTTGCCGAAGGAACCATACCTCTAAAACGAATTCTGATGTCCCCCAATTTGGGTCGAACTTTTGGGTAGGGGTAAATTTTGAAAAATTCCACTTTGACCCATTTAGAGTGCTCCAATCGAGTCCAAATGTATGACCGACCCCCACTAACTTTGGAGGCCCGACCCATCGATGCCGGTGGCACACCCCCTAGAACCCCCTTGTTGTTGTTGTTGTTGTAGCGATAAGGGGAGTGTTATCGATGTGATGGTCCTTTGCCGGATACAAATCCGGTACGCTCCGGTACCATAGCACCATTAAGGTGCTAGCCCGACCATCTCGGGAACGATTTATGTGGCCACATTAAACCTTCAGGCCATTCCCTCCCTCCCTACCCCCAAGTTCCATGAGGAGCTCGGGGTCGCCAGAGCCTCGTCTGTTAGTGAAACAGGATTCGCCGCGGATAGGTGAGGTTGACAATTTGGTTTGGAGAAGCTATATATTGCGCTGGCAACCTGATGGGTTGCGCTACACAGCCCCTTGAATCTGGTATTTTAGTCGCCTCTTACGACAGGCATACCTACCGCGGGTATATTCTGATCCCCTAACCCGCTGGGGTGCCCTGGAACCCCCTGGGGGTTCACCATACAAACATTTCAAAAAATCGCCGGTTTTGCACTTTCCATGAAAAAATCATCTAAATGTTTTTTCTTTATTTTTATTTATTTATTTATAATAATATTTATTATTTATTTATAATAATATCTATTTTTTCTCTTAAGAAATTTATTTAGTCAGTACATATGTAAATGAAAAAATTAATTTAAGTGAGTTATAGAAAAGAAACTAAAAAAATTATTTTTTGGAGTCTTTTTTACTTTCAAGTCTGGGCAATTTCGCACGGCTCTCTAATGTCGTCGCCATAACAGCCTCTACATTTTCCGGTATAACCCGTTTGGAAACGCTAGCTAGCAATTGAACATGTCGTTCCGTTCCTTGTATGCGTGATGGAATTTTTGGATCATTAAACCGTGGATCATCTTGATTTAAATATTCTTTCAATGTATCGTACGGAATGCTTCGCGTGAATGGTGGTTCAAATACGATATTTATATCATTCAAATTGATCATTTCCGTATAACTTGTGCAATTAAAGTTTATATCTGGTTTTTTATAAACTCTAAGTTCCATTGGCTCGTCAACATCGGTTCGATAGCGTAGAATTTTCTTGATGGCACAGTCGCGCTTTTCTTTGCTATCATCAAACAACATTGATAACAAGATATTTTCCGAATGCGCATAATATGAATTATCTTTAATTACTTGATTGACAATTTTGCGTAAACGAGGTTCTAGAAATCGTGACCAACCAATGAACTTGAAAAATAATGCACTGCCATACACGACAGAGCTGTAATACTTGATATTGAATTACATTGGCACATAACATTTAATTATAAATTCAACCAGAATTCTTAAATTTGCATCTGAATTTTCCGTTGTCACATATAATCGCAATAATCTAGCGGCCTTGGTGAGCCACCGAGAACGTACAATTTTCCCTGGTTTGATGTTAGCCAGATCCACCGGAACCACGCCGCTAGAAATTGCAAGGGCCATGTCGTATAAGTACTTCGAATTCAGTGGAAAATTCAATTTTTTCTGGAGCAGGGGGCATATTTTGCAACTCAATTTTCTGGAAGCAGTCCACCAACTGAAAATATATAATAATAAAATAATTAAAAATGGTTGACAATTATAATAAATGAGTGATATCAATAACTTACCGGAAGAGTTTCACAAGTAAAAAATTATTTACCGAGATTTTACATACTCTGTAAATTGTTGGGTGTTGTTTCTTCTCTTGATTTGCTCTTGATACTTGTCAAGCAATTTATTCAATTTATTAAATACACTTTTTTTCAGCATTATTTCCATACCAAGTTTTTCCCAAATTCCAATCAACTTATTTTGTACTTGAATAGAGAATGATTTATTGGAAAACTTTTTTTGTTCTGTTTTAGCACGTTCGCTTAAGTAAAAATAATATCTCAGGATATCCAGATGGGTTGGTAAATTAAGATCAGTTAAATCAGTAGACACACCAAAAACAGTAACATCATGTTTGGGTATATGACTCATTGGGTTTTCGATAGTTGTTGATGTAGTTGCTTCATCTTGCGGTGTAGAGGATGGTGGATTCATTGTAAACTTTTTAATTTGGAATGGTCACTTCACTTATTTTTTTTTTGAAATAATTTTTTATCTGAAATTAGCACTTCACACTTTGAGTTCTTCACAACGACTTAATGTATTCACAAAAACTATTGCGTTATATATAGTCTACGAGACGAGGTAATAAGAATGAAATGGTAATTTCAATTCTACCTGCTGTGTCTTGTGGTGGCTTAAAAAAAACAACACAAGCAATTTTACGATCTGTAATTGTGTCACAGTGATACCCTCATTTTTTAAAACGGTTGAATAAAAACCCACACAACTATGTTTACGACATGCAAATGCATCACAGTGATGCCTTGGTTTTAAAAGGGGTTGTAAAAACGCTAATTTCTAATAATTTTTTTTAATTTCTTTTCTATTACTAAGTTAAATTCATTTTTTCATTTACATATGTTCTGACTAAATAAATTTCCAAAGAGGAAAATAAACTCCAAAAAGAAAAAAACAGAGGCATTTCGCTGATTTTTTCATGTAAAGTGCAAAACCGGCGATTTTTTGAAATGTTTGTATGGTGAACCCCCAGGGGGTTCCAGGGGTGTGCCACTGGCATCGGTGGGTCGGACCTCCAAAGTTAGTGGGGGTCGGTCATACATTTGGACTCGTTTGGAGCCCTCTAAATGGGTCAAAGTGGGATTTTTCAAAATTTGCCCCTACCCAAAAGTTCGACCCAAATTGGGGGACATTAGAATTCGTTTTAGAGGTATGGTTCCTTCGGCAAAGTTTCTTATTTTGATCCCTAGAATATGATTTTCACAGAGTAATGGGCGATTTTTTTTGCCTCCCCACAAATCGACCCGGCCTATTGAGCATACTATCAATTGCACGGTTTGCTATAATTTTTTGCGTGTATTTTGTTGTTGTGACTTTACAATCCGTGCAATCCATGCATTCCGTGCAATCCGGGCACAGTTTGCAAGACAAAGCGAATCCCCTTAATATCTATGTATATATGTACATATTTATATGGTATCTAAGTGCAAATCATTATTTTGAAGATGCACTAGCGTGCCTTAAGCATACAAACTTCATAGTGCGACAAAGACGTAAAATTGTTTTATAGGTTTTCTTTACTTTCCTGCAGAAAGCGTTATGTCAGTTTAATTATTTAAAAACTCGTAAATAGATTGGGCGATGTTGTTGCTGTTGTAGCAATAAAGACACCCCCAAGGTCTTGGATGCGGATGTAGATCCGGTACGTTCCGGTACCAAGCCCGACCATCGGGAACGATTTGGTATGGCCACATGCGACCTTCTAGGAAATCCCGCCCTCTCACCCCCTAGATCCATGAGGAGTTCGGGGTCGCTATACCCTCGGCTGTTAATGAAGCAGGATTCGCCACGGATAGGTGAGGTTGACAATTGGGTTGGAGAAGCTATATTTTGCCCTGGAAACACCTTGAAAGGGTTGCGCTACACAACCCCTTGAATCTGTTTGGTATTTTAGTCGCCTTTTACGACAGGCATATTTACCGCGGGTATATTCTAACCCCCTCACCCGCTGGGGGGACGTTGTCTTGTCCCAACTTTGATATACCTGCTTATTTTAAAAGAAGAAAAGGATCCTTACCATCCCCTCTTTCGCTTTCTCTTCTCTTTCACATCCTATTCCTCCCCATGCTCCTAATGTCTCCCTTATTTCTCTTTTTCTTTTCCCTTGCTTCATCCTTTTATCTCCCTTGTCTGCGGCATATATCTCTTCCTTTCCCGCTATTTTGATACCAGATTTTTTCCCTCGGTCCTGCCCATCCATCGTCCTCTTCTTTCTTTCTGTTTCTACAACTGTCCCTCGTTCTCTCACCCCTTCTCCTCTCACCCTCATACCCCACTTTACCTTCACCCTCATCTTCATCTTTCTCCGTTTTGAGTCATAAATATTAAACACGTCGGTCTGTGTCTCACTTTCCAAAAAAAACTATATCGTACGTTACACTAGTCAAAAAATATTTCTATGTTACAAATTTCAAGAAAAATACGCTATTAGTAAAATTTTATGAATAGGCGGGTCCCTAGTCACTTTTCCGGAAAAGATGCCACGCGATATGCTGTCCTACCCGCCCATTGCTTTACCTGCGTAATTATAACAGAGTTTCAAGAAGTTTATAGCTTACTCTTCACCTTCCAATTTCTCTACCATTACGTTTTCCGCCACGTCTTCATTTTACCATTTCTGTCAAGCTATTCTTATAGTTCCCTCTTTTTCCATCGCAATTGCCTTACTTTCTGGTTCTCCTCTCCCTCCACTTCTGCTTCTATTCCCCCTCATCTTAAAGCTTATATCACCCTCAATTTCTTCCTCTCCATTTAGTCGTAAATACTATTTTTTCGTATAGGTCGGCCCACATCTCAAGAAAAGAGTTAAACTAAAAATTTGGAGCAAATTCGACCATAAATACGGTTCTTTTGAATACCCTGGCATTCATTAACTGACGTCCAACCGCCCAGAGCTCGCACAGTTCAGTATTAATCCTCTTTTGATACACACCATGGGACTCACAGAGACATCGATTGATATGATGAAGAACTTTTCTCACAAATACTCCACGTGCCCTAGTTCACTGCAAGACTCACATTTTTCGTATTTTCCGAGGCAGAACTGATGGCGAATGATATATATATATGGGGTATTCCATCCCATTTCGACCAATTTTGAACCCGACCCCTTTAGAATTGGCTGAAAGTTTTTCTTCTTTTTCTAGCTTACGAAAGACGTTTTTCAGAATTTTTTCATCCAACTCAAAAAAAGTTATGAATTAAAAAAAAAAAAACGGTGTTTTTTTCAAAATGCTATAACTTTTTCAAAAATTTACCGTTTGGGATCTCTTTTTCTTTTTAACTTGTTTTGAAATGTACTTTTCGGAAAAAATATAAAAAAAATTTTAAAGTTTTTTTTTTCAATTAAATAAACAAAAAAAAAAAAAAGACAAGTAAGGAAGGCTAAGTTCGGGTGTAACCGAACATTACATACTCAGTTGAGAGCTATGGAGACAAAATAAGGAAAATCACCATGTAGGAAAATGAACCTAGGGTAACCCTGGAATGTGGTTGTATGACATGTGTATCAAATGGAAGGCATTAAAGAGTATTTTAAGAGAGAGTAGGCCATAGTTCTATGGATGGACGCCATTTAGGGATATCGCCATAAAGGTGGACCAGGGCTGACTCTAGAATTTGTTTGTACGATATGGGTATCAAATGAAAGCTGCTAATGAGTATTTTGAAAAGGAGTGATCCTTAGTTCCATAGGTGGACGCCTTTTCGAGATATCGCCACTAGGGTGGGCCAGGGTGACTCTAGAATGTTTGTACGACTTGGTTATCAAACGAAAGGTGTTACTGAGCATTTTAAGAGGGAGTGGGCATTAGGTCTATAGGTGGACGCCTTTTCGAGATATCGCCATTAGGGTGGGCCAGGGGTGGCTCTAGAATGTTTGTACGATATGGGTATCAAACGAAAGGTGTTACTAAGCATTTTAAGAGGGAGTGGACATTAGGTCTATAGGTGGACGCCTTTTCGAGATATCGCCATTAGGGTGGGCCAGGGGTGACTCTAGAATGTTTGTACGATATGGGTATCAAACGAAAGGTGTTACTGAGCATTTTAAGAGGGAGTGGGCATTAGGTCTATAGGTGGACGCCTTTTCGAGATATCGCCATTAGGGTGGGCCAGGGGTGACTCTAGAATATTTGTACGATATGGGTATCAAACGAAAGGTGTTACTGAGCATTTTAAGGGGGAGTGGACATTAGGTCTATAGGTGGACGCCTTTTCGAGATATCGCCATTAGGGTGGGCCAGGGGTGACTCTAGAATACGTTTGTATAATATGGGTATCAAACGAAAAGTGTTAATGAGTAGTTTAAAAGGGAGTGGGCTTTAGTTCTATAGGTGGACGCCTTTTCGAGGTGTCGCAATAAAGGTGGACCAGGGGTGACTCTAGACTTTGTTTGTATGATATGGGTATCAAATGAAAGGTGTTAATGAGTATTTTAAAAGGGCGTGGGGCTTAGTTCTATAGGTGGACGCCTTTTCGAGATATCGCCATAAAGGTGGACCAGGGGTGACTCTAGAATGAGTTTGTACGATATGGGTATCAAATTAAAGGTATTAATGAGAGTTTTAAAAGGGAGTGGTGGTAGTTGTATATGTGAAGGCGTTTTCCAGATATCGACCAAAATGTGAACCAGGGTGACCCAGAACATCATCTGTTGGATACCGCTAATTTATTTATATATGTAATACCTGCCAAGATTTTAAGGGTTTTTTATTTAGCCCTGCAGAACTTTTTCATTTTCTTCTACTTAATATGGTAGGTGTCACAACCATTTTATAAAGTTTTTTCTAAAGTTATATTTCGCGTCAATAAAACAATCCAATTACCTTACCATATTTCATCCCTTTTTTCGTATTTGGTATATAATTATGGCATTTTTTTCATTTTTCGTAATTTTCGATATCGAAAAAGTGGGCGTGCTCATAGTCGGATTTCGTTCATTTTTCATACCAATATAAACTGAGTTCAGATAAGTACGTGAACTGAGTTTAGCAAAGATATATCGATTTTTGCTCAAGTTATCGTGTTAACGGCCATGCGGAAGGACAGACGGACGACTGTGTATAAAAACTGGGCGTGGCATCAACCGATTTTGCCCATTTTCACAGAGAACAGTTACCGTCATAGAATCTATGCCCCTACCAAATTTGAGAAGGATTGGTAAATTTTTGTTCGACTTATGGCATTAAAAGTATTCTAGACAAACTAAATGAAAATGGGCGGAGCCACGCCCATTTTGAAATTTTCTTTTATTTTTGTATTTTGTTGCATCATATCATTACTGGAGTTGAATTTTGACTTAATTTACTTATATACAGTAAAGATATTAAATTTTTTGTTAAAATTTGAATTAAAAAAAAATTTTTTTAAAAAGTGGGCGTGTTGTTCATCCAATTTTGCTAATTTTCATTTGGCACATATATAGTAATAGTAGTAACGTTCATGCCAAATTTCATCATGATATCTTCAACGACTGCGAAATTACAGCTTGCAAAACTTTTAAATTACCTTCTTGTAAAAGTGGGCGGTGCCACGCCCGTTGTCAAAAATCTTACTAATTTTCTATTCTGCGTCATAACGTCAACCCATCTACCAAGTTTCATCGCTTTAACCACCTTTGGCAATGAATTATCCCATTTTTTCGGTTTTTCGAAATTTTCGATATCGAAAAAGTGGGCGTGGTTATAGTCCGATATCGTTCATTTTAAATAGCGATCTGAGATGAGTGCCCAGGAATCCACATACCAAATTTCATCAGGATACCTCAAAATTTACTCAAGTTATCGTGTTAACGGGCAGACGAACGGACGGACGGACGGACATGGCTCAATAAAATTTTTTTTCGATACTGATGATTTTGATATATGGAAGTCTATATCTATCTCGATTCCTTTATACCTGTACAACCAACCGTTATCCAATCAAAGTTAATATACTCTGTGAGCTCTGCTCAACTGAGTATAATAATCGGCCCACTCCGGAATTAATGGGGATGATTGCAGAATTGATTGAAGTTTTTTATGAGAAAAAAAAAAAAATGGCGAAATTCGAAAAATCTCGAAAAACTGAAAACTTACAAAAAAAAAAACTTTAAACATTTTTTTGTATTTTTTCCGAAAAGTACATTTAAAACCCAAATTAAAAAAAAAAAAAAAACCAAACGGTCAATTTTTGAAAAAGTTATAGCATTTTGAAAACAAAGACGGTGTTTTTTTAAAAATTCATAACTTTTTTTGAGTTGGATGAAAAAATTTGAGAAAATTCTGAAAAACGTCTTTCGTAAGCTAGAAAAAGAAGAAAAACTTTCAGCCAATTCTAAAGGCGTCGGGTTCAAAATTGGTCGAAATGGGATGGAATACCCCATATATATATATATCAACATATGGCAGAAATTGTACGCTCTTATAATAGGTTGTACCATTATGATTTAGGTCTGCCGCTCCAGCATCAGGCTAATGAAATCATCTTGTCTGAAGCCTCGTTTGGTTTCGAATGGTTTGAAGATGTCTTTCGCAATGCTAACGTAGCAGATGGTGTTGTTTTACATAATATTGCCATACTAACTTCGTCATAGTTAGATGAGGGAACCTGATGCAGTCATCGGGGTTTGAGATTTCAGGTTCGTCATCTTCCTCGCCATCTACGAACAAGGAGAAGTATTTCCTCTATAAATAAAATACCTTTGTACGCTCGTTAGCTTGTTGCAATTATCGTTTCTTTAGAAATTTGCCTCGGTCTACAAACCTTCCGTCATCCGCCGTGAAATCTGGTGTTTCTTTCTTTAAAGTAGGCGTATATCTTTCCTCTTCGTATCACGCTTCCATACATCTCGCATTGTTGTTCCGGTAATCTGCGTGGACCTATAGACATCGGGGTTTTTTTGTAGAGACAGAGCGACATTCCTCATCGTATCCGTAGTAGAGACAGAGCGACTCTCGATATATATCACTTCATGCATGTTTAAAAAAAATTGGGTTATCCCGGAAATTTTTGATGGATGCGTCCTTGGCGACTATGCTTTAATAACTTTCATACCGAGCACCTGTACTGTTAGGCCATAAAAATGAAGTATTCAGGAAAAAAAACTTATACTCTATTCTTTTTCTGAATATATTTCAAATTCACAAACATGTGTCTTAACCCTTGGGTGACACCTCAAATTATGTTTTAATTACGTACAAAAATGTACCAACAGCAACTGCATGTCACATTTCACTGTGTTTAATAACAAAGTAAAATACAGTTAAATTGTATACTGACATGATTACAAATGATTTATTATATTCTTTTTTATTTACTGGGAAGCACACAGACTGACAATGATGTCCATGAGCTCAATAAACGCTTGTCACTATTCAAATTAAAATTCTATCATGTCCTCTTACATGTTCTTAGGGTTTGTAATCTTATTTTGAATGAATGCATTTTTTTTTTTTTTTTTGATATTATTAGCATTTTATTATTGTTAGCCTCAACAATTGGTGGCTGCATGTCATGGCAACATTTGAAATTCCTATTTTCCTACAATGTCATTCATCGAAGTGCAAGTGTAGTACAAAGTACGAGTGTGCTTGTATTTGTACTTCAAATATGTAGGTGTGTTTACTTATCCACCTGGTTATGTGTTTATTTGTTCAAAATGACTTGGCAAGAAAAATTTCAATGATTGGTTTATTGACTTTCTTTTTGATATTGAATTGCTTCCAAATAATTAGCGCGCCTTTTGGGATTGGTGGCGCTTAAATTGAAAAGCAAAAGGGTTCAAATAGGCCTAAATTTTTTGTTTAAATACACACGACACATAATATTAGATTCGTGAAGCTTGGACAGGGCAGGAGTATTCGGCCTAGCAGTGGGAGATAATTAGCCTCCACTAGGTAACAGCTCTAATTAGAAATAGTCTAATATATTGCGCTGCCACCGAGATACGATAATCTGAAGTAAGAGGTTTCTGCACCGAAATATCTGCAAAAAGCCTTTATACAAATTTAAAAGTCGAGGACTAAAGCGATTCAGAGATAGTATCGAAATTACCTGGAAAGGCAAACTACAAATGATTTCAAAAAAAAAAAAAGACTTGAAATTATATCTAAAACAATCTCAAATTTATCCTGATTAAATTGTATGATCTCGAAAGCGATCCCAAAATAATACGGGCATAACCTCGAAATGATACCGAAAACAATATCGAACATATCGGAAAAGATTCGCGAAATAATCACCAAGAAGCCCAATTAATAACTCATATCAGTCACTAAGTCCTAACAAAATCATCCCAGAAACCCTACCTGAGCCCGATATAAAACCTGATGGTATTTCAAAGAACCCCTGGTGCTTAGTTCAGTGTACATAATATGAATCTTATGTCAAATATCATTGGCCTAAGTCAAATAGAATCAGAGTTATAGCAATTTATGGAAACGGTTCTGGAGCAAGTTCTGGAGTGGTAACAATATTCACTGGTTCAAACTTGATTACAATAGATTCAGAAGTTTGATAGGCCAAGTAGGTAGGTAAGTTTTGGTTGTAGGGCGTGCACGGCACTCTCCCACACTTCCATTCGGAGGCATTTTCGTCCATTGTGTGTGCCCTCAGTGAGTGTAGTGTGGAAGCACATTTGTCCAACCAGATTACCATTTAGCAGTCGTCAACGAATCATTTATTTTCTCTGACGAACTTAAAAACTTATCTTCCCAAATTCGAAAAATTTTACGCCCAGAAATTCGAGTTGCTTCGCTTATAGGCCCGGACATCGGTTGCGAAAGTGGTGAATCGACTCCTCTTCCTCATCATCCTGACAACTTTTGCAGATCAAGCTTGTTGGTATACACCACCGTTGGGGCATCGATTGATTTACCTGCAGATGCTTTGAGTACAATCCATTTCCAGTTCCCTTTTCTACTTTGGAGACGTCAGTGTAGATTGTATTGCCTATTCCATTATCTAAGCCTTCCTCCCATTCCTTTTTCGAAGGATATCATATGTTCTTTACCTGGAAGTCAACAACCGCAGTAATGTCGTCGGTGTCGGACGCTAATTCAGCTATGATCCCTTTTAGTTGTCCCCATGCTATATTATCGAATATCGTCGCGTGCCAGTAGTTGGTTGATTTCCACTTGTTGAATTCTCTCACTTGTCGCGGCCAAAGCCTGCATGAATACTTAAAGAGGCATCAAGTGAAAAATTACGTTTAATCTTTCCCGGGTTGCGCTGCTCACTGCACCTGATATTCCCAGGCATGTTATCCTCGAATGACTGTGTTGTACATGCCATGAACTATATGCGGTGACGGTCCCCAGCTCCTCCCGAAAGCCGTCTTGCAGGTGTAGTATGCTGCTAGAGCTTACCTTGATCATAGCTCAGCGTTCCTTTCCCAGTTTAATTTGTAGTCGATAATCATGCCAAGATTTGGATTTGGGAAAGAGACTTATCGTTGGGCAGTTTAGCATCGGTAAGTTGAAGGAGGCAACTTTTTCTTTTTAACAAGGCATGTTCCGGTTTTTTTGGATTTACCCACAGCCTATTTTGCCCCGACCACCGTTAAATGCCGCAAAGCACCGTTTCCACGAGCTCGCGTATCGTTGGCAGGACTTTACCTGCAATCATAATCACTAATTCGTCGGCGTGTGTGACTAAACTCGCTCCTTCTGCCTGAAATATCTAGAATCTTAAAACCTACCAGAAAATTAAAGACTACGAACGAAAAAAAGATCTTCTCATCATATCTGTTGAAAAAAGATCGAATAGCCGTTGGAGTGGTCGAGAACAAAGTGATTAGATGTGCTGTGTTGAAACCGGCGTATTTCGAGTCGCGGCGAATTCAATGAAACTCTTCCCAGTGGGAGATATAGCAACGTAAAGAAACAGGGACTCCTTCCTTGCCCATCCTGGCGTTAAATTCGCCAAACAAGATTTTGATGTAATGGTGAGGGCAGCGCTTATATGCGTTCTTAACTTTAACATCAAGGGAGGGGTTATTTTTTTAACAATATTTGGTGACGTGTAATAATATCAATGGAACTAACGTCAATTGACATTAATTTGCTTTTGAAAGAGCGAAAATGACATCAATTCTAAACCGGAAAGTGGATCAATGTCAGAATAATGTTGGAATCAACTTCTTTGATATTAATTCTTCTTGCAATCGCGCGATTTTTAATTCCAAACATTCGCGTGCGGCGCTTTTTTAAACCTTGGAAATTAATACGAAAAATGTCTTAAAATCGTACCATAATAAAATTAAAATTTGGCAGACTTAACGCCAGATACATCAGCCACAGTCAAATCCAGCCTTTTGCGTAGGTGGCGATAGGTAGTTTTAAAGTGTGCTAAAGTGAACTGACATACGCTCTTTTTCAGGTTAATATCACTGGCATTAATTATCTTTCCAAGAGAATTGACGTTAGTTCCATTGCCATTATTACACGTCGTCCAATTTTTTACGCATTTGCCATGCGATCTGTTTGAAATCGCATTGATACAGATCCCAGGGGCACGCTCATCCTCAGGGGTGAACGACGGTACTACCGGTTAGTAGTACCTGAAAGCCTAACTTCTCCTATAATATTGTAACGAATTTTGGGAAATTCCTGATAACTATACACCTTCTGCTAACGTTGGAATAGCTCAACTGTCTAATAAATAACTCCAATATTCTGAATTGCAAAATGGGCTTTATTTAGACTACTTTGTGAGCAGTACTTCACAATCGCAATTATATTTGACTAATAGCGTTTTTAAATCAAACTGATTACTGATTCCTCGCTTGTGCTGCTTTTATACTCTCGGTTACCTCGTTCGCCTATTTCTCCTTAGGTCTAGACGTTTCACGTATATGCCTTCTAGAACAATCGTATCTCATGCTTGGTTATTTAGCTACATATATACATGTATATCTGTAGTCAATGCTTATCTTCTAGCCATATGCGTGTGTATGAGAAACAACTTCTGCATCTTAGCTGCCGGTTACATATGTATATGTATGTGAAATAATCTCTCTGCTTCAAGCTATTGATTATGTGTATGGAATATTCTTCGTTGCCTTGTACATAAGTGTGGCTGCTTGCTTTAATGTGCAGATGTACATAAGTGTGTCTGCTTGTTGTTTTTGTTGTTGTGATTATTTACTAACAGGATAGTGATGCTAATATTCGTCACAATATGATGGGGAAACAATGGCTGTAAACGTTCATGGTTGGTGGGAAAGCAAATAGAAATCGGAAACAAATTTTGAGCAAGTTTGAATCTAATAATACAAATACAAATAAATGACCGAAATCTCAAGCGGATGCGAATACTTACCAAAAAAATTTGTTTAAAGTGTTTTCGATTCCCACAATGAACGCTAAGATTCCGATCTCGGTACATTAGCACACAAGCTGGTTTTGAATTGAAAAAAAAGACCAAAAACTTTATTTTTCACATGTTTTACACTTTATTTGACTATTAATTGTTTATAAGCGTAACTAAATACACAAATTTAATAGTTATTAATGTCTTATGATATTTATGAATGAATTTTAAGTGATTAAGCTTGTGGCAAAGATAAAAATATTTATGGAAAATAAAAACAAAACAAAGAAACAAATCAATGGCTTCACAACGTGACTTTGGCAAGTGATAATTCAAAGATATATTTTATATACATATGTACAAAAATCATTAGATCATTTATTTGATTTGAGCGCTTGGAATGGATTAGCCACAACCAAAAGCCTAGCGGATATAAATTCATTAAGTTAGAAAAAATCCACTAAAATTCAGCTGTTTATGATCACAACTTATCAACTGATCAAATTTGGAGTGTTGAATTATGTAATCGATGTTGAATGATTTTAATAGCCATTAAAATGAGCTGCAATATTAAACCTTTACAATTGAAAGCGCTTTTTACCTGCTTTATACTAGCTTCGTTTGATGTTTTTCCGCCAATTTCTGGACAAAATTGGAGAATTTTGCAATCCAGTTTTGATCAACTCGAATCTTGAAACTTGAAACACACATTGGAGCCAGATGACAACTTAAAACAAGTAAGGACGGGGCTGTGCCGAAGACTTCATACCTTTCATGAATGGGGCTGAACAATAATCTTATCCCGTTCATAATCTCCAAATAATCGGATGTATAAGATAAGAAATATATAGTGAACAAATGTACATACCTAAACGATTTTTAAGATAAATATAAAATAAAAAATGGCAAAAACCCCCTTATCTGAACGATCGGTTGTATGGGATATATATTATATATAGCTCCGATCGAAATGATTTTTACAGGAAATCTTCTATGATATATTAGAATATATATCATCACGTTTCACGTTTTTATATTGGAAATTAAGAGTGAAATGGCTAAAAATCTTTCTATCTGAACGATCGGTTGCATGGGATAGGTATATACTATATACATATAGCTCCGATCAAAGTGATTTTTTTAGAAAATCTTCTATGATATATTAGAATAAATATTACCAAGTTTAACGTTTTTATTTTGGAAATTAAGGGAGAAATGGCTAAAAATCTTTCTATCTGAACGATCGGTTGTATGGGATATAACTATATATAGCTCCGATCAAAGTGATTTTTTCAGGATACCTTCTATGATATATTAGAATATATATCACCAAGTTTCACGTTTTTATTTTGGAAATTAAGGGAGAAATTGCCAAAAATCTTTCTATCTGAACGATCGGTTGTATGGGATATAACTATATATAGCTCCGATCAAAGTGATTTTTTCAGGATACCTTTTATGATATATTAGAATATATATCACCAAGTTTCACGTATTTATATTGCAAATTAAGAGGGAAATGGCTAAAAATCTTTCTATCTGAACGATCGGTTGCATGGGATAGGTATATACTATATACATATAGCTCCGATCAAAGTGATTTTTTTAGAAAATCTTCTATGATATATTAGAACAAATATTACCAAGTTTAACGTTTTTATTTTGGAAATTAAGGGAGAAATGGCTAAAATCTTTCTATCTGAACGACCGGTTGCATGGGATAGGTATATACTATATACATATAGCTCCGATCAAAGTGATTTTTTTAGAAAATCTTCTATGATATATTAGAACAAATATTACCAAGTTTAACGTTTTTATTTTGGAAATTAAGGGAGAAATGGCTAAAAATCTTTCTATCTGAACGATCGGTTGTATGGGATATAACTATATATAGCTCCGATCAAAGTGATTTTTTCAGGATACCTTCTATGATATATTAGAACATATATCACCGAGTTTCACGTTTATACTTTCTAAATTGCGGCAGGAATGACCAAAATCGTCTTATATGAGCGATCGGTTGTATGGGAGATATATGTTATAGTGGTCCGATCCTACCGGATCCGAAAAATGTATAATATAATACAAAAATACATCCTTGTGCCAAATTTCATTAAGATATCTCAAAATATGAGGGAATAGTTTGCGTTCAAACGGACAAACGGGCGGACAGACGGACGGACGGACAGACGGACATGGCTATATCAACTCAGTTCGTCGCTCTGATCAATTCGGTATACTTACTGGTAAGTCTATATTCTATATTTCTCAACTTTACAAACATCGGACCAAACTTAATATACCATTTCACGTTCATGAAAGGTATAATTCGGGGGAAAAAAACTTTGCTAGGTGGTCCAAGGATCGTGCAAATTCTAAAAAACGTCCGTACTTGGAAATTTTGCGTTCAAGTTTTAAGGAGCTTCCCGATAACTTAGAGATCTAAAGCTTTAAACGAAGATTTGGCCTTTATTAGGTTGTAATATTTAGGATAAAAAAGTTTTCTAGCTGAGACAGGGATCGAGATATTTAGAAGTATTTAGTAAGTCCATATACAAAATGTGGAATCTTGCGACCGCTATTTGAGTAACTTCCCGTAGCGCTAGATTCTTGATACTAAAAAGATATTTCAGGACCAAATAGAAATGCAACATATTGCAAAAAAATGTTCGCTAGGTAGTCCAGGGCTCTTGAATATTTAAAAGTTGTCCGAACTTTCAATCTTTTTTTTTTTACAAAATTTCCATATATGCTTAGTACTCCTTTACTTTTGCAACATCAGGGGAAAAGTTTTACGCTAGGTGGTCTAGGGATCGTGGAAATTAAAAAAGTAGTCCTAATTTGGAAATTTTGCTTTCGAATTTTAAGGAACTTCTTGATAACACAGAGACCACGCCAATGTTGGCAGCCATAATTTCGAAATAGTAAAATACTTCGTTTAGTTGGGAGCCAGCATGGCGGAACTATACAAGTTGGCAACACGGTGACATACATAAAAATATAAATACAAATTCCATGTACTTTGTTTTTGTAAATTGATGGACTAATGTCAAAGTCGCAATGAGCCGGAAGTTGAAATGTCAAATCATACTAAAAAAGTACCAATCGGCTGATTTCCGGCGGTCACCTGTTCCAGGTTCCGTCATGGAAGCCAGCATTAACACAAACAACAACACAAGCTGTGAAATCCAGCGAAGAATCAATCTTGCCAATTGCTCCGTTCCAATGAAGCGTGATCCAGATACGGATAGAAATTTAACATGCAAATGCAACAACAATGTGATCCATATGGCTGTACTTTCCCTTTCAATGTTATGGCCCTTTCAAAACAAGTATAGCAAGGCCATAGACCATTTGCGAATGCTTTTACGTGTTGCCCCAGATAGTGCTGTCTATCTGCCCACAATTTTTTGTCGATAAATTGTTAATGCTTTTCTACGGATGGGCGCAGTTAATGATGCTAATACGTAATATGAGTTTTTATGACCAATATATCGAAGAAACACTTTTGTTCTAAGGTACAAGGTTCATCTATCCTGTTTAGATCTGTGGAAAGGCGGTCGGGGAAAATCTATATAGGCAGGATATAGAGACATACATAGGTATACAGGTATAGCCTGAATGGGTAAGAGTTTTGCGAGAACTCAAATCGAAGCTGTGATACAGCAACTGTGCTCTCTAGGGATTTATTCGGCGGTAGTAGGCTGAGTCTTAAATTTTATGCTGAAGACTGATCTATTGCCTTTCTAACTTCATTTTCCTGGTGAGCATCTGAAGCACCTCTCCCACTAACTAGGAGTTCCTCTTTGCACCACGATAAGGCGTACATACACGCTCTGTATTTAGTTGTTGTCTTTGGCGAGAAAGCTAAACATAGAACCTTATAATGTCACCATCAGCGTAACGTAGGTGTGCTCGGTTACGTCGTTAGGTAAAAAATTACTCTCAAAATTTGCTTTTGTAACAACGGTAACTTCCTTCGCTGGACTAGCTGACTGCCGAAAATTTTTCCCGAGTCGATATTTCGACGTCGTCGATTACGTTCTTAATTTGATATCACGTTATTTGATCAGGAGAATACCAAGTTTTTAGCTTAGCGTGTCCTTTTTTTGTTTGAAACCTTATAAAGCAGACAATGTTCGGATATTCCACGGACGTGGGGCTCCGATCCGGGCCTACTATAACTTTTTTCCTGGAAAAAAGGGATTTACATGGGCGAAATTATATATCTTATAACTTTAAACGAGCAATTCTTGTTTTTTTGTATAGCCGAACGATCTCGGGAACGGCTCAACCGATTTAAATGAAATTTGGCACAGAGATAATGTATCACCTTCTAAGACTTTTTACCTAGGTGTTGCCACTCAAAATGTTTCACAAGGTTGCCACCTATTCGAAATTAAAAAAAAATTACATGAGATATGCCGATATGGATATAAAACGAAAGGTATTTCACTCCCCATTACAATAGGGAAATTTTCAAGTAGGGTTGCCATTTAGGGTTGGGGTAATTAGACGAAATAGTACTCTACTTACTCATATTCTATTAAAGCTTTAAAGGAGAACATTAACATTACACATGATCCCACTTAATTTTATTAATTTCACATACGCTAGTAAAATTGAAATGCAATATCAGGGCACCGTGGCAAATTCTAGCAAAATATATTTAAATGCATATCTTTGGCAAATATGAATTGAATAATTGCAATTTCTCACAGATTACTATTAGAAAGATTTCTCACCATAGCAAAAAGATATCTCACCATGGTAATTTGCTACCGTTGAACACTAGAGGCATGTGTTCAATTTGAAAAAAACATCTAACCATTTAACTACTTACCAACAGATGGCGCTTAGGGAAGTTAGTTGACATTTAATTAAGCTAACTGATAGTTGTCATTCGTGAAATTTACAAGTTTTGGAATGTAATAAAATTGTGAGACTTTCATAGTGTATAAAAATATGTTTGAATTTAATAATTCGGCGCATGAAGATACTCGAGAAACGTTGCCAGCACAACGAAACGTTGCCGAGCAAAGCTCGGTCGCCCAGGTACTAAATTTATTAAGCGAGCTGCTTGCTTCAAGACAGATGCCCCCTTGTGGCTATATAGCAGACGCTGCGAAGCTCACAGAGGCCTTAGGCCGAGTATATCGAAGTACATCAGAGCTACAAAGGAAAGGGACGGTTCCAACCACGTTGGAAAAGTCAAGTGCAGAAGGACCTGCGCTCCCTTCGTCTTTCGAACTGGCAGAAATAAGAACTGACTTGTGCACTGTGTTAGAATCTTCGCAATTGTTTAGTTCCAATTTAAGATAGAAAATGGAAGACTATGCTACATACAAAATTTTCGACAAACAAGAAAAAATATTTATGAGAATAAAACCATTAAATTGCATCTTTTACAACACGTACTAACTAAGGAGACAAAGGCAAAAATTTTAATTCTCGTTTTACTTATGCGATCGCGCTGAAACTGAAGAATAAGGAAGGACTAGCGAACAAGAGTTGAAGTTCATGTTTGGGGGCCGCAAGTCAAATGTCTTGTGTTGTGATTGATATCAAAATGGCACGCCTACACCAAACATAATAAAAATAAAATCTTTGTGAAATGGAGAAAAGTGCAATAATAAATACTGAATACAAACACATACACACACACAAACATTCGCAGTCGGCATCTTAGCTTCAGAACACACCTATGAATGTATGTACACTGAAAGAAAAAGACTGGTAAAATCAACCGAAATTTCTGTCAATTTTTATCCATCGTAACAATATGTTGAATCAACTGCGCACAAATCGTTGATTCATAATTGACCGTTTTAGTAGTCAAATGAACAAAAAAAAGTTGTTGCGACAGCTTTGTACGAAAGTACCTATGTTGCGGCATTTGCGAGGCAGATGAGTTTTCACTGAGATCTTTTCATGGCAGAAATACACTCGGCGTGCTTTCCGAACAGGGGCGAGGGGCGACCGCGCTTAGAAATTCTAATTGAAAAACCTTATTTCTAAAATTTGTATGTTGCTTTGCCCGGGGTGTGAACCCAGGGTCTTCGGTGTGGTAGGCGGAGCGCGCTACCATCACACCACGGTAGCCGCCATATACATACGTAAATATGTGCATACATATAGTACACAGCATACATAAGTACGAAGTAGAGAGCGCAGTGAGCGTAAAATTGTCTTTAAAATTTGCTCATTTATTGACTGTTGATCGCTGTTGAAATGACCAGTGAGATCAGTTGTGTTTTCAAAAAAAGCAGTTAGATTGATTAGGAATCTGTCAATTTTACAGAATTTTGTTAACTTAAGAGTGACAATTTCTCTTTTGTTGAAGTGACTAAACCAATTTGACCTTAATTCGATTAATTTCACCGAATCTCCGTTAAGTCAAGAACAACAGAACCGATTTGTTGATTTTACTAGCACCATTTCTTTCAGTACGTATACTTCCATCTGAACTGTGTGCCAACTGTGCACATTAAATTTATTACAACAACTCGAGGCATATCAAAAAACTTCATACATCATTTTTTGTTAGCCAGATAAACTAACAAAACTAAAATGACGAACGCAAAAACAATAATAAAAAACTGAATTTTGCTTGGGCACATATTCGTTTGCTCACCTGGATGCCTGAATGGTGTATGTATGGTGGATCATAGTTTAATGATGAATGTTGGCAATGGCGTTGGTTCTTGGCTAGTGTAAGATGAGTTGGCCAAATCATTAAATTTTTATTCAGGGATACAAAAAAAAAGTGAACAATTAGTTTTGTATCCTCTATAATTTATTATTAGCTTTTTATTATTTTGCGACTTGCCTGGTTGCCAAAATAGATGTGAATCTGAATGTCCCGATATACAACTGCGCGAACAACTGTAGTGACTTACAATACTTTTCTAGAGGGACTATACCATTTCCAGTTGTAAATGAGAAAGCGTCAATTGGAAATAAGATTTTTAAATTGTAAATTAGACTAGCCAATTGTAAATTAGAAAGCGTTAAATGTAAATGCGAAAACGTCATATGAAAATGAGAAGAGTCAATTGTAAATGCGAAACCGACACTTCGTTATGAGAAGAGTCATTTGTAAATGAAGAGCGCCAAATGAAGATGTGAAAGCGTCACTTTTATACAAATGAGAATAGTCAGTTGGAAATGAGAAAGCGCCAGACACAAATGCGAAAGCGTCTCATGGATATGAGAATAATCAATTGTAAATGCGAATATGTCGTTCGGAAATGAGAATAGTAAGTTTTAAATGAGAAAGCGTCAAGTGTTCGCATTTACACGCAAGCATCATATGCAAATGAGAATAGTCAGGTGTAAATGAGAAAGTATGAACTAAATATGCTAAAGCGCCACTTGTAATTGCAAGAGGTTCGTACATTAACGTATTCGGCGCGATATCAGTGTCTGGAGTGTCATCAATCGACCGATATAGGATCCGTTTAGCATGAGTGCTTAATCGGTGGATGGAGCGAAGAGATCAGCAACTGAAGCAGACTTGGCGACAGCATTTCAGCATTTAACGTCGTTCCATGGAAATGTTCTCTCACTCCAAAATATGTCAGTTGAAACATAGTCAATTTCCCATCAAGTGTTATTATCCTTAGAGGATATGCCCGTTGCCACATCCATAGCTTATATTTTTTACCATTTTAATATTCTCAATTACAAATTATGTTTTCGCATTTTCGTTTGATGCTTTCTCACTTACATATGACTATTCTCATTTCCATATCACGTGTTTGCATTTACAATCGACCAATCTTATTTTTATATGACGTTTTCACATTTGAATTTTACTAATCTCATTTACAACTGACTATACTCTATTAAAATAGATGTTTTCTCATTTACAATTGACTAATCTCATTTCCATACGATGCTCACGAATTAACGCTTGACTTCTCTCATTTACAACTGATTATTATCAACTACAATGGTCCCTTTCGAAATATGATTTGACGCTTTCGCATTTACACTTGACTATTATCATTTCCACATGACGCTTACTCATTTAAAATTGAAAATGATGTAGAGCAGAGGAGACAAAAGTTCAGGTTCGTCATCATGGAAGTTAAACGGAAAATTTTTGCTGCAGTACCAGATGGCAAACTAGCGGAGATGGACGATGCCAACAAACTCCTGGAGAAGCTCAATTTGGCAAGGAAAGTTGAAGATGAGACCTCGTAAAATTTTGGCCGCAGAGCAAGTGCATCTGCGATCTAATGATTAGCGTGGCCCAAATTAATTTGTGGAAATTGCTTCGGAGGACCTTCTCAAATGGGATACTTTGATAAACTGAGTGCTTGTATCCTTAGTGATACTCTCAACGCTTTTTATTTTTATCTACCTGACTTCAGTGTTATCGACTTTTCAATGATTAAGGTAGAGTTAGGAATGGTTTGAGGCTTAACGATAACCTCGGCGGCCATGTTTCACATACGGCAGACACACCCCGAAAAGATGATTGGTTTCATGTGGAGACACATCGCATGCTGGTGAATCAACCCCCATAGATTCTGGGCAAGTAGGAGTATAACTTGTTGCAGTATCTTGAATATCGCATATAAGGTCCTTTCAAGTGTATTGTGCGAAAGATTGAAGCCCACCGTGAACCGGCTGATTGGACCTTATCAGTGCGGCTTCAGACCTGGTAAATCTACCATCGACCAGATTTTCACAATGCGCCAAATCTTGGAAAAAACCCGTGAAAAGAGAATCGACACACATCACCTCTTCGTTGACTTTAAAGCCGCCTTCCACAGCACGAAAAGGAGCTGCCTATATGCCGCTATGTCTGAATTTCGTTTCCCCGCAAAACTTATACGGCTGTGCAAAATTACGTTGAGCAACACCATGGTGAATGAGGACAAAACGAAGTACCTGCTGTCATCGAGCAAAGAGTCAGCTCATACGCGCCTTGGCAACCACGCCACTGTTGGCAGCCATAATTTCGAAATAGTAAAAGACTTCGTTTATTTGGGAACCAGCATCAAAACTAGCAACAACATCAGCACTGAAATCCAGCGAAGAATCAATCTTGCTAATCTATTCTACGTTGGACTAGGTAGGCAATTGAAAAGTAAAGTCCTTTCTCGGCGAACGAAAATCATACTCTACAAGTCACTTATCGTACCCGTCCTGCTATATGGGGCAGAAGCATGGACCATGACAACAGCAGATGAAGCGGCTTTGGGAGTGTTCGAGAAAAAAGTTTTTCGAAAGATTTATGGACCTCTACGCATTGGCGATGGCGAGTACCGAAGAAGATTTAATGATGAGCTGTACGAGCTATACGCAGACATCAACATAGTCCAGCGAATTAAAACGCAGCGGCTGCGCTGGCTAGGCCATGTTATGCGAATGAAAGATGATGCTCCGGCCAAGAAAGTGTTTCTATCAGAACCCGCCTATGGAAGCAGAGGTAGAGGGCGGCCCCCACTCCGTTGGAAGGACCAGTTGGAAAACGATTTAAACTCCCTTGGTGTGACCAATTGGCGCCGGTTGGCGGAGCGAGGGAGCGACTGGCGCGCCTTGTTGGACGGTTTAGATGGTTAAGCGCCAATTAAGTAAGTAAGTATCTTGAACGAACTTGGTGGAGAAAGACTCATGCCTTCCTTTGTTGTCTGCTTTCTTCTTCTGCAAAGGTTGGATAGTGTATATTGATTACGGATATCCCTGATTTGTGTCAAATCAGCAAAAACTATCTGTTTAGCTTTTCTTTACGCTCAGTTATGTTGAGCTCTTTCGCTTCACTATGCAAATGATGTTTAGGCGTCATCAGAAAACAACCCGTGGCAGATCTGAGTGCAATATTTTGCAAGCCTGCGGGCCTTTCCAGTGTGATGATGTGTGAAGGAGATTAAGCTCATGGTATGCGACAACAACGCCAGGACGCGTTGTCATACAAAACGAAATAAATGAACGACGCAAGTCTCTCTTTGGCTGTATAATATGAAAATACCTAAAAGTTTGCAACAAAGGCAACTTCGACCGCCAGTGAGGAACTGCGAATTTGATGTTCTTGTCGGATCATCGCATAATATTTTTGATACAGACTGAGGAAGGGAGTTAACTCTGTCGTACGAAAACCCAAAACATACATCATATAATTGAAAGTATAGTAATTTTTTCTTGGATTACAATTTCCTAGTGGGGTACAAAGTTAATTATTCAGTATCAAGGAGCGCGACGATGTTTCCTCCGGGGGGGGGGGGGGGGGGGGGGACCAGACACTTCAGCAACCCTACGATTCTATCTCAAGAAGGCTTTCAACGAGTGGTCCTAACAAGTTCTACTCAGGAGTACATGAACTTCCTGAGGGTATATATAAAAGTCGTATGCATTTCGAAAGAGAAAGAGTTCAGTCGGAACATGACAGGCCGATTGAAGCCACGAATGACTTAGCAATGTTCAAAAAGATGAAAATCATAAAAAAACGTTGTGCAGTGCGCTGATGAGACATGTGTAGATTGAGCACCTGAGAGCCTCGACGTCCTTATAGATAATCACTCTCCGGATGGCCCCGGACATACAGTGTAAAAAAGGTAAAAACATTAGAAAGCACCAATGGTTAGCTTGAAGAGCCCAGAGTGGGCTTGTGCAAGATGAGCAGCGGAAATGCAAACACGTCCAGAAGCACCTGGTTTGTAAATAATTGGCTACTCTCGGTGTAAAACGTCGAGAGAATCCGCCATTCTGCCCCAATATGTAAAAGAAGTCCCAGGATGTAAAAGAAATCTTTCCTACATACAGCTATTATGACGTTATTCCGTCCAAATGACAAAAGGGGGTTGTGTTCATGCCGAAGTCAGACGCAAGAGGACATAAGTTAATAGATGATTTGTGACCAATAAATCCGACATCCTTCATTTAAAGATGCCTTCCCGCTTTCCATAGCATGCATGCATACCTGATAGGAAAACAAGACTCTATACTACATAAAGTGGTGCGAATAGTGGAGAAGGCCCAAAAACAATATACATAGCTTCAACAACGTGAGGACTGATACTGTAGAGTATGCCTTTAACAGTATCTTTAATCTCCTTCCGGTGAGTACAATTAATTTGGAACTAGACAAATTCAAGAGCAGTATTCAAACATTCATTCTTCGAGAACAGTTTTAAAACATCTTTCCTAATATGAATTATTGGTAGAGTCCAACTAGTTAAAACACTGGGGCTACATTAGGACATGAGCTGGTATTGTCATGGAAATGACCGGAGATGCTTCAGATCAGAAGGTTTTTTTTTTATCGGAACCCGACAGTGGAAGCAGAGGAAGAGGGAGGTTGCCACTCCGCTGAAAGAACCACGTTATCTAAAACAACGGTTCTAAATAGTCTTAACTTCATCAACAACTCTAACGGATTCGAGCATAGATCCGTTCTACCTTCGCTAAACTTATTATATGCCATCAAAGCGACTACTAAGCTGACCTAGGTGCAGCATTTCCATCAGATCATATACTTTTATGAAACAGCCCTTACGCACAAGTGCACATATCTGTCCACATATCTGATGGTGCCTTATGCCACATAGAATACGTCGAAAAGTCATAGTTCCATAGATTACCAATGCCCACGTTCATCTCTTCGTTAAGTGAGTAAGTAAATTTCGCTGGTATAGCAGTGTTAAAGCTTCAAATGAAAAGTTCTATCCTCAGGCAATCAACAGTAGAGGTCATTTCTACGTGTTAATGTCTTGCGTAAGGAAGCACTTTATTTAATGCAGTAGGAAAACGAATTTTTTTTTAAACAAAAAGCGTAAATTACAATCATAACAATAATAGCAAAAATAAAATAAGAAATAATAATGAAATATATGAAATTGTAGGAAATACGAGTAGGATATATCCAAATGACTGTGTATGCATATACATGCATACAGGGGTGCCCGAAATATAAGAGGCTTTTAGATATTCCTTTTTTTTCATATATATAATTTAAAGAACCAATCCAATTCTGAGAGTGTATGAAAGCTGTTCCGCTATGACCTTCTTTTTTTCGCTGTTGGTGTTGTATTGTAGCGATAAGGACACTCCCCGAAGGCCTTGGGGAGTGTTATCGATGTTGATGGTCCTTTTCCGAATGCAGATCCGGTACGTGCCGTTAACAAGCACCATCTCGAGAACGTTTGGTATGACCACATGAAACCTGGAGTTAGAGGTGGAACCAACGCCTCTAACACCTCTCTCATTATGGTCCACCCCGGTTGAAACAGCAAGTTTCCATGGACTCCCGTTAGAGGATACTGATGACAATTTGTGATCAGTCGTACCTGCTGGATTTGTCGAAGCACAGCTACAACAACAACAATAACCACATGAAACCTTCTAGGCCATACCGCCTTCCCCCACCCTAGATTCATTAACAGTTCGGGTTTGTTAGAGCCTCGGCTGTTAATGAAACAGGATTCGCCACGGGTAGGGGAGGTTGAAAATTGGGTTGGAGAAGCTATATATTGCGCTGGCAACCCCTTGAGAGGGGTTGCGCTACACAACCTTTGAACCAATTTGGTATTTTAGTCGCATCTTACGACAGGCATACCTAACCCGGGTATATTCTAAGCCCCTAACCCGCTGGTCTGCTTTTTTTCGCTCGCAGCGTCCCGTAAGGTTCAGTCGATCAGCTCGAAGAATTAACCGTAACTCGTTCGCGCTATTGGGATTTTAAGCAGACGAAAATTTAGGGCTGCGTAAAGGTTCTATCACAAAAGACCCTTAATTGTGTTCATCACATTCCGAGCCACTTGGGTCATGTAATAGAAGACTCATTAAATCCTATGTGTCGCTGTCTAACTGTTTGTCCCTTGGCTAAAGATTTTCATACTCTCATTATCCAACTGCCTTTTTGCTTCCAAAGGTTTTCACCTTCACCAGTACAGTTGTTAGGAGTGAACAACGGTTGTGCTTTCCACAATGTTAGGAACCGTAGAGTAGCATATTTGGCACGTATATCTGGAACTTTATTTTACTATCGAATGGCTCTCCGATATTTCCTATCACTCTGCTTAGCAACGTTCATATGCTGAATATATCAGTGGGGAGAAGTATTTACTTTCCAGCTCCCTATTGATTCATATAAAAGATCCTGATTCGACGTCAGGTGGATTGAAGCAACTTTTTTGTTTTGTCCAGATATGTTTCGACATCTTCCGGAGATTTTCATTCGGGATTGGTTAAAATTTTCGGAATATATACAACAGCTCAAGTAAGCTCATATCTATGCATATCTTACGAAAAATTTAAACAACCCCCCGAATGCGCTCTACAAAAGGCGTCGAAATATATTGAAAAAAAAAGGTTGTTTTAATACACCTTTAATCGTCTATGAAGATTATATTTTTAGGGAGGGTTTGGGAGCCGACTTCTTTTGTCTTTAGTTTTGTGAGGCACATCAGGTGTGATACTGGAACGATTTGCCGTCATCCCTTGTCAAATGTGGTTTGGAGACAAAACGGTTTTGGCGTTGTGCCATCTTCAGTGTCATTTTTTGTTATCGAAAGAAAAGTAATTAACAAAACAAAACGAGTCAGTATTAGCTGTGTTTTTCTACTTTCAGCTAGAGTTCATGCGAATCCACTAATTTTTTTTATGCGCATTATGAAATGATGGTGCTTCTTCCATCCAGGTTGTAATAACTGTAGCAATATCGTATATTTAGCTTATAATTTATCTTTACGCTTTTAATATTGAACATAGTTTTATCCAAGAATCGATCAATGTGCCGCTTAGCACGTCGGTTTTGAGGTTAGGTACATACATACATATATGGTGGCGCTTAAAAAGATAGCTTCTGATGACACGCTGTTGGTTTGCTAGGGCCAGCGAAACGAGCAAAATCTGGGTGTGTAGTTTGGATTGCCGATAAAAGTGGTAGGCATGAGGGATTATATTATTCTACAAATGATACAAGGTATGATCAGTAATCAATCGATAAGTAATAACACTGTGCAACTGCCGGCTGGGTATTGGACCAAACCCACTTTTTGTAGAGACTGAGGCTTAAGTAGACAAAGTACTATCTCCGTTTTTCGAAGTTAGCCTCCAAAAATTATCGCATTTCGAAGTTCGAAATTCTACGTTTCGAAATTTTATTTTTTTTTTTATTAACGCGTTCAGCAAATAAAAAAAGTAAAAATGTGGTCGTGGTTCGCCTTTTTCTTTTATTTGAATGCCTGAATTATTTTTTTGAAAATTTTTTGTATAACAGCTGTTATACGAGGTGAAAAGGCAGAGCTTCGAAAATATGAAAAAAAATATGAATGGAAATATGAAAAATAAGAGCGGACCACGAACACATTTTTACAATTTAATTTGCTGAACGCATTAATAAAAAAAAAAATAAAATTTCGAAATGTAGAATTTCGAACTTCGAATGCCGATATCTATTTTGTGGAGGCTAACTTAGGAAAACGGCGATAGCACTTTTTATACTTAAACCTCAATCTCCTCAAAAAAGTTGATTTTGTCGAATAGTGTAATGTAATGAAGTTTTTACTGTAATTTTTATCGACTGTTTGACAACCTTTTCTCTAACTTCAGAGTGGGTACATACCCATGCCTTTCGCTGGCCCTGGTTGGTACCATGGGGTTTGGAATCGTTGGTCTAAGCCTTAGACTCTAAAGCGTTGCCAAGTGTGCACATCGCGCGCTGTTGAAAGTGTTTCTAATGTCTGAAGTTATAAGGATTATTACTTTACGGGGAGAGAAAGCTCATCAACTCACCAAGAAACGATTATTTTAGCTTGAGCAGTTTGGTTACGCATTCCCAATCAAGAAATTGACTCCAGTTAGGAGTTACCAGCGTAGACGTTATGTGCTGACATCCAGATGATTTCGCTTCAGTAGTAGTTAGAAGTAACAGCAAGAGAGGCTAGAAACTTGACGACCATGCTCAACTGTACTGTGCTTGAGCTCAGCCCTTTGATTTTCACTTTTGCCGGAGTAAATATTTAACTCTCGAAAAGGTATAGCATTGGCTAGCATCCCATATCTCCGAGTATGTAACATAATCCTGCTACCACTAAGCTGTTTGGGAATATATGAAGATTAGGATCTTCTTGGCAGGGAATAGGCCTTTTACGGATCACGCTAAAAAAGTTGATAGAATTTTGCAACCTTATATTGGTTTTATAAGGGCGTTATCTTTGATTATTTTCATATTGAATCCATACTAAATAATCTTTAGTATCCAAGGAAAAATTCAATGTAGGTGAAGAGGAATTGCCATTTTCTTGTGAACATATCCCAAAAAATGAAAACCGCTATGCGTTAACTATATAGGAACACATGAGTAAGAACAATTACGCCGAAGAATATGACATTTTTACGAATAAAGCTATATTAGGAATTACATTTTCTCTATTTAAATCAGTCTTAAGTATGATGGTGCGGTACTGAGGAAATACGTATCGCGTAATTTTTATACTCAGTTGAGCAGAGCTCACAGAGTATATTAACTTTGATTGGATAACGGTTGGTTGTACAGGTATAAAGGAATCGCGATAGATATAGACTTTCATATATCAAAATCATCAGTATCGAAAAAAAATTCGATTGAGCCATGTCCGTCCGTCCGTCCGTCTGTCCCTTAACACGACCCCTGTGGGCTAGGGGAAAGAATATACCCACGGTAGGTATACCGGTCGTAAAAGGCGACCATAATACCATGGGTACCCAATCCATGAGTAAGGTGTTTTACTCGAAAGGTAGCAGGGTGGACGCGGGTATCACCCTGTGGGACCCTAGGCAAGGTCTTTATAAAAACTGCTACCGCGGGAGCAGGAGAAGCCAGTGTGATCTGATGCACTGCATCGGACGATGCTTTGTACTCAGGTCTTACCTCCTGTCCTGGGATGGCCCCCTTGTGGGAGCATCGCGGTGGCTGTGGTTTCAAATAAGAGTTCACTTTATGACACGCTCTGAGTAGACTTGTTTTCCCTTGGGGGCCAGGACATGCTGAAACACGGAAGAAAGATGGTGGAAAAGAAACGTACGTCTATTGCCAGCCGAAAAACAATCGATAATTGTCCGAGTGGGCCGGTGCTCATCTCGTCTTTTGAGATGTTTGAGGCTGCCTTAGACTGCGTAGCGAATAGGAGGCGTTCGCGGAATGGATGGCCACATCCAAAAATGTGGCAAGATTTGATGTTGTCAAATCACTGCAGTGTGGCCGAATGCTATGGGAAGATGTTGCTGGGGCAGGTACTCGGTCACCTACAGGTCTGTGATCGGAAAAGGTTGGACACATCCCTTTAATTGTGGTAGGAGTGTAATATATTATTAGTGTAAAATGGAGCATAATTGTTGCGTAATTGAGTGGAAATTGGAGTGAAATAATAATAGCAAATATGGAAGCCAAATGTAGCACAATATGGCGCGCAATGTTTGTCAACGAGTGTGGTCTTAAGCGATGTCGAGAGACATTGCTGAGGCGGGCACTCGGAACTCACAGGTCTGTGTGCGGAAAATGATGGTCACATCCCTTGATATTAATTGTGATGGAGTTTAATACGGAGCATAATAGGTGCCAAGGTCACTCTGTTTGTCAACGTAGTGCGGCCCTTAAGCAATATCTAAGCAAAACCAGCTTCGTCGTCAACAATGTATTATACATTGTTGTAACACTGCATGACAGAAAAGGTTGGTCACATTCCTAAATTCCGACAAAACACAATATCTCAATCTGATTAACTTGTTAATCAGATATCGAGATATCAAAACCAATGAAAGAGGGACACTGAGACAAACACGGAACTCGCGGTGGAGTTGCCGTGCAACCGAGTGCCATTACCCGAAAATGGAAGGGTAGGATGGATAGTCCTCCTCGGCCAAACCAAGGCTGGTTGACTTGAACACCCCAGCTCACCGATTGGTACCAACTTGTTGGGCTGAAGATCAACGGACATTGATCTGTGTTTTACACCCGAGGTAGGTCTACGAAGACAGGGACTCCTGTAAGCACTTATCGACTGTCCCTTAACACGATAACTTGAGTAAATTTTGAGGTATCTTGATGAAATTTGGTATGTAGGTTCCCGGACACCCATCTCAGATTGCTATTTAAAATTAACGATATCGGACTATAACCACGCCCACTTTTTCGATATCGAAAATTTCGAAAAATCGAAAAAGTGCGATAATTCATTACCAAATAAGGATGAAGCGATAAAACTTGGTAGATGAGTTGAACTTATGACTCAGAATAGAAAACTAGTAAAATTTTTGACAATGGGCGTGGCACCGCCCACTTTTAAAAGAAGGTAATTTAGAAGTTTTCAAGCTTTAATTTGGCAGTCGTTGAAAATATCATGATGAAATTTGGCAGGAACGTTACTCTTATTACTATATGTATGCCTAATAAAAATTAGTAAAATCGGAGAACGACCACGCCCACTTTTTAAAAAAAAATTTTTTTAAAGTCAAATTTTAAAAGAAAAGTTAATATCATTACAGTATATAAGTAAATTATGTCAACATTCAACTCCAGTAATGATATCGTGCAACCAAATACAAAAATATAAGAAAATTTCAAAATGGCCGTGGCTCCGCCCTTTTTCATTTAATTTGTTTAGGATACTTTTAATGCCATAAGTCGAACAAAAATTTACCAATCCTTGTGAAATTCGGAAGAAGCTTAGATTCTAGGACGATAACTGTTTTCTGTGAAAAAGGGCGAAATCGGTTGAAGCCACGCCCAGTTTTTATACACAGTCTATCGTCTGTCCTTCCGCTCGTCCGTTAACACTATAACTTGAGCAAAAATCGATATATCTTTACTAAACTCAGTTCACGTACTTATCTGGTGTAAAAAATGGCCAAAATCCGACTATGACCACGCCCACTTTTTCGATATCGAAAATTACGAAAAATGAAAAAAATGCCATAATTATATACCAAATTCGAAAAAAGGGATGAAACATGGTAATTAGACTGGTTTATTGACGCAAAATATAACTTTAGAAAAAAACTTTGTAAAGTGGGTGTGGCACCTTCCATATTAAGTAAAATAAAATGAAAAAGTTCTGCAGGGCGAGATCAAAAGCCCTTGGAATCTTGGAAGGAATACTGTTCGTGGTATTACATATATAAATAAATTAGCGGTACCCGACAGATGATGTTCTGGATCACCCTGGTCCACATTTTGGTCGAAATCTCGAAAACGCGTTCACATATACAACTAAAAGACACTCCCTTTTAAAACCCTCATTAATATCTTTAATTTGATACCCATATCGTACAAAAAAATTCTAGAGTCACCCCTGGCCCATCTTTATGGCGATATCTCGAAAAGGCGTCCACCTATAGAACTAAGGCCCACTCCCTTTTAAAATACTCATTAACACCTTTCATTTGATACCCATATCGTACAAACAAATTCTAGAGTCAGGCCTGGTCCACCTTTATGGCGATATCCCTAAACGGCGTCCATCTATAGAACTCTGGCCCACTCCTTCTTAAAATACTCTTTAATACCTTCCATTTGATACACATGTCATACAAACACATTCCAGGGTTACCCTAGGTTCTTTTTACTATATGGTGATTTTCCTTTATTTTGTCTCCACAGCTCTCAACTTAGTATGTAATGTTCGGTTACACCCATCCTTACTTGGTTTAGTCATACTTAGAGTGCGTGTTTGTCGAGTCCTTTGATGAAGTCCGTTTTTCGGGTCGTATGAACTGCAGTACTCCTCTATTTATGAGTCTAAACCTACATTTCTGTTTGAGATGGAAAAACGCTTTCACATCCCGGTATTTATCACGCTGGGTTTACATTGAAACACCCTGTAAATTTTTAGAAATTCAAACAAGCCTACACCACTGCGACTAGGAATATTTTATTTGTTAACATTTTAGCTTAGCATTCATGTTGCGAGTACATTTATGTATGTTCGTACAACATATCAGCTTAGTCCAGCTTAGTTCGCCTTGGCTGGTTTGCGCGTTTTGGCGTTTGGCGTTTTCCGCTGCCTCAATATGCGAATAATAATAATTCTTTTCATTTTTATTATTTCCCTACCAAACGATGAGGGCGTCAATGGTAATAAAGTAAAATTTTTCTTTTGTACGTTAAATTTTTTAAGCAAAAATTACATATGATTGTGTGTGTGCGCGTGCAATGGAATGACGAATATCATTCTTATGGCAGCCAAACGTTGTTGGTGGGGTCTAACGCGCCGCAGTGGTGCGCAGGAGTGCAACGCGACAAGACGAATTCAACTGTGAACATTAAATGTGGAAAGGTTTTAAATCATTTATATGGAGTTTGAGCTGATGTCGGCCTTCCTTCCTGGTCGCCGTTGCCTCAACGTCATTTTGATCGCACAACCGAACGATAAACTGCTGATAGGGGATTAGTTGCTTATATCGCTGCAGCAGTGGTTATGATAGTGGTGGTGTTGGTCGTGGTGGGACTTATGATGGATTCGAATTTTGATGAGTTCACCCATACGTTGACATTAATAAAATGTTCATATGTATGTATATATTTGTGTGAATTTATGCATTTTTGTAAATATTTTAGTACTGGGTATTAAAAGTGCATTCAGATGCGTTGGAGACAGGAGGAATTAAGTATAAAGTAACCGCTTAGCAAAAGGTCAGGAAATTGTGTACATCTATATGTTTTCTATTTAGCTCTGATGAGTTTTAGGACGAGTTTGTCATTCCCCTTTTCACACTAATTGAAGGAACCTGAAGGTATATATTAATACGACAGTCGTTAGTCCAGTCAGAATTGTTAACTACTGCTGAAGGACGACCCCGGGCTAAGGAGCTTAGAATATTCCCGTGGTAGGCTTGGCAGTCGTAATGGGCGACTAAAATCTACAAACCCGAAGGTTTCCAGGTGTCAAACAAATTGTTTCTCGTGCAGTCGTGCTGTTGTTTTAGTTGTTGTGTTATTGGTGTTCATGGTAGTTTGCCGGATATAGCTCCTGTACGTTCCGGTAAGAAGCACCATCAAGGTACCAGCTCGACCATCTCCGAAAAGATTTTATATGACCACATTGAACCTTCAAGGCCCCCCGCGCAACCTCCTTGTTACATAAAGAACTTGGGATCGCCAGAGCCTGACCTGCTAAATGTGTGTAATACATTCATATTGGTAATAGTATTGCCCTCGCGGAGGTGCGGTTGACAATTGGATTGCGGAAGCTGTGAATCGCGCTTATCAACCCCTTGGCGGGGAGTAGTGAGTATAATATACTCGTGATTTTTGATGGGCAAACAAGTTATTTTATTTCAGAAAGTCAAAGTTACATGCGTGGACATAACTGTAGCCGTAACCGTAACTATAACGGTAACATCAAACACCAGTCACAAAGAAGAGGGTCTGCTCAATTCTCGGTGCATTGACTCTAGCTGGGCTTGGCAAAGCATATGGTCGGCCATTTTTTAGTACGCATATATACTCAGAGCCGGATTAACCCTCAACGGGGCCATAGGCAACCATCAATTTGGGGACCTTTTTTCACGTCCGTTCCCTTCTTTTTTCGATTAAAAAGTACAAACTAATATCTTTCATAAAAATTTTATTGCCACAATGTAATCTAATATATATTATAAATGGGAAAGTTTGGATGTTAAGATGTTTGGATGTTTGGATGTTTGGATGTTTAGATGTTTGGATGTTTGGATGTTTGGATGTTTGGATGTTTGGATGTTTGTCCAGACGTTTGTCTTTGTGACTCAATAACGCAAGAACGGCTGGACCGATTTGGATGAAATTTTGCACACATATAGCCAATAGTCTAGAAGGATCTACTAGCTATATATTTTTCAAAACGGGGCGTGGTCCCCGCCCCCTAGGAACAGTTATAATTTAATTATTATATTTTTTCGTCTTTGCGACTGAATCACGCCAGAATGGCTACACGGATTTTGATGAAATTTGGGACACAGACAGTAGTCTACTAGCGAAATTTTTTTCGAACATGGAAAGAGGGGTGGGGGTCCCACGACCCTTCGAGAAATTATTTTTCATAATTTTTACACATTATAACTTTACGTATACTGGCCTTCACCAATATCACAGACTCAAGGGGTCAAATAAGTCGAGGGCTTACAAAGTAAGCAGTGACACCCTCCGCCCGCCCCCCTTTATCTCCCCCTCTGGTGTAAAATCCATAAATTGTTATAACTCAATCTAAATTTTCTCCTAAATCAATAGTTTTTGGTATCTGGTACATACAGAACGAGATCTAGACAATTTTGGAGGAACGATCAGTGGTCCTCTCCTCTACTCCCGCCATCCGCCATCCATCAATTGTTTTTATTAGCACGCTTTTATTAGCTTTACCTGTATGTTTCTATCTAACTTTTTATTCGCTCCAATGCGCCTGCTGCCTTATTAACATGGTTTTATAATTAGCTTCACCTTATTTGTAATCCCGTAAGGGTCATATCGAGACCCTTCCGGGATCATTTCTGGATGGTTTTCGGGATCGGTTCGGGATTACGCCGGGGTAATTTCGGGACTTTTTCGGGACTATTTCGGGATCATTTTGGGACCCTTCCGGGATCATTTCTGTATAGTTTACGGGATCCGTCCGGGATCCCGTCGGTGTTATTTTGGAACATTTTCGGGACTATTCCAGAATCATTTCGGGACTATTTCGCGATCATTTGGGGACCCTTCCGGCATCATTTCTGGATGGTTTTCGGGATCCGTGCGGGATCTCGTCGGGGTCATATGGGGACTTTTTCGGGATCATTTGAGTGCTCTTCCGGCATCATTTCTGGATGGTTTTCGGGATCCGTCCGGGATATCGTCGGGCTCATTTGGGGACTTTTTCGGGATCATTTGGGGGCTCTTCCGGCATCATTTCTGGATCGTTTTCGGGATCCGTCCGGGATCTCGTCGGGGTCATTTGGGGACTTTTTCGGGATCATTTTGGGGCTCATCCGGCATCATTTCTGGATGGTTTTTGGGATCCATCCGGGATCCCGTCGGGGTCATTTCGGGACTTTTTCGCGACTAATACGGGATCATTTGGGAACCCTTTCGGCATCATTTCTGGATGGTTTTCGGGATCCGTCCGGGATCCCGTCGGGGTCATTTCGGGACTTTTTCGCGACTAATACGGGATCATTTGGGAACCCTTTCGGCATCATTTATGGATGGTTTTCGGGATCCGTCCGGGATCCCATTAGGGTAATTTCGGAACTATTAGGGGATCATTTGGGAACCTTTCCGGCATCATTTCTGGATAATTTTCGGGATCCGTCCGGGATGCCGACGAGGTCATTTCGGGACTATTTCGGGATCATTTGGGATACCTACCGGCATCATTTCTGGATCGTTTTTGGGATTCGTCCGGGATCCCGTCGTGGTCCTTTCGGGACTTTTTTTCGACTAATACGGGATCATTTGCGGACCCTTTCGGCATCATTTCTGGATAGTTGTCGGGATCCCGTCACGGTCATTTCGGGACTATTAGGGGATCATTTGAGGACCTTTCCGGCATCATTTCTGTATTGTTTTCGGAATCCTTTCGGGATCCCGTCAGGGTAATTTTGGGACTTTTTTGGGGCTAATACGGGATCATTTGGGGATCCTCTAGGGGTCGTTTCGTGACTTTTTCTGTTTTATTTCGGGATCATTTGGGGACCCTTCCGGCATAATTTCTTGATGGTTTGCCGGATCCATCAGGGTCATTTCGGGACCATTTTGGGATCATTTGGGGACCCTTCCGAGATCATTTCTGGATCCGTCCGGGATGCCGTAGAAGCAATTTCGGGATTTTTTGTTACTTTTCCGGGATAGTTTTTGGACCCTTCCGGGATCATTTCTGGATCTGTGCGGGATCCCATCTGGGTCATTTCCGGACTATTTCGGGATCATTTTGGGATACTTCGGGAATCATTTCTGTATGGTTTTCGCGATCCGTCGTTGATTCCCTCGGAGCCATTTCGGAACCTTTTCTGGAGTATGTCGGGGTCATTTGGGGACTTTTTCGGGATCATTTGGGGCTCTTCCGGCATCATTTCTGGATGGTTTTCGGGATCCGTGCGGGATCTCGTCGGGGTCATTTGGGGACTTTTTCGGGATCATTTGGGGGCTCTTCCGGCATCATTTCTGGATGGTTTTCGGGATCCGTCCGGGATATCGTCGGGGTCATTTGGGGACTTTTTCGGGATCATTTGGGGACTCTTCCGGCATCATTTCTGGATGGTTTTCGGGATCCGTCCGGGATCCCATCAGGGTAATTTCGGGACTATTAGGGGATCATTTTTGGACCTTTCCGGCATCATTTCTGGATAATTTTCGGTATCCGTCCGGGATGCCGACGAGGTCATTTCGGGATTATTTCGGGATCATTTGGGATACCTACCGGCATCATTTCTGGATGGTTTTTGGGATTCGTCCGGGATCCCGTCGGGGTCATTTCGGGACTTTTTCTCGACTAATACGGGATCATTTGCGGACCCTTTCGGCATAATTTCTGGATAGTTGTCGGGATCCGTTCGGGATCCCGTCACGGTCATTTCGGAACTATTAGGGGATCATTTGAGGACCTTTCCGGCATCATTTCTGGATAGTTTTTGGAATCCTTTCGGGATCCCGTCAGGGTCATTTCGGGGCTTTTTCGGGATCATTTAAGGATGGCTTTCAGGATTCGTCCGGGAACCCGTCAGGGTAATTTCTGGACTTTTCCGAGACTATTTCGGGATCATTTTGGGACCTTCCCAAGATCATTTCTGGATGGATTTCGGGATTTGTCCGGGATGCCCTCAGGGTCATTTTGGGACTATTAGGTGAGCATTTGAGGACCGTTCCGGCATCACTTCTGGATGGTTTTCGATATCCGTTCAAATTCCCGTCGGAATAATTGCGGGACTTTTTCGGGATCATTGGGGTCCCTTCCAAAATCATTTCTGGATGGTTTTTGGGATTCGTCCGGCATCCCGTCGGGGTCATTTCGGGACTTTTTCTCGACTAATACGGGATCATTTGCGGGCCCTTTCGGTATCATTTCTGGATAGTTGTCGGGATCCATTCGGGATCCGTTCGGGATCCCGTCAGGGTCTTTTCGGAACTATTGGGAGATCATTTGAGGACCTTTCCGGCATCATTTCTGGTTAGTTTTCGGGATCCTTTCCGGGTCCCATCAGGGTCATTTCGGGACTTTTTCGGCATCATTTAAGATTGGTTTTCAGGATTCGTCCGGTATCCGTCAGGGTAATTTCTGTACTGGTCATTTCGGGGCTTTTTCTCGACTAATACGGGATCATTTGCGGACCCTTTCGGCATAATTTCTGGATAGTTGTCGGGATCCGTTCGGGATCCCGTCACGGTCATTTCGGAACTATTAGGGGATCATTTGAGGACCTTTCTGGCATCATTTCTGGATAGTTTTTGGAATCCTTTCGGGATCCCGTCAGGGTCATTTCGGGGCTTTTTCGGGATCATTTAAGGATGGCTTTCAGGATTCGTCCGGGAACCCGTCAGGGTAATTTCTGGACTTTTCCGAGACTATTTCGGGATCATTTTGGGACCTTCCCAAGATCATTTCTGGATGGATTTCGGGATTTGTCCGGGATGCCCTCAGGGTCATTTTGGGACTATTAGGTGAGCATTTGAGGACCGTTCCGGCATCACTTCTGGATGGTTTTCGGTATCCGTTCAGATTCCCGTCGGAATAATTGCGGGACTTTTTCGGGATCATTGGGGTCCCTTCCAAAATCATTTCTGGATGGTTTTTGGGATTCGTCCGGCATCCCGTCGGGGTCATTTCGGGACTTTTTCTCGACTAATACGGGATCATTTGCGGGCCCTTTCGGTATCATTTCTGGATAGTTGTCGGGATCCGTTCGGGATCCCGTCAGGGTCTTTTCGGAACTATTGGGAGATCATTTGAGGACTTTTCCGGCATCATTTCTGGTTAGTTTTCGGGATCCTTTCCGGGTCCCATCAGGGTCATTTCGGGACTTTTTCGGCATCATTTAAGATTGGTTTTCAGGATTCTTCCGGTATCCGTCAGGGTAATTTCTGGACTTTTCCCAGACTATTTCGGGATAATTTTGGGACCCTCCCAAGATCATTTCTGGATGGATTTCGGGATCTGTCCGGGATGCCGTCAGGGTCATTTTGGGACTATTAGGTGATCATTTGAGGATCTTTTCAGCATCACTTCTGGATGGTTTTCGGTATCCGCTCAGGATCCCGTCGGAATTATTGCGGGACTTTTTCGGGATCATTTGGTGTCCCTTCCGGCATCATTTCTGGCTGGTTTTTGGGATTCCTCCGGCATCCCGTCGGGTTCATTTCGGGACTTTTTCTCGACTAATACGGGATCATTTGCGGGCCCTTTCGGCATCATTTCTAGATAGTTGTCGGGATCCGTTCGGGATCCCGTCAGGGTCTTTTCGGAACTATTAGGTGATCATTTGAGGACATTTTCGGCATTATTTCTGGATAGTTTTCGGGATCCTTTCGGGGTCCAGTCAAGGTCATTTCGGGACTTTTTCGGGATCATTTAGAGATGGCTTTCAGGATTCGTCCGGGAACCCGTCAGGGTAATTTCTGAACTTTTCCGAGACTATTTCGGGATAATTTTGGGACCTTCCCAAGATCATTTCTGGATGGATTTTGGGATCAGTCCGGGATGCCGTCAGGGTCATTTTGGTATTAGGTGATCATTTGAGGACCTTTCCGGCATCACTTCTGGATGGTTATCGGTATCCGATCAGGATCCCCTCGGAATCATTGCGGGACTTTTTCGGGATCATTTGGGGTCCCTCCCAAGATCATTTCTGGATGGATTTCGGGATCTGTATGGGATCCCGTCAGTGTCATTTAGGGGTGCGTTCGAGATCCCGTCAGGGTCATTTCGGGACTTCTTCGGGAATATATCGGGATCATTTCTGGATGGTTTATGGGATCCGTCCATGACCCCTTAAGGGTCATTTCGGGACTATTAGGTGATCATTTGAGGACCTTTCCGGCGTCACTTCTGGATGATTTTCGGTATCCGTTCGGGATCCCGTCGGAATCAATGCGGGACTTTTACGGAATCATTTGGGATTCCTTCCGGCATCATTTCTGGATGGTTTTCGGGATTTGTCCGGGATCCCGTCGGGGTTATTTCGGGACCTTTTCGGGGCTAATACGGGATCATTTGGGGATCCTCTAGGGGTCGTTTCGTGACTTTTTCTGTATTATTTCGGGATCATTTTGGGACCCTTTCGGCATAATTTCTTGATGGTTTGCCGGATCCATCAGGGTCATTTCGGGACCATTTTGGGATCATTTGCGGACCCTTCCGAGATCATTTCTGGATCCGTCCGGGATGGCGTAGAAGCCATTTCGGGATTTTTTGTTACTTTTCCGGGATAGTTTTTGCACCCTTCCGGGATCATTTCTGGATCTGTGCGGGATCCCATCTGGTCAATTCCGGACTATTTCGGGATCTTTTTGGAATCCTTCCGGAATCATTTCTGTATGGTTTTCGCGATCCATCGTGGATCCCCTCGGAGCCATTTCGGAACTTTTTCTGGAGTTAGTCGGGATAATTTAGGGACCCTTCCTGGATATTTTTTGGATGTTTTCTGAGATCCGTCCGGGAGCCCGTCAGGGTAATTTCGGAACTTTTTCGGGACTATTTCGGGATCAATTTGGTACCCTTCAGGCATCATTTCTGTGTGGTTATCTGGATAAGTCTAGAATCGTATCGTTGTCATTTCGGGTTTTTTTGGGACTACTTCGGGAACTTTTGGAAGCACTTCCGGGGCGTTTCTGGATGGTTTTCGGGATCCGTCCGCGATAGCGTGGGGGTCATTTCGTGGCTTTTTCTGGATAATTTCGTTATCATTTTGGGATCCTATCAGGTTATCAGCTCATAAAGTTCTTTTTTTTACTCAATTACAAAAATAAAATGCATTAGACAGAAAAAAAATTTTAAACAGATAACTTTATAAGCAGGCTAACGTGAATAGCCCACATATTTCATTTTCTCCTTGCGGACGGGGCCGCGGGTAAAGGCTAGTAATATCAATATAATTACTATCTACATTTTAAACATGACGTTTTCTGCATTTGTTTTCGGCAAATTCATCAATTGTATCATCAATATCGATTTTCTTCAATAAATCTGACTCAATGCTAATTATACCTAACATCTCGAGTCGCTCTTGTCGCGTTGTATCTCTTTCAGCAGCTTTGATTATTTTTAATTGCGAGAAGGATCGTTCGGCAGAACAATTTGTGATCATTAATGGTGTAAAAAATCAGAAGAGCTATTTCTGTTTTAGGAAATACATTGGCTAATTGATCTTCCATTAGAATCTTATACAAATGACTATGAGTTTTTTGTGCATCAGTGTATCTGGAGTTCACGTAACTTTGGAATTGTTTCATTTCAATGAAAAATTCTTCCAAACCTCTAGAATAAAATTGCGTCATTAGTTAATTTTGTTCTACGACGAGTACGTTTTACGATTTCTGTGTAATCTACACCAGGTAATAATTGTTTAGTTTTTTCCTCGAAATCATTGAACTTTTCAAGGAATGAAACTAAACTCTCTTCTAACGATCCGTACAAAAAAGCGCACGTTTGCAAATCTGCTTTTTCACTTTGCAATGACTTACTCACTGACTTACTCATAGCAGTCAAAATAAGAGTTGAAGGCTTCTACACTCTCTGTTCCAAGAATAACGGAAATTTTTCAAAATAATAACAACCAGTGTACATTTTGAGATAATTCTTTTTTATTATCCCGATACACTTCTTTGCAATTTGTCAAATGAGTCGGGAATGTCCTTTTTAGGAACCTTGTCATGTTCGTCGGTCGTCACCTTTTGAATGCGGTCAATGAAGTTTTATTTATTTGAGTAAAAATTATTTTCAGTTCTGATTATACTTTTCTTTCACTCTCTAGAATTTTATGTTTGTAAGAAAATTTTAGAAGTCTTTCATTTTTCGGGGGCCCCAGGCAACTGCCTATTCTGCCTACTTGTTAATCCGGCCCTGCATGTACTCAGGTTTAGTCTCATCAACTTTATTTTCATATATACCCATTAGCATATGTTAAATCTACGTGCGTGGCTAAAATAATATATCATTTTTCTTTCATTTTATCGGCTCACGCCTCGGAACTTCAAAGAATGAAAACAAAACAATTGCGTCTGTTTAATCATCATAAAATTCGCAGTTATGTTATCGTAAAGTGAAAACGAGCAGACTGCAAAAGTTAAGAAAACAAAAAATTTGAATGTAATCCAATTAGTTGCAACAACTTTTTGAAGTTTTAATAGTTGGATTAAGGTGTTGGCAAGCATTTCTGTTCTGCAGGGGTAAGAATCAAATACACAAATAAATGCTTATGTACAAAAAATATAAAAATTAGCATTTGTGCAAGCAAATATTTGGTCATAAAATTATATAATCGTTCGCTTGCCACTAAACAGACATCCGTAATAAACACTAACCCTTAGGCTTTGTGAGTACAATCACATTGGGACACACATTCATGCGCGTGTTAGGCTTGGTTTATACACAGAAATTTTTTTTGCTCATTTTCGGAAATGTTTGCTTTGTAGTTGGTTGCAGAGCTCACTTGCAGCAACTTTTATTTATTAACATTTTTATTTGCAATTTGTTTCTTATGTGAATGAAAATTTGGTTAACTTTGCGATCGGTATCTACCTACCTACCCAACCTATATCTAACACTTGATTTTCTTCCAGTTCCGAGTTGCAGCCAGTGTTACCTAAGGAAGTAGGAGAAAAGCAAAAATGAAAAGAACGACATCAAGAAAACCGTCTAGTAGTTTCTAGGTTTTATATTAAGATATTAATGATAGAGCATATGAAGATAATAAAAAAATTCATTGAAAATCCCATATTGCAACTATGTGATGCAATGGCCTCTATACTCAGAGTCTCGCGGAACTTTTAAATTTGCAATGTGAACAAAACTCTTTGGGAAACAGGGAATCAACATATATATATATATATATGACACTGACCAAGAGGTCCGATTCATGGATGGAGCGAAATTTGATGATGTAAAAACGATAGCTGTTATCTATGGGCAGAACTTCAAGAAACTGATACCAATGGAATGCTACCCACACCATTATTTTTCATGTAAAAATCTGTGCAATAGAAGTTTGCGGTAGAGAATATTTACGAAGAAGCTTATGCTCTAGGAGAATTTTCATTATGTCAGGCAACCCTGCAGGCTTGCGTGCTTTACAGTCTTACATAACTACTTCTAAGCTACGATATCACCTAAGTAAGTTAAATCTATCCCATACACAAACCTGTCTCCTTTGTCGCTATCCCATCTAGGTGTCGTGAGTCCTAATCTCCTCGTGAGATGAAAAAAAAAAATACTGAAGAGGTATTTAAATGTAATAAAAGCCGCAGTGCACCGAAGCCTAATTATTATAAAAATATTAATGATTTAACAGTTTTATTCAATAAACCTATTTCTCATATTTATTTAAGCTTTCATTTCGGCCCTCTTTACGCTTCGTTTTCGATTAAGCTTCGTAAAAGGCTGAAGGTTTTTGAAAACGTTTAAATTTTGCACCTTCTAGAATTTATATCGCAATAAAAACAGCGTCCAATGTGGGGCTCAATAATATCGCTTTAGTCACGAAGTGCTGCTTCTAACCTACAACTTAGTAGGTACAAATAGCTTTTCCAGAAAATAGTATCAGAATCAACTCATGTTTCGAATAAATTTGAAACTCATCCGCAAGTTAGCCACTAAAATTAATTGTAAATTGCCAAAACGGAATAAGTAATGTTGTTTTCTGAAACAAATTGTTCTCGTAGCAGTTAAGTTTTCCAGTTGCTCAAGTCTTGAAGATTTATCTTTCGTTTCTCTTATTAGCTCTTGTACGAAGTTGTAATTGTCAACCGGTTTATTTTGAACACATTGTTAGATTTTCTATTCCGATTAGCCATTTTTACAGCAAACTAAGATGGCTCAATCCGTGGCATATACCACAGAGCCGTAAGCACTTGTGACTCAGGTGTTACAGGGGCCCCCAAAAATAACATTCTTCACTGAACAAATAATCTATATAAAACCAATAAAAAAGGCTTAAGTACCAGGTATCTCTGGGGTTCGATGCGTAAACATACGTGTAAAAAACTGTTTTTAGGTTAGGTGGTGCTTGTTCATTGTTTGAAGTTAAATCACAACAGAATTAACTTTACTAGAAATAAATAATTTCGGGCTTTTTGAGAACAGCATCGGCGGCTTTTAATCGGTAGCAACCGATACTGAGAAGTAATTGCTTTATTTTCGGCTTAATATCGATAACGAATTGTAATCATCTATTAATCGGTATGTTATCGGCTTGTTATCACCGAATCATCGGTATCTTGCTGGTTTCTTATCGACTTGTTATCGATGGGATCGTTTTTTTATTGCAGTTTTTGGTTCTGTTTCATAATTAACCGATGAGTCGTCGATAACAACACGCTAATAAATTGTTAACATTCTGAGCTCTAATAAAAAATAAATAAGTTTTCGTAAAAAAAACGATAATATATCAATAAATTTTCGGTAAATCATATAACTTTTTTGATAACAGATCAGTAAGTTTTTGATAGAAAATCTATAACTTTTTGATATATAATCGATAGCTTTTCATTTTACAATCGATAACTCGGCGAAAAAGGTTCGGTAACTTATTGAAAACCTTTTTTATCGATAGCAAATTTACAACCCTTCGATGGCAAATCGATAACTCCTCTATATCACGTCAATAACAACCCTTCGATGGCAAATCGATAACTCCTCTACATCATGTCAATAACTCACCTATAACATCGTCGTTAACAAACCTATAACTTAAGGATAACAAACCGTTTCACTTCTATAAAAAATTCACAATATGCCGTCCGTTTTTCGTTTCGGTTTTGACTTCGAATCTTCGCTTTCCTCTCCCCTCCTTTTATTTTTATGTTTTTCCTTGCCTGTCTGATTTCGCTTATATTACATTCTTCTTACGAACATTCTTCCAAAATTACGCTACAGAGTAGTGACTATTCTTTACAATTACATTGTGCACTCCCACATACATCACATAAATACCACGGCCTACGCCTACCTTGCGCGGATTACCTCATACCGTGAGAAAGCATTTTACATATCAAAAAGTGTTTGAATAGACATAAAAAGTATCAAGGTATGAGGGAGGACGTTAGATCCACATCCATACAGTGCCTCAAAAGCATTCTTCACTCTCTCCATTACATTGAACTAGAGTGTAAAATGATTGCTAGATATATTACACTGTGTTTCGACTGCAGGTTCCTTGTTCAGCGTAGCCTAAGTGGGGCCCCTATACTTCCTAATGAGCAACACCAACACCATCTTTTTCGGGTTAGCGGTCAACCCAACTATGTTTAAGAAACTTAAAATAAGCAGCTTAAAACCATCTTTCCATTGAAGATAAATCTTCACTTATGGCTAACGCTCTAGGCACCAACAAAAGTTGCTTTATGTGATCATGGTTTTACACTACCAAACATGACTCGGTAAAAATGTTTATTGCCTTTTTGTGCAATGTATGTTTGTATGCGTGTATAATTGTTTCAACGCTCCACAATTAAATGAATCAAACATATAATTTTCACTCCCTTAAAACTGTCAAATTAGTATTAATTTTGTTGTAATTGATTACATGGTTGCATCATCAGCTTCACGAGTCATTTTATCCTGGCTGGTTTTGTTTTGATGCCACATCATTCATCTTCTCAGCTAAAGTACATACATACCCAGTATATGAATGTGATATTTGTATGCTTTAGTTTTAAGCAGGCTTTTTTTTTAATATCAGCTTCATTCACATCATTTATCTTTCTACACCTCAAACATTTGCATTTGCAACAACTATTGTAATAATGGTTCGTCGTTGTCACCCTGTTTATAAAATGGAAAATACTTGAGAAAAGAATGACTGAATACTAAATAATAAGAGTCATTTGGCATGACTCCAAGCAGATACAAATCAATATGCAGTCTCGCTACATACATATATCCCGAAGAACTATTTTCAGACCAACATAGGAACCGATATACAGGACGGTGAAAAAATGTGCCGTATTTTCAATGAAAAAATTGCGAGTAACATCTGGTAACAGCTGTTTTTTTTGAGTCATAAGCCACCTTTTCATAACCCGGGTCACATATATGTATGTATCTCCTTTGATCTATCACAAAATTTACAAATGCTCCGAATTTAGTGTGGGCTAATAAATTTCATTTAACCGCAAAGAAATCCATAAGACTTGAAACTCTTGACGATATATCCTTTCAATTCCTAGTTTAATATTCAATTTATTAATCTTCCCGCTGGGCTACTATAAATTTACCAACGTAAATTGCCATTTTAACAAGATAGGGTGAACTGTCAGATTGTCTCCACTGTTTGCGACTGTTGTTTTGATCACGCACAGTGTGATGACATTGATTACAATCTGAATAAATTGCTGAGCTTATTACACGGACATAATGGGCGATTTTAAGAAACACAACTGTTAATCAGCCGTTGAGTAATAACTATCTGTGCGAATCGTTGAGTATATTTGACCCACTCACATCAAATTACTTATTACTGACACTTCTTTGACATTTTAAAGTGTGGGTCATAATATCAATTTATCCTCTTAATATTATAGTGAAATGTGAAAAATAATTTAAGAAGTCCTTTTGCTTAAAATTTAAAGATAACTATTTCATTTGGCATTTTGCTCAGATCGCCGTTCGGAGAATCGTAGAATCACTCAACTGGGGGCAACATGTTTGCAACCTATCTACAAAGCGCTATCTGAAAGCGCCGAATGATTACAAAATAAATATGAGAGTAGAGAGATAAGAGAGTGCTACTACTTAGCTCTGCCTCTTTACTGGGAAACTAGCCTGCTTTGTTGTTGCAGCTGTGCTTCGCCCCATCCAACAGTTGCGACCACTCTCTAATTGTAATCAAAACGCTATTTCGGGATTCCGAGGAAACTTGCAGTTTTAATAGTGTGATAAGGGTGTAAGAGGCGTTGGTTCCTCATTGCAATTGAAAAGATGGTTGGTGGCATGTGGGGACACATTGCAAGCGGACATACATTGTATATGTTGGGGTTGATTCTGTATAAGTAAGAGTTTAACCTAGTAAATGTTTCTTTCCTAAACTGCGAGTTTATGGTATTTGTCTTTAAGAACGGGGTTCACCGGGCAATCCCTGGCATAGTAGTTCTGCGCTTTTTGGTGGATGTCTCAGAGTGCCCTTTCATGCTCCTTTTCTTCATACGCCTGAATTCTTAAGTGCCTGATTTCTTCATAATGCTTACGGGGATGACTTTTTAAGTTCCTGGGAGGTGGAGCATCAGATGTCTGTTGGGATGCCCAGGTTTCTGGGATCATAAAAGTGTTTCTTTGTCTTTGCCCAAAGTGCTGCCCGCAAGACGTGTGAGGATTTTGTTACGGCTATAGACTTTGGGTAAAATGGAAAGATTATGGATATGGTCTTTGAAAATCACTGCTAAAATATTTCTCAAAAAATACCAATAAAATTGAAAATCTTTGTTGGAATTACTGTACCATTACAATTTCAAAATTTTCCTGAAACCTTTCCTTTAGATCAGAGCCATGGATATAGTATTAGAGCCACACTGAACCCTCCTTAATAAAAAAAAGCCGAGATCGCTTGAAGGCAACTGTGTTGGTGGTTGATCTGTAAGACTCGACGCAACATTGATTTGTTTGTCCCTTTTAACATTTCGGGCATTGCGACTACATCTTCTCCTTGTTTATTTTAAGGACAGCTATATGCAAAGCTGCTTGCAATCATGTGAAAGTATACTACTGTTCTGATGCTTCAATAAGTTCGACGGTTCCTCCAACTTCTCCACACGTAGAATTCAGGCTTTGCTTTTAATACTGTTATTTGGTTCGTTTCGCAACATTCTGACAAGTCTTCAGATCTCCAAGTTTCGTTAGATATCTGCCCATAGGAATTCCTGCGATCTATTAGCGCCACAGTCAGGAACTGACGTTTCGTTCATATTCTTGATAACAAGTGGAGTCGAAGCGTTTGCTCCTTTTATCTTATCAATCGCATCGTGGCAGCAGCGCCGCTTGATGCGGTAAGGTCTGTGTTACTTTGCATGTTGCCTCAGTGAGGGTAAGACTCTGTTCACAAATACCACACAATGCACTCGTGAAAGCAGCTCAGCCTTTATGCCACCCCCGCAATGGATTAAGATCCAATAGTAGGTAAGAATCCATTATGTATGTTTGCGGTGGGTTTAAGTTCGAAGCAACCATGATGTTGAACCGAATACAATCGATCAAAGTACATATTCTCCAGCAGATGCAGTTCTTGTATATTATTGGACAAGTGTTGGGTTCAATACCTGCCTGGAAAAGCGTCAAAAAATATACAAAAAACAAAAACAGACTTGTGTAAAGAGGTCCTAACACTTAGTGTAGTAACTATCAAATGTAACGTATGGCAGCAATCTCTCCTCCGCGCCTATTATGACTGCGTTTACGATCCAAGTATAAAGCCGCGATGGCATTAAAAATTTGTTCCCGATTGACGCTTACCTCAAGTGGACTTAGAGGATGTTGTAAGAGCAATGGTGGTAAGCTAAAAGCTGGTCAAAATGCTCAAACTATCAGAGACACGGAGTACCTTTTAATGTCTTCTGAACGTTATCTGCCTATCGAAAGTAGTGTTCTGACTTACCTTCTTCGGTAGGCTATCACTCTACCTAACCTAAATCTGAGTGAACTTAACCGACCACATGTACGTTCCAGCTTCGTGACAACACTGCGCTTCTTATATTTAAAAAAGGTCCGGAAGGAAATTATAAATGTTTATGGATTACCTTGAGTAGAGTTACAACTTCGGTTGCTGTAGCCCGACTATGTCGAGAACACTCCTGGTATGCCAACTACTTAGAATTGATGCTCCCTCAGCACTTGAGGAAAAGATAAAGAAACGTTGCTTATCACGCCCAAAGCCCATCTCCAATATGGCTAAGGGAACATCTCCAAAAGCAGTATGTTGAGATCTGGCACCTGTCAACACAGCCGTTTGATCCAGATGAGCTTAAGGAGGACACACAGAGTCGGGAAACGCCTTTGCTAGAACGCGCCCGGTGAACCTACGCTATCCTACTCTTGCAGAAGGAGAAAGCACACTACCAGGGCCACACTACACGACTCTCCTTAACCAAGGACATTGGGCTTACAGTTTTACGATTAAAGGTTAATTGAATATCTTGCTTGCAAATTTCTTACGCGTTATTGGTATATCTTAATTTTTCGTTATGCAACCACACACTGTGCAGCACCTTAATGCCGGACAGCGCAATGCTAGAAGTCCAACAATCGCAATAAGTTGTCATTGATGTTATTAGTATTACTCAGTCATCCTCTTTTATTTTTGTTTTTGCAAAGTTCATACCTGAATTGTAACACCTCGTAAATTTCACACTTCTTTCCGCAACTCTCAGTGTGACCACATCTCCAACAGCGGACTTCACACATCGACGACCAACAACTGATGGCACTCCGATACAACAATTTTTGCGTATCTTTCAGAGTCTTCTTGCAACGTAATGCTCATATGCAGATTTTTATTTAAGCTAGAGCCCAAGCGTAAGTTGGCAGCAGGAAAAAGGTAGAAGAAAGAACGACAATGTTGTTCATTGTTATTATTGTTAAATTCGCATGTATTAAACATTTTTTAGTTTTATTGTTTTATTGTTTAGCGAACGCCTGAGGGAGATCAAAACTGCGCATTGGCTTGGACGGGACGTCAATTGGCAGGTAGCCAATTTCAGTTACGCAGACTCAATTGTACTTGTATTGTTATGATAAGCGAAAGCCGCCATTTGCGAGCTTTATTACTAATTTAATTTGTGGTATTAAGAGTGTATGAGGCTTGTTGAATATGGAATCATAGGAAACTTTATAGAGTTTTATTTTTCTATTCAACTCAGGTGAAGAGAAGAACGATATTGCGACTAAGTCACTACATACGGTTACAAAAGTAGACTTAATACATTTTGGATAATAGGAAGAGGATAAGCTAGCTGAAATAAGGTCTTCTGCTCCGATTGCGTTGTAAGTGACGGCGCACAAAGCTTCAAGGTTTGAATGTGCGTAAATTTATCGGTTCAGTACAACATCTTAAAGCAAGCAAGGTTCGCACATGACTCTAAATAACGCAGTCACTCAATAGACAGCTGATGGATTCTCCCCGTGGCTTATCGAAACAATAAAATAGGTAATGACTTTTTGGAGCAAGTAGCTATAGCTACGTTACCGTTATTTTGTTTTTATTTTTGTATGTAGACCTTCCAAGTGAGCTTCCCCTATCAGGGCAGCTACCATATAACCTAACCTAGGAGCAATACTCGAAAATTCTATTAGAAAAGTTACTACCGGGGCAATTCCAGAAACAATGGAGACCTGTTCTGCTTGGATCAGAGCGTGCGAACAAGTTAGAGCTGAAGTTCGCTAAGGCCGAGCTGTTTCTTCCAATTTGTGGCATGCTATTTTTCATTCTTCTCAACAGATCAGCTGGTCCTGCATGCCTTTTGCCGAATACGAACAGCATCGGCAAAGCATAAGCATTTTTTAGAAGGGTTTCATGGCAGAGATTGTTCAACCACTGGCAAGAGGCGATCCTGTTTATAAAAACGGTTTTTTAAGTGGTTTGAAGTTTTCTCTAGCTAATTCCAAAGAGAACATAATGCAGACCGTGCCAATTTCCATGGAATATTTGTTGTTAGGATCTATAAAGCATATTGTGGAATCGAGACGCCCTAATTAACACGCTTTTATTAGCTTGGCCTAACGGAATTTTTGAGCTTAATTTTCACCGGTTTCTAGAAGTCTGATTAATTTGAAGCTTTGCATACGTATCAAGGACCGATAACAATGCATTAATGTGATGGTGTGGTGATATAAGGTCGACGGCCATAAGGTCAATTGGCCTTATTACCACTTTGAATGGCCATAAGTTTGTTTGAAACTTTGCACACGTATCAAGGCTCGATGACAATGTATTATTGTGTTGGTGTGGTGAAATAAGGTCAACGGCCATAAGGTCAATTGGCCTTATTACCACTTTGAATGGCCAAAAGTTTGATTGAAACTTTGCACACGTATCAGGGCTCGATGACAATGTATTATTGTGTTGGTGTGGTTACATAAGGTCAACGGCCATAAGGTCAATTGGCCTTATTAGCACTTTGAATGGCCATGAGTTTGATTGAAACTTTGCACACGTATCAAGGCTCGATGACAATGTATTATTGTGTTGGTGTGGTGACATAAGGTCAACGGCCATAAGGTCAATTGGCCTTATTAGCACTTTGAATGGCCATAATTTTGATTGAAACTTTGCACACATATCAAGGCTCGATGAAAATGTATTATTGTGTTGGTGTGGTGACATAAGGTCAACGGCCATAAGGTCAATTGGCCTTATTACCACTTTGAATGGCCATAAGTTTGATTGAAACTTTGCACACGTATCAAGGCTCGATGACAATGCAATAATGTGATGGTGGGGTGACATAAGGTTAACGGACATAAGGTCAATTGAACTTATTATGACCACCCCAAATGGCCACAGATTTGAAACCTTGCACATAATGCTAAAAACGCATTCCTTTATTAATGATAGAAGTGGATGCATGGCACATCTACGAAAGAGCATACGAGTTTATATAACAGTAGTAGAAGGTCAAACAATCGTTTATAGTTAATCACCTCAAAATAAGATTATAATAAAATTTAAGTTATTAACAGAATAATTTAATTCACAGTAAAAAGCGTGGGGTGCTTGATATTGAATGTTACAATCATTCTATTGGCAACTATCTGAGAGGAAAGATATGAAATGTTGTCAAATGCACCCCACGCTTTTTACTCTGAATTAAATTATTCTGTCAATAACGTAAATTTTATTATAATCTTATTTTGAGGTGATTAACTATAAACGATTGTTTGACCTTCTACTACTGTTATATAAACTCTTTTTAATTGAAAATTATTTTCTATTTTTTAGTTCGGTTTGCTATAAAAGCGTGTTTTTTTAGTTTTTTTTAACTTTTATTAATTTTGTATTAGTTTTTATTTACCTGGGAATTCAGGCAGGGTTGTCTATCACACACAACTGCCTCTGAGTTGGACTACGATCGGAGTAGGTTTTACTATACGTTTAGTAATATAATAACTATATAAGCCGCTACCAGAACTTTTTAGACAAAAACATTAACGTAACTTTGCATTCCCCAAAAAAGTATAGAAACAATTTTGCAGAAAACAAATTTTTTTAGTAAATTTGTACGAAAAATGAAGCAATAAAAATGTATTCCTTTTGTAAATACTGGCAAATAGAGCTGCTGAAAATGAGGTTATGTTGTTGACATCACCTTTATTATGGCATTATGGATTAGACCCATATAGGTATCGAGATGTCTTTCCACGTGCTGAATTCGAATTTGGGAACGAAAAAAATGCCACTGAAAATGACAGAATGCCAAAATAGTTTTTTCTCCAAAGCAAATTTGAAAAAAAGATGACCAAAAACCGTTTCAATATTCAACAAATCAAATGTGTTCAGTTTAATATTGCAAGACGACGAGATTGGACTCGACAAACATTTTGAATATTTGTTAAGATGTTATTTATATCTGATGTGAACTCTTGCCGTTGCCAACGCGATAAGTATGGGCTGCGAAAAGCATAACATTACTCAAATAAGGTTGCAAATTCTCAGCAGAGAAAAAATATGTTCAGATAAAGTTCTAATGGCATTCTAGATCCGACGTTTTTCCAGTGCTGGCTAGAATTTTATGTCTTCGGTCTAAGAGGAGAGAAAAACACTTTTCATTTTTTGCGTGGAAGATTAACGCGTCATCAGGCTCTGAGTAAGGCACTTACTTTAGCCAGTAGCTGCGCCCTGTAACTCATTTGTAGAAAGGAGGGTCTGCATGCATGTTTGATATGAATCGAGCTATTGAGAATGGCACTTATTAATTTTTAAATCTAGATATATCGGATAAGCTTTTATTGAAATTTGTGTAGCGCGGGTATTAGAAGATAAAGAAAACGTAGATCAAAAGAAAATATAAGGAAAGGCGGTGAGAAGATCTAATTAACGCGGTCTTATTAATTCTTCCTGGAAGCGGCCAAATACAAGAAGGTGCCAATACGCGCACATTTAATCTAATTTACACCTGAAGAACTGTTAACCCTATCAGCATCTCACATGGAATGAAGCACTAGCCTCTTATCTCAGCCACTGCGTTATGGCCGCGTCAGAATGAACTTTTTCATATATGTAGGTGCAAGCAAGATGTTGCGTTTGCGCATATAAAGGAACTTCATACATAGCAATTGAAACTTATGCCGCCTTGCTCATTCACATACAAAGTTTCGCGAGCACTGTTATAATCCAAACAAGAAAAATACTTGCTAACATATTTTGTCTTCTATTATTTTGTTAAAATGCAGTTTTTAATTGCGAAAAATGTTAGAAAAATAGCAACGAGTGTTAAAAAATAATTTTACTTGCAAAGTATGAAAGTTAAGTTAAATCAAGTTCTTATTCTTATGCTTTGCGTGCAACAAAAGTAGGAAGTTTGCAACTTTTTCATGTCAGATGGCGCTAGAGTCGCTCGAGCTGCCGTTCTCCATAAAAATACGTGCAATCTACTCATCATGCATAAGAATGCATCTCTATGTAAAAGTTGATTGTGAGGCGGCCATTAAATTCGATTGCATACTACATACAGCTCCCGCATCAAGTGAGAAAACAGCTAAATTTTAATTGAATGCATTCAAAAAGGGATTTAATTTGTTGTTGCTGCTACGCTTATGGCCAAAGTAAAAAGGATGCCGATATTTTTATGTGCTACAGTTTTATGAGCATTTCGGCGAATGCGATCATTTTTATAATAAGTTGCAGACTGCAACCGCAAACGCAAAAATATATTTATATATATATACAATGAACAACAACAAATACAAACGCATCAAAAATCATTCAAATACATGATCAACTGCTAGTCAGTCTGTCAGGGAGTCATGGTAATAAGAGCAACTACACAATAATGAAACAAGCAAAATTTAAATAAAAACAAAAAACAATAAAAGAAATTACACTCACACACGCGTGACTTAGTCACACACGCAAAAAAAGTACAAACTGTCCATAAAACACTTGGCCTATAAAGTGATCGTTTTGGCGGGATTTAAAACTCTTAAAAATTTTCACATGTTTCATATGTTTTTCTTTGCTCTGCATATGTTACTCAATGTTGCACTATGGCACAGAAAACTTGCATTTGTGGAAAACTAATTATTGAAACTTAGAAATGATAATATAGCAGTGGGTTTTGAAATCGGTGATTAAATCAATTTCGGAAACGTTTTCCGGAAAAATTTTAAGATTTGAAAAGTTTATAAAAATATTCATTAAAATTTCCTAATCTGCGCCCTCTTGTGTTATACGATGCGTTATCGGAAAAAATTGTTTAAATCGCAAAAGCTCAGAAATTGTCATTCGGATTAAGGAAATACATATTGTAACGAATTTGGTGAAATTCCGCCTATTTGCAACCTCCTGCTTACGTTCGAATCGCTAAACTGTTGAATAAATAACTCCAATATTCAATAATGCAAAATGGTCTTTAATATACTACTTTGAAAGTACTTCACACTAACACTTAACTTCACAACTAATAGCGTGCTTAAATGAAACTAATTGCTGACTACTCAGCTTTCGCTGCTTTTATACTATCTGTTGTCTCGTCCACCCATTTCTCCTAAGGTCTAGTAACTTCTCGAAATTCATGCCTGGTATCCATATATGACTTTATTTGACTTTTGTGGTCTCTGTTGAATCTCTTCCACCAGTACTCGCTTACTGCTGAACCCTTTCTCCAAACTGAAGTTAAGTGGTATATCCTGGTTCTTATAGCGCATATTCCTTCTTTGCATGTCGATCCTGATGTCATGGTCAACTAAGAAGTCTACTCCCAATATGACTTCATAAATAATCTCCGCCACAACGAATTTGTGTAGCATCCTGACCTTTCCAATTAAGACCTCACATACCACTTCTCCTTGGACTTGGTTATACTCGCCAGTGACCGTACGCAACCTTGCTCCAGGTAATGGCTTCACTCTCTTGTTGACCAAATCAGATCGGATTAAGAAATGAGATGCGCCCGTATCTACAGTTAGTACGCGCTCCTTGCCATCCACATTTCCTTTGATGGTAAGACTGCTCAAGTTTCTCCCAATTTGCGAGATAGATATCACAGGACATTCAATAGCTGGGGCGAGTTTTTGATCTTTACATCTGACTCGCTCTTGCTTATCTCCTCCAACTTTACGTTTACGACCAGCCAAGTTGGAACTACTAGGACCAGTGCTTCAATGACGTGCAATGTGACCTGGGTTACTGCACTTGAAACACTTCATAACTCCAGCATGTTTCTGTTGTGATCCTTTCAGTGCTTCCAAAAGGCCAGATGCCTTTCTACTTCCACACGGCGTGCTTTGAAAGCTGGCTTACACAGAAGCGATGCTGCTTCCTGAAACAGAGCATGTGATACCGTTTCTGTGAATGTAGGTTTTGGGTTTGCGTATGTCGCTCGCTTCGTTTCAATATCCCCTATTCCATTAATAAAGCTCCGGATTTTTACCCGTTCGGTATATTCCACGCGTGTGTCGGCATTTTTTTTAGATGGGCCAGCATTTCGACATCCGATGCGAACTCCTGCAAAGTCTCATTCGATTTTTGGTAACGGTTTTGCAACTCAATTTGGTATATCTGTTTTCTGTGTTCGCTTCCGTATCGCCTCTCTAGAGCGCTCATCAATGTTTCATATTTGTTCCGTTCGTACTCTGGAATTGTCTGCAAGATTTCAGCTGCAGGCCCTTTCAATGCCACGAACAGTGCAGCAAATTTAATTTCAGCACTCCAGTTGTTCCCTGCTGCGGTCTTCTCAAACTGATCTTAAACACCTGGAAAGGGACAGAACCGTCAAAGGATGGTGCATATTTCGATAAAAAGTTCTGTTCCATCCAAATCTGTATTATAAAATTCACCCAAGTTCTTTCAATTTCTTTCTAAGTCGTTAACATCATTGTTTAATAAATTATTAAGGTCATTGTAAATCTTGTACGTATTTCTTGTTGGAGACGATCGAGAACACTTTTCATAACGCGAGAAATTTGACATTCTGCGGAAAGACCAATATCTCTAGCCGATTCTCCGAGCATTTTGCGGCGCCTTACACGTTTTACTATATCAATATCCCATTTTCCACAAAGAGATTTCGCATTTCGAGTGTCTCGAGTTTTGGATAGTTTAGACGCTAATGATTTAAGATCATGTTACGCTGCACACGATCAATAATCCTCCTTTGCTTTCAATTATTCCACAACCTGTCGCAAGTGTTCCGGATATATGCATGCATTTTTTAGTATAGAAAATTTTTCCAGTAATCAGTTATAATAAAAATACAAATTGTCCAGGAAGTTCTGCTTTGCGACTCATTTGACGCCCCACTGTGAGCAGTGCCCGGGGCAAGATGCCTCCTCCCCTCAGTACGCCACTGAAGCTGACCAATAATTTAATAATATTTTAATATATTATGTATGCAATCGATTTCGGTTATTTTTTTTCAGTCAAAACGTACTCGATATGGTAAAATTTCTAGCTTCTATCTATTATAATCAGGAAAAAATGGCGAAAAGCCACTTATCTGAGCAATCGGTTTTATGGGATATATATTATATACATATATGACTGATCTGACAATTTTTCAGTCAATAATCTATGCCTCATATGTAAGTATACTGTGCAATTTCAAGCTTCTAGCTTTTAAAATGGGCAAGAAATTACGATAACGCTCTTATCGGTTTTATGAGAGATATATAACTATAGCAGTCCGATCTGGTCGATTTCGATGATTAATCGGACACCAAAATATACCTGTTTACCAAATTTCATTAAGATATCTCAAAAATTGAAGGACTAGTTTGCGTTCAAACAGACAGACGGACTTTGATGAATTAACTCAGCTCATCAGCTCTATCTTATTGGTATACTTTTTGGTGGGTCTATTTCATCACATTTAAGGACTTACAATTTTTGAGAATCGAACCAAACTTAAAATACCATTTCATTTTCATGAAAGGTATGAAAATGCATGTTTTTTTTAGAGAAATGTCATCCAAAGCCTCAAAGTCATTGTGAATCTTTAACCAGCACTAAAACTCCTTAGTACCACTTCTCCCCGATACTACGATTAAATACTCCATTCGGAGGTGGGTTGACCACTAGGCTGTACGTCCGTTGGAGTCATGCTGCAGTACTTTCTCAATCGCTCGGCGCTGTATAAGCTTAGGCAGAAAGCCGTATGGGTATGTGACGGTTTATTCATACCCTTTCTACCTACATTGATGTCTTGACCGGAAAAGGAGAAGGAAATGTTTCTTTAAGTTTTGTGTGTATGTGTGACCTATGGACGTCCGAAATTTCAATGTAGGTTCACGTGGTCACTTGGTACTTGTTTGGTTATATCTCCGTATTATTTCAAGTAGGTATCCAAATTTGTTATAGACTTTCAATATATCCAAAAAAATAGGTGGTAGAGGTGGTGAAAATTAAAGTGAATCTAGGAGTAAGAGTGCAAGTGGAGGTGGGAGAGCGACTGAAACAAAAAAGTTAATTCGCCGTAATTAGATTCTAGATATGAGGTAATTTAGGTAGGACAGGAAGTGGGAGTGGAAATAAGAGTGAGAGTGGGATTGGAAATGAGACTGTGAGTTAGGGTAAGAGTGTGAGCGGGAAAGAAAATGAGAGCTGGAAAGGTAGTTGGAGTGGGGGTTGGAGTCGGAAAGGAGTGACAGTTGTAGTTTAAGTGGAAATGAAACCGGAAATGGTAAGGGAATCAGAGCGGGAATGAAACAAAAACTAAAATTCGTGATATCTCCGTAATTATTTGAAAGGGGTATCCAACATTTTGTGTATAGATTTTTATAGGAACTAGCAGTATACTGAAAATTAAATATTGGAAGAAGAGTAGAGAAGGCGTACATCGCTTACTACTCGTGTAAGAGAAAAGCCAGCAGAAACTGGGCCCTAAGACCAAAACTTACGATGTGGCTTTACACGGCAGTGTGTGAGGGCCAGCTCTGGACAAGCATTACAACATTAAAAAACTAAACAAAGTAAAACGGGCACCTTGTGCACGAGGAAATAGGGGCACTCCGGTTGTATCGAAGAGGCGCAGTAAATGTTAACCTTAACCAGCTGCCACTGGAGTTCCACATACGCTTTACAGCTACTTTGCCATTAAACTCAGGAGTTTACCCGATGTAGATTCGACAACAGATAATCACTTGCCTTTAATGAACTTTGACAAAAACTTTAAGGTGAGGATACCCTCGAGAACGGATTGGTCAGCCGGCATGGTATGTAAGGAGGGTGCCACCTCGCCACTCATTGATGAGTTCAAAAGGGACTGCGGTGTTAGTGCAGAGGTATTCATCGTACAGCTAGAAGTCGCACTCTTAATCCGTCTTCCAAACGTCTATAATATCTTTCAAGCAGAGCTACTAGGAATAGAGAAGGTCTGTTGCTTCCTGTTGGAAAGCTCTGTGAACGGTTTAGCGGTATGCATATTCTCAGATAGCCAAGCAGCGCTCATGACGCTGGACTCACCACTTACGTCCTCAAAGGCCGTCGATAACTGTAAGAAGGTACTGCGCAATGGAGCTAACTCAGCGACCATTACGCGCACATGAGTACCAGGTCAAAAGAATATAGACGGCATTGAAAAAACGGATGCATTGACAATGGCCGGTGCATCGTTAGACATAACTGAGGCAATAGCGGTACATCGACCGCTTACATCAATGAAGAGTGACATATTTACCTACCTAAGGTTTTGATATTTGGTTGCGGAAACAAATTCTTTATAATTATAAGAGAAATTAGAAAATTGGCCAAAATCACAATTTTGCATGGAATGTTCGATTTGCACTTTTACTTGACAACCCGCCTTTTTTAAGTCTCTAAAATACGAATATATTTGTACAAGTAAATAGCACTTCGATGAAGTTCCATTCTGTTCATATTCGATCAGGTTAAAGGTGTGTTCTTATCTCGCTGACGCATTTCATACATCACATTTTTTACGAATTACAATAAAATTTACTATCAAAATTGAAAACAACAATCGGCGACAATCTGAATGATGTTTATTAATTTTTCCGCTTTTTAATTGTTATACAAATGTATTGTAAATTTCATGTAGATATTTTCGGCCAGATATCTTAACCCGGCGTAACCCGATTAAATGTTGTATAAATACGTAATAGAGATCAATGCAGGCACTGATATTCAGGAATAGATATTACTCAACGGTTTTGTTATTTACTGTATAATTTTACCTCAAGATCAATATCGGTATTCTTTCAAAAGTCGATAATTTATGGAATGTATGATTTTCTTTATGTAGATGTGACATCATAATTATCATATGACATATTGCATTGAATACAGTGTGATATTTAAATGTCTTTTGTATAGGATGTATGAAACGGTCGTAACCCTGCTGTTTTCATATGTATATTCCACAAAGTCGAAGAAATCTTATGAATTCTTGAAGCTCCAAGCACGAAATACTTGTTATTGGTTGATTCGATTATTTTGCTAATTTTCATGTAAAATCAGATTGTAGGGTGTGATTCTTCGTATTGGCGATTTCTAAATTCTTCCGCTACAGAGTACAGTAATTAAAACCTTTACTACCATCTCGCCGTAGTACATTAATTCGGCAATTGTGCTCACAAACATAGACTATTCTGTCATTTTTGACATTGACAACACCAACTGCAGGAGAGCATAGAGTAGAGTAGAGAGTATGCGTATTCAGAAAATGTACAACTCATTACTTTAATTAAAAAAGTTGGGCCATTCTGAAGAGCGGCGTATTCAGTTTGATGGCTAACTTGGAGTCGACAGAGCTGCTAAATAAAGAGGATTCACCACATGTAGGTGAGGGTTGCGCTTCACAGCTCCTTGAATGATTTGGGTATTTTAGTCGCCTCTAACACAGGCATACCTGCGCCGCGGGTATATTCTAAAGATTCTAAAGCCCTAAACCGCTAGGGTAGAGTGGTAAAGCGATTAACCGCTAATTTTCAACTATCCTATTAACCACCCACTTTCGCTTAGTCGAACATTCTAATATGTAACCGATTCTTACAGTCATTTTTTCAATTTTTCGAAATTTCAATATCGACTTTCTTAAAGTGGGCGTGGTCGCAAGCCGATTTTTAAATTTTCACAAAGTTTATATGTAAGGGAAACCGCCATTCGAAATTTCAACATGATACCTCCAACGCAATTTTATTCTGCTGAATGTGGACGATACAAATTTCAGTTTTGCATTATGAAGTCAACCCACTTTTCATGTTACATCAAATGTTTGGCCTTTGTTTATAAATTATTAAATTTTTGCCAATTTTCAATACCATCAATATCGAAAAAGTGGGTATGGTTTTTTGGATTTTGCCTATTTTCAATGCAAACCTATTTCGGGCCCAGATAAGCCAGTATACCAAATTTCGTATAGATCTCTCAGTTTTTACTTATGTTGATGGACAGACGGACGAACATGACATGAAGGAAGGAAGGCTATATTTACCGCGATTCTTTTATGCCATTACGTTATATAATCAAAGTATATAAACGCTGGGTATACAATTTCTACTAGATGACACAGGGATCAAGACATTTAGAGATAAGATCGCGGGTTCGAATCGAGTTCAAGGCCTAACAATCATTATTTTATCATTACTATTGTTATGATACATTTTTCCTGTATTTAATTAGCGAATCATGCTGATATAGCTTTATATAATTCTTCTTGCAGCGCACCTTAAATGAAAAAAATTTCGTTTCTGCAACAGATATCGCAGCGCTGTGAAAATCAATTGGCAAGAAAAACAGGACAGAAGTAGAAATAATGAAGACAACAAACAACCGCTGTGATTGCTGAATGGTTATAGCATCGGTGCCTATACGTTGCCGATGTAGAAATTTAGCAGTTACCGAAATAGATCTATGCAACGAGCGTTGGCAGTTGTGTAAATTTTTTCTTTCTTCTATTCTAATTTAAAAAGATTTGTTCATTTAAGGAAAAATTTATCAAAACAATAATAATAATAAAATAATTATTGTTAGGCCTGAGCTCGATTCGAACCCGCGATCTTACAAAATTCGTAGGCCGATATAACAACAAAAATTGCTGATATTTAGAGATCTTTAAAAAGTCTATAAAGAACATCAGGAATATTCTGATCAAAGTGCCAACAAAACAGGAGGAAAATTTGCATCTAGGTTGCGAAAGGGTCAAGATAACTAAAAATTCGGAATCTTGGGATCGAGTTTTAAGTCACTTGTAAAATGTAGTTCAATGGTGGCAGTTTAACAAATAGGTGTCGCACGAATCAAGATATTTAGTAAAACTCTTCGGGTCGCATTAAATTCCGATAGGTGGCGTCCGGGGCGAGTTATTTGGACGATTTGTACCAAATGTTGGAATTTTGCGATCAAGTTTCAAGATACTTCCAGTTAGCTAAGTACTTAAAACCTAAGACTTAGTTTAGACGACGGTAGCAATGCAACAAAAGGGGAAAAAAATTCTGGTAGGTGCCGCACGGTTTGTGGTAATAACTAATTTCAAACGAGATATCTTTGGATCAGTTTTTACGCAACTACCTGGAAGGATGGAGGCTGGAAAATTAAAAAGTATTTCAAAGGGTTAAAAGCAGTGAAATAATTATCACGATAAGTTCCGCTTGGAGGCAATTAGAATGTATTTAGAAAACTCGTAGAAAAGAGGAGGGGAAATCGTGCGATACATTTTTAAGAGACTTGCCATTGAGCTACAAACTTGAAGCTTCACTCATAGGTGAGAGCACAAAACAAGAGCACAAACAAAAATTTTCTGTCGCCGTAGCGTTTATGAATATCTGCGCATATCTCATTGTTGCGAATTAACATTTTCAAGAAAAAAAGTTCCGAAATCCATACAATTTTATATAGAAAATGTATCTCCCAAATTTTTTTCGAGAAATATTGTTTAAAAAACGGGTGTGAAGTAAATCCCTTATTTCCCTACATACACGATGTGAATTGACTACATTTCAACTCACATTTGGTAGTATTAAAAGACCCATTTGAAATGCTACAACAATAACAATGCTACATTAACATAAATCCCAAAAACAATAACAGCCACCAATAAGATATCCAAAGTATAATGTATTTCTATAAGACAGCAAAAGAAATAACAACAGCAAAAGAAATAACAGCAAAAGAAATAACAACAACATTTAATTACATTTTCACTGCATCATCAGTCAAAGTGGGTGCTGCCAGTGGAGCGTTTACCTTTTACGAGTAAACTCAACGAATCGTGGGTTAGCTGCTCGGGGCTGTGTGAGTAGTTTGTCTGTTTGAGCCACGGTTGGTTGCTGTGATGTTTGATGAGAGTTTGAAATTTACACTGTGGTAAGTAGAGCAATTTGACGAGCGAGTGGAGTGGGGTAGTGGGTGTGGGGCTAATGCAAAAGCAATAGAGTTTTTCATATTTGCTTGGGTATTTATATATGTATATAAGTGTTAGTGGTGTTTGTTTATCATCTTAGATATGCACATTAGGCTGATTTAAAAAAATTTGTCTTATTTTTTCTTCCAAGCAGGCTCAACATTTCGATTTGTTTGGACTGTTAAATAAATGAGGGCCCGCTTCTTGACCGATTTGTAGCATGTTACTTTCTAGTTTTTCCTGCACCTTTCCTTTCTAGTTTTTCCGGGACCTACCTGTTTTATGCCGACTCCGGTTCTTATGGCGGAAATACACTTTAATTGTTTGCCAAAAAACTGCCTAGATGCTACCCAGTTTACTTTTTCTAAAGTATTTTTAAGGTGCTTTTCCCGGGACTTGAATCTCATACCATCGGTATGATAGACGAGCATTCTGTCTACATACCACAGCAGCCACCGTTATAACACAAAAAAATCCGAAAGACGGAAGGTTTCAAACCCGTATCTGTCAGAACGAAAAAGGCGACCTGGTAACCAATGTCTACAGAGTGCTCAGATTCTAGAGGGAAGTCGTCTTTTAATATTAAAACAACAAACACTGCATTTGGTATTTGTTGAATCAAGTTTTGTTAAAATAACAAACAAGTTTTGATTACGTTTACTGGGAAAAACATTTTTTTAATTGGGTCTGGCAAAGTTGACATAGTCATAACGTCATAGTCATAACTATATTTTTACTTATCCATATCAATTGGCATCAGTTACTGGTGCCTTAACCTGAAAATCGTGAAATTTTCATAAAATTGAAAAAAAGCGCAAAAAATTTCAAACGGATTCCACAAATAATAAGTCACTTAGTCAAAACGTATCCAACACAATAAATAAAATCTACAAAAAGTTAATAAATTCACCAACTCAAATATATTTAGGTTATGGATATGGCGAAAAACCAAAAACCAATTGGTTCGTTATGGTATGGTTATGGCTAGGGCGTTATGATATGGCACCAATACATTGATTTCCATAAAGTTGGTTGGATCAGCTGTTTTATGTGGATATGGATACGTCAACTTTGCCAAGGCTTTAAAACTAACCTCTCTCTCTCCTGTTCATTTATCAATGTCCTGGATAAAAAAAAATAAAAAATAAATGTAAAGCGCGATAACCTCCGAAGAGATCTAAGGCCGAGCTTCTCTTCCATTTTGCGTCGTGCTCCTCTTGATTTTCACTACAAATTGGCGGGACGCGACCTACATGTTTTATGCCGACTCCGAACGGCATCTGCAAGGCAGATGAGTTTTCACTGAGAGCTTTTCATGGCAGAAATACACTCGGAGCGCTTGCCAAACACTGCCGAGGGGCGACCCCGCTGAGAAAATTTTCTTCTAATTGAAAAACCTTATTCCTAAAATTTTTGATGTTGCTTTGCCCGGGTTGTGAACCCAGGGATAACTCAACGGTAAACTGTGGTGTGAAGGGAGGTAACGGACTCGCCTAGCACACCGACGTCCCAGGGTTCCGGGGAAGTAGCATCAGTATAGTTTACTCAACGCTTTTCGAAGCGGGGTTGTCTCTCAGTAGTGATTTGGCAATTATAAATGCAGCTACCGTTCGGCATATTGGCGGCCACCGTGGTGTGATGGTAGCGTGCTCCGCCTACCACACCGTATGCCCTGGGTTCGCACCCCGGGCAAAGCAACATCAACATTTTATAAATAAGGTTTTTAAATAAGAAGAAAAAATTTTCTAAGCGGGGTCGCCCCTCGGCAGTGTTTGGCAAGCGCTCCGGGTGTATTTCTGCCATGAAAAGCTCTCATTGAAAACCCATCTGCCTTGCAGATGCCGTTCGGAGTCGGCTTAAAACATGTAGGTCCCGTCCGTCCAATTTGTAGGGAAAATCAAGAGGAGCACGACGCAAATTGGAAGAAAAGCTCGGCCTTGAATCTCTTCGGAGGTTATCGCGCCTTACATTTATTTATTTATTTAAATTTCTTCTAGGAAAAGCGCGTCAACCAATGTTGTATGATATTAATTTTTGTTTTTTTTTTATGTCTTTATGGAGACTTAGAGATAATTATTTTTACCCCGAAAATGTAAATCTTTCAGAGTGTTACAAATTCATGAAGCACTCTGTACTCATGAGGACGAATTTCAGAATTTTCAATTTAAGTTCAGAAAATTACAATTGAAGCTCGGAAAATTAAAATTGATGTTCGGAAAATTACAATTGTATTTCAGGATATTACAGTTAAAGCTCAGAAAATAACAATTGAAGTTCAGAATATTATAATTAAAGTTCAATTGAAAATTCTGAACTTTAATTGTAATTTTCTGAATTTAAATAGTAATTTTCTGAGCTTCAATTACAATTTTCTGAACTAAAACTGAAAAAGATGTGGATATCTAAAATGTTTGCTTTGATAGTTATCCAGAATCCAGATAATTCTGAAAAAACTCCTCAATAAAAGTGGTCGGTAGCGTGAAAGGATCGGTTGTTCGTTTAAAATTAGGATTCGATTTAAAAATGACCCTGCTTAAAATGCACAAACAGTTTTCCAAAATCCATACAAAAATTCTGAATTTTTTGCGAAACACCCTAATGTACACACTTATGCATATATGCAACCAACCTATTTACAAATGCTTGCTGCGCTAGTTGATGAGGGCGTTAATTGATATTCCGCTCATTTGGCATAATATCTTTTCGAACTACAACAACAACAATTATGGTGAGATAATTTGTAATGCTGTATTCATCAATTCTAAATTGGTGGCAAACATCCTCATACGGAAATTTGTTTATATGTATGTTTGATGAACGTGTAACTTTCTTAATACTTATTTGTATTTTTTTTTTTTTTTGCTTTTATTTTGAATGCCAACATTTCGCCACCCAAACCCAACTCAACCATTCACATTATTGTTTGGCATAATAACAAGTGCACGCGTACTTATGTAGGTATGTATCTTGCATAGGTAGGGGCTTTATACATATAAACAAAAGCAAACACTTGCAAATGGTTTGTTGAATGGTTAAGTTGCGTGATGAATTTTGTACGAGAACCGAACATAAAATGTATTAAAGATTAACGCTTTGCAAGTTTTCGTATCGACTTACTCATCTCCATGCAAACAAATTTACAAAAAGTAACATACTAAATGAGTCTCCTCATTTTGCTACTTATCACCATTACAAGTGTAATTCTTTATCTTCGTTATCATTAATCAATTTTATTGGCGTACTTGTACGATCGAGTAAATAATGTCTTCGTATGGACATTTTGTTGATTGCTTGCAAATCAGTTGATATGAATGAGATCGTACCTACATACGTACTTAGTACATATGTATGTTGGATAACTAATTGTTGGCATATATGTACATATGTATGTATGTATGTATACCTTTAAGACGTTTTAATGCAGGTGTAAACGTAAGCGTAGTCACTACACTCTAGTATAATGTGGGAACATTGAACGGGGTCCAGTTGATATGAGCGAAATTAAACAGCAAATCAAGGCAAGGAAAAGGAAAGAAAAAGAAAAGAAAAGAAAAGAAAAGAAAAGAAAAGAAAAGAAAAGAAAAGAAAAGATAAAAGAAAAGAAAAAGAAAATGAAAGGAAAAGAAAACAAAACAAAATAAAAGAAAAGTAAAGAAAATAAAAAAGGGCAAGACGAGTCTTCGACTTGTTTCTATGTGTTTTTTATCTAAAAGCTATAGATTTATTATCGAAAACTATCAAAAATTTACCGATATGTTATCAAAAGCTTATCGATTTGCCATAGAAAAGTTCTAGATGTGTTATCAAATAGTTATCGATTCGCTATCGAAATGTTCTGGATTGGTTATAAAAAATATATGGGAAAATTACTAATTTCTTATCGTTTTGTTATCGATTATTTATCGAAAACCCATCGATATGCTATCAAAGAGTTGTTGATTTGTTATCGTAACGCTACCGATTTGTTATCGGCGTATTATCGACTTACTATCAAAAAGTAATCGATTATTTATCGAAAAGTATAAAATATTTTATCGATAAGTTAACGTATGTTCATCGAAATGTTCTTCACTTGATATTGAAAAGCTATCGATTTCCCATCGAAAATTTATTGAAAAGTTATCGACAAGCTATCATAGATTTCTTGATTTGTTATCCAAAAGCTATCGATTATTGGCGTATTATTGATTTGATATCGCCTCGTTATAGATGTGATATCAAAAAGTTATATTCGAAAAGTTACCTATTTCACATCTGATAACAGGTAAGGAACCGAAAAAAGGACGATTTTGTTTAGTTCTGGCAAAGTTACGTCTGTTGTGGTTTAACTTCAACCCATTGGCCAGATTTAGTTAATTTAAACGCATTAGTTTTCATGACTCACACCTGTACGATGACACATCGAACTCACGTATATTTGGTACTCTCGACTTTTTTTTGGCAAAGCACAGTCCAAGGGCTCTCATTCCAGTATATCATAAGTATTTGTGCAAAGGTAAGTACAGCTGGACTGCATCGTATTATCTTACTCTGGGCAAGTAATTACATCTGCCGTATTGGCGACACAAAAACCTTCGTTCCAGGCTAGACTTCATCAACCGTAAACGGCACGGTCTTAATGACAAAAATAACCAGATCGGCATGCCATATCACGCTGCCGCTCGCACCAATCTGAGGATGTGGCTTCCACTGCTGTTTACAAGCTACTTTACTTAAAAAAAGTACAGAACTTGGCTACAAAATAGTAATATTCAGAGTTCCCAACTTTGAACGCCTTGACCCTTATCTCGTAGCCAAGCACCGTCAGCTGGTCAGCTAAAGGCTGACATTCTGTTCTGTATGTTGTTTTGCCAGCGGTTCCGGGCTGCGGAGTGGAGTTCGCAGTAAATTAAAGTATAGCGTAGAGTCTTCACAACGGATTCCAATTTACGATAGTGCTTATCGGTGCGTATCATTCACATCTTTATGGCATTCAACTGCTGGATGTTGATGTGTGTCCGATGTATAAAACCCCAATCGCAGAAACGGATGTCTTTGCCAGTCCGGAAGAACTGATTGTAAACAGCGGCTTTCCTCCTCACCTCGTGAATATTCGCCTGGTCGGAAGGTAAGATCGGTCGGTTGGGCACATTAGATCCAGAAGTCCGATTACGGTGAGGGCCATATGCAGTGACATGATGTCTTTCGCACACTTTGATCCAAAAGCTTGCGAGGTAGGGACAGATCTAATTCGCTCGGCAGCTATCTCGTCATATAAATCGCTGAGTGATTGAGACGCTCTCAGGAGTGGTATCCGGCTAGATAATTTCATGGTCAGCTAAGGCCATATAAACTGCATTGATCAGTTGTCAAAAACCGAGGCATCCCAGTAGTCGACTGACGCATGTAGCTCCAGATCTCAGGCATGTTATCCGATCATAAGGTCCGGCATCACGTCATTCACCAGTTGGATCCGAATGAAAATTTAGGGGCAGAGTTAGAAAACACCCTGTGCCAGTTCTGAGAGGGATGCTCTAGCGGGTTTAAAAGTTCGTTGGGTCCTATTGGCGATGTGTAGAATTGTATTTGATGTTTACAAGTCGTGCATGCGTTTCATCTAAAATTTATAAGAACTTTTCCCAACTGTGAATTTGGAGCTCTCGGTGATTCATTAGTTTGCCTTTTTGTCTGCGCAATATCTAGTACAGCCATTCCCCTCTATTTTCCGAATGCAGCAAGTGCTAGCTTATCTTTTAAGGTTTCAGTCTTTGCATGTTATATAGCTGGCGGTCGAGGTTGAGCAGTTGGTTAGGTCCTTAATCCTACAATGGCGTAGTATCCACTAGGAACTTGGCGACCTCTATAGCGAAAATCTATCCAATAAAAGCCGAAAAAACTTGCTGTAACACAAGTTCATCCATTTTAAACGTATTCAATAACATAGCAGCTCGAGGTTAAGTAATTAATCAGTTTAGCCATCATTAATAACGTCAATTCCAATTTGTCATGTACTTATTCAGGTACGTGTGAAGATTGTAAAGGTACTCATGTACGAGTATAAAGAAATTATGACTGAGATTCAACAATAGCAAGGTAAATAATGACGGTTCTGTCGTGTGGCGGCTAAAAGATTACTGTGGACACATAGGGCGACAAATTCCTATAAAATATGTTACCATAGCGGAGCGAGTAAAGCCGTTGCAATGCATGCCGCTGAATTAGCCCTAAAGGTAAACAGGAAAGCACCTACATATCTTAGACGACGTACAGAGAAATCATTAAAAATTAAAAGACTTAAGACTCAGCGCGGACTTTACATGATTAAGCTAGGAAGGATCTAGACATATAAACTCTCTTGGCTACTTGTAACAGGCGAGCTTAGCTTCAATAAACAATGAAGGTACTCGTACCTTCTAGCTTTTTGACCAGTCAGATCTAGCCTAAGGCAATTAAAAACATCATGCGTATTGGACTGACAAAAGGGCACTCACTGTTCGATAGGGTTCCTAACAAATGACTTTAGCCTCAGCTGCAGTGACGAAGATGAAATGGGAAGTGTGGAACGGTTCCTCTAGCATAGCTATAGGAAGGTCATGCCTCCCTTGGAGGGTAGAAGAACAATGCAGTTGTCAATGGTTCGGCAAGTCTAAGAATGCCACTGCTGAGATCTGGCGCAACTACTCTAACCTCACCTTGTTCTTGGTCAGAGTCCATGCCGTATCACAATAAAGGATATACTCGCAAAGTGCTTTTTAACAGTCGGATCGTTGTATCTTGACCTAGAATAGTAATAGGGCAGAGGGAGAGTGAGAAAGGGTGGCGAAGAGGGCGCGTAAACGGGGAAAGGAGAGTGAAGAAGAGAGGGAGAGAAAGGGGAAGAGAAATTTTAAGAAGAAAAAGAGGGGGAAGAAGAAGAGGAAGTGGAAAACTAACAGCAAAAGGGAGATTAAGAGTAGGATTAGGTGGAGAGGGATACAAATAGAAATAGAAAGAGGAAGATGATGGGAATAGGAATTGGGAAAGGAATGGGAATGGGAAAAGGAGTTGGAATTGGAAGAAGAATAAGAGTAGGAATGGGAGTACATATAAGAACAGAAATACGAATACGAATAGTAATGGAATGGAAGCGGCAATAAAATTGGAGCAGTAATAGGATTAGAAATAGAAATAAGAGAATGAATAGGAAAGGGAAAGGGCACGGTAATAGAAGAACGAACAGGAGCAGCAATGGAATGTAGGAATAGGAATACCAAAAGGCAAAGGGAGTATAATAAGTGGTGAAGAATAGGAAGCAGAATATGAACTAGAATAGGAATTGGCAAACGAATAGGCAGAGGAAGAGAAATTGGAATGGTTTAATGCAGAGAGTATGATGAGAAAGCAGAAGAAGATGTAGAGGAAGGACAGAGATTAGAAGATGAAAGAGGAACTGAAAACTCAGATGAGAGAGAATAGAAGAAGCAAAGAGGAAAAGAAAAGGAAGGGACGAGTGCGTAAGAAGCAGAGTGCATTTTTTCAAATGTTGGCAAGTAATTTTTGGAGGCACGAATGAAAGAATGCATCCGTGGCGTATCGGTTCAAAATCCCACGACCAAAATTCACTAGAAAGTTAATAATAACGAACACTAAAGTTGACCTTGACCTCATTGGAAGTAACAATTTTTTCACGCGCAAAACAAAAACAATAAACAATACAAATAAATGTTTGTTAATTTTAAATTTTCTCTATTAAGTTTAACAAATTAATTGTGTCAAACCGCAAAATTATAAATATTAAGAGATAAGTTAAATAACAACAAGTAAGGAAGGCTAAGTTCGGGTGTAACCGAACATCACATACTCAGCTGAGAGCTTTGGAGAAAAAATAAGGGGAAACCACCATGTAGGAAAATGAACTTAGGGTAACACTGGAATATGTTTGTATGACATGGGTATCAAATGGAAGGTATTAAAGAGTATTTTAGAAGGGAGTGGGCCGTAGTTCTATAGGTGGACGTCTTTTCGAGATATCGCCATAAAGGTGGACCACGGGTGACCCAGAACATCATCTGCCGGGTACCGCTAATTTACTTATATATGTAATACCACGAACAGTATTCCTGCCATGATTCCAAGGGCTTTTGATTTCGCTATGCAGAACTTTTTCATTTTCTTCTACTTAATATGGTAGGTGTCACACCCATTTTACAAAGTTTTTTTCTAAAGTTATATTTTGCGTCAATAAACCAATCCAATTACCATGTTTCATTCCTTTTTTTCGTATTTGGTATAAAATTATGGCATTTTTTTAATTTTCCGATATCGAAAAAGTGGGCGTGGTCAAATTAGGATTTCGCCCACTTTTAATAACAAGATAAAGTGAGTTCAGAAAAGTACGTGAACTAAGTTTAGTAAAGATATATCGATTTTTGCTCAAGTTATCGTGTTAACGGTCGAGCGGAAGGGCAGACGGTCGACTGTGTATAAAACTGGGCGTGGCTTAACCGATTTCGCCCATTTTCTCAGAAAACAGTTATCGTCATAGAAGCTATGCCCTTACCAAATTTCACAAGGATTGGTAAATTTTTGTTCGACTTATGGCATTAAAAATATTCTAGACAAATTAAATGAAAAAGGGCGGAGCCACGCCCATTTGGAAAGTTTCTTTTATTTTTCTATTTTGTTGCACCATATCATTCTGTAGTTGAATGTTGACATAATTTACTTATATACTGTAAAGATATTAAATTCTTTGTTAAAATTTGACTTTTAACATTTTTTTTAAGTGGGCGTGTTCGCCATCCGATTTTGTTTATTTTTATTTAGCACACATACCGTGATGGGGGTAACATTTCTGCCAAACTTCATCACGATATCTTCAACGACTGCCAAATTACAGCTTGCAAAACTTGTAAATTACCTTCTTTTCAAAGTGGGTGGTGCCACGCCCATCGTCCAATTTTTTACTAATTTTCTATTCTGCTTATAAGGTCAACCCACCTACCAAGTTTCATCGCTTTATCTGTCTTTGGTAATGAATTATCGCACTTTTTCGGTTTTTCAAAATTTTCGATATCGAAAATGTAGGCGTGGTTATAGTCCGATTTCGTTCATTTTAAATACCGATCTGTGATGAGTGCCCAGGAACTCACATACCAAATTTCATTAAGATACCTCAAAATTTACTCAAGTTATCGTGTTTACTGGCAGAGGGACGGACGGACGGACGGACATGGCTAAATTAATTTCTTTTTTTCACCCAGATCGTTTTGATATTAGAAGTCTATATCTATCTCGATTAGTTTATGCCGTTACGGGGTACCGTTATGCGAACAAAGTTAATATACTCTGTGAGCTCTGCTCAGCTGAGTATAAAAATATGCTCAAACTAACATTCACATACTTGCAGTGTTGTTTGGGTGTGTGTGTGCCACAGCAGCACTTTAAATATACATTTTAAATATTAAGCAGTTGTCGCTGTCCATTTTCTTATAAAATAAATAGCATTTTTATGGAATATTGCAAAATGCTATTAGCGTTCACAGACTTGATGATATTTTGTTGTTTTCATTAACCTAAAATTTTCTTTGACACTGTTTTAATCCAAGAAAGAATAAATCAAATTCACTGCTTTGATATTAAAAATAAATCAAAAATCTTGTGGGTGATACAAAAAGGCAAGTTTGTTAATAGAGTGAATGAGCGTGTTACGGGGTACGCTAGATATTCTTAAAAATTCTTAAATTGATCGAGTTGAACTTTGAACTGACTGCATTATGTCCACATTCCCAAAGATATGGCGATGCTGCATAAAGTGCTATGATAGCAGATTCTTGGTGATGTCTTTAGATCGCTTTGAAATTTTAGAAAACTTCTTTACCCTATTAGTACGGGTTACCCTATGTTTATTTAGTTTATATTACAGGCATATAATTTTAATTAAATAAATTTCATCTGCGTCAATCATGAGAGATTTTTGCGTCCCACTTGATTTATTTGCACAAAGACCAAAATAGATATTATCTAATGAAATAAATTGTATGGGATTTTATTTATTAGTTAGGCAAGCATATTTTGTCATAAGATTTATTAGCAAAATTTGTGATGCAACTATTTGCATTGGTAAACATTCACTCATGGTTGTTGTTGTTGTTGTAGCAGTGCTTACAGTGGGGCGAAGCACTGCTACAACATTCACCCTTCGTGAGATGTGGCGTTATTATTGAACCGATCAGATGGTGGAAGGGTGACATAAAATCAACGGTCATAACGTCAATTGACCTAATGACCACTTCAATCATAAGGTCAATTTAAGTTATGGGCAGAAGAAATGGACACAACATCAAATTTCAATGTGTTGAAATGTCGTGGTCACAAAGGCAATGGTCATCAAGTCAATGGTCATTAAGTCAAATTATATCTTCTCATGTGGCCATAAGGTCACGTATTAAAACGCTAACAACTATTGTATTACAGTTACGTTTTTATTGTTTATAACATGTTTTTTGGACGTGCCGCTCCTTTTTCGCCTGAGGTGCTTCTTTTCTTTATTCCGGTCTCATTGTTTATTGAAAATCTTATTCAATACTACTCTAGCGTGGATGTCTTTGAAATAAGTATAACTTATTTAAACGAAAGTTAGTAAAAATGTTTGCCTAATTCTGGCTTCATTAATGTGCAAAATTGGATTAAAATCTCGGCCGGTGATGATTCCTCTGAAATAGGAAAGACATATTCAAATAGCGTCTAGCCAATCCTGCAGAAGCTAATTGCTTTTGTGCTGATTCGAAATTACTACCTACTTAATGAGCTTAAGGCCCAAATGGCCATAAAGTCAGATTAAGAAAGTTTATTAAGTCAATGGACCTTTTGACCAATTGATGTAGTTATAAGGCTTATTGATCTAAAGGCCATTTGAAGTGTGGTCATAACGTCAATTGACCTTTTGGCCATTGATCTTTTATCACCCCACCCAAGTAAATGTGTTTCGAAGAAATATTATGCGGCATGTCTTTTCATATATTATGGTTTCATTTGAGCGAAATATTTGATTCAAATCAGTTCCAGCGAAGATTTCTTGGAATTAAGAAGATATATTTCAATTAAACGCCTAATTCATTCTGCCGAGCTTGTTTGTTTTTGTGCTTGTAACGATGCAGTAAAATTTTGGTTGTGCATTTTCCACGAAATTGTCATAATGTTAAACGCAAAGCTCCTAAACGGTCATTAGGTTAAATTTTAAAAGTTCATAAAGTCAATTTACCTAATGGGCATTTGAAGTGATCATAATAATAATGGACCTTGGCGCGTTGACCTTAAGTCTCACCACTTCGGCGGTATACATAACTTTATAGTTCTAGATTTTTTAATTAGTTGCTTTGAGGTCCAAGTGTGGAATATAAACAAACTTTTTTCCTAGATATAGACAAGCATACGCTACGGACTCAATCAGTCTATGTGAGGTCCTCATGGACCGGCCAGTTCAACCTAGCTAGATATAAAATGAAGTTCGGTGGCAGAGTGATCCACCATTACCCTTACAACTGGTGGCATCGCAAGTTCGGTTTTTATTCGAAAAGGTAGCTTTATGGGACAAAAATAAAAAAAAAATAATCAAACTAAATTAATATTACCTCAGACAACTGTTGTAAAATATTCAGACCAATATTCAAACAATAATTAACACCTTTCACCTTTCTAAATGAAACAAAAAACCCAAAATGAAAATTACCAAAAATATATTTCACTATACTTTAGTTTTTTTTATAACCGTATTAAATTTAGAACTATTCTTGCGCATAGATAACATTCTCATGCACATAGCATATCTGATGCTATACACTCCGTTACATAATTATAAACTCACTACACAAAGTGCTAAAACGAACATAAAGAAGTATATATGTATGTATATACGAAATCATATTTTCACAATTTTAAGTGGACGGACTTATTTAGTTATATCGTCCTACCGATTAATCGACATCAGCATCGAACTTTTCTGGGTAAATTTCTCATTAAATGTGTCATTTTTACTTTATTTTATGTTAAATCTTGCGTTATTTTTTTTTTTTTTTTTTAATTGCTATAATAATTTCAAAATTTTTCTTATTTTGTTAATGCACTAGAAATGTACTTGTCACTCTGACGTCACATATTTGAAAGCGTTCTAAGTATTTGCGCTACTTTTTTTTAACTAATGCAGGGCTCAGAGTTGTTTTTTATTTGGGACGCAGGATTACTTTTCCCATATTTAAAGAGCTAATGTTCGGCATTTAAATATATTGTAACGAATTTACTTGCAAATCCTCTTATTTGCCTTTTTGCTAAGTTCGAATCACTAAACTGTTGAATAAATAACTGCAATTTGTAATATTGCAAAAAGGCCTTTATTAAAGTACTTCAATATAACACTCAAACTGTGCAACGAATAGCTTGCTTAATAACCAAACTGATTGATAGCTCAAATGAAACTCTACTATTCAAATTAATACTGCTCTTGCTCGCTACATAGCGTCTTAGTCTTAGTCGAAACTGCTTGACAACTCAAATCAAACTGAATTCCAGCGCCTCTACAATTGTCGCCTTTTATACTCTTTGATCTCAACCTTCGCATCTTTTAGGCGCTTCCAGAATCTACTAGTCCAGCAGCTCTCAAACTTCTCAGCTGTAACTACAATTGCACAATTTTATACATTTTCTAGGCGCTTCCAGAATCTACTAGTCCAGCAGCTCTCAAACTTCTCAGCTGTAACTACAATTGCACAATTTTATAGTTTTTCTCATTGCATACTTATAGGAGTATCTCAGATATATGCATGTGTTTGTGCATTGACTCTCCGCTGCTCGTATACGTACATGGTACATATGTGTAGACGCAATTATTGTTTCGTTTATGTAGATACATAATGATTGATCTATGGATGTGAATTCACGTCACTGCTTAGCATCGGCTTAGAGATGGCAGCACTCCTTAGTTTTGCTAATATTCGTAACAATATGTAATTGCAATGTGGTGCAGTTTTTCATATTGAAGGATGGGTGCGCAATTGGGTACATTTTTCTTTTATATAGAATAAGATACAGAGACAAATCTTTGGGATCACCTTTGGCTAATGTCGTGAGGAAAATTTAAGATTGCACTGATAGGGTAACCGAGCTACTTCGGATCAATCGCATTGGTTTGAAGTCTCAAAGATATCCTTTTCGATATTGAGCCTTCTAAGACATTCTAGAAATGGGTCAGGAATATCAGCTGGTGGCCTTTTTATTAGCAGAATATGATTTTCTCTTGGAACTTAAGGAGCTTTTCAAACATTTAACGCCCAACTAAATGCATCATGCTGGACGAGATTTACTTACTATCTTTTAAATACTCATTTATCATTAATTTGAAGTGAATTTTCATCGGGTTGCTCACGAGTTGTGGTACCAAAATGACACTTCAGTTAAATTGATACTCACGAAATCTCCCAATCAAGTTTACTTACGGAAATTACAGAAAGAGTTTTTGCAAATGTAACGAAGCTTAAAATATAGCGTATACTAACAAATTCTATCTTGTAGCGAGGATGAGATGGAAAGGAAGTTGATTTATTCTTTCCTTTCTCGACGCCTGGCTCTGGGAGATAAGGCCAAATAATCTTCCGCTTCTACTTAAATGGGAGAGAAAGCGATTCAATAGAAATTAAATTAGATTAAACGACGAGCTTTATGAGCTTGAGACAGACATCGGCATAGTTCAACGCATCCATACCCTGCGGCTGTATTGATTGGGCCATGTTGTGTGAATGGATGACGATGCTCCGGCCCAGAAGGTAGTTCCATCCTAAGCTGCCCATGCAAGCAAAGGAAAAGGAGACAAACAAAGACCAAATTAATAGTAAGTTAGAATATATCTATATGGATGCAACATACTGCAAGCATTCATATCGTACCTAGCTCTATTGCTCTATCATCTTAGAAAGCCTCATGGACGCCCTGACAATATAGCCTAACCGCGTGTTATCATTTGTTCATGTTTGTCAACCATTCGCGCAATATCGCACTGAAAGTAACTGTCGAAATTCGGTTTCTTTTCTCTCGCTCTGCTGTGAAAACTTTCACTGAACACCAACATATAAAACAATATTTTCAAAAAGCGAGAAATCAAAGGTGTAGTTTGAACTTTCTTAGATTTAACTTTTGCTTTTCTGCTATCCTTTAAATTTTTGCAGTAAGAACGAATTCGAAAAGAAATGAAATAAAAATTTGAAATTAATTTCAAACCGCTTCGTGCCGTACTGTACTGTATCGCTCCATACCATACTATATAGCTCCACACCGTACTGTACTGTACCGTAATATATTGTGCTGTACGCTGTACTTTATCATTGTGTACTGTGCTGTTCAGTAATATTCTATTCCTTATCGTAGTTTATTGTACTGTATTGTACCGTAGTGTATTGTACCATGTTTATTATAAAAATCAAAAATAAACGTTGATTTTTATAATAAAAGTCAAAAGTAATAATTGTTTTTGTTTTTATCGGGCTATTGATAAATTATTCCAGGTTTGATTCGAGCTCAAGGCCAGAACAATAATTTGCGTGCTTAAAGCGTACTGGTGATAAAGGCTTAGCACCCTTCGAAATGGATCTATCTGCGCAGCTATGGCAGGTTGTCTGAAAAATTTTCTACTTACTATTCCAAAAATAAAATACAATTTTTCAATTATAAAAAAATTAAAAAATAACAATAATTATCATTAGAAAAAATTATTTTTCTGGCCTTGAGCTCGAATCGAACCTTGAGTCAAAAGTAATAGTTAGAATTTGACTTTCCATATAAACATTAAAAACAAAATTCAAAACTGGTTTTTCATTTTTTTATGGTAAAAGATAACTGGGGAAAAAATTAGTGGTACATAATATTGTGACGAATATTAGCAACACTAAGGGATACTATCATATCTAAACCAATACTAAGCAGTGACTTGTCTACACATCAATAAATCAATCATTATGTCTATACATATGTCCATACAAGCAGCGGAGAGCAGCTCACAAACACATGCATATATCTGAGATACTCCCAAAAGTAGGCAATAATTTGTGCAAGTATCACTCACATATACACGCGCATATGAGAAGCTATAAAACTAGTTATAGCTGACAATTTTATAGCTGATAATTAACTAGTAAATTCTAGAAATAGAAAAGCTTAGAAATATGCAACGAGGAAACAAAACAGTATAAAAGCAGCAACAGTTGAGGCACGATGAATCAGTTTGATTTAAGCACGCTATCTGTCGAGAAGTAGTATTGTGAAGTACTTTAATAAAGTCCATTTTGCATTATTGAATAGTGGAGTTATTTATTCAACAGTTTAGTGATTCGAACGTTAGCCGAAGGTTGCAAATAAGCGGAATTGCAGTAAATTCGTTACAATATCATACGTAAGATTATTTACGAAGTATCGAACAGATACTTTTTTGTTTGCTGCAGATGTGGGATTGTTTTCGTGATTAGGTCGGTATATATTTCGGGATAATGACCACGACTTTGGGACTATTTCGGGATGATTTCAGTATTTTTCCCGGATTTTTGGTATCGTATTGGGATAGTTTCGGTACTATTTCTAGACTATCTCAAGATCGATTTACGACTTTTTCTAGATGTCTTTGGGGTTCTTAGAGATTAAAGAGAGAGATTGAGTCTTCATAGGGTACCCTGAACTTAGACCACTTTCAGTACTCTGGGGTATCTGAATCAAATATAAACCCATTAAGTTGCTTTGACTTTGCTGCCAAATTTGCCAAGTAATTGCACTGGATTTATACTTATGCAACGCAATATGTGCTCAACTCTGTTGCCTACAAACTAGCGTACGTACAGCATTCATAGAGCATTTGGCCTCACTTAACCGCTGTTTATTAGTGCAGTTTTATGTGCGCCGAACCTGTTGAAATTCACACAGTGTATAGCGTGAAGTGTCATACGTAAATGTGAACAAATACTGGGTCATTTTGTACGTAACACAATTGCAAAACAATTGACTTATCAGAACAGCCCCCATAACTCCAAACTTCGCTAATGTTAAAACTCCATCGCCTAAAATATCTAAAACAGTGTCAAGTGCGCAGAAAAGAACGCAACATTTAGTACCAGAGGTCACACAGAACAGCAGCCTAACTTCCATACTTTTACATATGACTTTGGCGGTTATTCTTTATGACCATATAGTACTAAATGTTACCTGATTTTCTGCGCACTTGCTACTGTGACGAATATTAGCATCACCATGCTGTTAGTAAATGATCACAACTCAAATACAGGTAGCAGCCAAACTTATGTACATGCGCACAGCGAAGCAGCAGTGAAGAGATATCACACACACACACACACACATGTAGTTATCAGCCGAAGTTGTTACTCACACATATACACGCATATAGCTCAATTACATCAATTTTTTTTTTATTTTTTTAGATACAACTGTTCTAGAACATACGTCAGCAAATAGTAAAACAATTGCTCGCACTCAATTCACACGTATTCTTATTCTCTTTAGTTTAGTAGTCGTTGAGCATTTGGCGCAGTAACATCGATTGTGTGCGTTGCTCGCAATGTTGACGAATATTGTCCATATCTATATTAAGAGTACATACTTGTGAACAAAAATATGTATTAGAGGGTATATATTCTGGAAAAAATTTATTTTAGGAATACTAAGTTGGGTATACCAGAGAATTGGCAATTTTGAAAACAAAAAATAATAATAAAAGATTTTGTCTTGTCGCTTGCTAAGAAGCGAATGCACAACGCAAAACGATGCATCACGTACGCCATCATCGCGCTCTCACTAACACACCTGCATTTTTATGTTGCCGCCGTCTGTTCTAGAAGGCGAAACGTCTAGAACTGAGTAGAAATATGCGGACGAGGCAACAGAGTGTATAAAAGCAACGCAAGCTGAGGAATGACTAATCAGTTCGATTTAAGCACGCTTTTGTGAAGTAGACTAAATAAAGACCATATTGCAATACTTAATATTGGAGTTATTTATTCGACAGTTCAGCGGTACAAACGTTAGTAAAAGGTGCAATAATAACCAGGATTTCGCCAAATTCGTTACAGTGCTGTTTTAGAGATTTTTGGCGATGAAGTTTTAGCATTAGCGGTGATTTAGGCTTCTGCTTCATGTGAAAAGATGTGGTGGCAGGGCATACGTAGAGTACATCCTAGCCCAATATGTATAAGTAAGAACCTACACTTTTGCAGTATCCAGAGCGAATATATTTCTTTAAAGGCAGATATTGTTAAATCTTGGGTTTAGCAAACATCCGTCCGCATACTTTAAAAGGGCCAACTATAGTAAGTTAGCCCGTATTTTTAATTGAAAGGGTTTTGCCCTTCGGTAGTACCAACTTTGAGCAACTTTGAGTAGCATTGTTAAATGGAATACCCAGTATATACATACACGTATTTACAAATGTATATATATGTACATACATAGCTTATTCTAAGTATTTTATGTTGAAACGTTAAATGATGAATGCACTAACAAAAGCATTGAAAACTCGCTCTGTTCTAAGCGCGCTATTTGCTACGCTTTACGACCAAATTAACCAGAGCACAGTTTTAACGTTTACCTTAGCATATTACAAAATTACTTAAATTGCAACAAAAAAGCCCAGATGATTGTTTCTTTGTTTAAAGTAATATTTCGTTGTATTATCAGTAGTTACATTGAGTTTACTATTAAAATTGTATTTTATCTTGACATTGGGTTTTTTTTTTTTTTTTTTTTTTTGAGGTTAAACTTCTTATGCGGCGGTTCTATTATACCATCCTTCTGAAGAGATCGACGACAGTTTAGTATTAGTTCAGAATTTAATGAGTAAGAGCCAAGGGATTTGATAGCCCAATGGCTATCGCTAAAAAATTATTTTGTTACCGATAATGTGTTTTCCTATCCAAACCGTGACTTCCACGGCTAATACTTCTGCCTGGAATACACCATAATGATCAAGTAGTCTAAAAGAGAGCTGTAGATCTTGGTCGTTTGGATAGGTCCCTCCTCCAACCCTACCGTTGCATTGTAAATGCTGCCGTCAGCAGCAGAACAGCGATCCGACTCCACCCAATCATCCCTGCTGGGAATGTTTGCCACAAAGCTGCTGTCCTCAACTTTTGTGTTGCATTGCGGTCTGTGCTTTGAGGAAAAAAACCTATAAATATGGTTGTACTCTAACTGGACGACTCTCTTAAACGCAGTGCTGACGTTGCCGCTACTCAATATCCGGCTATATCCAATCGTAGGATATGGAGAATGATCTAAAGAAATTTGCTGTGTCCTAAGAGTACCAGTTATGCTATCATACTTTATCTGTGCACTTCTCTCAGCAAATTTAGGTTTGATACCTTGCTCAGGGCTGGCCACCATACGATTACCCCATAAATCTACATATATGGGTTGAATAATCGTGGTTTAAATCAGTTTGCACAGGTCGCACAAAGTTTGAAGGAATATACCTCTGTAAAAAATTCTTCATCAGTATATGCCATAGTCTTCCCGCCCTCAACTTGTATATCTTAGTGAGGTTACCGTTAGGTTCCGGAAAGAACACAACCTTGAGGTGTGGTCATTTTGCCATATCGTATTATATCATACTTCCCTGATGATAAAAGTATTTGTTTATCTTGACCTTGACCTCGACCTTGAGTTGTTGATCAAACAGTCCAACTAGCGACCTACATACACCCAGATATGCTAGGGCCTTGTTAATGGCATATTAATAATAAATTAGAAGGCCACATAACAATAATCCTTTTCGATCAAGGATCTTTCAATAATAACAACAAGGTTTGAAGCGCACTGTCCGTAAGTTTACCTTTGATGTCGCATGTTGATAGCCAGATATAAGATTTCGATCAAATGTTGCCAGTGAGGAAGTTGCTAAGTATCCTCTCATGAATCTAGACTACGAAGAAGGAAAGGTTCACTCAGAGAAAAAATCGTTCTAAAACGAACGAAACAAGTTCAAAATTAAGAACATTCGTTGACAAAAGTCTGTTAAGTACGTTTTTTCTTAACTCATGACCGATGGGCTTGTTTCAAGAACAGTTTTTTTAAGCACACCGTTCATATTTTATGACCACTTTGGCATTGATGTGTGAACCTTCTGTGCTCATTTCAAGAACGGTTTGGGCTTGCTAATTAATGGGACGGGAAAGTATTTTTTTCAATAAGTACCCATTTATTTTTTATTAATAATAATTTTTTTGTCATAAATAAAAAATATTTATAACAAACAAATTTTTATTACAGTTCAAAAATTTAAGAAAAAATGCATGTTATGCATTTTTCTTATGTTTCTCTTATTAAGAAATTATTCTTATTTGAAGATGTAATCTGCATATATACTTAAAACATTTCATAACAAGTTTGAGAATTATCTGTGCATAAGTGAATGGAAAAATAATTGAACGAAAAATAAAAGTTAAACAATTGCTTTAAAAAATGTTATAGTTTGACGGTGATCGAACTCGCGCCACGCGATCGCAACCACAACATCATATCCGCTGGGCCACTACGACTGCTTCACAGCTTGCGCCAAATGTTGTATTTAACATTGTAGTACACACGAATTTTACCGTTTCTTTTTACTTGAACTTAATTTAAGAACATTGTTCTTAATTTAAGAACATTGTTCTCATTAATAGAACATTTGTTCATGTTTTAAGACCTGCCGTTCTCTTTTCAAGAAAATGGTTGTGAGTTCAAGAACAAGGTTGTTGTTTTGAGAACAGGTCGGTCGTGTTTCAAGAACAAAAAAGTAAGAACATGAAAATCTTGAATTGAGTCCGGTGGTGCTGGATTTTAGAACGGCGTTTTTCTCTGAGTGTTGATCCATCTGTAGTCCTTAGACTCGTAATGAGAAGCTTTCTTAGCCTTAGGAATGAAAATAACTGTGGCACTTCTGCACGCACATGGAATATTGTTGAGATCCAAACAGGCGGAATAAATATGATGTAGCCAGTTAACTAGTTAAGCTATCTCCAATAAGTTAATAAGCTGTGCGGAGACAATCCTGTCTAATCCAGTAGCCTTCAAGGTTTAAAACTATTAACTGCCTATTTAGCCCCCTCCTCGGTGATAGGTTTGTTTGCAACAAGGTTTGTTACAGGTGCTGTTTGTGTACTGTGAATGTTTCACGGAAAATGTGTATCCAGGAGCAGCTCTAGAGTTTACCCCTCTGTGCTAGTTCAGGTACCGTCAGGTCTTCGAAAAGATGTCGTAGCTGTTTGCGTCTTAAAAAGCAAGCGCCGTAGCTATGATGTGCCGGTGGCACTTTACACTGCAGTGCAGTAGTTTGTCCACGAAGTTACCTACGCTTGTCTCAGGGCTTTCTTGTTGGCCCTTAGCTTATTTTCATTGACAAGGCTTTTGGCGCTATTGAACTGTTCTCCACAGACCATACGAAGTAAGTCCAACTCATGGGGTGAGGTTTACGTTCACCGCATGGTTTTGGCATGTGACAAGTCTTTTCTAGGGCATTTCAGAGCGCCGCTGTGAACGTCGCTACCAGATCCCTTCGCTCCTTCGTTTTGAAGGACTTTGTGAGGACAATTATGGAGGTCCACTCCAAAATGAAACATTACCATCATAAGTAGTTTCAAAAAAATTGAAACAGTTTATTTTACCATTGATACCAAACTAAAAGCTGGCTTTCTTTATATGGAGTAAGTTTGCCTCTCGTATTTTAAATTAATATGTCCCTTTAGCCATGATAAGCTATTGAAAAATGGAAATGTTTTATTTTGATATGAATCTCCATACAAATAGGATAAAGTAAAAGTGTTGAAACAATTATATAATATTCAGATTAGCGACTTTTGTATCTAGGTAAAAAGAAATAGTTTGAATCCATACTTTAAGTGGAAACCAGAGCGTTACATGATGGCTTCAAGTCAACGTAATGAATGCTTGTGGCGAATATTAGCAATTTCGATACATCACTATGCCGCTAGTAAATAAATGCTACACAACAACAGCAAGCCATATACACTAACATAATACTGGGTCGATTTGTATGGACGGAAGTTAACCGCCAACGTTTTTACAACAGTTTTTTGAAAAAAAAAAAATATTGTCACGGATATTAGCATCACTAAGCTATACCATCACTAAGGCCATGCTAAGCAGTATTTACGTCAATAATCAAATCAAGTATACACATATATAATACTATTTTCACACAGACGGCTTATTGAATAATAAAGGCGGTTTTCTACATTAAGACGCTTATTGAGCTCAATCTTCCCTACAAAATTCGAATCTATTATTATTTCATTAGTAGCTAATCGAATGCCTAATGAAGTCAAAAGCACAATGCAACTCTGTTGGCAGCGTTCTGCTTCCATTTCCGCTTCTTAGTTTTCAAAGCAAATGTCATTGTCTGCATGGCGGAACGATACAAGGTGGCCGCATCCAACAGCTGATTATAACCTTTTTTATTTGATTTGATACATCAACTACCGGCGCAGTACGATTTTGACATTTGTCCATCGAATTTACAAGTACATGGAATTTTTTTTGTTTGTAGGTATGTCACCATACTCCCACCTTGTATCGTTCCGCCATGATTGTCTGTCTCATCCTTCATACTAATCGAGCAGTTACTTCTGTGTGAAAGCAAACAATTTACGATTTCATTAGCAGGTGAAATGAGATCATTAAGTTTCTGTGTGAAAACAGTATAAGGCAGGCCAGAGAGATGTCACACACAGATGCATTTACTTATACGCCTATGTGTACTCGAGAGACTGTAAACTACAAACATTCACATCAATAATTCAATCATTATGTATCTACATAAACGAATAAATAATTGCGTCTACACATATATACGTATACGAGCAGTGGAGCGGCAATGCACAAACACATGCATATATCTTATCTGAGTTGTCACAAGAGAGGGCAATAATTTGTGCACGTAGTTGTGGCTGGCGATTTTGTAGCCGAAACCAACTAGTAAGTTCTGGAATGGAAAAGCCTTGAAGTATGCAATTAGAAATCAAAAAGTATAAAAGGCGCGGCAGTAAAGGAGAGGAGTTTGAGTTTGATTTGAGTGGTCAAGCAGTTACGACTAAGACGATATCTAGCGAGCAATAGCAGTATTATTTTGAATAGTGGAGTTTCATTTGAGCTATCAGTTTGGTTATTAAGCTATTCGTTGCACAGTTTGAGTGTTATTGTGAAGTATTTTAATAAAGGCCATTTTTCCATTATTCAATATTGGAGTTATTTATTTAACAGTTTAGCGATACGAACCTAGCAAAAGGGCAAATAAGAGGAATTTGCAGCAAATTCGTTACAATATATTTTTTTGGGTTTTGGGGAATGTTTTGGTCGTCATTTTTTTCGCAGGCTCGAAAATTATTTTTTTGGATATGCGTAGTGGAACTTTTTTTCCTAAGCCGAAATCCTACTGAAGAATCGATGGCGCGGTAACGGTTAATCAATCGACCCAGTCTAATATACACACACATATCGAAGACAACGTGGAATATTTCATACACATAACCAGCAGATAAGAGCGAAGAGAATATTTCACACACATGTAGACGGCAATAAAGTACGCATATGGCTTTACATAAACTACAGATATATATTATATAGTCAAAGTCAATAAGAGGTACATATACTCGAAATAGGTAAGCAACTATTCGAGAAGGGTATAAAATAAGGCAAGCTGAAGAAGATTCAATCAATTTGATTTTAACACACCATAAGTGTAATACGCAAGTAATCTAATTCTGAAGTACTACTACCAAAGTAGTGTTAATAAAGAATATTTTACTATGCTGAATTTTTGAGTGATTTCTTCAACAGTTAAGAGATTCGAACGATAATTGAAGGGCAGAATAGTCAAGGAATTCCCAAAAATTCGTTGCAATATGTTAATGTTGCGTTTTTGTGTGAACCTCAACAATTATAGTAGGTTTCTAGCTAGCAACTCATAATGAATACATCAATTGGTATTACCTGGATTACGCCTAACATTGAGATTTTCAACGAAAAAGTCTAACACAATTACAAAAAGTAAGCTCTATGATCACTTTGCGATTTTTGGCAATAAGTTGGTTCATTGCCAACTACCAGGTTTGTTTTTAAAATATTAATAAAATCATTTGCGTCCATTCCAATTAGTAAGTGGCTATTGCTGAGATGTGTCACCATATACCTTACCATCTTTTGCATCATAAACCAGGGGTTAAATGCATGCCACCGTTTGCCAAACTGATCGCTGTAGCCTCGCCATTGCTATAAAATGTTTTTATCAGGTTCCCTGTCCCATGTATCATATATGGTTCATGTTAGCAATTTTGTACCGTGTCCGATACGCTCGTGTATCATATATGAGCCACCTTATATATACCTTATACTACGGAAATTACTTAAACGTGGTGAGTTCTTTCTGTTTTTCGTATGGCACATGGCTGTATAGACTTTGTAAACTGTAAACTTAAAAAAAAAATTTATAAAAATTATGTTATTTTCAAATACTTCCTAATAATACGTCAAAATTCCTCACATTTTTTTTTTGTTTTTGTATATTTTTTTGCTATTACCTTTAAATAGCTTATACCTTCAATATTTGTTCCAACGTAATTACGAATCTTGAAAAAAATCGTTGGGCGTGGAGCACTTCACGGATATTGTTATATGGGACAGGCAACCTGTCTTTATGTTCATGCATATGCACGCAAACTAAAATTACTATACTGATAACAGCTACATACATTCCTACATATTTACGAGCTTCAAAACTCTCCCTGGCATACAAAATGCACATAATAGCACCGCCTACTGCACATTGGTCAATTCAAATAGAACCTAAATAGCTAGCATTATTATTTTATTATTTTACTTCTTGAATTCATACATCTACATCATTAGATGTACTAGAAGTACATGTGGCGGTGATATATAAGAACATACTAGTATACCATAGCATATATTCAATTTGATACAACATAACAACCAATCTGAAATGAGCAAACGATTCGGAGTACGAATCACGTACATTCAGTATGCATTATCTACATATGTATGTACATAATAATAAGTATTGTGCAATCACTGGGCGAATCAAATGAATCACTGGCTTTCAGAGTCGAACTAAAGTGGCCATGTAGGAAAATATGATCAGAATAATTTTTTGTTGTATTTTGATGATAAGTTTACTTTATCATTTAATGAAGTATTTAAAGAATACAACTTAGCGCGAAATTGCTATATAAAACAAATAACAATCTTTAAATAAGACGGTTATGTACTTTCCCTGACATTATCGAAAATTTATGGAGGATTGTGGAGCGAGCGACGTCTGAATACAAAAACTGCTTAAAATATGGATTTATGATGGAAAGCTAAGTATATTTATCGAGTATTCGATTTTAGATTTTTGTTTGTTTTTTATCGAATTTCTCTATTCCAATAGTTCACTAAGCTAAATTATTATTAAAAATCAAACTTTGAGTATGAAGTATTCATTAAAAAAAAGTTACGTACACGCCATGCATGTACCACATATGTCGTCCTTAATGAATTTTTGGTAGTTTGATCGACTCCTAGATGTTGTTGTTGTTGTTGTTGTAGCGATAAGGTTACTCTCCGAAAGCTTTGGAGAGTGTTATCGATGTGATGGTCCTTTGTCGGATACAGATCCGGTACGCTCCGGTAACACAGCACCATTAAAGTGCTAGCCCGACCATCTCGGGAACGATGTATATGACCATATAAAACCTCCAGGCCATCCCTCCCTCACCACCCCCAAATTCCATGAGGAGCTTGGGGTCGCCAGAGCCTCGTCTGTTAGTGAAACAGGATTCGCCGCGGATAGGTGAGGTTGACAATTGGGTTTGGAGAAGCTATATACAAGCTACACAGCCCCTTGAATGTGGTATTTGAGTCGCCTTTTACGACAGGCATACCTACCGAAGGTATATTCTGACCCCCTAACCCGCTGGGCAAAACTCGACTCCTAGATATTAAAATCGTATAGCGTTTTCTTATCTGAAAAAAGTGTTACGATTTTATACGCTGCGCAAGGGTTCTAAATATATTTTTTTCTATTCTAAAAAGCAGACAACGCTTTTACGGGGTATTCCGTTCTTGATGAAATATGAATAGGATAAAAAAAGAAACCAGTAAGGAAGGCTAAGTTCGGGTGTAACCGAACATTACATACACAGCTGTCAAGTTACAGCTTGTGAAACTTTTAAATTACCTTCTCGTAAAAGTGGGCCGTGCCACGCCCATTGTCCAAAATTTTACTAATTTTCTATTCCGCGTCATAAGGTCAACACACCTAACAAGTTTCATCGCTTTATCGCACTTTTTCGGTTTTCGAAATTTTCGATATCGAATAAGTGGGCGTGGTTATAGTCCGATTTCGTTCATTTTAAATACCGATCTGAGATGAGTGCCCTGTAACTTACATACCAAATTTCATTAAGATACCCCAAAATTTACTCAAGTTATCGTGTTTACGAACAGATGGACAGGCGGACGGACATGGCTAAATGAATGTCTTTTTTCGCCCAGATCATTTTGATATTAGAAGTCTACATCTATCTCGATTAGTTAATGCCATTACGGGCTACCGTTATGCGAACAAAATTAATATACTCTGTGAGCTTTGCCCAGCAGAGTATAAAAAGTATCAAAAATACAAAGCAGTTTTTGGTAGAACTGCCTCTTGGGGTTTAAAAAACAAGTGGAAACTATTATTTATAACTGTGGTACAGCACTAAGATTATGATGCGTCGTTTAACCATTGTGTTCTTGCCAGGTTTCTATTAGTAAGAAAATGTCAAAAGTGCGTATGGATCGGATGTGTGGATTGCATTTGCAGGCCAAATGCGAGTAAATGCGATCAAATGAGTCATTTCAGAAATGCGATTTGCATGAGGAAATGCGTCGCATATGGAATTTTTTACGTAAAATGGTGCAGTGTAAATGTGATATAACTCTATTAGGGTTTTACCATTTATTTAGTTAAAAAAAATCAGATAACAAAACGCTATTGAATATGGTGCTCCCAAGTAAAATTTTCAAAAAACAAAAAAAAAACATAATTAAGCCTACAAAAATTTTGGGAAAAATCAATTATGTAATTCACAAGGTCTTTCATTGTCTTATGGAGTATATTTTTTTAAACACTACCCTTGTGAACACTACAATGAGTTGTATGTTGTACTTAAATACAACATCCGTAAAAAAACACCAGCAAAATGCATTAAAAAAGCATTAATTTTTGGTAACGATGAAAACTACGCCCGAAATCGACCGAAAAGCATGAAATCGAGCTTCGCTCTTAAACAAGATGTAGCTCCTAGCAGAACATAAGAATGCTATCACTTTATTCTGCAACGGCTCTGCTCTATGCTCTATTAATGTTCAGAGCCAGCGTATATTTCATTGCAACTGCCACTCTGAACTGGCAAATGCAAACACTTTCTTTTTGAAAAGTTTTTGGGTTGTTATCAAATGATATCGATGTTGAATGCCCTTTGCCGTATATAATAGATCCTGTACATTCCGGTAACAAGCACGGGAACGATTGATATGCCCATAGTAAAGCCTCTAGTTCCATGAGGAGCTTGGGGTCGCCAAAGCCTTTCCTGCTAAATATGTGTATGATATATGCATATTCGTAACAGGGTTCGCCTCGCGTAGGTGAGGTTGACTTTTAGTTTGCAGAAGCCACACGGTTGAAAATTTCGGTTCAAATCTCATACTTTTTAGTCTACATATATGTATGACCAAACTTTTTTTTGGTCTTAAATGCAGACCTTGCAAAGTTTAAAAAGAAACGAACTCATATAACTTGAAACATTTTGATTTAAATTTTAGTCCAGAAAATTTCAATTTTGCAAAGCATAAACACCAACATTGAAACAATTCGATTTAGATTCAAAATTTAATTGTTTAAATGTGAAACGAAAAAGTACTAGAGCTAAAACATTTCTGTTTGCTTTTTAAACCCTTGAGTATATATATAAAACCTGGAATTAAAACATTGCAGATTAAATCTTAGACCAAAAAAGGACCATATTTTAAACGACAGAATCTGTAGTTCAAACTTTTCGGTTTGAATTTGCATGTTTAAAAACCCTAGAATTGAAACATTTTGTTTTACTTTTAAGAAATTTAGAAATTCGTTTATTTACAACATAAATACGCCAAAATTCTAATATCAAAGGCAATTACTTCACTGCTGATTTTGAAGCTTTGATCGATCGCCTTGTCTTTTTATAGGAGCCTGGCTTCAAAGTAGGGATCTGCAGCTTCCAGCAGAAAAGTACAGCCGGTGCTGTGACTCGCACAGAGGAACATCCGGCAAAACAGTTACGAGATGCTGAAAGGTGGAGATCTGTGGAAAGGGAGCTTATTAGCTTAATCCTTAAGATGATGCGGGAACAACCAAGTAAGCCCCTTCCAACCTTTGATTCGGGGGGATGGTATAACGGTGTGAAGATGATAGCGTGCGACAACATCGCGAGCTTGCAGTGGCTGGAGGAAGTGGTTCCAAACCTCCAAAGGCAAGGCACGAACGCGCGGTTTGAGGTGGTGGATAAATCGCAAATCCCCACGGTACCAAAAGTTAAGGTATGGATACCATGCGTGATGAAGTCGGAGGATACACTGCGACTTCTGCAGAATCAGAATCCGAACATACCGACACAGGATTGGAAGGTACTTACTGTATCTCGGCCTACCGAGGATGGTCAGTTCTACATCTTCCAAATAAACAAGCAGGTGGAGGATATTTTGTACACACAGCTTGGTAAAATGTCCTTTGGCACTGGCAAAATTTACATGCGACTCAGGAAAAGAAGTCCCGAGGATAAAAACCCTAACACGCTAGAGGTGGGCGAAGTCGAAAAGGGCCTCAAAAGCTTAAGGGCAAAAAGACAGGTGGAGTCCACGACGTCACCACGAACGTGCTAGAAGAGGACCAACCGCTAAATGGTGCTGTGACTCGCACAGAGGAACACCCTGCACAACAGTCACGAGAGGCTGAAGGGGGCCTCGAATACACTAAACCAAAAGGGCAAGGGGAGGACGATGACGTCAATACGAAGGTGCTGGAGGGGGACAAACAGCCCAATGGTGCTGCGAGTCCTACAGATAAACCTCCAACACAGTAAAGTGGCGTCGAGCGAACTCCTCCTAACCCTTGAGGAGGGTTCGTTTGACGTGGCGCTGATCCAGGAGCCGTGGCTTTCATCGGGAGGAAAGTTTTCTGGACTTAGCGCGGGCGGGTTTGGCGTTTACTACGCGCAAACAGAAGGACGGGTGCGAGCTGTAGTAATGGTAAGGAAACAGCTGCATTCATATATGCTGCCTAATTACACCACTGAGCATCTCGTAGCAGTGGCCTTTGAGCAAAAGAATAAGCTGGCATTTATCCTGGCATCCTGCTACATGGCCCATGCTACGGAGGTTCCACCGATGGAGTGCAAAAAGCTAGTACAGGAGGAAGGGCGCAAAGGACGGTTGGTCATAGGCGGAGATGCAAATGCGCACCACAATGTGTGGGGAGGAGCAGATACGAACGAGAGAGGCGAATCTCTATTTTGTTACATCCTGCAAACCAATTTGCAGATAGCCAACAGGGGAAATGTCCCTACATACATTGGTCTAACATCCAGCAATGTTCTGAATATTACATTGAGCTCGGAGCGTGATATATCAAGGTATGATTGGATGGTTCTTGATAGACCATCCTTCTCCAACCATGCGTATATCAGCTTCAGCATCCCCCTAAAGAGGATAGAGAAGGGAGGAATCTTTAGAAACCCTAGGTCAACGAACTGGACTAAATTCCAGAAACATGTGGAAACTAAACTGGGACAACCCAAAGAGGTTGCTAATGTAGAGGAACTGGAGGAGTCTAATGAATTCCTAACAAGGACGCTTATGACTGCGTATAACAAAGCTTGCCCTCTAAGAAGATTCAGAGGAAAAGCTAAGCCGCCATGGTGGAGCAATGAGCTGAGTCTGCTAAGAAGACAGGTAAAAGAAATGTTTAAGCTCGCAAAGACCGCGGAAAGCGAAGCGTGTCGGGACGAGTACAGGGATCTACTGAGGATCTACAAGCGTGAAATTACCAGGGCGAAGAGAAAATCATGGAAAAATTTCTGTACGGACAGAGAGTGCTCCAGCGAAACAGCACGGTTGAAAAAAGTCCTAGCAAAGGGAACATAGGGACTAATAAAGAAAGAGAACGGGGAATGGTCCCTTGAGATGCTTCTCGATACACATTTCCCATCGGGAGACGGTTTAGAAGAGCCAGCAGACATCACTCGCACTTCGATCACGGAGCTAGTAGTGCCGGGCTTGGTGACCGATACCAAGATTAAATCGCCGGACCCAGATGGTATATTCCCGGTCATGCTACAAGTCTCAAGTTGGGCGGTCGTGGAATGGCTTAAAATAATATTCGATGGGTGCATAAGACTGAATCATGTACCGCACTCTTAGAGAACTGCTCGTGTAGTTTTTCTACCAAAGGCGGGGAAGATCGGTCACGTGTATCCCAAATAGTATAGACCCATTAGCTTAACATCATTTCTGCTCAAAACCTTTGAGAGGCTGATAGATGTGTACATAAAGTCCAACGTGGATGAAAAGTTGCACTCCACAACACAGCATGCGTACACCAAACGCAAGTCGGTAGATACATAGATACATAGAGAAATCCCTGGAATATAAGGAGTATGCTCTAGGAGTCTTCTTGCAAAATGGGCGATTATGGATGGTCTTAATTACATTAAAGCACATCCTGTCTTAATCAGATGAATCGGCTGTATGTTAAATTGCAGAAAGATTACATCACAATGGGGATTGTACGAGGCCACTAAATCAGTGGACAGGGGCACGCCACAGGGAGGGGTGCTATCACCTCTGCTGTGGACACTGGTCATCAACCAACTGCTCAGGCAATTCGATGAGGGACCCGTAAAACTTACTGCTTACGCAGATGACGTTGCAATTGTCGTAAGTGGAAAGTGCCTTCCAACGATTAGTTCTTTGATGGATCGGGCGTTTCGGGATATTTATACCTGGGCATCTAATGTCGGGTTGAAAGTCAATGCGGAGAAGACGGATATGGTTTTGTTTACAAAAAGGTACAAGGTCCCAAATTGGACCAGGCCTAAGTTAGGAGGGGTGACCTTACAGGAGAAACCTTGCACAAAATATCTAGGAATCCTCCTAGACAGTAAGCTGTCATGGAAGGTCAACGTGGAGGAGAGGGTCAAGAAGGCCTCAACGGCACTCTATGAATGTAAAAGAATGCTGGGGTGTAGGTGGGGCCTATCGCCCGCTCTTTCTCATTGGGTTTTTACAGCGATTATAAGCCCTATTCTATACTATGGAGTTCTTGTTTGGTGAAAAGCCACACAAAAAACAACATACCTCAAAAAAATAAAAGGGGGTATGCAGACTATCGATGCTTAGCATTACGGGAGCCCTGAAAACAACCCCGACGGCTGCACTGTATGCCATTCTGCACATTCCACCTATAGACTTGGTAGCAAAGAACAAAGCATTAACGACCGCAACCAGGCTCGGTGCTTCGGGGCAGCTTGAGTGCCGACCATATGGCCATAGTAGTATAGCGTCATCAATCACAAGACGAACAGACTACCTGATTCAATATCTGCGCTTCGAGGGAGATCTTAAGGCCACAATGGAGGCGGACGGTTGGCGCAAGGGTGCGCAAATGGCGGACGAGGCGATACATGTGTACACAGATGGTTCCAAAGTAGTGGAAGGAGTAGGGTCTGCGGTATACTGTGCTGATCCAAAAATAAACAGATCCTACAGGCTGCCGGATTACTGTAGCGTTTTCCAAGCGGAAATATTAGCCGTAACCAAAGCAGTAGAAACCCTGGAAGAGAATAGCTTAAGCTGCAACCGTGTTAACTTTTATATTGAAAGTCAAGCAGCAATTAAGGCAATAATCTCGCATAGCACAGCATCTAAATGCGTGTTAGAGTGTAAGCAGTCTCTGCAGAGAATCGGGACAGGCAGAAGCATACATCTATATTGGGTCCCAGGGCATATGGGAATAGATGGGAATGAAAAAGCGGACGAACTAGCTAGAAAAGGCGCATCCCTTGAAGCTTGCTCCGTAGACGCCTAAATTAGATTAGGCGAGATTAAGCGACGGCGAGAGGTGCACATGATCGACCAAGCGGGAAAGGCGTGGGTTCAAGCGCGGGGCTGTAAAGTGTCGAAGATTATGTGTAGGTCTTACAAACTTAGACTAACACAGTTGCTTCTATCATTAAAAAGAGAGGACTGTAGACTCATGACGGGTATTCTGACTGGACACTGCCTTCTGGCGTCACATGCCTTTAAATTAGGCTTGGTCAGTGATAGCAGATGTAGGAAGTGCGGGTTGGAGTAGGAAACGATCGAGCACGTTCTGTGCGCGTGCCCTGCACTTGCCAGGCTAAGACTACAACTATTAGGAGTGATACAGCTGTCAGATCTAGAAGCAGCAAGTGGCTTAAGTCCTAGGAAGCTTCTAGTATTTGCCAAGAGGACGGAGTTATTTTATAACATAGGTACTGGTTTTTGATAGGGTTTTTCAGTTTGGTCGTTAAAACAAACTTCTGGTAGCACGACGGACTCAATCAGTCTATGTGAGGTCCTCATGCACCGGCCAGTTCAAGCTAACCTAACCTAACCTTTCTTTTGGAATCTTGCTGCCATGCGCAATGCGAAAAGCTATTCCTTCACTTTGAATTTCTAAAGCATCTGCCACTAAAATGAAATGCAGTTGTTATTGGAAGTTTATTTAAAAATACAAAATTATTTTACCTACCAATTGTTCAATATATTGTTTTTTATTTAATTTGATTTGCGCAAATGAAATTACCTGGTAATTTTTAGAGAATTTAGTTTCAACAATAAAACCGTCTTCGTTGGGCTCCATTTCATTAGCTCCACTCATTAGTCTAAAATTTAAACCTAAAAATATTAAAAATGAGTCCCCTGCTAGTTTAGAATGTAATTTTTTAGGTTTTAATTTCAAACCACAACAAAATTAGGTTTATCCTCTAATAGTTTATAATATAGACCAAAAAAAAATTTAAAAACATGGTACGGGTAGAACCTTTTGGTTTTAATTTAAAACTTTTCATCGAAAATTATATTTTTCAAGTCTCTGGACTAACATCATAACCAAGATATCTTAGAAATTGCTTAAAACTATTTAGTGGCTTTAGAAGTATGTAGTATGAAAAAGCTTAAAATCAGCAGTAAACTTTTCTAGGTTTAAACAGTAAACTAACATTTTCGATCGTGTAGGAATTGCGCTTATCAACCCCTTGAATACCCTTTTAGATTCTTTAGCGGCTGTAAATAAAACATTCAAGTGTGTTAAACTTGTTTTATACCAAAGATTTACTACTGGGGCTAAATTTCTTGACGTTAATTTTGGAGAACTTATGGGGCATATTCACAGTCAAGTTAAAGTATGCGCTAAAAAAGTTAGAGCATATTACAATAAAAAGTACACTTTATCATAGTCGCAAAAAAGCCGGATTCATCGGTTAGAGCCATCGCTATAGTTAGAGAGGCGAAAAGCTGTCACTAAAGCTATTACTAAAATCTGTCAAAGGAAATGAAATTTCAATTTACGTGTGTATTCGGTAATTTAAGTCCAGACGAGTGATTTGACAACATTGCGTAATAGATTTTTTTTATGTAATAGAATTTTGCCTAAAGTAAGCTCTCGTTACAGCATGCCACTAAACTGACTATGATATACTTAGAAATGAAATGTACTCTATCTTTTTAGTGCCGCACCAAGTGAAGCATACTCTAACTCAGGACTATGAATATGCCACTATGATTCTTAATCTCTACGGCACTTTTTGTAGCATATCAAGCTTTAGGTCAAAAAACATATATGTATTTTTTTAAACGGTTTTATTTAGCTTGACTTGGCCGGCGCGTCAAGCTTGAAACTTGGAATATAGTTCAGAACCCGATGACAATGCAATAATAAGAAAAAAACTCCGATAGGTGGCGCATGGTTCGAATTATTTCAAAAAATCGTATTTGTGGTCCGATTTGGCTCATATTTGGAACAAATATTACATACAGTCCAGTAGAAGTGACATCAAAATATTTTAGAGTTCGAGGAGGGACAAGCATACGTGGCACAGAGTCCAGTAAAGTCTTTGGAAGTATTATGTATTGAGGACTTAGATTATAACAAGTTGTCAGGAAGGAGTACTTGTAATAATGAGTCACTAAATGAACTAAATAGAATGAGAAATAATAGGCAATTAAATAAAGCCTAAAAACTTGAAAATAAAATAATAAAAAAAAAAATTGCATATTTCTATTGATAGTCATAAGTAAAACCAACTGAACCTTAATCAGGTTATGCTACGCCTCACATTTTTAGAAATTTCACGCGCCCAACGCTTTGATTTAATTGTCTGATCAACGCCCTAGATTGATAAGGAGTGTGATGACTAGTACCTAGGACCTACCTAATACTTTCTAGCTTTTATTATTATTATTACTTCATGTAAGTATCGTTTTCAATAAAACCGTTTAACTTAAATTTTTTTTTTTATTATTTTATTATATGTGACCCGGTCTATGAAAAGGTGGCTTATGACTCAAAAAAAATTTTTCCACTTTTTTTTCTGGTTTCGATAGTTTTTGAGACGCTCTTTCACGTGGTGAAACCTAGAAAGTCCTAACTTGTTTAGAAGTGTACTAAAAATGTAGAGAAAGAAGAGCACAAATGAAAGACGATGTAGCCTTTGGTTCCTTTGATGCCACTTAGATGGCTGGTGAAGCATCCTCAGATTTTTTTGATAGCATTTTTTTCGATGGCAATGGAGCCAACATATCGGTCAGAAACTGGTTTGTGCTTTGCTTTTTGGGCATGACTGTTCATAATGCAAAACAAAACCAACTAATAAGGAACTGAAGAAATGTATTGTTTATCTTTAACAGCTGGTGCTCGCAATTTCTACTTTGAGTCATAAGCCACCTTTTCATAGACCGGGTCACATATTACAACTCCTGTTATTTACACATTCGAAAATGCGTCTGGAGCGAGGAAAATTAAACTTTTGTCATTGCGGGTGCTCTAATGTAATAATTATATATTTTTAAAAAGGGGTTTCATATTTGTTGTGCGTACTTTGTACATACAAATGTATATAGATAAATAAATAAATGTATTCGTGGAAATAATCTCAACAAAAAGTTCATGTAATTAAATACGTACATACCAATAATTATTTACATATATATGTACGATCTTCATAACTTTTTGCATTTGTACCTACACATCCATGCATGCATAGAAACCACAAAAAAGAAATAGTTTTCAGATAGGATTTTAACCGAGTAATAAAGTTCACTTAGTTATTATGCTACAACACGTACAACGTGCCACAACGGATGGTGCAATACACCAGCCCAACCAATGCAACAATCAAATATATCGACATAATGACTACAACAAAAGCAACCAATTTTATTCTCCACCAGCCAACCAACCAATTGCAAGCATCATCTCTACTTTATTGCACATCGGTCCAAACATTAACAATGCGCTGATTCGTCAGTCAAGCCATAAGCCAATCTGCTCTGCCAGCGAAGTCAACAAGTCAACTTAGTTGCGGTACAAAGTCAGACATGGTACAGAGTCAAGTTGGACATAGAAAATTTTCCAATACATAATTTACATGATAATCACTGCTTGACAGAGAGTTGAAAAGCATAAGGATACTTACTTCAAGGCAATAAAATGAAAGGCAAATCATACATACATATACTTTTGTGTACGGATGTATGTAATTGTGTCTGATATGGACATTAGGGTAGCCCCTATTTTCCGAAGTGCTCCGACTCTCGATCGATTGAAATAGGCCTAAAATGTGTATGTGTAGAAAGATTTTTTTTCAAACATATCTAATACTATAAAAATTGGTCAAATAATAATAAATTTATATAAAAAGGGGAATTGCCGCGAAATTTTTTTTAGTACGCGGTTTTGTAGCCCATTCAGTTTGGCTTCGATTTCGACTTCCGTTCAATGTTGAGAATTTTTTTGTGACGGGTGCTGGTAGTTTTCTTCTATGCAACAGTAGCGCATTTGAGGGGGGCGAAGGGGCGATCGCCCACCCCCACTACACTCAGAGAAAAACGCCGTTCTAAAATCCAGCGCCACCGGACTCAATTCAATGTTCTTACTTTTTTGTTCTTGAAAAACGAACGACCTGTTCTCAAAACAACAACCCTGTTCTCGAACTGACAACCATTTTCTTGAAAAGAGAACGGCTGGTCTTAAAATACGAACAAATGTTCTATTAATGAGAACAATGTTCTTAAATTAAGTTCAAGAAAAAAGAAACGCTATAATTAGTGTGCGCTTAATACTAATTTCACACAGACGGCTTATTGAATAATAAAGGCAATTTTCTACATTAAGACGCTTATTGAGCTCAATCTTCCCTACAAAATTCGAATCTATTATTATTTCATTAGAAGCTAATCGAATGCCTAATGAAGTCAAAAGCACAATGCAACTCTGTTGGCAGCGTTCCGCTTCCGTTTCCGCTTCTTAGTTTTCAAAGCAAATGTCATTGTCTGCATGGCGGAACGATACAAGGTGGCCGCATCGAACAGCTGATTATAACCTTTTTTATTTGATTTGATACATCAACTGCCGGCGCAGTACGATTATGACATTTGTCCATCGAATTTACAAGTACATGGAATTTTTTTGTTTGTAGGTATGTCACCATGCTCCCACCTTGTATCGTTCCGCCATGATTGTCTGTCTCATCCTTCATACTAATCGAGCAGTTACTTCCGTGTGAAAGCAAAAAATTTACGATTTCATTAGCAGGTGAAATGAGATCATTAAGTTTCTGTGTGAAAACAGTATAAATGTTAAATACAACATTTGGCACAAGCTACCAAACAGTTGTAATGGCCCAGTGGCTATGATGTTGCCGTTGCGATCGTGTGACGCGAGTTCGATCGCCGTTATACTCTGAGTTTTTTTAAAACAATTTTTTTATATTCTATTTCTTTAACTCTTGATTTTCGTTCAGTTTCATTCACATATGCACAGCTAATTCTCAAACTTGTGATGAAATGTTTGAAATATATATTCAGATTGCATCATCAAATAAGAAAAATTTCCGAAAGGAGAAATATATGAAAAAATTCATATTAAGCGTTTTTTCAAACCTTTTTGGAATTTTAATAATAATTTGTTTTGTTATTAACCTTTTTTATTAATGACAAATAAATTATTTATTAATAAAAAAATAAATGATGGGTACCTACTTGAAAAAATTACCTTCCCCACTCCCCCCAAAGGTCAAGCAAAACCCGTTCTTGAACTGACACCGAAAAATGTTAAATCGACAAAAAATTGTTCTCGAAGCATGCGAACGCAAAATCTTAAATCAAGCCCAAGTAGTGCTTGAAATGAGCACAGAAGGTTCACACATCAATACCAAAGTGGTCATAAAATACGAACGGTTTGCTTGGAAAAACTGTTCTTAAAACAAGCCCATCGGTCACGAGTTAAGAAAAATCGTACTTAACAGACTTTTGTCAACGAATGTTCTTAATTTTGAACTTGTTTCGTTCGTTTTAGAACGATTTTTTCTCTGAGTGTAGATATTTTTTCCAAAATTTATTCGGAACAAAATTTTTTTCACGAAGTCCCAGAAACCCACTATTTATATGCAGTATTTGAATAAATATAATGATGGATATTTGATCGTTACTTTTCATAATGTTGTTTTTGTATGCCATGCTTTAATTGGGTATCAATATTCAAATAATATTAGCGCTCAACAGTAAGAATGCTCATGCAAATCAGTCCAATGCTCTGAAATATTTGCGCTGTTGATAACATACTGAATCAAACCTTACTTTATTGAATAAAGGTTATTCAGAATCTTCACTCTCACTCTACACATTTTTCACCACTTTCTACTGACCATTTGTCATCTCTGTCGAAACTGCAGTGCACATATTCAATTACAGTAGAATCGCAAGAAAGTCAATCGTCAGTGTTCGGACTTCTACCACTAAAGTGGTAAATCTACCACTATTTTTCTTTTATTTGAAGTTCTGTCACTTCTACCACGCAAGCTGGTCTGATAAGGAACACAAAAAACCAATTCCACTATCAGCTGAAAAAGTTTTAAATGATTGCAATGAATATGCGTTTCCATCAATAAAAGCTCTTATCAAAATTCTGGCCACGCTTCCAGGTAGAAATGCTTGTGCTGAAAGGAGTTTTTCGACATTTCGCCGGTTGAAAACGTGGTTACGGTCCACAATGTCCGAGAACAGACTCACTGGTCTTGCACTTTTAAATACCCATTTCGATATTGAGATTGATATTGATCATATAATTGAAAGATATGTAAAAAAAGGGAAGCATAGAATTAAATTTACTGTGTGAATATGAACTATGCAGAAAATAAAAATGATGTAAAAAAATTGGATGTACTATTGTTAATTTGAATAACTAAATGAAACCAAATATGTGTATGAAATTATTAAACAATGTAAAAAAATACTAATAAATTTACACCTAAAAAATAACGGTCTGCTATACGTTTCTCTTGTTGTTTTGTCTTGCATTTTCACGTATAAAATATCTGATGTGAACTTTGTGCAAAACACATCAGCTATTGGGAGAAACAATTACAGACTGAAATCCCGCCACCCCCCCCCCCTCTCCCCTCAAAAAGCAGCCTGGTTCCGCCACTGATATGCAATGCATGACGATAATCAGTTTTACTAACACAAACAAAGTTTGTGTGTCAAAACTGCACTTTGTGATGTTGTTCTATGTAAAAACCAAATGAATTTCACCCCCAAGTGCTGAAAAAAACTATTCCCAAAATATGAACACTTGAAATGATTAAAATTATTCCTTAAACTTCTTGCGCAACCTCTAAATCTTTTTAGATTGGCATAATACTTTGTGAAAATATATTCGTTTTTGTACTTTTGGCACATTTCTAGGTGCTGAGATCGAAAATCTAAACATTTACATATATTTCTCCATACAACTAAAGCCACCCTAATGAACATATCCACCAGTTAGTTAAGGCTTACATAGTAACACTTTTGAAATTTTGTTGTTATTGTGCTTCAACCATTCATCTAAGATTTATGCTTATTTATAGAGGCCTAGAATCAAGTGAGCAAATTCTGTATTAACCCATTTGTGTTTACTGTGCCAGTTCGGAAACACCTAATCATTGCGCCTAAAGCTCCTACAGTAACACAAAAAAAACTTACCGTCGAAAAACTGTTCAGAGCATAGCTAAGTGTTGGCCCTTCAATCCAGCTCGCACATCTGCTCAGTAAAGGCAAGCTTCAATTTAACGATGGAACCGAGCAATGGGCGGATATCATAGGGTTCCAGCTAACCTGGAAAAATGATTTGTACGATGAGGAATGTCGAGTCACTTCGGACAAAACGGATGCTGCAGAAGTAAAGAACATGAGGCCGAACGGAGTGAGTGCGAAGAGCTGCAGATGCAGGCTAATACTAATTAATACCCAAATGTTTTGCCATAAATCCAACGGATGACGGAAGCTTTAAAGTTGCGGTAGTTTCCTGAAGATGATGCCGAACTGGTAACTGGCGTACACAGTGTGATTAATTTGTTAAATCGAGGGAGATGACAAACCCGATACCCTAGTCTCAGTCGAAAGAGTGTGCGTTTCGCACCCCAACCATGACGAAGTGAAAATACAAATATCCCAGCTATAAGTTTACAAAGTTCGATTTGAAATTTGCCTTGTCCAATCGACAAAAATCAGCTTTCTTAAAAACAGCATATAAGGTCGTGTCAACGGCAGTCGCCATGACCTGGTGTATTGTGTTCGCCTACCACGCGGAAAGTCCTTTTTTCAAAGACCGAGACAATTAGAACAATTATTTTTTAAGCGCGGGCCTTTCCAAAGAAAACTCATCTGCTTGCAGATGCCGTTCGGAGTCGGCATTTAAAAATTTAGGCACCCCCCCCCTCCCCCTTATTTGTAGGAGAAAATAAAAACTAGCACGGCACAAATTGGACTGTTCCAGTAAACTTTCTTATGGTCCTGCTTAGCAAAAATCTCTCTATTCAGTTCAAACCGGTTTTTTGCAGCGCGAAATCCATTGAAAAATCACTTATTTTGGCTGAGTGTTCGAGAATTCGGTAGAAGGTTGTTTAATGATGAGCTGTATGAGCTTTACGTATAGAGTGCAACGAGTAAGAGCCCGAAGCCCTCGCTGAGTAGATCGTGTTATGCGAATGGATGAAGACGCTGCGTACTTGCAACAGAGGAAGCGAAGACATTAACTTAGTTGGGAGGAGCATGTTGAGGAAGACTTGATCTTCCTTGGTCTTCCCAATCGTCGTCAGTTATAGCGATATAGAGATCATGTTGATGTAGAGGTTGTACGCTCAGTCTTCCCCTTATACTGAATTTATACCAATAATATTAAAAGCATTCCAATATGAATCACTTACTACAACAATTCCTGAAGCCCCACCAACTACCGGCCTCATTCCCTTAAAATTCTAAATTTGATCCTGTAAGCAGTTCATGGTCACCACAATCCAAATCGACTGACTTATGCGACTCCAACGACATTGAGTGGCAGATTTATTACAAAGTGCATTCAATCGGATTTAATTCGTTATTTCACAGCCACAACAACATTAAATGATATTTGTTGTTGAATTTATTTCCATTTTTTATTTCTACTTTACACTGCAACTTGTATGATGGGGCTGACGAAGGTGGTGGTGATGCTGCTGTTCCTATTGCTTCTTGAGCTGCTTGGCTGCCTGGCTGGCTGACGGAATTTTGCCGATGTCTACTTGTTATTTGTTTCCAATGCTTCCACTCCTGCTGCTGTTCCTGCTGTTTTGTTGTAATACGTCACTGTGGCGTGGCGAAGGCACAAAGTGCAAAGGATGCCGATTTCTTTTATGTTCAATATTTTTATGTACTTTTCGGCGAATGCAATAATTTTTAATAAGTTGCAACAGCCGCAACCGCACATTTCCATTCACATAATTGTGGCAATCGTTACAACAATTCAGCAACTAGCATGCAACTTAAATAACAACAACAGCAACAACAACAACCACAACTAAAATATGCTTAACACCATTTAACCAAAATAAAAATGCTTTGCCTTTCCGTTTTCCGTTTTTTGTTGTTGTCAGGAATCGCTCTTCAGCCGTCTCTGTGATCCGCGTGGAGCGAAATCGATAACTTGGAGTAGCTCGTACAAATAAATTAAAGAGCATATGAAGCGAGAAGTTGAAGTATGTAGTGATGAGTATTGGAAGAATCCGTCAATTTGCCTCAATCGTTCTGCGAATAAATCAAAGCAACGTTCCACTTTTATACTGCAACGACATGGTGTACCATGTGTGTGTACGTAACGCTTGCTTTCCGCTTGTTTTCAAGATTAAGCATATATTGCAAACGCTTTGAAGTTGTGCTCCATGGACTCATTCGAAATTGGAGGCAATTAATTGCTTACGTGCTTGAATAGAATTTCTACTTTAACACCCTGCCATATCCGCATAAGGGCAGATATTTTGCCGGTTGTTCGAGAGCTTAACCGAATTATGTAGCACCCAACCACTCGACCATAGAACCTTCTTCGTAGTAAGTTTAGAACATTCCTGCGGTAAGGAATGCCCGCCGTAAAAGCTTAAACTCAACGCATCACTGTGAATGGTCGTTTGGATTCAATTCATGGTGAACAGAAACGGCTAACTTAAGCGAATTTCATATGTCATGACTTAGGGTTAGAACTACCCGGTTGTCATCCTCTGAGCAGCTGCTTGCAGCATAACTGCTCCTCATACTGTTTTTCTGTGCAAAGGATAGTTGCACCGCATGGATTGTTCTGGGCTAGCTTAGACGACGCGGCAATTTCTTCAAAACGTTCGTGGCTCCATGCTGTTACTACCCCATGACGTCCTGTGGGCAACGCCTTAGCGCACCTCCGTCTGAAGTTTCGAGGAGTGAACAGAAATCTTTGCCATGGCGGTCAGGCTAGGACATACCGGATTCATAGCAGCAAAGGATATCCATTATACAACCTAAACCTTTAGCGAGTCTTTTTGCAGTTATACAACAAAAACGTCTGTGCATGGAACTGGGCAGGAGAGCGACGGTAATTCGGTAAACTACGGTAACATCTACAAACGATAAATTAGCATAGTAAGGAAATCATACTCTACAAGTCACTTATCGTACCCGTCCTGCTATATGGGGCGGAAGCATGGAACATGACAAGAGCAGATGAAGCGGCTTTGGGAGTGTTCGAGAGAAAAGTTCTTCGAAAGATTTATGGACCTCTACGCGTTGGCGATGGCGAGTACCGAAAAAGATTTAATGATGAGCTGTACGAGCTATACGCATACATCAACATAGTCCAGCGAATTAAAACGCAGCGGCTGCGCTGGCTAGGCCATGTTATGCGAATGAATGATGATGCTCCGGCCAAGAAAGTGTTTCTATCGGAACCCGCCTATGGAAGCATAGGTAGAGGGCGGCCCCCACTCCGTTGGAAGGACCAGGCGGAAAACGATTTAAACTCCCTTGGTGTGACCAATTGGCGCCGGTTGGTGGAGCGAAGGAGCGACTGGCGCGCCTTGTTGGACGGCCATAACCGTTTAGACGGTTAAGCGCCAATTAAGTAAGTAAGTAAGTAAGGAAATTGTCGTGGAAAAATTACTTTACATACAGATAATGCTCGAGCGAAGCAGAAATGGAACAAATTTTAGGTAAAATAACATAAAGGTGACTCAAAGTAGTCTTTGAAGGTTATTAAGGTTACTGAGTTATGTTCTGCAGTCTTAGAGGCCGGTTCATATCGTCTTCTTATCAAGAGCAGCTATGATCTGTCAGTAACGTATAAGCTATATATATAGACGTATTAATTTAATTTAATTCCTGATTGAATTAAAGAAAGGGGCCGGGTCTGCTGTTTACTGTACGATCCAGAAATAAGTAGATCCTACAGGATCACTGAACTGTCTTTCAGGCGGAATTGTTAGTAAAGCGGCCATTAAAGCAATAATTTCTCACATTACTTCACCAAGAAGTGTCCTGTAATGTAAACAAGCATTGGAGAGACCTAGCTCAGCCCGGATCCCTTTGTACTGGGTTCCTTGTAATAAAAGGATAGAAGACAGCGAAAAGGCCCAAGAGTTGGAAAAGGAGGGTGCAGGATCGACGGTAAACTTTCCAATTCGCTTGGGAAAAATCAAAAGACTCGGTTCAGCGCGGTCTGTGTTCGTGTCCTGCGATCGCAAGGTCAAGGCTGCAGTTACTAGGACCGGTAGAGTTGCCAGTACTCGAAGAAGAAATTGAACTAGGCCCCTGAAGACTTCTAGTATTCGCCAAGAGGACGGAGTTTTCTGGTAATACTGTGGACACATTCGGTTTATGTGAGGTCTTTCTATACCGGCCAATTCAACCTAACCTAACATGCTTAGAGCTCTTAAGAGACTAATATATGTGTATGTAAAGTTAAGCATATCACAAAAGCAAATCGGTAGACATTGCTTTTCATAAGAGGTCATAGACACATTTTAAAAGTACACCTTAGATGACTTCCTGAACACTGAAGGGGATTTCCACAATGTCTCGTAGAGGACGATCTTAGCTGCATGTTAGGTAACAGGGAGACTGCTTCACAATTGAGACTATTTGAGACCACGAAAAGCAAATAATACGGATCTGGTCTGCTTTAATAGGTTGTATAAGGTCCATAATTGGGTTAGGTCTAAGCTAGATGGGGTAACCATGCAGGAGAAAACTAGTACAAAAGAAGTACCCCCACAGGGTTAGGCGGCTTAGAATATTTCCGCGGAAGGTATGTCTATTGTAAGAGGCGACTAAAATACCAAATTGACCGAAAGGGTTGTGTAGCGCAACCATTTCAATGGGTTGCCAGCGCAATTTATAGCTTTCCAAACCAATTGTGGACCTCGCCCGCCCGTGGAAAATCCTGTTTTTTTTAGCTGCCAAGGATCTGGCGACTCCAAGTTCATAGGAGTATCCTTATCGCTACAACAACAACAAAAGGTGTAGAAGTCATTCTAGATAGCGAGTTAGCGCTGGAGCCCAGGAAATGAGAATGAAGAAAGCCTCGACGTCACTGATGGTGTAGTTTCAGACTTTAACATCAAGTCGGGCAATCATTATATGGCAGCCACAGGTAAATGTGCGGCCCAGAACATGCGCACGACATCGTAACAAATTTTTTCATCGAGAAGCTCTCACAAAACAAACAACTGATAAATGATGTACTCGGTATAGACCGTAAACATTTAAGTGCAATCTTCAACCTAAACCAAGCCGTGAGGACTATTGCTTACTCATTCAGTACCATCCGTGAGGCTTTAGCGAGCTGATACAAGTGCGCATGACCTTGATATATGTGACTAAACGATTTGGAAAAGAGGATTAAACGTGGTGTAAGTTCCACCGTCTTTGGTATGGCTAAAGAGGCGAAGAAACACGACCGTGTGGTGAACCAGGACAAGGCGATGTGCTTGCTGTAATCAAATAAATACTTGGCGCATGTCGGTAACCTCTTAATGGTTGACATATACAAAATCGAAACTATGAAGAACTTCGTATATTTCACAGTCTCTCGTAGTACCCGCCCAGATATATGGCTCGGAATTATGAACGCTCTCAAGAGAAGATGAGGTAATGATTGGAGCATTCGACAGGGGATGAAATGTTATAAAGAGGTTAACGAACCTTGGGCAGATAATGACAAAATATATATATCGAGTAAATAATGATGTGAGAATGCAAGAAGGCTCCACGGCCCAGAAAGTACTCCTATCGCAACCCGACCTAGGCAGCTGAATTATTGGGAGGCCTCTGCTAAATTAGGAAGAGCAACTGGAGAGTGACTTGGCGTCCGTTTATTCTCTAAGAATGGATCGATGGCTTGCTTTGTCACTCAACCCCAAAGATTCGCTACCCCTCTCAGCCCTAATTAATGGTTAGGATAGTTCTCATATTAAGCAGCGAGCTCAGCCTTCTTACGGAAGGGGAAGGTGGGAGGTTTTGCGAGCTGGAATATGGGACGTGGTCAAAGAAAATCGTTAGGGCATACAAGTGGGCTAATGGTACACTCCCCAAAACCTGAGCAGAGTGTGCTTGCCGCTAATGCGACAACATGAGGCACTATGGACATTGACTTCAAACAAATTCAAAGCGGACTTTCTCTCCCTTTACTAAGTAATACCCACGCTAACAAAACTTTCAGCAATCCATAGCAACGAAAGGAAAGTGTAAATGAATAAAACAAAGTAATTTTATTAAATCAATCAGACAAGATTATTTATTTATCTACATAGAAGTACAATTGTGAGCGAAAATTGTATAAAAAAAATGTTTTGGGGTCTCAGTGAAGCACTTGATCTGTATCAAGAATACTTCAATGCCCATAAGATCGTGGAGAAAAGGACAGAATCTTCGCAAAACCCGGCAAAAGGGGAAGATGGGAAATGCAAGGAGCAGTATAAGGATGCAGACGTGAATGAGGAGTTCAAAGACGAATGTAAGCCAGCAGATGTGAGCGCGAAATCTAAAAAAGAAAAGGAACCAGATGCGAATGTGACACTCAAAGAGAATGAGGATACAGAAGCCAGTGTAGAATTCAAAGATGCTGAAGACGACTCCATAGAAGCGGAAGCAGAAAACGGCGCGAGGGGCGATGCACCCACGGTAGCTAAAACACTCAATATACTGCTGTTTGGTGCCGGTGATCCACGTCACATTATCAAAACCATGGCCAAAATGTACAAACACCACGGAGGCAGAGTTAATTTCTTTATACTTGATGGTTGCATCGAAATTGTTGCACGCAACATGATGCTACTGGGTATTGCACTAGAAAATCCAGATGGATTTCATTTAGTAAGAAAAGTGCATCTTTTCATGGACGTCTATGGAAATGCGTTGTTGCGACCATCGACACATCAGTATTTAATAGGCAAAGCTAAAACTATGCTGAAATTAGTTACCGACGATGAAGAGCTGCAAAAGTTAGCGCCATGCTTGAATATTGAACGACTGAGATATCGAGAGCGCGATGGTTTGGAAAATGCATTTAATTTCCTATTGCCACGTGACGGTTATGTCTTCGACGTGCAAGAGTATTGGACTGGACGTGTGCGCAAGCTGTTGGGTTCACGTTATGATTATCGTGACGGTGCCTTCGATTGGGATTTGAATATGACATTGAAAGATAGAGAAGCAGCGCAAATTTGCTCGCAGGTGAGTGCGAGGGACGGCAGAATTTTGTTTTATCAAAAATAGGAGCTCATATGTGTATTGTATTCTCTAGTTCCACAGTAACTAGTTTAAGCAAGAGATTGGATTTTACTCAAGTTTATAGTCATAATTTTCATTAGTAGGTCAGGAATATTTTCTTAGCCGGAGCGTTTTTTTCCATTCTCATAATAGGGTCAAGGCAGCGAAGCGAGAGAGATTCAGTTGTCTTCCCCTCGAGATATCGCTGCTTTCGATAAAGATATCCTCTGGAATCGTATCTTTACTTTCGCAAATCGGTAAGGGCTACTAGAGCTAGTTCTTATTTAGTTGTCGGCCGTCCACCAATGTTAGTTAGTTCTTCGTTTTTTGGCGCCAGTTGGAAAATCCAAAGGTCCTGTTGTTATTGTTGTTGTAGCGATAAGGCTGCTCCCCGAAGACATTGGGGAGTGTTATCGATGGATTTGGTCTTTTGCCGGATACAGATCCGGTAATCTCCATTACCACAGCACCATTAAGGCGCTAGCCCGACCATCTCGGGAACGATTTATGTGGCCACATTAAACCTTCAGGCCATCCCCTCCCTCCCCACCCCCAAGTTCCATGAGGAGCTTGGGGTCGCCAGAGCCTCGTCTGTTAGTGAAACAAGATTCGCCGCGGATAGGTGAGGTTGACAATTGGGTTTGGAGAAGCTATATTTTGCGCTGGCAACCTGAAGGGTTTCGCTACCCAGCCCCTTGAATCTGGTATTTTAGTCGCCTCTTACGACAGGCATACCTATCGCGGAAATATTCTGACCCCCTAACCCGCTGGGGTCGCGGACTTCCCTCATCTGGTTCTGTGGTTGCCTCCGTTAAGAATACCACACAGGTTGTAACTTCTTCACCTATTTGGACAACGTGGCCTATCCTACGTAGCCACCGGGTTTGATTCGTTTATTTTTTCCATACTTGTCATCAGCTACCAGTAGAGGTTTTGATTTCGATTCTAAATTTCACAAAGGCTTAATGATCATTCGGTTAGTTTTTGTTCCATTGCTTTAGTCTCAGAAGAATCGAAGATCTCTCTATGACTTGCATAAGCTCAGAAAAGATTTAAATTGACCACATTGAAGCTTGTAGGTCATCCAAGTTCCATAGAACTTGGGATCGCCAAAGTCCCAGCAGCTAAATATATAGGATGCGCAAGTGTAGGTGAGGTTGACAATTGGGTTGGAGAAGTTATAAATTGCGTTGGCAACCCCTTGAAAGGGTTGCGCTACATCATTTCGGTAGCTTAGTCGCCTCTTATGACAGGAATACCAGCCGAGGGTTTATTCTAAGCCCCCTGACCCGCTGGGGCATAAGCGTTGAGTGGTTGACAATGTTAGATATCCGCCAAATATAAAGCAGTCGCCCGAGTTTTATATTGTTGTTGTTATCGATGTTGACTCTTGTAGGCTAAGGAAGCAATTTAAGGTTCTCTAGTGAGTATATCCCGGGAACGATTTGATATGACAACTTGGAACCTTCTAGGTTGTTGTTGTTGTTGTAGCGATAAGGACACTCCCCAAAGGCCTTGGGGAGTGCTATCGATGTTGACGGCCATTTGCCGGATGCAGATCCGGTATGTTCCGGTAACAAGCACCTTTAAGACACCAGCTTCACCATCTCGGGAACGATATAGTATGTCCAAATGAAACCTCAAGGCCATTCCTCCCTCCCACCCCCTAGATCCATAGGAACTTGGGGTCGTCAGAGCATCGGCTGTTAAAGTAACAGTATTCTCCACGGCTAGGTTAGGTCGACAATTGGGTTGGGAGAAGCTATATTTTGCGCTGGCAAAGCGCTGTTGCGCTACACCATCCCTTAATTTAATTTGGTATTTTAGTCACCTCTTACGACAAGCATACCTGCCGCTGGTATATTATGAACCTCTAACCCGCTGGGGGCAACCTTCTAGGTAACTGCAACCACTGCTTCGGTTAGGAAATTATGGTCGCTATATCTCAGCATTTATGCCGATCTACCAATCGCTTGACCTCTCCGTTGTGGTCGCAGATTTGGGAATATCCTTTATTGTGTGGCACACCTCATTGCTAGTAAGTGCTAAGGTTCTATGAGCTTTGCATCGGTTTCCTCTCTGACTAGAATATCAATTTGCTATTTCCTGTACCAATAATGATACTGCCCGAAGGTTTTTGGGAGAATCATCAGTACGTTCCGGAAGTTAGCACCATTAAGGTACTAGCCCGATCATTTCGGAAACGTTTTGATATCACCACGTTGAAGATCTTAGGTCTGTATATTTTAGTCTCCTTTTGCGACAGGCATCCTACCGCTCGTTTTGCTACTTTCTTTGTTTGCCTAACAACAAAACCAACTCCTGAAGGTTTTTTAGAGAGCTGCCGTTGAGGTAGAAACTTCTAGGCCAATACATTCGTAAGCCCAGTTATTTTGTTCTAGCAATAACACAAATACTCCCCGAAGGCTCAGGGTACTGTTACCGATATAGGCAGCCCTTTTTCGTATATCAATCCTGCACTCTTCGGTGCAGTTATTTTGTTGTTGTAGCAATGGCACAAATACTTCCCGAAGGCCCAGGATACTGTTACCGATATAGGCAGCCCTTTTTCGTATATGAATCCTGCACTCTTCGGTGCATGCACAAACTGGATAGTGCGGCCTGGCAGTCACTTAATATAGTGAGGCACAGGCTAAGGGCGATATTTACGCATAAAAACGAGCCGGAAGGTTTCCAGTAGAATGCCTCCCGCAGTATTTTTTAATCAAAGTTTAGGTCCAGGTGCCCGACGTGAAGCTGTAATAGGACGAACGTTTTTTTTGGGAAATGTATCACACCTTTATTTGTTGTTTTAACTGTGAAAATATACCAAAAGTATGTGGGCAATGCTTCCCCAATGTTCGGGGTCAAACAAAACCGTACCTGAAGCAGTCGGAATAGTAGAAGGTGATTGTACTAGAGCTTACGGGATTCAGATCCGACAAAGGTCTGGCAACATTCACAACCATCGGGGAGTGTTGTTGCGGTTACAGCACCAACAACAGCAACATATATGATAACAATTGCAAATCTAAAATGGCGTTTTCAATTTCCTTTTTAATAATTTTAAACTCTGCAGGAATATCGTTACTGGCGTGAAACAGGCATCGCCTTCACCTACCCGGAATATGAGCAATGTAAACCAAATAAAACACTCGCTGCTGGACTGGTGCGTAACGGCGACAAGTATTTACATCGGGGTTATGCAGGTGACATACAAACCGGACCATTCTGCACATTTGGCCTCAAGACGTCGGAAAAGCTAATGATGAATTCAGTGCATGGCGATAATGATTATCGCGCTACAGATATAACTGAACGTAATCTTTTGGAATCCTTTCATGAGTTACAAACGCGCACTGCATATGTGCATGATCGCACTGTGTCGCGTAAATATGGTTCCGTTAAATTGCTTATGGGCGAGCTTCTCAAATATGATGAGTGTGATGAAGTAGCTATGCGTGATTATGATAAGCCTTGGATTAACGTAAATCAATGTCAAGTTTATTTTCTTTCAGCGGATGATATTTTTACGTTACAAAATGCAGATGTTAATGAAAATTGGCAAAACTTTTTCGATGTAATTTTTGTTGGACATAATTATTTTCCTTTTTTAAAAGATACGTTTGCACAAGTATTACGGGAAAATGCGCTGCTCATATTGGAAACGAAATTGTGGACTATAGAGCGTAAAGAAGAGATGCAAAAGTTCGAGAATAAATTGAAAGCCTATGCAAAACAAGTTAACTTAACGCCTGTACTTAATTATAATGCTTTGAATTTGAAAACTAGTATTTTGAGGTACAAGAAAATTGCTGACTTGGAGGTGTCTTTGGAGAACAATTAAATAACTGAAGTCAATATTTTTTGAGTATTGTATTAGCGTTCTACAACTAATTTTCGAATCCTTTGAAAAATTTACCTAATTATATGGATGCGTCCTTATAACCACATTTTAGTTAAATATATATTTAAATTTTTTTCAAAGCAACTAATTCGTATCTTTATTTTTCTTTTTACTTCCCCACGTTTGTAAATTGAATTGTGCATCTTTCATGTTCGCTCGTATTTTTGGCTTTCCATATACGCGACGTTCACTATAATCCTTATCATCCAGTATACGATCTAAAGTTACATTAAGCCTATTAGAGCGTTTTTCTAGGGCTCGTTTTTGATTTGCCGCCTCTGCTGACATATCGACAACCTTGCGCCTTGGCACATGACGCAATGCTTGTGTCCAGTCTTTAGTAGTTTTAAGATCCAATAGAATATTAACCATTTGATTTAGAGTTAGCGATTTTCCTGAACCACCACCCCATTGCAAATAACGATCGAGTGGCAAGCGCGCCATACGCAAACCCAAACGTTTTGCTTTGGCTAGTGACAGTGGTTCATTGTTGACCTGAGAAGCGTTAGGATGTATGTATTAAAAGCTCTATTAATTAAATATTGGTTTAATATAAAGCGATGTTTGCATGACTTACCTTGTCCACCATAGCGCCAATTATATAGACATCATCGGGCTCGTAAAAATCCAAGTCTGTACGACAGTGGGGAGTCAAATAGACGAGATTTTTCTTATCAAACAACTCAGTAAAACATTTCTCATGCACATTCATCGGAAATTCTGGATTCAGCATTGTTGGTATATAACGTTGTAAAGCTTTAGTGGTAACACTTTCTAAATTTACATTGCAAAAATGCAAATCAAAAGGATCATCATGTGCGCGATTATCCGCAAAGCATAACAAAAGCTGTTTGGCTGCGTTTAATGCCTCTCGGCGCGTCATGTGGTCATCATATGAACAATCCAGCACAATTTTAGGCGAAAACTGCATGGCGCGAGTTAATCTGTAAAAGCGAAGAAAACATGTTTTTAGTAACAAAATATCATATTTTATCGTATATCAATCTAATGAATTTAGCATAACAGCCAACGAGTAGTAGCCTCAGGGACTCAGGGGTTTATGTAGCGCAACCCTTTCAAAGCGAACAGAAGTTCCGCACGGGTTTTGAAGTCTTAAAAGATTCAACATGGTCACATCAAATCGTTCGGGAGATGGTCGGCCCAGCACCAGTTCGTAGTGTTACCAGAAGTTTGATTGACGAACAAACTGTAAAACCCTATCAAAAACCAGGACTTATGTTATATAATAACTCCGTCTACTTCACTCCTAATAGGTGGAGTCTTAGCCTGGTAAGCGCAGGGCACGGGCACAAACCGTGCTCGATCGTTTCCTCCTCCAACCCGCACTTCCTACCTCTGCTATCACTGACCAAGCCTAATTTAAAGTCATGTGACGCCAGAAGGCAGTGTTCAATCAGAATACCCGTCATGACTCAACAGTACTCTCTTTTAAAAGATAGAAGCAACGTTGTTAGTCTAACGTTGTAAGACCCACACATAATACTCGACATTTTACAGCCCCGCACTTGGACCCACAACTTTCCCGCTTCGTCGATCATGTGCACCTCTTGCCTTCTCTTAATCGCGCCCAATCTAATTGAGAGGTCTACCAGCTTCAAGAGATGTGCCATTTTAGTTAGTTCATCCGCTTTTTCATGTCCATCCATTCCCATATGCCCTGGGACCCAATATAAATGTATGCTTTTTCCTGTCCTGATTCTTTCCAGGACGTGCTTACACTCTAACACACTTTTAGATGCTGCGCTATGCGAGATTATTGCCTTAATTACTGCTTGGCTGTCAATATAAAAGTTAACACGGCTGCAGTTTAAGCTATTATCTTCCAGTGTTTCTAGTGCTTGGTTACGGCTAATACTTCCGCTTGAAAAACGCTGCAGTGATCTGGCAGCTTGTAGGATCTGTTTATTGCCGGATCAGCACAGTAAACCGCAGATCCTACTCTTCCACTACTTTGCAACCATCTGTATGCACATGTATCGCCTCGTCCGCTGTTTGAGCACCATCCACCTCTATTGTGGCATCGGAGCAAGACCTCGTTATTCATATTGGACTAAGGACAGCGCTCCAACTGTGCCTAAAATAATGTTTGACTTGTTTTACTCGATACGACAACAATAGAAATGTTTTCCCAATAGTGTCTAAGAGCGATGTAGCGCGAGATAATTCACGTATCAAAAAACTTTAGCAACGAATAGGTGATCACTTAGCAACAGTTGCAAATAACAATAAAATGAAATTTATTATTATAGTATGCTTTATATTTATACAAAAAAGATTCAAAAAGGATAGTTACTCACCTATTGTTCTGAAAATGATTTATGGTTGTATCGTAGACACGCAAAAAGAGCGACGTATGTCCTAAACCATAAATTATATGCGTATTTTCTTCACGTTGTATACGCTGTTCCTCCTTGTGTTCAAGCGTTTTCAATGCACGTTCCTCCTTTTTACGTGCATGTGCTTCCCTTTTCCTTTCGACTTGCCACAGGTAGGTATAAAATTTGAATCGTGCCGACTTTGATGGCAATGCAAGTATATGCTCCCATTTCTCTTCTGTAATATTGGCTAATTCCGGCACGCGCCTACCTTCCTGATACGCAATATCAACTTCTAGTTGCAATACTTTCAACAGTTTGGCACGCTCTTGCTCACTCATTGGCGGCGCTTCGGCTTTTGGTGTTGATTTGGACACCGCAAAAGGATTCTTAATTGCCTTGACCACATCCTCGGGGGTTTGGTGTGGAGATGCCTTTATGCAGTTATGTGTGGCTGAAGTTGATAGAAAGAGAAAATTCACTGTTGCCAACCTTTCATTAACAATTTTTAGAGGCTGCAAATGTTGCAGCAAGCCTCCTCGTGCTGGTGCTACCCGTAAAACTGTTTTCAACATATTTTTTCTCTTAAAAATAAACAATCAATTTATATTATAACAGATTGGCAATTGGAAATGCGGTGCACAGCTGATAGAGAATGTCAAGAAAGTAAAATAAATTTTAACAAAATCAATGACATATGTGTGCGTGGACCAGTGTTGAATTGAATCAGAATTTTTCACTGCGATATAAATGAGCAAACCGTGTTTTTTTTATGACATTCAAAGATCATCTTGGCGATAGGACTCAAGCAGTATGGATAGATGGTGAAAAGTCTGACTTCCTTCATGTCTTAAGAGGCGTCCCTCAAGGCTCTATCCTGGGTCCTCTGTTATTTGTTCTGTACATCAAAGACTTACCCGATGTCCTTAAGTATTGTAATGTTCATATCTACGCTGATGATGTGCAGTTGTTTACGTGTTGTCCTCGTGATCAAACTAGCTTGTGCATAAGTAACTTAAACCACGATTTGAATCAAATATTTTCATGGGCTACTATGAATAGCTTATGTATAAACCCGAATAAGTCAAAATGTATTGTTATTCATAGAAGGTCTTTTCCCACTAATGATTTAGAGAATGTAGTGTTCGACAATTCCGTTATAGAATACGTAGATACGGCGAAAAACTTAGGTGTAATTCTTAACAAAACATTGATATGGAAAGACCATATTTTTAGAACGGTTGGGAAAGTGTATGGAATGCTTCGTACACTAAGGTTAACACAGTATTTCACGCCTTTGCATATAAGACTACTTCTGGCTAAAGCGTACTTAATACCTACGCTACTCCATGGTTGTGTGATTTACTCAAACTGTAACTATCTGTGCAAGAACAAACTAAATGTTGTTTACAACAACATTGCTAGATATGTTTATGGGTTGAAAAGATTTGACCACGTATCTCAACATGCTGAAAGGTTGCTAAACACTTCTTTCGAAAATCTTTTAAAAGTCAAAACACTGTCCTTCCTCTATATCTATATCGTAAGCTTATTTTTCTGAAATCATCAAGATCGGTGCTCCTTCTTAAGCACATCAGATACCGCTCGCTAACCTCTGAGCGCCAATTCTTTGTTACTGCAATACGTCTTTGGAACTCGCTACCTACAACTTAAGTAATGCTCTGCACTTCAGAAAAGAGCTAACATCATTTTTTAACGACTCTTAAACTGGATCTCAAATTGTTGTTAAAATGTTCATTTCTAAGCCCTTTTCCTTTCTCTGTGTCTTCTTTCTTTATTTGTTAAATACTATTCAATCTATAACCAGCCAAAGGTTATCATCACTACTGCTGTCTTTTAATATTTATTAACTACTTTTCTTTAGTTTTAAGATTTACATTTACATACATAAATATTTCACTATTGTCCGTTATATTTAATTTAATTTGATTAATCTAATTTATTATTATTATAAATGTTCAATTTTTATAGCTCATGCTATTCATGACTAGCACTGTTAAATAATTTGTCAAAATTGTTGTGCTAGGAACAAATTTGCAAATAAATACATACATACATACATACAAACGTTCAACCAAAAATGTGGTTTTGAACCGTGGATCCGCTACACTTCCCTATCACTACAACAACAACAACGTTAATAGTCTAGTTGAGGGTCGACTGCTAATATGCGTAAAAAAATATCGAGAGAGGTGTCAAACGACGCGTCTTGACATCAGTATTAATAATCCGAAGGCGGAAATAAAAATTTTAACTCGTTCAAAAGATATTAACGAAAAACCGAAAAAAGACCCGCGGGTACCTCCGAAACCGGGGGTGGAATCCATAGTATTTTTGGGCAGAACACCTTTCTGCGTTGGCGGCCTTTGGCCGCGTTTATATTACCCTGGGTGGGTCCAACACCGATTTTGAGACCAAAACTATATCCGCACAAAACACTTATATTCACAATTTTTTTGTAGGTACCCAACACAACAACAACAACATGAAAATCCCCAACTTCAACTGCAATTATCTCCGGACAGAGATACAATTTTTCTTTTCCGCCTTCGTATTATTGTTCTCGAGATTAATACGCGTCTTTTTACACCTCTCTCGATATTTTTTGACGCGTATTAGCAGTCGACCCCTCAACTAGACTTTTACCAACAACAACTATCTATCGGATAACCTTTTTGTGGCTCCAACAGAATGGAATTTGCACTGTGGTTTGGGGACATTAATTACGATGAGAGGTCCTGTGTGGACATCATATAAAGTGTATCCGCAACACTTTTACAGCCACTGTAACATGAACAGCAGCAAATGAAAACTGTCAAAAATAGCTTTTCGCGTTCGATTTTTGATTGCGATAGGAAAATTGCATACAGTCCAAGTGAAAGTGCTTTAACTTTTTTATACTAAATAAACAAAATAAAAGTGAGTTGTGCTTTAAACACCAAGCAGCTATTGAAATAAACAAATATTAAAGGTATGTAAGAAACGCTTTCGGATGGCGTTGGAAGTATTGGGGAGTTGGGTGGAAGTTGTTCCTTAGTGTTTCTTTGGTTCATCAGTTTCACCATAGGAGCATAGTAAAAATAATTGTTTACGCCAAATTAAGGTAGTAGTGCAGTTTACGGTACCCACCGAAATTTGGGCCAAGATTTTCGAGTGAGGTATCAAAAGACGCGTATTAATCTCGAGAACAATAATCCGAAGGCGGAAAAGAAAAATTTTATCTCTGTCCGGAGATGTTTGCAGTTGAAGTTGGCGATTTTAATGTGGTTGTTGTTGTGTTTATACCCACAAAATAAATTGTCCATCACCGTGGCGGTAGCCACGGTTATACCACACACCCGGACTTGGCATGGCGTAGCCCAGGGTTATTTTTTATAAGCGCGTCCGAAGGCCGCCAACGCAGAAAGGTGTTCTGCGCAAAAATACTATAGATCCCACCCCCTGTTTCGGAGGGACCCGTGGGTCTTTTTTCGGTTTTTCGTTAATATCTTTTGAACGGGTAAAAAAAGTAAACTTCCGCTTTCGGATTCTTGATCTAGACGTGAACACGCGTCTTTTGATACCTCACTCGAAAATTTTGGCCCAAATTTGGGTGGGTACCGTAAACTGCACTATTACCCAAATTAATACATAAAATAATATGCTCGCTGATGTAACACAAAAGTATGACACTTCAACAATGTGCATCGACAGCCTTAAGTGGATCCTACAATTTAAGTATATAGTGTATTTTAAACCTTCAAACTTCCAGATGGTACTCACTTAACAATGATTAAAGTCTACGGCATAATTTAGGAAAGAAAATTTGGAGGTTTCATTGATGATCTCTAAGTTTTCAATTCGGTTATAACTAAAAATGAGTTCGCATTTGAAACATAAGTTACGAAATTTTAAAAACCACTTGGCTATTTCTAGCTAATCTCATTGATCATACTTGCATGTGCTGAGAAAATTATGTGTAAGTCCAATTCACTTAAACGGATCTCTCTGTTTACGCTGCTCATATATGTATGTATGCATATACATAAAGTAAATGTAAATATTTATATCTATGCATATATCTAAATTTATTATTTACATGTATTATACCGATTAACTTTAATTATAGTTGTTTAAACAGATTTTGTCAACAAAACGAGCCTACATCATCGCTTCAGTTGAACTTAATTGTTGGCGCCTAAGCGTGTTAGTCGCTGGTATTGCGCTAAAATTTGAAGTTAATGAAAGTGTATGATAATGATGTAGTGTCAGCAGAGCTGGGTAAAAAAGCTAATATATGTGGACAATTTTAGCCACCAGTAATAAACTAGTTGTTGTTGTTGTTGTTGTTGTTGTAGCGATAAGGTTGCTCCCCGAAGGCTTTGGGGAGTGTTATCGATGTGATGGTCCTTTGCCGGATACAAATCGGGTACGCTCCGGTACCATAGCACCATTAAGGTGCTAGCCCGACCATCTCGGGAACGATTTATGTGGCCACATTAAACCTTCAGGCCATTCCCTCCCTCCCTACCCCCAAGTTCCATGAGGAGCTTGGGGTCGCCAGAGCCTCGTCTGTTAGTGAAACAGGATTCGCCGCGGATAGGTGAGGTTGACAATTGGGTTTGGAGAAGCTATATATTGCGCTGGCAACCTGAAAGGTTGCGCTACACAGCCCCTTGAATCTGGTATTTTAGTCGCCTCTTACGACAGGCATACCTACCGCGGGTATATTCTGATCCCCTAACCCGCTGGGGTGAATAATAAACTAGTCGCCGGGAACTGTTAAATGGAGTGGTCGATAAAATTACACCTTCAGAATAAGCAATATACGATAAACCTTTATATTTGCTGGTCCCTTTGAGCAATGTAATGCTTAAAAAACTCAACAATAATTTTGACGACACGTTCCGGTAAACTGGAATGGCCTGCATTCATATCCTCTCATATTTAATTTAGAAAAACATCAAAAATCGCTGATCTGATAACATCTTAAGGGCATACGAAGGATATTTTTCAATTTCGCATTGACTGCGCTAAGGATTTTTTTAATAACTGACTTCTTACCTCATTGGACCTCCTATACGTATTAATGTCTAAACTAAATTCACCGCAAACTTTTTTGGAGGGGTTTCGATGATCCTTTGTCGGATATTGATCTGATATGTTCTTGAAACTAACATCATTAAGGTACTAGTCCGATCATCTGCGGGATGATTTGGTATGACCACGTCGAGGTCATCCTTCCCTATCCTTCCATGAGTAACTTGGGGCAGCCTGTAAAAGGACCGGCTTAGGGAAGCATCACGGATGTTAGATTTATTTATTTACGGTCTTGTAGACCTAGATTAAGAACATGTATGTATGAGATCATTATCTAAATGACAGTGCTTTGCAATAGTTATATAATAATTTCTTAAACTTATTAATATTTTGACATTGTTAAATTTCATATGGTATTCGTTGTATTCTCTTAATTCCTCGTAGTATATATTGTGCTTGTGGAATTCCGATCGAACAGCTTATATGAAATAAGGTTCTATAATGGATCTATAAACCATTATTTTATAATATTTGCTGACGTGCTTGACCGTTCGGAATATAAATCCAATTTTTTGTGATATTTTTGCCTCTGTATATTTAAGATGCTCATCGAGCTTAAGTTTGTCATCATTGTAATTCCTAGGTATTTTATTTCATTGACTTTTTCTTGAATGGTACTATTGTGACCCAGTCCTTTCGCTCTTCTAGACCTATGTTTTTCGGTTGCCTCTTAACCCACCGGGGAGGAAACACAGAAAAGGAAGAGGTTCGAGATGGTTTAGCCCTCCTGATTGTTCCATACTTCTGTGTATAAAGTGTCAATTCTTTCTTGTTTTTGACCACCTTCTCTGTTCGTTTCCTGCGCTCGCCAGGTCAAGGCTCCAGCTATTAGGGGCGGCAGAGTTGCCAGATCTCGAGGCAGAAATCAAGCTGGTCCTAGAAAACTGCTAGTATTTGCCAAAGCGACGGAGTTATTCTATAACGTATGTCCCCCGTTTGGTCGTCAAACAAATTCTGGTAACACTATGGACATATTCAGTCTGTGAGGTCTTTATTGACCGGCCGATTCAAACCTAAGCTATTGTTTTTTAACCTTGACAATCCTCCTCTGAATTTAAAACCATATCTTCGATGGAAGACTTTGTCGCGAATGATGTGTAGGGCCTACCCAGTCAACACAAACAATTAATTTTAAACATAACAGTAGTATACTTACATGGCATTTTTTAAAAAACCGAAACAATTTATTTTTATTTTTTTATGCACTCAAATGTATTTGAGAAAATGTTAATTTTGTACTTTATAAATATGTGTTAGCTGTATTCGTTCGCATATATTTAACATAAGAAGCCAATTTATAAATAAATACAAAAAATGCAAAATATGCTGTGGCCGCCGAAATCAATTTTTATTTTATATTTTTTCAATTGCAATTTAATGTAAACAAATGCCGCCATATTAACTAAACGACGATGCGCGAAAGTCCCAAGATTGAACTTTGAACCCAATTGAATTGGAATTGATTGCATACAGAAATTTAAAAATTCGTACGAGTGGGCAAATTAATTTTGTTTATAAATATGTGTATACAAAATTATCATCCAATTACCTTATCAATACACACGACACACGTCTAATAATGATTAAAAAATATAACTGATGAAATTCGCTATTTTCGCATATAAAAATAAAGGCATTGTTACTTTTTTGTCGGTGTAGACCGGTAGCAATCTAAACAAATTATAAACGCTTTTACAGTTGTTCATAAACAAAATGGGACTTCGTCCTGAGCTGGGCATCCGATAATCGGATTCCGATTTACTCCGGTTGCTTGGTTGCTGTGCTGCTCGGCTTGCCCAAGTGTCATCATTTTGTTGAACACTCTCCTGAGAACAGTTACTTAATATACCTTGTGTGTCTGTTTGCCAGTATGGCCGCCCGAACTTAATGGCACATTTCGAAAAAGTTGCAGGCCTGACAGAAACTGAATTTAGAACTCGTAACAGGATAAGTTCTTATAGCGTTTTCTTTTCTGGCTAAAGTGTTACGCTTTTTGTAACCCCCTCAAGGGTTGTTGTTCTATTCTAAAAAACAGGCAACGCCTTTACGTGGTATTTCGTTCTTTTGTGAAAATTGTTGCCTGCTCGCAACGCAAAAGCGTTACACTTTTACCCTGTATAAAATGGCGGTGTGGCAGTGAAACTCTACGAGACTCTCAATTCGCTCTTAAGTTCCACATATACTCTGTTAATATTAGTGAATATGGTGAGTTGAAATGTTGTATGCACTATAAATGTTGAACATTTTCTGGGGTAGGAGTAACTATTTTAAGGCTTTACCATTTACTTAGGCAACACTTTATTTCAGAAAAGAAAACGCTATAATAGACAGACTCAACCCTAATTTTTAAGCCACCTGACGCATATTTTCAACTTGTCGTCGAAGTGCTTGTCATTCCCGAAGAATGAAAAATTACAAAGATAACTCTACCACTAAAGCCTGGAAAACTAGCTAACGAAGATGAGTCATATCGAAAGATATCACTCCTTTCGCCGGTAGCGCAAACGTTGGAAACCGTACCGCTACGTCCATTAGCATGGCATCCATAAGATACATAGCACTACCACTGCGCTAAACTCAATAAAAATCCAGATAAACTATGGACTAAACCAGCCAAAATCGCATTTAAAGCCAAATCGGACTGAAAATACGATTTTTTGAAATATTTGGATCCATGCGCCACCTATCGGAGTTTTTTTTCTTATTATTGCATTGTCATCGGGTTGTGAACTATATTCCAAGTTTGAAGCTTATAGCTTATCGGGAAGTTACTTAAATTTTAATTACAAAATGTGTTCACAACGGCCGGCCGCTACACAAAATCAAGCTAAACAAAAACTTTAAACTCGTTTTTCTCGAAAACTTGTTTTCGCACAATAGGTCCCTTTCATGATTCCAGGTCACATATATACTTTTACAGGTCTAAACCAAAATCCGTTAAAATAATATGCTGAAATTTGCTGAACTGTACCGCATGATCAACATGTTTAATATTGCTTAGGATGTTCTGTTTACCTTATTGTGGGACCAAACTCAAAGAACTTACTATAAATTTACTATAGATGATACAATACTTCAAATCTTCGAGACGACTCACGATAAGAGAAACGTGGACTTATATGCTGATTTTGACAACGCGAAAAGAAGTTGCTTGTATGCTGTCTGAAGATGAGATTGAAAGAAAACTATCCGGCCAAGAAAGTATCCCTATCGACACTCATCTTTGAAAGCAGACAAAAGGGGGAGACCTCCACTAAGTTAAGAGGGGCGTTAGTAGGAAGGCTTGTACTCCTTTGGTGCTCCTAATTGGCGTCAGTCAGGGCAAAACAGGGATAACTGGCGTGACTTGCTACGCAACCGCCAAAATCGCCTATGCGTTTAGGGGCCTGTTAAAGATTATGAAAGCATAATTCTAACCATATCAGCGAAACGCAAATCGTAGCTACGAACTCCAATTTGACTAGAGGGGCAAATATATTCAAAAATGCGGGTAAATGTATTTGAGAAATGGGAAATTTATTTAAGAAACATATAAATGTATTTCGGAAAAGGGCAAATGTGTTCGATAAACGAGCAAATGTATTTCAGAAAAGTATTTAATAAATGTTTACCATTTCTCAATTAAATTTGGCTGCCTCTCAAATATATACAGAGAACTGTTAGATTTTATGCTTAAAATACTAGGCCAATTGTAGAGAGTGCCATTTTGAGTACCACAGACTGTTCAGACAAAAATTATAACTCATGCATATACCGCATACTCTCAGAACAACAACAAATGAAAACATGTTTAGAAAAATTGCAAATTGCGGAAAGAATACAAAACACTGGAACTGGATTTCGATTCGATTTTTAATCGATTTAATCGATCTTTTTTTAAGAAATGAAGAATCGATTTTCTTTTTAGAATCGTTCGATTTTTTTAGCCTTCGAAGTTTTGATCATCTTTCGCAACTGTGCCTTTTTCATATTTATTGATAAAAACCTGCAGAAAATATATTTGTTGTAATTTTTTATAAATATAGCTTTATTTGCGCATATTCACAGACCAAATAAGATAGTGTTTTAATTTTCAAAAAGCTCGACTTTTTTAAAAACCATGAACTAAGACTATACGCCATTATGATGGTGGCTATGAGTAAAAGGAGAAATGTGAAGAAATTTAACATCACTAACAATTGGCGCTTCGCCGCCTAGGAGATTTTGGCATTGCAGTTGCGCAAGTCAGCCTAGCTATCCCGGCTTCAACATAACTGACACCAAATGCGGGCAACAAGGGAGATCAAGTATTCTTGGCAGAGGTCTTCCGCTTCGTCTGTCTCCAAATACGGATGCCGATATGAACACCTGCTGTACCGAAACCTTTTCATGAATTCCCATAACAACCCCTATCGGCTGGTTCGACGGAGATTACCATAATTCATCGGCATTACTTTTCTCTTGAAAAGGGGCATGCCATCGACTATCTGAAGAAATGTTTGCGCACAAAATTGGAATATCTGGAAAAAACACAGAAAGCATGATATTTAGGTATCGAATACACTATCAATCTCACTCCGATGGGAGGAACAAGTGAATAACCCTGTGGTACTCCTTGATGTTGTCAAAGAGCCTTAGTGAACGAAACGAGAAAGAAAGTGGCGAGATTTTTTAGCGGTACAACCTTGGTAAATAATTGAGCAGCAATCAACTATTTTCAGCTCGACTTAATCGATTTATTTTGAGAATCGAATCGAAAAAATCGATTCTCCAAAAAATCGAATCGAATCCAGCTCTACAAAACACCCTTTGCTCGCTATGCATCATTAACTGTCAATAAAAAAGCAAGAAATGTCTAACATCGCTACTTAGAAAATTTGATTTTGTCGTCATCACAGATGTGATCGATATCACACTCGTTGATTAACATAAATATATTGTTCGTAAGTCAAATGGACAAAAAGTTATTGAAAACAATAATCGCTTCGGCGGCCATACATTAACCCCCAAAACCCGAAATAAATTAAAACAAAGTATTGAAAACCAAACAAAAGTGCATGAGCTCTACAAAACCATGCAAATCTTTTGGCACCTCAAAGCTTATGAATACAATTGACATCAGTCTATTCAACGATTTGCGCGTGTACGGTTTCGCCGATTCTTAGGAAAGTTTTTAGTGTTTTACTTAACCCATTGTTTACTATAACTTAACCGTTTCATGATATATTCGTTCAACGATCACTCATCGATTGCTCATTCGAAGTAATTTTGGTTAACGTCATTCTTTTCCAGAATTTCGGCTGTTTTAATTTGGCATATTTATAATAAAAGAAATATATACATATACATACATATGTACATCGATTATCCACACGTTTTGAAAATATATTTTTGGAATATCTGAGGTATGTAAGCAATGCGGCTCGGAAATGTGTTTTTCGTTCTTTACAATTGTTATTTGAAGTTGTGCAATTAGCCTCAGTGAATTATTGTAATTATTCGAAATTTGTACAAATTAGCCAGATTGTCTCTCAATGAAATCAATTTTCTGCTGTACTTTATTCCAGTAATGTAGTTTTGTATGTTGCATGTGTTTTGTTATTAAACTAAACGGAAAAGTTAATTTTTTCCTAAAAGACATAAAGTCAATTGACCTTATGACCACTTCAAATGGCCACAAGTTTAATAATAATTGGACGTTGTGGCAGCGCACTGCCCTCAAGTGGCCCAATGACACCAGGCTAATCATCCTGTTCAATATTTTTTTTTTTAATTTTTTTATTTTTTTTATTTTTTTTATTTATAATTTTATAACATTTTTTTTTTTTGTTGGGCCGAGTCATTGATGGGCAGTGGTTTGTCAAGCGTCGAGATCTAAAACTGCTCAGCTACAGAAGAAATGTCATCAGCTGAGGGTAAAACTTAAATTAATAGAATATAGAAACAAACATATACAGCATTAACGATTAAGAGAGATAAGGACAGTCTTTTTTGTAGAAAAAAGGGAGTCCGACATATCAAATGTGTTTGAGTGAGAGTTATACTCCTGGCACAAACACCGGAAAGGTTCGTTAAGTTCGAAATTCGTTCTACATTGTTTTAAAAGAAGAGGTTTGAAGTGTCTCGTAGTGCAACAGGGAACACTATAGTTCACTTCGTTCAGAAGAAATGGGCTTGAAATCGATCCATTCAGTAGTTTTGTCGTAAATATTACGCCAAGCATTTCTCTACGACTAGCAAGAGTTGGAAGATTGATAAGTTTTAATCGATTAGTATAAGGTGGAAGATTAAATGAAGAGTCCCATTGAATATTCCTTAAGGCAAATAGTAAAAACTGTTTTTGTATTGATTCGAGCCTGTCAGTATGGACTTGAAAACGCGGATTCCAGACTATTGAGCCATACTCTAATATCGGTCTAACCAATGTTGTGAAGAGGGTTTTCGTAACGTAGGGGTCGCTAAACTCTTTTGAACACCTTTTCACAAATGCTAGAACACCTTTAGCTCACGTATCACGGACCGATGACAATGCAATAATTTGATGGTAAGGTGACATAAGGTTGACAGACATAAAGTCGATTGACCCTATTTAGAATGTCCATAAGGTTGATCGAAACTTTGCACACGTATCAAGGAGAGATGCCAATGCAATAATTTAATAATGGGTGACATAGGTTCAAAGGACATAAAGTCAATTGACCTTATAACTACTTCAAATGGCCACTAGTTAATTGAAACTTAGCACACATATCAAGGGCCGATAACAATGCAATAATTTAATGGTAGGGTGGCACAAGGTCAACGGATATAAGGTCAGTTGTGACCACTTCAAATGGGCCATAGGACCAAATTACCTTATATCTATTTGAATTGGCCATAAGGTCAATTTTTCCATTCAAAGTGGCCACAGGGCCAACTGACTTTAGGGCCGTTCAAAATTTGGTGTAGTGACCATTTAGGAAATTTCCGTTTGACTGTGTGAGCATTTCGGGAAAAAGACCATAACCATATTTTTTCTGAAGTGAAACGAATACAGGAGCAAAAGCAAAAGCAGAGCTATGCAGGATCAATTTAACGTTAATTTGCAATAGCTTTTTTACTCGATTTCCCATTGAAGTCAAATAAGAATATAAGAAAATCAGCATCGCGAAATTTTTCATAAGAAATTTTCTCTAGGCGGAAACATCAATCAGTCAAACAGTCAAGATCCTCACGTACAAGCAAATGGCCGACGTCTGAACTTTCTCGAAAACATGGAAATCTAAAAAAATTAAGAATAATTAATAGTTTGAAAAAACTAAAGAAATACCCATTTCTAACTAACCGTACTAAGAAAATAGAAAATAATTGACAAAGATTTGATATTACATATGTAGAAGGTGGATTATTTTACTCAAAATAAAATTACCTATTTTTTATTTTGAGTAAATTTTTCCACCTTCTACTAATGTATTTCTCGTAATATAAAATCTTTGCGATCAAAAATTATTATCTAGTTTTTAGTTCTGCTAGCGTAGTTTGTTTGTTTTTATACTCAGTTGAGCAGAGCTCACAGAGTATATTAAGTTTGATTGGATAACGGTTGGTTGTACATATATAAAGGAATCGAGATAGATATAGACTTCCATATATCAAAATAATCAGGATCCAAAAAAAATTTGATTGAGCCATGTCCGTCCGTCCGTCGGTCCGTCCGTCCGTTAACACGATAACTTGAGTAAATTTTGAGGTATCTTGATGAAATTTGGTATGTAGGTTCCTGAGCACTCATCTCAGATCGCTATTTAAAATGAACGATATCGGACTATAACCACGCCCACTTTTTCGATATCGAAAATTTCGAAAAACCGAAAAAATGCGATAATTCATTGCCAAAGGCGGTTAAAGCGATGAAACTTGGTAGATGGGTTGACGTTATGACGCAGAATAGAAAATTAGTAAGATTTTGGACAATGGGCGTGGCACCGCCCACTTTTACAAGAAGGTAATTTAAAAGTTTTGCAAGCTGTAATTTGGCAGTCGTTGAAGATATCATGATGAAATTTGGCAGGAACGTTACTACTATTACTATATATGTGCTAAATAAAAATTTGCAAAATTGGATGAAGAACACGCCCACTTTTTAAAAAAAATTTTTTTTAAATTCAAATTTTAACAAAAAATTTAATATCTTTACTGTATATAAGTAAATTAAGTCAAAATTCAACTCCAGTAATGATATGATGCAACAAAATACAAAAATAAAAGAAAATTTCAAAATGGGCGTGGCGCCGCCTTAACTGTTCTCTGTGAAAATGGGCGAAATCGGTGGAAGCCACGCCCAGTTTTTATACACAGTCCACCGTCTGTCCTTCCGCTCGGCCGTTAACACAATAACTTGAGCAAAAACCGATATATCTTTACTAAACTTAGCCCACGTACTTATCTGAACTCACTTTATCTTGGTATAAAAAATGGCCGAAATCCGACCATAACCACGCGCACTTTATGGATATCGAAAATTACGAAAAATTAAAAAAATGCCATAATTCTATACCAAATACGAAAAAAGGGATGAAACATGGTAACTGGATTGGTTTATTGACGCAAAATATAACTTTGGAAAAAACTTTGTAAAATGGGTGTGACACCTACCATATTAAGTAGAAGAAAATGAAAAAGTTCTACAAGGCGAAATCAACAGCCCTTGGAATCTTGGCAGGAATACTGTTAGTGTTATTGAATATATAAATAAATTAGCAGTACCCGACAGATGATTTTCTGGATCACCTGATCCACATTTGGTCGATATCGCGAGAACGCCTTCACATATACATCTAAGAGCCACTCGCTTTTAAACCCCTCATTAATACCTTTAATTTGATATCCATATCGTACAAACACATTCTAGAGTCAACCCTGGCCCACCCTAATGGCGATATCTCGAAAAGGCGTGCACCTATAGACCTAATGCCCACTCCCTCTTAAAATGCTCAGTAACACCTTTCGTTTGATACCCATATCGTAAAAACATTCTAGAGTCACCCCTGGCCCACCCTAATGGCGATATCTCGAAAAGGCGTCCACCTATAGACCTAATGTCCACTCCCTCTTAAAATGCTCAGTAACACCTTTCCTTTGATACCCATATCGTACAAACATTCTAGAGTCACCCCTGACCCACCATACTGGCGATATCTCGAAAAGGCGTCCACCTATAGACCTAATGCCCACTCCCTCTTAAAATGCTCAATAACACCTTTCGTTTGATACCCATATCGTACAAACATTCTAGAGTCACCCCTGGCCCACCCTAATGGCGATATCTCGAAAAGGCGTCCACCTATAGACCTAATGCCCACTCCCTCTTAAAATGCTCAGTAACACCTTTCGTTTGATACCCATATCGTACAAACATTCTAGAGTCACCCTTGGTCAACCTTTATGGCGATATCTCGAAAAGGCGTCCACCTATAGAACTGAGGATTACTCCCTTTTAAAATACTCATTACCACCTTTCATTTGATACCCATATCGTACAAACACATTCTAGAGTCACCCTGGCCCACCCTAATGGCGATATCTCGAAAAGGCGCCCACCTATAGACCTAATGCCCACTTTCTCTTAAAATGCTCAGTAACACCTTTCGTTTGATACCCATATCGTACAAACATTCTAGAGTCACCCCTGGCCCACCCTAATGGCGATATCTCGAAAAGGCGTCCACCTATAGACCTAGTGCCCACTCCCTCTTAAAATGCTCAGTAACACCTTTCGTTTGATACCCATATCGTACAAACATTCTAGAGTCACCCTTGGTCCACCTTTATGGCGATATCTCGAAAAGGCGTCCACCTATAGAACTAAGGATTGCTCCCTTTTAAAATACTCATTACCACCTTTCATTTGATACCCATATCGTACAAACACATTCCATAGTCACCCCTGGCCCACCCTAATGGCGATATCTCGAAAAGGCGTCCACCTATGGACCTAATGCCCACTCCCTCTTAAAATGCTCAGTAACACCTTTCGTTTGATACCCATATCGTACAAACACATTCTAGAGTCACCCCTGGCCCACCCTAATGGCGACATTTCGAAAAGGCGTCCACCTATAGACCTAATGCCCACTCCCTCTTAAAACGCTCAGTAAAACCTTTCATTTGATTCCCATATCGTACAACTAGAGACACCCCTGGTCCACCTTTATGGCGATATCTCGAAACGGCGTCCACCTAGGGAACTAAAGCCCATTCCCTTTTAAAATACTCATTATCACCTTTCATTTGATACCCATATCGTACAAACACATTCTAGAGTCAGCCCTGGTCCACCTTTATGGCGATATCCCTAAATGGCGTCCATCCATAGAACTATGGCCTACTCTCTCTTAAAATACTCTTTAATACCTTCCATTTGATACACATGTCATACAACCACATTCCAGGGTTACCCTAGGTTCATTTTCCTACATTGTGATTTTCCTTATTTTGTCTCCATAGCTCTCAACTGAGTATGTAATGTTCGGTTACACCCGAACTTAGCCTTCCTTACTTGTTATACTTTGATTGGATGACGGTTGGTTGTACAGGTATAAGGGAATCCAGATAGATATAGACTTCCATATATCAAAATCATCAGTGTCGAAAAAAAATTGATGGAGCCATGTCCGTCCGTCTGTCCGTTAACACGATAACTTGAGTAAATATTGAGATATCTTCACCAAATTTGGTACACGAGCTTATCTGGACCCAGAATAGATTAGTATTGAAAATGAGCGAAATCGGATGATGGAAAACACAAAAAACCTGATTATTTTGTAAATAATACACCTAGAACGTTAAAATTTTACGCGTGGACTAATATTGAGACTCTTGACAAAAATTTTAAAATGGGCGTGGCACCGCCAACTTGTGGTAGAATCAATTTTACATATATTAATCATAAATAAAAAATCGTTAAACCTATCGTAACTAAATTCGGCAGAGAGGTTGTCTTTACTATAAGGAATACTTCGAAGAAAAATTAACGAAATCGGTTAAGGACCACGCCCACTTTTATATAAAAGATTTTTAAAAGGGTCGTAGATGAAAATAATAAGCTATCTCTGAGCGAAAAAGAGCTTTGTATCAATAGAATTTCACTTTCTAAATTGAACTATAACATTAAAATGAAAACACTAAAATTTTTGAAAATGGGTGTGGCACCGCCTCTTTAATGACTAAGCAAATTTCTAAGTTTCGGGAGCCATAGCTCCAAGAAAAATTAACGGATCGTAATGAAATTGGGTACACAGATTTTCCCTATAGCAGGTAATATTTCTAGTAAAAATGGACGGGACCGGTTAAAAACCACTGCAATTTAGATATAAAACCAGTTTAAAAGTATCGTAGACTAGAATAATAAGCTATAACTTTTCAAAAAATAGTTTTGAATCAATGATATTTCACTTATCAAGTTTTATTGGAAGAGGAAATGAGGATATATATTTTTTTTTTAAACGGGCGGTGCCACGTGCTATGTAGAAAAATAATTTATCTGAAATGAAATGTGCAATTGAAGCTCACGCTGAGTATATAATGTTCGGTTACACCCGAACTTAGACACCTTTACTTGTTCAAACTACTATTTATTTTTTCTGGGAAATGCAACAAACCCAAAACTGTTTTTTTTTTTTAATGAGGACATACTTAAAAAGATACTCATTCCAATTTCAGAATAAGCCGCCATAACATAGATATTGTCTTTTGTTGTTCGAAATTGGAGTTTTCCTAATCAACTATTTGTATACTATTAAGTAGACTATCACCTATCTCAGCTGCCAGTTCAAAAACCACCCTGTTTCAAAAGCGAATTCGGTTGAAGAACGCCCTATCTGAGATTTGTTTTCAGTAGCGCCCCAGCAAATGTCAAAATGTATTAAATTAAAACTCAGATAGGGCGTTTTTGAAACATTTATTTTGGTTTGTTAATTGATGTTTGTGGCAAAACAAAATAATTATTTATAGTGTTTTGACCATGATTCAATTATGTTCTAGAGGTTTGTTCTCCAACGATGACAGATCCTTGACACTCCCAAGTTGGAAAATCTGGACGGGTTGCTTGTACGAAGTAAAGAAAACGGAGAATAATTCAATCCTCTTGAGCGAAAATTGTAGTAGAAAAGTACCTTTAGAAGTATATTGGTAGTCATAGTAAATTTGTAAATGCCAACAGGTTTTGGGGGAAATAATTAATTTTCTACTAAATGTTTCGCGAATTGATAGAGAGTTATGTTGGTTTGCTCATTCTTGCACAATTTGTTTGAAAAATGTCGTACGTCAGAATTTTATTCAATAATACACTATCTCGAAATTTGCTTCAAAAACTCCCTATCTGAGCATAAGGTCAATGCATTTTGACATGAGAGGAAGTTAATGAAAAGCATTCTGAGATAAGGCGTTTTTCAACCTAATTCTGAAAATGTGAAATATTTGAAAAATATTTTGAGGTAGGACGATTTCGAACTGGCAGCCGACATGGGGCGATACTCTACTCAGCAGCCGCAATGAAATGACAAAAATAAATAAAAGAAAATGGCTTATTATTTTAGAACTTTATATTCCGGCCTTAGCTAAGAGTTAAGCTGTTGTGCGGTCCTGCTACACAGGGCGTATTTACCTTTTTAATCATTTCGGAAAACTCTTTTCCGTTTGAGTGTTCATGGAAGTGAGCGATGAATTTTAAATTGGTTTAGGTTTCGTTATGTTCATAGATTTACGAAAGTATACGATTCCTTGGTGTCCGTACTTTTCATAAAATTACCTATGTGCAGCTTTAAATTAAGCGTGGACAGTGATAGCAGATGTATGAAGGGCGGGTTGGAGAAGGAAACGAAGGAGCACGTTTTGTGCTCATGCTCTGCGCTTCTCAGGCTAAGGCAAGGCTCCAGCTTTTAGGATTGATACAGCTTTCAGATCTAGAAGCAGCAAGTGGCGTAGGTCCTAGAAAGCTTCTAGTATTTGAGAAGAGGACGGAGCTAGTTTATAACATAGGTCCTAGTTTTTTGATAGGGTTTTTTGAGTTTGGTCGTTAAATAAACTCGGGTAACACTTCGGACTCATTCAGTCAATGTGAGGTCCTCATGGACCGCTCAGTTCAACCTAACCTTACCTATGCCCAGTCACACTACTAGATCATGGCATAGTTACCAAATACATCATAAAATTAAAAAAATTGTTCTACGAAATTGTGCAGTTCAGTACTTATCGGGTATTTGTAAACTGATTGCCTCCTATTTCTACTACTAATATTTTTCGAAAAATCGCAAAGAAACAACACACTTAACGAATGCCAATTCGATTTGGGAGCAAGATGGCTGCAATTGTCAAAAAAATTTTCAGCCGAGCAAACCTCTTGTGATTGAATCATGGTTTTTAATTTACTTTGTTTTTCCGGCTTTCGGTGCTGAGTGAATAAAACCACAAGTTTTCGTTTTTCAACCGATATATTTCGGTTACTCCACGGTAACTGTCTTTAAGGCGACTGTTGACAAATCGTCGGTCCAATGTCAAAGTCACGAATGTGCATATTTGATTTTTTGAGAAAAACGCGTAAGACATTGTTAAAATTAGAGATTTAATTAATAGAGATTTAATTTTGTATTTTTCAACCACTATTGGAAGGTTTACTTTTTTAAACCACTAAGTAATGTTAATTGAAAAATGATTTTTTAATTTTTTTGTTCAAAAAAGTGCACATTTATTGTTTTGGCTTTGCAAAATTTTAAATACATATATATAATATTTCGTTAAAATAAAAATGGCACATTCGTGACTTTGGCATTGTACCGACGAAATATAAAACATTAACAAATTAACAAAAAAAAATGTTTATAAAATATTTGTCTACAAATTTTTATACTCAGCTGAGCAGAGCTCACAGAGTATATTAACTTTGTTCGCATAACAGTACCCCGTAATGGCATAAACTAATCGAGATAGATGTAGACTTCTAATATCAAAATGATCTGGGCGAAAAAAGAAATTTATTTAGCCATGTCCGTCCGCCTGTCCGTAAACACGATAACTTGAGTAAATTTTGAGGTATCTTGATGAAATTTGGTATGTAGGTTCCTGCGCACTCATCTCAGATCGCTATATAAAATGAACGAAATCGGACTATAACCACACCCACTTCTTCGATATCGAAAATTTCGAAAAATCCAAAAAGTGCGATAATTCATTACCAAAGACGGATAAAGCGATGAAACTTGCTAGGTGGGTTGACCTTATGACGTCGAATAGAAAATTAGTAAAGTTTCGGACAATGGGCGTCGCACCGCCCACTTTTGAAAGAAGGTAATTTGAAAGTTTTGCAAGCCGTAATTTAGCAGTCGTTGAAGATAACATGATGAAATTTGGCAGAAACGTTACTACTATTACTATATATGTGCTAAATAAAAATCAGCAAAATCGGATGAAGAACACGCCCACTTTAAAAAAAAAATTTTTTTAAAGTCAAATTTCAAGAAAAAATTGATTATCTTACAGTATATAAGTAAATTATGTCTACATTCAACTCCAGTAATTATATGGTGCAACAAAATACAAAAATAAAAAAAAAATTTCAAAATGGGCTCCGGCCTTTTTCATTTAATTAGTCTAGAATACGTTTAATGCCATAAGTCGAACAAAAATTAACCAATCCTAGTGAAATTTGGTAGGAGCATAGATTCTATGACGATAATTGTTTCCTGTGAAAATGGGCGAAATCGGTTGAAGCTACGCCCAGTTTTTATACACAGTCGACCGTCTGTCCTTCCGCTCGGCCGTTAACACGATAACTTGCGCAAAAAAACGATATATCTCAACTAAACTTAGTTCACGTAGTTATCTGAACTCACTATATCTTGGCATAAAAAATGGCCGAAATCCGACTATGACCACGCCCACTTTTTCGATACCGAAAATTACGAAAAATGAAAAAAAGCCATAATTCTATACCAAATATGAAAAAAGGGATGAAACATTGTAATTCGATTGGTTTATTGACGCAAAATATAACTTTAGAAAAAACTTTGTAAAATGGGTGTGACAGCTCCCATATTAAGTAGAATAAAATGAAATAGTTCTGCAAGGCGGTATCAAAATCCCTTGGAATCTTGACAGGAAAACTGTTCGTGGTATTACATATATAATTAAATTAACGGTACCCAACAGATAATGTTCTGGGTCACCCTGGTCCACATTTTGGTCGATATCTCGAAAACGCCTTCACATGTACAACTAAGGGTCACTCCCTTTTAAAACCCTCGTTAATACCTTTAATTTGATACCCATATCGTACAAACACATTCTAGAGTCACCCCTGGTCCACCTTTATGGCGATATCTCGAAAAGACGACCACCTATAGAACTAAGGCCCACTACCTTTTAAAATACTCATTAGCGCCTTTCATTTGATTCCCATATCGTAAATGCACATTCTAGAGTCACCCCTGTTCCACCTTTATGGCGATATCCCGAAATGGCGTCCACCTATAGATCTATGGCCCACTCCCTCATAAAATACTCTTTAATGCCTTTCATTTGATACACATGTCATACAATCACATTCCAGGATTACCGTAGGTTCATTTTCCTACATGGTGATTTTCGCTTATAAGTAATATATATATATATATTATATTGTTACGAATATTAGCAAAACTGAGGAGTGCTGCCATCTCCAGGCCGATGCTAAGCAGTGACGTGAATTCACATCAATAATTCAATCATTATGTATCTACATAAACGAATCAATATTTGCGTCTACACATATGTACACATTCCGACGAGCAACATTTTCATACAAGGCAGCGAGAGATGAGATGTCACACACCGATGAATTTACTTATACGCTTATGTGTGTGCGGGAGACTGTAAACTACAAACACATGCATATATCTTATCTGAGTTGTCACAAGAGAGAGCAATAATTTGTGCACGTAGTTGGGGCTGGCGATTTTGTAGCCGAAACAACTAGTAACTTCTGGAAATCGAAGAGCCTAGAAGTATGCAGCGTAAACTATAAAAGCGGTGCAGGCGAGTAAGAAGGAATTCAGTTTGATTTGAGTTGTCAAGCAGTTGCGATTAAGACGATATCTAGCAATAGCAGTATAGTAGAGTTTCGTTGAGCTATCAATCAGTGTGGTTATTAAGCAAGCTATTCGTTGCACAGTTTGTTATTGTGAAGTACTTTAATAAAGGCCATTTTGCATTATTACAAATTTGAGTTATTTATTCATCAGTTTAGTGATTCGAACTTAGCAGAGGATTGCAAATAAGAGGATTTGCAGCAAATTCGTTACAATTGGTGTCAGAAGAGGAATTGTTGAATAAATTCCAGAGGACAACAAGGACATGGCAAAGTTCAGTGAATTGAAGATCCAGCAACTAAAGAAGGAGTTGGAGAGCCGTGGATTGAATACAAGCGGCGTTAAACTCGAACTTCAGGCACGGCTACGAGAAGCAATGGAAGCAGAAGGAATCGATGTGGACGAGTATGTCTTTTATCCTGATGAGGACGAGACAACAGCAAAAATTGAAGAGAAAAATGAAACACCGCAGACAATGGCGAACACAGACCTAAACATGATGTTGGCTGCAATATCGGCACAAATGTCCGAAATGTCATCACAAATATCTACCAACATGTCATCACAGATGGAATCCCAACTGGAATCGCAAAAGACAGAAATAACATCTCAACTGTCATCACAGATGGAATCCCAAGAGACACGTATAACATCAAAGATGTCACCTCAGCTGGAATCGCAGGAGAACCGTATAACAGCGAAGATTGAAGCACAAGAGGCACGGATATCCGAAATGTCGGCGCAAATTTCAGCACAGATATCATCGCAGATCTCCGCTCAACTGGAAGAGCAAGAAGAACGTATTTCCTCGAAGTTGGAGGCGCAAGATACAAAAATTTTACAGTTTGAAGAAAAAATCGAGGCCGAGGTGGATGCTTTGAGAGGACGTATCGAGCAGTTGCAACTAAATCGCCCAGCAGTTTCAACGAGTAATCCAAAGGTAAAAACACCATCCTTTGACGGTTCTGTTCCTTTCCAGGTCTTTAAGCTACAGTTTGAGAAGACCGCAGCAGTGAACAACTGGAATGTGGAAGATAAAGTTGCCGCACTCTTCGTAGCATTGAAAGGACCAGCTGCCGAAATCTTACAGACTATTCCAGAGTACGAACGGAACAGTTATGACGCATTGATGGCTGCTGTAGAACGGCGATACGGAAGCGAACACAGGAAACAGATATTTCAAATAGAATTGCAAAACCGCTACCAAAAAGCTAACGAGACTTTGCAGGAGTTTGCTTCGGACATTGAAAGATTGGCTCATCTTGCAAATGCGGATGCACCCGTGGAATACACGGAAAGAGTGAAGATTCAGAGCTTTATAAATGGCATACGGGACGTCGAAACGAAGCGAGCCACATACGCGAACCCAAAGCAAACATTTTCTGAAACGGTATCCCATGCATTGACCCAGGAAACGGCGTCATTATTGAGTAAACCAGCATACAAAGCTCATCGTGTGGAAGTAGAAAGGCCGGAGTGGGTAGACACAATTTTGGAAGCACTGAAGGGATCTCAACAGAAGAATGCCGGAGTTATTAAATGTTTCAAGTGCGGCAACCCAGGTCACATTGCACGTCATTGCGATCTTGGTCCTAATAGTTCCAACAATGTGGGTGGCCGTAAACGCAAAGCTGGCGGAAATGAGCAAGAGCGTGTCGAATGTAAAGAACGAAAACTTGCTCCGGCTGTTGAATGTCCTGTGATATCTGTGTCGCAAATCGGAAGGAAATCAAGCAGTCTTACCGTCAGAGGGAATGTGGATGGTAAAGAGCGTGTACTGACTGTAGATACGGGGGCATCTCATTCCTTGATTCGATCTGATTTGGTCTACAGGAGAGTAAAGTCATTACCTGGAGCAAGGTTGCGTACGGTAACAGGCGAATATAATCAAGTCCAAGGCGAAGTGGTATGTGAGGTATTAATTGGAAAAGTCATGGTTCTACACAAATTCGTTGTGGCGGAGATCGTTGATGAAGTCATATTGGGAGTGGACTTCTTGGTTGACCATGACGTCAGGATCGATATGCGGAGGAAAATTATGCGCTATAAGAACCAGGACATACCACTTAACTTTAGTTTGGAAAAAGGGTTCAGCAGTAATCGGGTACTGGTGGAAAAGACTCAACAAAGACCACGAAAGTCAAAGGCAAAGGTTGATAGATCGAATGGGCCAAATAAATCAAAATCAAAAGTACCTGCGAGAGAAACACTGGCATTGACAAAACCTAAAAGACGCAGGAAAACGAAGCAACGAATTTCCGAGAAAGAATGCGAGGGTAGTTTCAAGCCGGAGCGCACTACTCTTGTGAAATGTGGGAACGATACCGATTATGCAAAGCAAATCCGTCCAGCGCAAGCTCTACGAAGTGGTTCATTGACCAAACAACAGAGTGTGAAGGAACGGCCCAGGGTAATGAGTAGTAAGATGAAACACTGGCATGACAAGAACTCTAATTCGGAAGGTTTCTTGGCGGGAGATTTGGTACTGTTAAACAACCCTCACCGGCGGAAAGGTGTTCCAGCCAAATTTCGGTGCAGTTGGGAAGGCCCGTACAAAGTTGTGAAGAAGATCAGTGATACCATCTACCGCATACAAACCACTGGGAAACCACGGATTAGAAGGGTGGTACATTTGGAGATGCTAGCGGCGTTTAGATTGGGAGATTTGTCTGATCGGGACGATCAGACTTAGGTGGAGGGCAGTGTTACGAATATTAGCAAAACTGAGGAGTGCTGCCATCTCCAGGCCGATGCTAAGCAGTGACGTGAATTCACATCAATAATTCAATCATTATGTATCTACATAAACGAATCAATATTTGCGTCTACACATATGTACACATTCCGACGAGCAACATTTACATACAAGGCAGCGAGAGATGAGATGTCACACACCGATGAATTTACTTATACGCTTATGTGTGTGCGGGAGACTGTAAACTACAAACACATGCATATATCTTATCTGAGTTGTCATAAGAGAGAGCAATAATTTGTGCGCGTAGTTGTGGCTGGCGATTTTGTAGCCGAAACAACTAGTAACTTCTGGAAATCGAAGAGCCTAGAAGTATGCAGCGTAAACTATAAAAGCGGTGCAGGCGAGTAAGAAGGAATTCAGTTTGATTTGAGTTGTCAAGCAGTTGCGATTAATACGATATCTAGCAATAGCAGTATAGTAGAGTTTCATTGAGCTATCAATCAGTGTGGTTATTAAGCAAGCTATTCGTTGCACAGTTTGTTATTGTGAAGTACTTTAATAAAGGCCATTTTGCATTATTACAAATTTGAGTTATTTATTCAACAGTTTAGTGATTCGAACTTAGCAGAGGATTGCAAATAAGAGGATTTGCAGCAAATTCGTTACAATATATATGTAATGTTACACCCGAACTTAGCCTTCCTTACTTGTTTTTTTAATTGACACACATTTATTGCGTCTTTACCGTGTGACGTGGAGCTGTATACTGTCTGGTTTTTATAAGTGAGCGCAGTTTACATTGTCAGTTTTGTATTTCAGTCTAATGGTTGTCGGTGTGCTTATGATATGTATCATCTCAAGAGTAAAAGCCTTCCGCGATTTACAACCAGATTGACTGAATTTTGTGTGTGTTAGTGCAGTCGGGTGGCTTCGTGACACACGTATTTGTTGTCGGCTACACGTTGATGAAAATCAAAAATTTTTGATTTTTTCATTTGACGCTAGCTTATTTGATAGTCGCGGGGTGTGATTGACAAAACGCAGTGTTGTATTTAGTTTGTGTCGACATTCAAAATGAACAAGTGCGCGGAAGAACAGCAATTCATATTAAAATTTATTGAAAATTATCAATGTTTACCAGCTTTATCGAATGTAAAGCTTTTATTATTATTTAATAAAATTTTTTTATTATTTACTAAAACTGCTGCAGTTGCAAGTAAAAAAAAGTCATCATCCGATGACGACATATTCACGTCCGAACGCTACGGTTTCTCAATGCAAATGTCGATTGATGGCTTTTTATTTGATAGTCGCGGGGCAAGCGTCAAATACCCGACACGCACACATACAAAAATTCAGTCAATCCGGTTGTAAATCGCGGAAGGCTTTAAGGCGCTTTGTGTATTGTTGTTCCTGTTTGAGAATTTCTGTTTTATTGAAATTCGGTGCGCAGCCGCTGCAGTGGGCCATGACTCAAAAAAAATTTTTTTTTTGAAAAATATTTAGAAATTTTTTTTTGTTAATTTGCTAATGTTTTATACATATTTGTCAACAGTCGCCCTGAAGACGGTTACCGTTGAGTAACCAAAATATATCGGTTAAAAAACGAAACCTTGTGGTTTTATTCACCAGGGACCTTAAGCCGGAAAAAGAAAATAAATCAAAATAATAATTATTAAAATAAATTAATTTAAAAATATATTAACGGAATTCTCTCAGTCTAGGAAACGTAGTAAACTTAGAAAATGTTCCACGTTTTTTAGACCAAATGCATTTATACCAAAAATTAAATATAAAATTTATTTTTTATGAGTTCAAAAAGTTTACAAAACTGCAATCAAAGGGGATATATATAATAAGAGACGTCACTCGTTACTTTGCGTAATGTTTTTGGTTAGGATAATCGTAGGTTTTTTTTTTTTTGAGAGATGTGGATAAATGTCTTCTATACATTTCGTGGGGTATTTGTGTTTATTTGTCCGACTGTATTTAATTAATTAATTAATTCTCTTTCCAAAAATCACATTTGCATAAGGTGCCTACACGGCGTGGATAAATGCGAGACAATTAAAAATATCCCTCACAGAAAACATTATACTATGTTCAAACCGAAAAATAAATTGAGGCAATTTCGATTTAAATTGAGCGGTGTTCATACAACTCAATTTAGCTTACACAATAGTAATTTGATAGCTTGCTGGCTTATCTCTACAATAACAACATCACTTTGTTGAGACTGTCAAAATGTGCGTGTTGGTATTAGGCGAATGGAATGAAATGAAAATATAAAACTTTGAAATTTTTGTGAGTTGTAAGAAAATGTGTTCAATGTTTTGGTTTCATTTTGAGTTTGCCATCCTCTTTTGACAATCCCTACTCCAGTGAAATGAAAAAAATAATATCAGCTGATGAAATAAGCCAACCATATAGTTCAGCCATGCGTAACTCGTTTAAATCTACTCAATAAACACACTTTACAAGGTTGCATTTGCAGTTTGAAAAAATTTATTACGCAATCTTTTTTAAATTGGCAATTTATTATTACAATTTATTATATGATAAATTGCGTAATAAATTGCCCAAATGGTATAAATTGCCAATTTGGTGTGTGTTTGTACATAGTATTAGACATAATTTTTTTTGATTTCCAGCGAGTTACTCGCCACTCGGGTGACTCTTATTTATTTATCCTCTTTGGTACAATACCATATTCTTTGCCATTCTTCTTCTTCTTGTAGCAGTGGTTCGTCCCATCAAATGGTGCGACCAATCACAAATTTCCATCGATATACTTTAATGGCAGCCCAAAGAAACTTTCGGTTTAGATTGGGTTGCATGAAAGAGACATAGGTATTAGAGGCGCGGGTTCCAAATTACACTTGATGGTTGGTGAAATGTGGAGACTTATTACATGCAGGAGATACGAGGTTTGGCAAGTAAGTTTCGGGAAATTGTCAATAAAAAACAAGTAAATGACGTTTTAGGAAAAATTTTACTATCGACCTTCATAAAAGACTCCCTCTAACTCTACACAATTCCAACGTTGCTCTCATGACTGGAAGCACCCTTGGTATTTCTCCGAAGGAAGCCCGTTTAGCACCATTATGAGTGGTGGGCTTTTTGGTTCAATCCGAACTTTATTTCAGTAGTAATGGCAATTAGTGTGATGGCGATGTTGTGTACATAATTTTCGAAAGCCACGCTGATGGTTAACAAGCCGCAGGTTTGCGGTGAAGTTGGGGAGCCCAGCGGCTTAATTCCATATCTTTGCTTTCAAGTCTGCGCAACAAAAAAAGTATCACTCCCCCAAAAATTGTTTTAAATTTCCATTTTCAATTTAACCCATATGGCAAGGTTAGTCGGAATGTATCCAAACAATTAGACTTCGAAAAATTTTCGCCAAAAGTTTCCAAATGAGGATCACTTTATGTCTTGTTTATTATTGTTATTGTTGGATTGTTGGGATATAGCGCTATGTCGGCTGCCATTTCGACAGCACCCAATCTCAGAAAATTTTTCAAAAATGCCCTTATTTAAAGTTTGTATCAAAAACGACCTATATGATTATAAACATAATAAATGTTGATGATTTTTGATATTAAATAAACGGCAAATATCGACTGATTGTCTCTTTGAAAGTGACTGCCCGATTTATCTTAATTTTTTTTTAAATTATGCAAGACTCACTTGCTCATCAACTTGTAAACTGCCGCTTACGCACAGTTATGTAGTAGCTGGTCATCTGTAAGATCATGGAATGTTTTCTCAAAAATTGATCGTTCGATCTCAAGCAGCCACTCATTACGCACAATGCAGCAGAGAAAGTTTAACACTTGATTTCGTTTTACTTACTTTGCTTACATATCCACTTGTTTACATGCATCCCAGCGAACATAACATAAACAAATGTTCAAATGATTGAAAAAATGTAAATTCTCCGAATATTAAATCGAATTTGCCCATGTGGTCTCTGCATTTTGCACCCGAGTTGCTCACGGTACCCAGACTACATGATAAAATTGTGCAGTAGCTGGCATTCAGGCGCATTTGTGGCTACCTATCCAGCAGTACCACCACACCGCATTTCAGTCCACGTTACCGCTAGAATACGAAGTTGGTAGTTTCGTTAGCAGCAGGGGCGTAGCGACAGGCCGGGAGGGGGTTTGGGGGTTAAACCCCCCCCCCCCCCCCCCCCTTGCCTCAGGATAATTTGATTTTTTAGGTCGTTACAATTCAAATATTTGACGTTTTTATGTCTATATTAATAAATTTCTTTATAATTCTGCTACGTATTTACTTTGTTGGTGATATTATATTTTTAATATGCAAGCATATGTATGTACGAAGTGAACACTTATATTTTAATCATATTCTGTTTCATAATAATTCTGCAATTGAAAGCTATAAAATCTGCAGAATTTCAAACTTCAATTGTTGTCAGCACCGCGATTTTGTTACTCTGCCGTTGAATCAGCAGTTTCAAGAAAAGAAAATCGATATGAAAAAAGCCATACGACTTTGCGATTTAGTACACGAAGAGCTCAAAGATATGCGTAGATCAGCTGGCGAGAAGTTCAAGAATATGTACCAGACAGTTGAAGTAGTATGCTCTTCTAATGAAATCCCTATTATTTTGCCTAGAAAAAGTGCTCAAACAAACGCGGAGGATCACTACCGTATACAAATTTGTATCCCATTTCTAGACTCAGCAATCCAGAATTTGGAATTACAAAATTTTTGAACCACAAAGAACTTCTGATGTCTTTTGACGCATTGCTTTCAAATGATGTCAACGACGTTCAAGCAAAAAATTTAATTTCTCGATATGCAAAAGTTTTGCATTGTCGTGGTAATGAAAATATTGGCATGTCTGAAATAAAACTTTGGCAAGGCCTTCTGAAATATCTTTATGCCCAAAAATCAGAAAAAAGTTGGAATGCTCACGATTTATTGGAGGTAAGTTGGTACATTAACAACACAGTCCAGGGATACACGGAAAAAACACTAATGTGTTTTTTACATTTAAAAAAATGTAATATTCAGTTTATTTTTTCATGTAAACTTCAAATTATTTTGAATGTGAAATTTACATTGAAAAAAAATGCAAAGTTTACATTATTTTTCCTGTAAATCTAGCATCTTTTCGATGCAAATTTTAAATTTAAATAATGTTAAATTTACAGCATTTTTTTGTAGTACACATTTCCTATTTTGAAATATAATGCAAATTTGACATTATTTTCCATAAGGAAAACACATTATTATAATGTAATATCTATTTTTATGTCAAAAACATATTTCAAAAATGTAAAATTCAAATTATTTGATAAATGAAAAAATAATGTGTTTTTCACATTTTAAAATGTAAAAAACACATTAGTGTTTTTTCCATGTAGATATGACTTTTTTAAATAAAATTTTTTCTATTCGATCAGTTTCTTTCTTTTGAATTTTATATACGTATACGTAAGACCTCATGCATAGGCTCAAAAGGCATGAATTCTACTTATTCCTGAAGAAGGTACTTCGGTGTTTTTTTATCAATTTATCTATGATTAATATTACAGGAATGCGATTCTGTGGCTTTCCCTAATGTTCACATGTTGTTGAAAATCTTGTGTACGCTTCCAGTAACAACGGCAACGAACGAGAAATCTTTTTCAACTCTTAGGCTGATTAAAAACTGTTTGAGAAATACGATGAGTGAAAATCGATTGAATGGCTGTGCATCACTAAGCATGCACCGTGATCAAATTGTTACCGTTGATGAAGTTTTAGATGAAATGGCAAAGAAAAGCCGACGCATGCGCTTGAGTTTTTAATGTAACCTTTTTCATATAATATTCTAAATACACGTACTTTAATGTTAAAGCTAAAGACAACATTTTTTTATTTATTTAACTGAAAAAAAAAAACATTTTTTTTAACCCCCCACAGCATTTTTCTGGCTACGCCCCTGGTTAGCAGCAATAAAAAATTATTGTTACCAACACAGAAGAGCCTCATTAGTAGCACGTTTGAACAGTATTTATGTATTTCGATTGAATGTTTTAAATTATTATAGCTTTTACACCCTTCATGAAAATGAAATGGTATAGGTTTCTTCCGATTCTCGAAAATTGTAAGTCCTTATAGGAGATGATATCACAACAAAACCAACAAATAAGTATACGGAAATGATCAGGATGACGAGTCGATCCACAGTGGCCGCTTGTATTTACCTGAGCGACTGGGAATTTTTCCCGAACAAGGACTGTAATTTCAGTATAACCCCATTTAATTTGCTGCAGCCCTCCCTTAAATTGTCATCCTCCCAGTAGATCCTTGCAGCGTGACTACTTCACATTCTCCTGCTCCGGGAAGGTATTGAGCCCAAAACGGAACCTAATCCCGGTCCAGAGAAATAGATTTGCTTGCGTGTGCCAGCTACGAATATTTTTAGGTCGGTCACACTCTTGCCAGTGAGTCACGTGCAAAGAATGATTGCATCACACTGAGTATTTTGGTCTAGATCCCAAAATTCGTCGACCCCGTCACTCTTACAAATCTTTTGTGGCACCTTGCTGCTCACGCCTAACGGCGTCCCGTGGTCTGCGCCTTAGCAACCGGAGATAGTCGACTTTATGAAGCGGCGCAATATCCGTATTGCTGCGATCCAAGAGCCTAATCTTACGGCAAGATCTGCTTTGCAGACCTGCTCTGGAGAAAAGATCGTGAGAGGAGAAATGGGAAGAAGATATAATCCATTTAATCGCGGCATTGACCGCAGGGACAGAGTTCTGGAATGTCAAGGTACATCTGTACAGTCAAGTGATGCAAATATAGATATTATCAACATCTCCCTCCTGTTACCTGCTGTCCCAGTGGATACTGCCCTGACACACTACTCACTGGTGAAAATCGTATTTTTGTGGGCGAGTTCAATGCCCACCACGATCTATGACATTCTGATTTACGAGCAGACAGCAGGGGTTAGATACTTGAGCGGCCCTCTGCACGATAAACGGAGACACCCCCACGCGTATGGTAAGAAGCTGTCATAGTTCGCCAGACATCTTCATTATAAGCGCTAGACTTGCTAACTGCGTGAACTGGCAGCTGACAGATGGTATCATTGGCATCCAACACCTACCCATACTCATCTCGCTCGAGCGATCTGCCGAATTCATTACTTCAAAGAAACGCATTTTCATATATTTATTTATTTATTTTTATTTATTTATTTATTTAATTTAATTTCAAAAATAGTCTAATGTTCTTACAGACTTCTTGAGTTTGTACTTAAAAATACAGACCTTAGCAATACAATCAAAAAATTATTACATTTAACAAAGATTTGAAGGTGGTCTTTGGCAAAGAAAAGTCAATGGCCAAAGAATTTGAGATAGTATTGAACTCCCTCAGTGCTCTAAAAATGGGAGCGTTAGAGGCATAGAGGGTCCGGGCGCAATCAATATAAAACATATCCCAATTTCGAAGTGATCTAGAGGGTATATGGAGACAAATACTATACTCCAAAAATAAGGGACTTAAGCCAATGCAACAGATAGCTTGTAACATCTAAACCCAAAAAATTAAATAAGGGGTGCCACGGAGTGGTGTTCCATCCCCGGTTGTGTTTAACTTCTATATATCGAAGCACCCTTCGCCATCAGAAGGAGTTACCATTGTATCCTCGTTTGCTGCCACGATTGTGGGGAGTAGAAATGAAATGCTTAAGAAACAAATTTGTTTGAAAAAAATCAACCAGATTGGTCAAATATATAAAATATGTCCTCTACAGCGAATTGTTCCGATTTTATAAGTTTTTGAAGTTTCATCAGATGATTGTTTAGCTCCATTCATTAAAGGTATGAGACCATCGCCACAGTCGAAGACAGTCCCGCCCTTACTTGTTTATGTTGTTGTTATTTTTTTGATTTACATTGTAATCTTCTTGTTGTTCCTCTCTACCTTAAAATAAATATTCATTCATGTTTTAGTATGTTAGCGGGGCGAGACTACCTGCAATAGCAACAAACTCTCCCTCCGTTGACCGTTAGGCTCTTGGCATTGACGGCGTTGGCTTTTGATTCGTTGTCGCTCCACTGACGAACTTTGTATTTTGCTTAATCGCCGGCTAATGGCTCTTCTTCTTTATTAAGTATATCGGGTATCGCTTGGCGCGCATAACGCTTTTGACTTTTGTATGCTCAAGTGGTATTCCCAAAGTTTTTAAATTTCAGTTTTTCATTTCACTTTGCACCGTCTGGTTTTTCTTTGCTTTGGTGTGTTTTGAACACTGAAAAATAAACAACAACAATAACAGTTAAGATTTAGCGCTGGCATTCGGATATTTTTATGGTTTGTATGTTAAATTCGTACAAAAAAATCGTCTTTCGAACAGGTGAAAGTTGTGCGTGTGTTAAATATTTCGTTGTGAGTATTCCGTCTTGTATGTGCGTAGCAGATCATGAAGAAATGACTTAAAATTATTTACGTTTTCAGTTTCAAGTTTTAACAAAAAAGCATAAAATATGTCGAAGTAAAATTATTTGTGTTTGTTTTATAAATTATTTTGATATAATTAAGGTTTTGTACATGTAATTGAGAATAAACAGTGTTGTGCAATATTATGGCAGCATAAGTTATTTAAAGTTTAACTATTGAATCATGTAAATATTAAAATTTTAAACTACTCCCGTTATAAGTACGGTCAGTGATGAAGTCCTCGTTTAATAGTTTTGTTTTAATATATTTTTTTAATTTCGTTCGTTTAAATTCCGCTATATTTTTTTTCTCGAAAACTGAATGCTCTTTATTACTTACTAAAACTGTTTAAACGGTTATTGCCGTCCAACAAGACGCGTCAGTCGCTTCGCCGTCTGCCGAGCTGTCATGAGGTGCAGTGATCGATTTTCTGGATTCTTATTTAGCTTGACTCTGTGTAGCGTTGTTTACGAATTTTGTAATTGATATTTAAGTAAAGCTACAAGCTGGAAACTTGGAATATAGTTCAAAACGCGATGACAGTGAAAATGAAAAGAAAAAACTCCGCTAGGTGGCGCATGGATCGAGATATTCAAAAAAACGTATTTGTGGTTCGATTTGGCTCATATTTGGAACACATATTATATACATGAATAGAAAGCGACATATGAAAAAATTGGTCTCCAGGTGGCGCATGGATCGATATATTCAAAAACTTCATATTTGTAGTCCGATTTGGCTTATGTTTGGAACACATGGAACACATTATCATTAGATCTACTTCGGTTTCGAAAAACATTTCTATCGAACATTTCCAGAGCTGCCTCCTCTGATGGTATCATGGCCAATTTCTTTGGTACTATAAGCAGGACGACTAAGATAAGTGACGTTTAGAGCATGATCTTCGCGTGCCGAGACAGAACTTTACTTTCCAATTCTGTCCAAAATAGCATTTGTTGGCAGGAATGATTCTTCCCTGGATTTCAAAGCGGGTGTTGTTGTCTGTATTAATGCCGATTCCCGAATAAACGAAGCCCTTTAACATTTCGAAATTATGACTGCCAACAGGGGCGTGGTTGCCAAAGCGCAAATGCGCTGATTCTCTATTGAACGACAACAGGTATTTCGCCTTTTCCTTACTCACCATCAAGCCCATCTTTTCCGCTTCTTTTTTCGCTATCTGTAGCATGAAATATACTTGCGTTACCGAGGGACAGAAGTTTGTTTTCACAGTTCGCCTTTGGAATCATAGATGACTTGATACGAAACATTTGTTTACGCCTCATTTTTTTCGCTCTCACGAGGGATTTATCTCAAATTTGTGCTGGCAACAATCACAGATAAATACCTCGCGCCAGCTGAAGCGGGTGCCAAAACAAAAAATCTGCCAGCTAAAACGAAAAACGGGCCAAAACTTTCGGTAAACTTCAGTTTTACCTATAACTGTAGAAATGCGTTCAAAAATTATGGGGAAAAAGGATAGAAATTCTTGTTTTAGTGTAAATATTATTAGTTCGAAGGCGGAGGGTAAATATTATTTTCTATTCAAAAGTTATCACTAAAAACAGGTTTTTTAAATATGAAATCCCGATGCAACCAGTGCATTTTGATCACAGAACCTGGAACGTCAGACATGTAAGATAAGCCCCATCCCCTACATGATGTTAACTATTATATCCTAGGTCCGACTTACTCAAATTTCAAAAGATTATTTGGTTTTCACTGTGAGTTAAATGCGTTACAATATTTGACTAATTAATTTAATTTATATTTGTTTATATTTAACTCTAACTAGTCGTATTATTGTAAAATAAGTTTAAAGAAATTAACATTTTTCGACTATCATATTATTAAATGATTGAAACTATAAAATCGCCGAAATGTATGACAAAAATCCCCATATTCAGACAGCGCTTTCTCGAATTAAAGAGTCGCAAATCCATTCATCTATGTTTGGAATAATCTACCAATAGCGATTAGTGGTTTGTAAAACACAATCCGGTTCAAACACGAAGCTATGCAACACTTTGCCAAATAATTTGTTATAAACTTCAGCTTAGTTATCTACTTAACTGGTTAAGGATTATTTTGCTCTTGAGTATTTGTATGTGTTGTGTAAAATTATCACTTATTAACCAAGTAACCCGATATGAAGCCTAACATGAATAGGTTTCAATATTATAAGTTTTTATTTAAAACTAGAAGGGCCGGCAGACGTTGTTCTGCCCTAAATTTGGCCTATCTGCATACATTTTAATAAGATTTTTCCGTCTGACTCTGCCTCCCCCCCTTCACTTTTTCCTAATCCTTTTATTCACTCCTCCCTCCGTTTTTTTCGCTTCATCTATCTCCATCTTCGTCTCATTCTATCTCTTTCTCAATCTCCTCTCTTTTCTCTTCCCTCAATTTCTTCTCATTGCTCTGCATCACTTATTGCCTGTCCCAGAGGGTGGTATGTATTTTATTCCAGTCCCAGTCCCAGTCCCGCTCCGAGTCTCAGTCCCAGCCCTAGTCCTAATCCCAGTCCCAGTCCGTCTGTGGATAATATATTACTCTGTACTAAAGCACTCATCAACAGCTTTCATTTGATATCCATATTGTATAAACACTGTCTAGGCATTCACTGGCCCACGCTTTGACCTATATCTCGAGACCCTAGTCACCCAGGGGTATGAAAATTACCCTCTACTAAAGCACTCGTCAATAGCTTTCATTTGTTATCCATATTCTATAAACACATTCTAGGGGTAGGTCCACGTTTCGGCCTATATCTTGAGACCTTGTCGATCGCAACCAAATCTATGTAGTAACCACCGCGTGAGGTTTACGCAATTTGTGTGAAAGTTTGAACAAAATCGACCGACGCATCTCTTCAAACACCGGCGACCAACTAACACACATTTTAGCCTTTCTTTTCATATATATAGATTTTTATTTTTCACACTTCACTATAAAAGGTCATTTTGCATTATCGAATAGTGGTGTTATTTATTCAACAGTTTAGAACAGTTTCGAACGTTAGTAGAAGATTTGGAAGAAGCGGAATTTCAGTAAATTCGTTACAATATTAAAACGAATTGCAGATTTTCGTTGCTTTTGAAATTCGGCTTAAAAATTTTGATTCATTAGCGTTTGTTTACGTAGCATTGCTTCGTTATTAAAAAAATTACACAAAAGCCAAGAACTAAGTCGATATCATAAATTGCGATCATTTCATTGGTCAAGGGTGCTGCACACATTTTTAAGAGTAATGATTTACTTTTTCGGGGAAGAGTACCATACCGCGTGATTTCTTATCAGCCGAAAAAAATATATTTGTTCACTAGAACTTCTTATTTGTTTTTATACTCAGCTGAGCAGAGCTCACAGAGTATATTGACTTTGTTCGCATAACGGTAATCCGTAACGGCATAAACTAATCGAGATAGATATAGACTTCTATATATCAAAATATCGGGGCGAAAAAAGAAATTCATTTAGCCATGTCCGTCCGTCTGTAAACACGATAACTTGAGTAAATTTCGAGGTATCTTGATGAAATTTGGTATGTAGGTTCCTGGGCGCTCATCTCAGATCGCTATTTAAAATGAACGAAATCGGACTACAACCACGCCCACTTTCGATATCGAAAATTTCGAAAAACCGAAAAAGTGCGATAATTCATTACCAAAGACGGATAAAGCGATGAAACTTGGTAGGTGAGTTGAGCTTATGACGCAGAATAGAAAATTAGTAAAATTTTGGACAATGGGCGTGGCACCGCCCACTTTTAAAAGAAGGTAATTTAAAAGTTTTGCAAGCTGTAATTTGGCAGTCGTTGAAGATATCATGATGAAATTTGATAGGCACGTTACTCCTATTACTATATGTGTGCTAAATAAAAATTAGCGAAATCGGATGACGAACACGCCCACTTTAAAAAAAAATTTTTTTTAAGTCAAATTTTAACAAAAAATGTAATATCCTTACAGTATAAAAGTAAACTATGTCAACATTCGATCCCAGCAATTATATGGTGGAACAAAATACAAAGATAAAAGAAAATTTCAAAATGGGCGTAACTCCGCCCTTTTTCATTTAATTCGTCTAGAACACTTAATGCCATAAGTCGAACAAAAATTTACCAATCCTTGTGAAATTTGGTAGGAACATAGATTCTATGACCATAACTGTTTTCTGTGAAAATGGGCGAAATCGGTTGAAGCCAAACGCAGTTTTTATAAACAGTCGACGTCTGTCCTTCCGCTCGGCCGTTAACACGATAACTTGCGCAAAAAACGATATATCTTAACTAAACTTAGTTCACGTACTTATCTGAACTCACTTTGTATTGGTATAAAAAATGGCCGAAATCCGACTATGACCACGCCAACTTTTCCGATATCGAAAATTACGATAAATGAAAAAAATGCCATAATTCTGTACCAAATATGAAAAAAGAGATGAAACATGGTAATTAGATTGGTTTATTGACGCAAAATATAACTTTAGAAAAAACTTTGTAAAATGGGTGTGACACCTACCATATTATGTAAAAGAAAAAGAAAAAGTTCTACAGGGCGAAATCAAAAGCCCTTGGAATCTTGGCAGAAATACTGTTCGTGGTATTACATATATAAATAAATTAGCGGTATCCGACAGAAGATTTTCTGGATCACCCTGGTCCACTTTTTGGTCGATATCTCGAAAACGCTTTCACATATACAACTAAGGGCTACTCCCTTTTAAAACCCTCATTAATACTTTTAATTTGATACCCATATCGTACAAACACATTCTAGAGTCACCCCTGGTCCACCTTTATGGCGATATCCCGAAATGGCGTCCACCTATAGAACTATGGCCCACTCTCTTTTAAAATACTCTTTAATACCTTCCATTTGAAACCCATGTCATACAAACACATTCCAGGGTTACCCTAGCTTCATTTTGCTAAGTGGTGATTTTCCCTTATTTTGTCTCCAAAGCTCTCAGCTGAGTATGTAATGTTCGGTTACACCCGAACTTAGCCTTCCTTACTTGTTCTTCATTAACTTTATTATTATTAGCACAAGTTCTCGAATAAACAACATATGTTTTAAGTTGAGACATATTTTAAGACGTTGTCAAATATTAATATTCACGGTTTTACCTTCGGTGCAAGCAAAATTCAGGTACCGTTAGCTCATATTTGCATACAAAAAAGGACGGTTCATTTGGCTAGAACTGCATAATCAGACGCTTGATACGCTGGTTCTCAATTCGAGGTTTCGTTTATTCGAACGCCCCAAAAATTCCGTGTAGGCGTTTTTACTGAGGTGGTCGGGCCATTACTTGGTTCTGTCGGACAATGGTTTTCATGATCTTTTTGGAATTTCGTAATAATTTCGCGACTCTATTGCGGTAGTAGCCGCGGTCAAAAAAGTAACCGATAGTGAACAAAAATGGAGTGTCGGATCCACAAATGCAACCGGTTTTGAAAAGTAATGTGTTTTTACATACATAGAATCCCATTAAGAAGAAATTATCATTTTTACAATACTATCCGGTTCTGGAAAAGTTACCGGTTTAGAAAAGTTGTCGATTTAAAAACATAATTTTACAAGTTAACTGGCTTTTAAAAGGTAACCGGTTTTTAAAATGTAACCGGTACATAAAAATAGCACCTTTTTTAAAAGATAAACGGAAGGTAGTGGGTTTTTAGAAAGTAAGTGATTTTTAGAAGGAACCGGTTCTTCAAAAATAAACGGGGTTTTAGACGTAACCGGTGTTTAAAAAGTAAGCGGATTCTAAATAGCAACCGCCTTTAAAAAAAAACCGGTTACGATTAGTGACTGAAAACCACTGTCAAACTGTTTCTAAAAATATGAATAAGTTATGGATCTAACGAATACTATATGTGGCTAGTTCGCATATGGCACTAGTCCGATCCACCATTTCAGAGCTATTGTGATTTAAATAACATAAATATAGTTTAAAAAACTAAAAAACACGTTGTAGCACAGAGGTTCGTGTCTACACTATTAAGCACAACTCGTCTTGTTATTCAACCGTTGCCACGAGTCTTCAATAATTGCCGCTAGATGGGTCTAACTCTTTGCGCGCCTAGCCTAGAGCGTTACAAACAAGCATGTATACAAGTGAAGCTAATATAAGCGTGTTAAAAATGAGTTTCGATCACGGATCGAACACTTAATACGGGCCCTAGTTTTGTAAAAGAAATACACTGATTTTTTGGTACCGGTATTGTGAGCTAGTGGTGCACTCGAGAGTTTTGGAAAACTATTCGGCCTTCACCTACATGTCGTTGGAGCGCAGCGACAGAGATTCAATAAAGCAAGCAGTCAGTTTTAGCTTGTACTTCAGGCAGTAAACATCCCATGCATAAGTTTTACTCAAATAATCTCCATATAAACACATACTACTACAAAAAAGGTTGTGTTTGTATTCAAAGCTCTACCGGCTTTGTACACCACGGTTGTAAACACTCTATTGCCGCCTTGTCATAGGAACAGAAAGTTCCGAAAGATCCCTAAATGTGAAGCTTATGTTGAGAGCCGAAACAAATATTTTTCTGTTTGTTTCTTCTTAAAGCAGTCGTGTGTTTGGTGTGTTTGTTGGAACTTATTTATCTGAGATCAGAAATTTGTCAAATTGTCATGTCATTATGTTCGTCTCAAGAAGCCCTATATTTTCCTCTAATAACGTTGTGGTATCTAAAGTCGTTTTTAATTGGCTGCGTAGCTTATCGAAGCTACTCAAAGTATCTTCTGGCTTTGGTTGATTTTGAAAGGATGAAAAAACGATGGGCCGATGCCCCCTCTGTATATGCTTCAAGTTTAAAGGCGATTTTGTGCTACTTCTCTATTTCCTTTGGTAGTGGACAAAACCTAGTGGTGAAAGTGCGCACAAAGTAACATCAAAATACCTCCTAAAAATTATTGTACATATTACTTTTTCTTGGGTCAAGATGCTTGCCTCACTCAAATTACTTGGTTTGTTGAAGTGAAGCCGATTTTCGTGTAAATGCAATGAGGGGCGCATCATTATATCTGTCTCGTTGAGTTGAAATATTTTATTCTAGTTCGGCGGGGTTCCAGAAAATTACAAAGTAGCTGCCCCCAAGTGGGAAGTTGGCTATCCTATTCACAAAGCATGAAGTATTTTCCAAAAACTTTCGGTGAACCTGGAAGACTTATAGATGTAGTAATGCAAAGCCTCCAGATCCTACTGCGGTGGCCGATCTAGACCCATCCACGTAAAGTGAAAAGTAATATTTCTGAGCGAATAGTTCATGATTTCATTGTTTCCTGATAAAAATGATTGCATAGGTATAGCCGAAAAGTGCATAAATGACTGTAAGCCTCCAGATCCTACTGCGGTGGCCGATCTAGACCCATCCACGTAAAGTGAAAATTAGTATTTCTGAGCGAATAGTTCATGATTTCATTCTTTCCTGATAAAAATGATTGCATAGGTACAGCCGAAAAGTGCATAAAGGACTGTAAGGAACTTGGAGTTCCGCTAGCCTGTACATATAGGCCTCTATACAGCGCTGCTACGCATATGCCGAGAGTGGATGACATCACTTACTTAATTGATGTTTAAGCGTTTAAATGGTTTTGGCCGTCCATCAAGTCGCTTCAGTCGCTTCTTCGTTAGGCTTACTGACGCCAATTGGTAATTAAATAAGGCCGGAGCATTATCTACTATGTTGATGTCTGCATGTATCTCATCATTAAATCCTCTTCCCAGTTTCTTGTGGACTGGGTAAAGAACACTAAGATTTCAATCGTCGGTCATGCACTCGTCCGATCATATTTTGCATAGAATTTGATGCATACGCCTTACCAACTCCTCGCCGCCGACTTAGACGTGTGGGGGAACATTAATTCAACATTGATTGCGAGATCAGGCTCATCATTTTCCCTGGGCGTTTCATCGCTCTCTCCATTTAGGAACACAGATAAGTGTTCCCTCCATAATCTTAGTCTTCTCCAGACATCGGTTAAGAGGTTGCCGTTTTCGTTTTTACAGAAATCTGCGCTTCTGTCTGTCGTCGAGGTTTTTGTGGACGGCATGCTTGTTGAAGTTATTGGGCTCACCAAAGCTCTTCCCGCTGCAGTTGCATAAGGTTTATACTAAGCAGTTATGGCTAACATGTCCGTTATCTTGTATGGCTCACAAAGAGCTTTTATCTTGTCTAAGTGATCCTCCACTACCGGCGTATCTACCACTCATCCTAACTTAATAAAGTAATGAAAAATCACCCGTTGAGTGTGCTTACTATTTAAGGAGAGATGTGAGCACATGTTATCAAAGTACTGCTGATGATGGGTGATGGGTTACTACATGGACTTCATGAACAATTTTCAAGTTTTTTCTTTCAAATCTTTTGAACAATTTGTTTTATATCTGCTCTCTTTTAAATTTTTCAGGTCAATCCTCGTCAAAACATAGTCTAAAAAACCACTTACGAATCAGCTTTAAATCTGCAATTTACTATCCGATACCTTAGTCACACCTGTAATATTCATTCCCTCTGTACAAATGTGGCCGGAAAATGTTGGTATATGCGCAATTGAGGTGGTATTTCCTTCCCAGTACGTGGATCAAACAGAATTGGAACAATTCGATGGTGCTTCAGCTGGAAAATACACAATTGGTTTGGGACAATCGAAAATGGGTTTCTGCTCTGATCGCGAAGATGTCGCCTCACTGTGCCTTACTGTCGTCTCGCGATTAATAGAACGCAATCAAATCAGGCCCCAAGATATTGGACGACTTGAAGTTGGCACTGAAACCATCATCGACAAATCAAAATCAGTTAAATCTGTACTAATGAAATTATTTGCCGATTCCGGTAACACAGATATCGAAGGCATCGATACAACGAACGCTTGCTATGGTGGTACAGCAGCACTCTTCAACTCAGTTAATTGGATTGAATCATCCAGTTGGGATGGACGTTATGCGCTTGCGGTGTGTGCCGATATTGCTGTATATGCAAAAGGTGCAGCGCGTCCCACAGGTGGCGCTGGCGCCATAGCCATGTTGGTGGGACCAAATGCATCACTCATCTTTGAACGTGGCTTACGTGCTACGCATATGGAGCATGTATATGATTTCTACAAACCTGATCTGAGTTCAGAATATCCTACTGTGGACGGTAAATTATCAATACAATGCTATCTCTCAGCGCTGGATACATGTTATCAATTATATCGGAAAAAATTCGAAAAGAAATATCCAGATGCAGCACAAGTGGGTTTGGACAATCTTGATGCGCTAATCTTTCACACACCCTTCTGTAAGCTGGTACAAAAATCAATGGCGCGTGTAGTCTTCAATGATTTCCTGCTCTGCAAAAGTACGAAACGTGCGCTCAAATATCCCGGCCTGGAACGATTCAATGATGCTACGCTAGCGAATACATATTTCGATCGTGATGTTGAAAAAGCTTTTATGATACAATTCAATGATACTTTCGAAAGGAAAACACGTAAATCCTTGTTGCTGGCCAATCAAGTGGGTAATATGTACACACCATCGGTATATTCTGGTCTGGTATCATTACTAATCAGTAATACCCCCGAAGAGCTCTTAGGCAAACGTATTGGCGTTTTTTCATATGGATCTGGTTTGGCTGCTTCAATGTACTCAATTTTGGTAACAAAAGATAAACAAGTCTTCCAGCAATTCGTTTCCAAATTGGATTACGTCTTGCCAATGTTGAATACACGTAAGAAAATAGCACCTGAAGTATTCTCCGAACTGATGGAAGTACGCGAAAAGAACAATCATGCGGCGTCGTATACGCCGAGTGGGAGTGTTAGTGCGCTATTTCCTGGCACCTATTATCTCAAGCATGTGGATGATAAATATCGACGCACCTACGAACGCACGTCGGTTATAACGAATGGTGTTCACTAATAGCAGGAGAAGGACCAAGTTAGGAGGCGCGTTGTGTGGGATAGATACTAATTTGTATTTGTGTATGACACGTTTGAGCAGTTGGAGTACGAATAAAGCGCCACATACACAAATGTGCTTTAAGTTTACCATTAATTTAAGGTGAGTGGGAGTAACATTTTATACCCAGTAGTACTTAAACGCACTTTCTAACATTATAAAAAATTTTAAATTGATATGCAACCAATTCCGGCTTTTAAATTCGAGAAAATGTCTCCAAATGAATTTGAAGTTAGTATGCGAAATCGGAAGGCCGGGAGAAAGCTTCAATTATAATATGAAACAGGGAAGTACAAGAGGCTGGTGAAAAGGGGATTCAAGGGGTTGTGTAGCACGATCCTCCAAACCAATTATCAACCTGATCCACTCGTGACCTTATCTACCCTTGGCGAATCCTGTTTATTTAACAAGTGACCCCAATTTCCTCAGGGAAGGAAGTGGTTGGAAAATCTTGATTGTTCATATGAAATCATTCCCGAGATAATCGGGCTAGCACCCTAATTATGATATTTTCTTGAACGGATATTGATTGGACCGATTAAACTTCCCCAAACCTTCGGCGAGTATCCTTATACCTGAAAGAAGAAGGGAACGAAAAACGGTTGATCATATGCGCGTATTAATTTGCCGATAGCCAACAGGGGTAGGGTTGAGTTCTCATCGTGATGTATCAAAAAATTTTAAACGGTTCTTGATAGGCCAAGCCTTTTCAGATCTTCGATAGATAAGTTTCAGCATTTCCCCAAAAGGGTAGAGAAGAGAGGAATCCTAATAAAGCCTAGGTCCATGGATTTGACCATATGCCAGAAGTATTTAGAAATAAAACTTGGGTAACCCAAGGACGTTGCCACTATGGAGGAGCTAGATGAATCCAATAGCTTCCAATCAAAGATGCCAATAATAAGGGGAAAGCAAAGCTGCCATAGTGGGCCAAGTGGCTGAGTCTTCATAAAAGGAAGGTAAGAGGAATATTCAAACTGGGAAAAGACGTGGAAAGTGAATTGTGTAAGAACGAATGTAGCTGTATTTTAAACATCGATAGGAGTGCAAGTCGCAGGGCAGGGCTAAAAGTCTCCCAACGAGATTGGCGAAAGGGAATGGTGGATAAGACTGGGCTCCTCCCGCAAAGAACTGTTTGTGTCAACATAACATGAACAAGCTTTGGAATACAAGGAGTATGCTGGGGCGTTCAATAATGTCTCGAAACGGGCGATCGTGGATGGTCTTAATTTCAACTGCATGCTGTTTCAGGTAAATAGGTGAACTTACGGCGTACGCAGATGGCATTGAATTTGTTATTAGTTCCAACAGTTAGCTCCGTGGCGGATCGGATGCTTGACGATGTACATGTTACTGTGGAGTCTATCCTGTACTATGGAGACCTTGCTTTGTGGACAGCCATACAAAATTGGACATTGGAGGTGGAAGGTAGGCGCAAGGGTGCGGAAAAAGCACAAGAGACCTTACACGTGTACATGGCCATTGAATTCGAACCGATGGAAACGGTAAGGGCTGAGGTATAGTTAGGTGATCTGGAAACAAGCAGATCTAACAATCAGCCAGATGATTGTAGTCTCTTTCATGCGGAGATAGTAGTCGTGCTCAAAGAAGGATAAATACTGAGGGAAACAGCTTAAACTGCTGCGGACAGCTAAGAATAGGGATAGGTAGAAACATATACTTATAGTGAATCCTTATTCATGGGTGAATTGATGGTAATAACAAAGTAGATCAGCTAGCTATAGAGGGTGGTACTCTCGAAGCCTGCACCTAAACATCCCAATCAGATAGAGCTGGCTAAGAAGGAGGCAAGATTGCACACGATAATATTCAGGAGACGTCTGGAACCAACTGCACCGTGGTGAAGATCGTGTAGAGGTCTTACGTCGTTGGGCAAGCAAAGTTACTCTTGTCACTAAAAGAAAGAGGCTCATGATGCGCATTCTAATTTGATACTACCTTCTGAAGTAACATGCTTTTAAAAAAGGTCTCGTCAGTGAGAGAAGATGTAGGAAGGGAGTTTGCGCTCTCAAGATTAAGGTTACAGCTATTAGGAGGGACGCAGCTATCTGACTCTGTTTTTTTTTATTCAAATTAAGCAGTGTTTTTAGAAAAATATTTGTAAAAAGTTGTAAAACAAGAAGAGGCATCGTCATCATTATTGATCGGCGCTTAACCGCATCAGCGATTTTGGCCGTTTCGTAATAAGTCACGCCAGCTATCCCTGTTTCGCGATAACTGACACCAATTGGGAGCACCAAAGGAGGCCTTCCTCCACCTGCCTCTCCACACTCAGTGGAGGTCTCCGCCTTCCTCTCCTTCCAAACTGCGGTATAGGCTGAAATACTTTCTGGCCGGAACGTCTTTGTCCATTCGTATAACATGACCTAGCCAGCGAAGCCTTTGGCTTTTTATTCTCGGCGCTATCGTCATATCTGCGTATAATTCATACAGCTAGGGCTTCACGGACAGGCCCATAAATCTTCCGGAGAACTTTTCTCTCAAACACTCAAAGAGCAAACTCATCTTCTCTCGACACCGGCTATGATTCGGAGCCAGACATCAGGACAGGTATGATGAGGGAGGACTTTACTTATCAATTACCTAATCAGTTCAAAGTATCACTCGTTGGCAAGAGTTTTTTACCGTTTGATTTCTAAGCTGACATTGTTTTTGCTGTTAATGCTAGCTCCCAAATAGATAAAATCTTTCAGTGTCGAATTTATATTCGTAGAAGGGCATTAGTAAATATAAAGTAGTGAGTATAACTATTAAATTTTTCTGTAAATGAGGCGTGTTATCCCCGTTCAAATTACTAATTAAATTATATGTTTGTTTTGAGTGCTAAGCGACGCAAATATTTGGTGAAGCAGAAAAACACAAAAAACTCCTTTTCGTCACTTAATATATTTTTATTGTATTATAAAAGCAATAATACTTTGCAATACAAAATTGTTTCGGCACTCGCGTGGTGCCATCCTCAGTTGGTAGTGTTCAACTAAACATTGTCTAATGCACATATCGCAAAATAAGTCCATAAATATTAAAAATATGCAGACATACTTTACTAAAGACAGTACCTATAACAAAAGTATTGAGAAAATGTGCAATGACAAGAACAACAACAAATCCTTATGATTTCAATAACGACGGAGACGTATGTGGCGCAAAATACATAGGCCAGTCGACTCGCACCGTACGTATCAGGATGAGCGAACATTTGAAGTACATCAAAAATATCAAACCGAAAAGTGGAATCGCGGAGCGCGTTATTGAACGAGCACGCATTGAATGAGGATGACTGTAAAGTGATCAAATCTGAATCTAATATCAATAGATTAAATATCTTAGAATCGTTACATATTTATGTAAACAAAAATGTCGCGGTGAATCGGGATATTGGCCCACTGTACTCTACTCTTTTTTTCAGCCATACAGTAAACTTATGATTTGCTTGCTATTGTTGTTGTTCTTTTCATTGTGCATTTTCTCAATACTTTTGTTATAGGTACTGTATTGAGTAAATTATGTTTGCACATTTTTAATATTTATGGACTTATTTTGCGATATGTGTATTAGACAATGTTTAGTTGAACACTACCAACTGAGGATGGCACCTCGCGAGTGCCGAAACAATTTTGTATTGCAAAGTATTATTGTTTTTATAATACAATAAAAATATATTAAGGGACGAAAAGGTTTTCTTTGTTTTTCTGCTTCACCAAATACTAATTAAATGATAAAAAAACTTACTACTGGGTATATTATGTCGACCTAAAAATAGAGTCTTGCTTTATAAATATATAGTATAAATTTTTATTTACATATATATATTTTTTTTTTCAGCGATATATTTATAAATTCGGTGCACAGTTGGAGACTTATAAAAATCGTATGTTCTTTTACGAACAGTTGACAATAATAATTTAATTGTAATAATTTTGCATGCGTCTATAAACATTTGTAAATGCATACCTACATATGTACATAACTAAATACTACGCGCAAAGGCAGCAAACTATTGGACAAATTAAATTATAAAAAACATAGAAACAGAAAATGGAAAACAAATAAACAAAACAATAAAGGCCACATTACGGTTCGGCGATTTCGCAGCAAACTTCAAACCAATTGAAATGTTCGCGTGGAAGGACAACAACAGAAATCTACGCATGCAAAGCGCTGGCATATACAATTCTACCTTGTACCTTATTACAAGTTTGCAATAGTAATATGTTTAATTATTTGAGTTTTTGCATGCATGTAACAAAATAAAAGAAATAGTATGTATATGTATGTACATAACATAGCATAGATGGGCACATTGCACCACCAGCTGAGTTAAAAATCTACTACACTTTTACATTTTAGTCATGATCTACTACAATTTTGTAAATAAAAAAGCTACTTAAAGTGGTATACTAAAATGATTTGAAAAAAAAAACTATCGAAAAATCATTAATATTTTTTACTTTTATACGTAAACCAGGCGATGAAGGAACTTAGATCTAATCAATGGTCGTAAAGTTTGTAGGAGCATGTTGCCTTTATTCGACGAAATATGTACGTTTTTCTGCTTATCTAACTTTGTTCAGATTGTCAAAATCTGTACGTTGGTGTTAGGCGAATGGAATGGTGAGAAACATAAAACTTTGCAATCTCTTGTGTGTTGTGGAAAAATAATGCGCTAAATTATATACATTTACTAAAAACATAACTTAAATTGATGTGGTACTATTTTTTAATAAAAAATTTACCACCGCGGCAGTAAATAATTGTCAATGTGTTGGTTAAATTTTGTGTTTGTCATCTCCTTTTGACCAGTAAAATGAAAAAAATAAAATCAGCTGATGAGATGAGCCAATCATATAGTTGAGCCATGATGCCTCATGATATAAAAACGAAGGTAGTTCCACTAAAAATTTTTTGACGTATTTGGGGATTTTTGAAGTTTCATAATGTTTGTTGTTTTGCCAGAAGCATAGTACAGGTCTACAAGTAAGATATGTAGCAGCATGCACATACACAGCCACGCTCACCTGATAAAATGCTTGTTATTGTTCGTTTTTTTTTTTGTGGATGCTATTTGGCACTGTTGTACTTAGGTCCAAAAAAAGTGTAGTAGCTGCTAACGAAAACTGCGTGAAACTTTTATTGTAAAATTACAAAGAAATATCCTTATTTTCTTTCAAAGGAGCACTTAATTACATCTCTCTTTAAAATCCATATGTTTTGGACAATTTTAATTAACAAATTGTGATACTTTATTACCGGGGACGTTTGCTAAAACATGACCAAAGCCGTTGGGGGAAGTATTAATAGACGCGTTTTTGCCTCGCTTACAATAATTCGAATACCTTTTCGCCTTTGCACTATTGATAACAAGACAAAACGCGTATTTTAATTTCTCTTTTCACATTTTTAAACGGGTTATTGCAGTCGACCTCGGTTTCAAACTGTTTTTAGCGGAGAACTTTTGAACGGGTAGAAAGACTTAGCAGCCGTGTATGTATTCTTAATACTGGAATAACTACGCGTTCTCAGATACCCTAATTCAAGACTTTTGTATACTTTTCTCTAGGACCCATATAGGTTCACTACATTTTCATACTAAATTCGTTTAAAAAAATTTACTATCACAGCAACCAATATCTAATATTCCGCTGCTTTTTCTATTTCCCTGCGTCGCTTTCCACGACAGCAACCCCCTGTAATTTTGACACTTCGGTCAGTGTCAAACGCATGTTCCACGCAAGTTCGACTGAGTTCCACAATAGTTTGACATTGACCGAAGTGTCAAACCGCAGTGTGTTAGAAAGAGAAAGGAATTGTTTCCTTCTCATACATATCATACTTGTAAACCTGTACTATGATTTTATTTTACAACGAGACATCAAGAACACGGCTTCTCGCGAGATTCTCGAATCACGAATTACTCGTAAGGCTCTCGAGATTCTCGAATTACTCGTAATACAATATGGTAATATTCTATACATTTCGGGGTTTTTTACTTGTGGTTTTGCGGACATTTTGGCTTGTTCTCCAGAAGAAATCGAAAGCTCCATATAAAACAGCCAAAGAATGGATTAAGTTGAATTTCGAGAGCTCGCGAGCCTTACGAGCAATTCGAGATTCGAGAGTCTCTCGAGCCTTACAAGTAATTCGAGATTCGAGAATCTCGCGAGAAGGCGAGACTCGCGAGAAATCTCTTCTCGAACATGTTCGAGAAATCGAAAGCTGTAGTGAACACCAAATAATTTTCCTAGGCTCTAGAGTGAACCACTGTGCTACATTTACGAACCTTTTTTAGGCTACCTTTTTTACAACGCGAAGTACTTGCTCCAAGAAATAATCGGCGCATTCGTGCCTTCGCAGCCACGTCACTGTCGACAGGTATAAATTCGAGACTGTGAAGGATTTCGTCAAATTGGGAACGCATTAATATAACTCTTGCCAACAAATGCTACTTTGGACTGAGTTGGCAATTTAAAAAAGTAAAATCCTCTCTTTACGAACAAAAATCGCGCTCTACAAGTCGCTCATCATACCTAATCTATGGCTCGGAATCATGGATAGTGTCGAGAGAACATGAGATGGCTCTTGGAGTGTTCGCGAGAAATGTTCTCTGTAAATGTGTGGTCCTGTCCGTGATGCGGACGAAGAGTATCGAAAAAGGTATAATTATAGGCTCTCTGAACTTTACGCAGATATGACTATAGTGCAGCGAATAAAAACCCAAAGGCTTCGCTGGCTAGGTCATGTTATGAGAATGGACGAAGACGCTTCCGCCAAGAAAGTATTTCAGTCTACGCCGCAATGTGGAAGCAGAGGAAGGGGAGACGTTCACTGAGTTGGGATAGGCAGGTGGAGGATGACTTGACTTGATAAATGTGAGGCCTAGCATAACCTGATTAAGGTTCAGTTGGTCTTATTTATGACTATCAATAGAAATTTGACGCATCCAACGCTTTTATTTAATTGTCTGATCAACGCCTTAGATTGATGAGGAGTGTGATGACTAGTACCTAAGACCTACCTAATTATTTTCTAGCTTTTAGTATTATTATTACTTAACGTAAACATTGTTTTTAATAAAATCGTTTATCTTAAAATTTTTTAAATTATCTTATTTTGATTTCGAATTCAAAAGTCATTGCAATGTACTGCCGTCCATATCAAAAAGGCAGTAAAAACATATAATAATATAGGGCGTTTTTTGTGCCTGGATAATTGCTCGAACATGTGCGCACATGCCCTCCTAATAAAATACGATTCAATTAGAAACCGAATCGGGCCAAGGTCGTTTTCACAGTAACTATTTACTGAGGTGCCTTTCAAGTTAGGTAAATTAAAAAAATAATTAAAACCCAACAAACCGAGATATGAGAAACAATAAACCCAACGATTGATAGCTAGTTTACTTAATTGCCGCTTCACTGGTTATGTTCGTCCAGAAAGGCGGTCGCTTTTTCGTGGTGTTATCTGGCGCCAATTGATCACACTAAGAGAACTTAAATCGTTTTCCAACCGGTCCTTCCAGCGGAGTGTGGGCCGCTCTCTTACTTTACTTCCATACGTTCCAAGCTTCTGCACCATATATGTAGCAGGACGGGTACAAAAAGCGATCTCTAGAGTATGATTTTCGTTTGCCTGCCTTCGAAATAGCATTTATTGGCAAGGTTTCTAAATAAACGAATTATTTCGAAATTATGGCTGCCAACAGTGGCGTGTTTGCTAAGGCGCAAATGCGTCTGACTCTTTGCTTGATAACAGCAGGTACTTCGTTACGTCCTCATTCACCATAAAATCCATTTTTTCCGCTTCTTTTTCCAGTTTGGAGTAAGCGAGAACTTATGGCACGGGTGTTAGTAATATCGTCAGCATACGCCATAATTGAACGCATTTATAGAATATTGCTCCAGAGCGGTTAAGTTCTGCAGCTACGTATAATTTTCTCCAGCATTAAATTAAAGAAATCGTACAATAGTGGCTCAATTTGCCTGAAACCTCGTTTAATTTCGAACGGCTCTTAGAGGTCCTTCCCAATTCTGACTGAGTTATGGTGTTGCTCGACGTCATTTTGCACAGCAGTCTAATTTTTGCGGGGAAACTAAATTCAGACATAGCATAACTTATTGAAAGCTAGCTTCGTTCTATAATCTCTTACATCAGGGAATGACTCGTGAAATACTGCAGAAGCATAGCGATCTAAACAATAAAGGACCAATGAAAATCGGAAATGCCTTTCAACCATGAACCTCTAAAATTTGGCATACAAGCTTACGGTGTTTTTTGCGCTGTTTATCAGCATTGTGGGGCATTGGTAAACTTGATTGAATTGCCCTAATGTACATATTTCTGGGACACTAATATGAATTGAATATGCATTAATTACGTAGTTATTCGCTAGCCAATTGCCAGTGTAGCTTTTAAAATTCATCTCGACTGGAAGATTTTCTAGCTACATATCTAAAGCAGCAATCCGAAATGTGTATAGCTTTGTAGACTATGTTTGCTGGGAAAATGTGTATGAAATAATTCTAAGCATTTGGCTGCCAATGTGCTGTGGCGGTACCGGGCTTGCCTACCACATCAAAGATCCTAGGCTCAAGGCCCACAAAAGGAAGCGTCAACATTTTAGAAACAAGTTTTCAATTGGAATAAAAATGTCTGTTGGTAGTGATATGGCAAAAGCATGAAGTGTATTTCTGCCATGAAAAATTGAAAGAAGCACGACACAGATTGGAAAAGAAGTTCGGCCTAAATCTCCTCGGAGGTATATAGCGCCTTTTATTTTTATAATTTTTTTTTTTTTTTTGAATAATAAATTATTGCGATAAGATTTGGCAATAACTTTACAGTTGAATAAGACCACGTTTACGCATGCACTAATCTACAATAAATCCTCAATAGATAAACTAAGCGTTTATATATGTTCCATTCCTAGGAACTAGGTCATTTTATGCCAAATTTTCACGTTTCTCCTTTCAGGCAGCATACCGTCTGATGGATCTACTTGTTTTAAATATATTGGCACTATTTATCAAGTTGGCCGAAATCTACAATTATCCATGGAATGCTCGAGAATGTTCCAACTGATTGAGCAATGCGAATGGGCCCAGGTTTCGAATTTTGATTGCCTCTCGATTTGTTTAATCTTATTCCGAAGGCCAGACAACCGTTATTAGTTTATAATTTTTTTATAGTCACATAAAGTTAACCCACATAAAATATTGTGAGCGAGGGCAAAATGAACTACAAAACAAGAACAATTGAACACCATGTACATAAGTACGAGACTGTGAAGGAATTCGGTCCAGCCGAAGCATAATTATCGAAATCAATTTCAGCTTAGACGCCAAAGGGAAAACCATTCTTACGAAAAAGTGGTACTTTGAATTGACATGGATTGTGTCGAGAAGATGGGATGACTCTGGAAGTATTTGGTTGAAAAGTTGTCTGAAAGCCTTACTTTCTAGTTCGTCATGCCAGCCGTATGTAGTGAAAGAAGTTCAATGATTAGTTGTTTCAGCTTTACTCAGACATGATCGTAGTGTTAAGAATAAAAGCGAAATGGCTTCGCTGGCTTGGTAATGTTATGAGAATTGAAGAAGATGCTTCGGCCGCATTGAAAAGCAGAGGAACGCTAAGACCTCGACTGAGTTGAGAAGGACAAGTTGAGGAGGACTTGAACTCCTTTATCCAATTGGCATCAATAGTCGTGAAACTGTGATACATACTAGGTTAGGTAGGTTAGATTTGGTGGGTATCCAGTTACAGAAAAGCTCACTTGTGCAATTTAATTTTGATCCGTTGTGTTGCCACATACTTTAACTATAAAACTGGCTTCCAGTTATTTAGGCGCAGCTATTGCCTATGGCAACGATAAAGTTATGCAGAAGGCGAATATCGATCTTGGAAATTTGCCTCGGTGAGTCTATTACCTTCCGATATAATTATTTTGGCCTCGTTCTCGCCAAGGCTGGACAGCTGAGCATTGAAATGATTGAATGCTTCCATCTCGTCTACATACAGCTAACAGGATTGTTTAGTATATTTAGGCGCACAGCATGGACTCCCATTGGAAGGTGCCCTGTTAACACTTCAATAACTAAGACCAGATAACCTTTCTCAAACGACTAGATCTCCGCCGAGTGCATGAGTCAGCAACGGGCCAGAAAAGGCTTCACACACATTAAGAGTTGGTGTCAGCCCAACGCTTGTTTAGCTCTCACCTGCCCAGAAACAGGGAACAAGTGTCCATCAAACTCATAAGTATTCGCGTTTAGCTCGTCAGTGCCTGCCGGGATCTAGGCATTGGTCTGACAGTTGCCAGGAATATCCTTATGTCTAGATAAGTTGAATCAAAAAAGAAGATAAATCCCACCTAAAGTGAAGTCAATCACTCCCTCCGGCCCTCGACATCACGCCTGCTTATCTGGTTAGAGGATAAATACCCCAACAGTTATGGAGGTGGTTAGCATCCTATGAAGGCATAATTTGTAGCAGAGAACTTCGCCTGCAAGCCGTCACAGTATTTGGATAACACACAGTATGTCCGGATAACACCGAGCTCATGGCAGAATAGTCCACCCCAACCCTCCGGTTCAGCCTGGATCCATCCGTGAACAGGTTCATCAGACTCCCGTCCCATATTAACTCCCCACACTATTCCTCTATTGCGGGAGTATGAGTGGTGAATGTGGAAAGAGTAGCGAAAGCCGCAGAGTAGTCTATCGTGCCAGGGATGAAGTCGAACTCGGTCAGAATACTGAAGTGCTAGTGATTCAAAAGCTTATATCCCTCTACGGTTGCTGCTTACTATGCGTTAATATTCCACTTACATTATTTTATATGAAAGGCCGGCGATGCGTGGTGCGCATATCAACTTATATGCAGCTCAGTGCCACCTTTATCTATGCCTGCAGGATTGAAATGTTTTTCCTCATATTAAGTAAGTATTTTTTCTGAATGTATATCGAAAGCAACTCGGAACAATATCAGAATCACTCCCGGATTATTTTAGGTATCATTTCGGGACAACTTCGAATGATTTTAAGACTATTTCCAAACCGTTTCGGAACGGTTCCCGAATCAGTTCAGAATCATTTCGAGATTTTTTGGAACCAATTCAAAAAAATTTCAGTATCAATTCAGAATTGTTTTTGGAAAAATTTCGAGATAGCTCCCGTACTTGTTTAAGTTAAAGGAGTTTTAATTACTTATGTGTTTATTTTATTGGTTGCCGGGAAATAGTCCCGAAGGGTACCAGAAAAATGCTTAAACTGTCTCCAAACAGTGTCGAAATGATGCTGAAGTTTTCCCGATATGATACCTAATATAATCCCGAAGTGATCCTGAAACTATTCCGAATTGGTTTCGATGTAATCTGGAAATGATTATGAAGTCATCCTGAAATGTTCACGAAATGGTGCCGAAGTAGGCCCAAATAGAATATACGATACAGTCCACCCCCGTAAAAATTTTATCGAATTTCCATCCTTTCTTTCAATCCTTTATTTATTTATTTATTTTACAATTAATCAGACTAAATATAATTGCGGATTATAGAATAAATTACAGAAGCATACATAGTGAGCAAAATTATATTATAAAATATGTATGTATATATATTATGAAATCAGTTGTCGGGATGGACTGTGATGCTGAGCAACGGAATTTATTATTGGTGCTGTCGGAATGGACTTGATTTCGAGGAGCTGATGTATATTTAACACACAATAAGTAGGGCTGCTATATGTGGGAGGTTGGAAAGACGTGATTCCAAGCCACCCGCCCAAAGTAACAGGAGCTGGTATCAGATTTAGTTTAACAGGTTAATTTTGAAAAATATTATGAGTTTAAGGCAGTGAGTATATATTTTTTTATACTCACCCCTATTCTGCATTTCGATTACGTTCCCGTTCTACGCTCCGCTTTAATTGAAGTTTGGTATTCTGCATTACGACGGAATCGTAAAGAGAAGAGGAAGACCAAATGATTTTTCGAAATCAGCTGTTGGTACGGAATGTGTGAACATTGGAACAAAATAAATTAAAGAAAATTTGTAAAAAATGCTAAAAAACGTTTATATTTTATTATCCACGCCATTTTGTACAAAAAAAAGCAATAAAAAATATTGCCGCAGTGTTATATTTTTTTGAGTGAAGTGCTTTCATAATTGTAAGTGTGTTTTCGTCGTTCTTTTGGCCAATTCCCTGCCGTGGCCACCAAGTTTTGTTAAAACAGATTCCTGCACGAATATAGTTGACATTTTCTGAATTTTAAGGATGCTAATTTCATTGCACTGGCCTAAAATACTTTATAAAGGTTTATTTATTCTTTCCGCAAGGATTGTTTACGTTTTCGCTTCACCTTCCTCTACGCCCGGTAGCTAGCTTTGGCATATAACTGGACCCAACGAACAGACACAAATTATAGCTGTCTATTATAATGGAATCAATAGCCGCGGCATTATTTATGGAGTTGGAAAGCAACGCATACGAAAACTGCCAGGCGAGAATGGAAAGGCAGATATTGCGAAATTTGTGTAATCCATTTGAGATGAGTGACGAATTGTAAGAAATTGAACTTAAAAGTGGTAAAGTTTAATGACTTATTTTCTTATTTAGGTTCAAAAAAAACTTTCGACTTAACAAAGATGCTTTCAAGTATGTGATAGATACTTTGCGGGGCAAATACGTCCAAGGACTTCGACATCGACATGTTGTTTTTGACCTGGAAACATATAAAAAACAATCATCATCAAGCCTTCTACGTTTCTTAACAAGTTTTACTTACATTTTTGTTAAAATTCTGTTACAAATTAATAAAAAAATAAAAAGAAAATATTTTTCCGCCAACTAATTTTCAACTTAGAAAAACGGAACTACGATCGAAATGCAGAATACAAAAAATCGAACGATTCGAAGTTGGATCGAAAGAGATTGGAACACAGAATACCAAAATTGCCAAATCGAAAAATTCCAATCCAAGTCGAAATGCAGAATAGGGCTGACTGTAAAGTGTGTCACAAGTATCAATATTATTGCAGTGATTATTGAAATATTGACACAGACAATGAAGAAGTTTATGCATTTGAAAATTCGATTTACATGTAATTAAATGTAGCGGTTGGAAATACCGAGAGGGCCTAAAATGGACATTAAGCATCACCTCGCCAAGCAGAAATGAACTGTTTTTCATCCCTCTTAATAGTTTTACTATGAATAAAACGCCAAGCATCTCCCTACGGCTCTGTAGTGAAGGCACCTTTAAAAGTTTTAAGGCAAATGATTTAAAGCAAAAAGCAAAAATTGCTCTTGGACCGATTCCAATTTTTTGCTATGAATCTGATAACGCGGGTTCCAGATAATGGAAGCATATTCCAATATAGGTCTTACTAACGATAAAAAAAATTTTTTTGGTGGCATAGGGGTCATTGAATCCCTTTGACCACGTTTTTACGAAATCCAAAGTCCCTCTAGCCCTATTCACACACGATTCGATATGTAATTTGAAGTCTAGTTTAGGGTCCATTATAACGCCAAGATCAGTAAAGTTTGTGACTTGCTTAATGATATAATCACCTATTAAGCACTGATGGGATTTAAAATATTTCCTCGTAAAACACATAAACTTGCACTTCGGTAAGTTTAGTGACATGACGTTTACATTACAGCACTCAACTAGGTTATTCAGATCCGATTGAAGAAGTGCCCTATCTTCAGGTGAGCGAATGGGCATAACCAGTTTGACATCATCAGCGGCATACAGCGCTTGAAAACATTTGGGAGGTCATTAATGAAGAGCAGGAACAACACTGGGCCAAGGTGACTGCCCTGGGGAACTCCAGAAGATACCTTGATGAATTCAGACAAACAATTGTTAAACACAACGATTTGCTTTCTTCCTTCCAAGTACGAAGAAACCCAAGAGAGAAGCCGTGAATCAGAAACCCAATCGATCGAGTTTTAGTAGGAGTAAGGAATTGGAAACTTTATCAAACGCCTTACTGAAATCAGTGTAAATGACATCAACTTTGCAGTTCGTCCTGGAGTTATTGGATACAAGGGTTGTGATCTCCAGCAAGTTAGACACAGTGGACTTCCCTTGCAAAAACCATGTTGTGACAGGTCCACTGCTGAAGATACTGTAAAAGCCAGTTGCTTTGTGACAATTGATTCAAAGGTGACGCTTAGCTCCATATTAGTTGATATGCTCGCCAACAATCTATTTATTTGCTCGCTACTGTACGTACCAGCATACTGATTCACCTGTGAAGATTACACTGATGCATTTCTGTACCTAACACATACATATGCATATATACAAAAATTCTCACATGATTGCAAACTATTGCCCTTCTTTATTTATGTTCTTTTGACGTCAAAATAGTTTTAAAAAGCAGGATTTTAGAGTTACCGTTAAATAAATTAAAAATGGAAATTCAACGATTTCGATCATCAACACTCACAAAACCAGTCTAACCTGACAGATCAGCAAATTGTGATCATCGTACAATTACAACAAACAACAAACATACGTACGTAACAAATTAACAACAAAATCAAACAAACAAAAAAAAAAAACCCCAACAAAAGCATAAACTACAACAATTGAATCAAAACAATTCATACATATTACATGCGGTGCTCCACCGGAGCGGCGATACGACAACACATTTCTTTCCCATCAGCCAACGGATCCATACGAACAAGGGGGGCCTTTTAATGTTACGTTTTACTATCGCCAGGAGTTCTCATTTGCATTTTTTGTTTGGATATTATGGACGATTAATTGGGAAATTAAAGAAAGTGCGGGTGCACGTTGTGCGTTCGAATTCAATTTTAACGCGCGGGAAGTGAAGAGCGAAAAAAGAACCTTAAAACAAAGAAAAGCATGTGCACTAGTCACTTAATTCTGAAGTAAAAAAAAGTGCAGTAAAAATAAAACAATAAAAAAATTAGCAATTTCCCGCTAATGTGAAACCTGTAAACCTAGTGATAGAACTTATGAAAAAAGTGGTATCGATAATTTTAAAATTCATTTAAAATACTCGGATCAAAGTATTGATCCTAGTACTCATACTCAGTTAGGGGTATCGAGTGTACTCCATCCAAGTGAGTACTTCGGAATTTTTACCAAAAGAAGAAAATTTTTTCTTAAACGAGATCGTATGTTTTCAATTTAGTAGAAAACAAGTCAGGAAGTTTAAGGTTGGAAAAAACCACACATTATTCAGCCAGTATACGTTTAAAGAGAAACGTCACGAACGAAATGTTTTAAAAGAAAATAGTTATAAATATTCAAATATCGTTTTCCGTAAGAGGCTACACAACATTTGCTATCATAAAAATTAATTATGTACTTAACTAATGGCGACCACCGTGGTGTGATGGTAGCGTGCTCCGCCTAACACACCGTATGCCCTGGGTTCACATCCCGGGAAAAGCATCATCAAACTCTAAGGTTTTTCAATTAGAAGAAAATTTTTCTAAGCGGGGTCGCCCCTCGGCAGTGTTTGGCAAGCGCTCCGGGTGTATTTCTGCCATGAAAAGCTCTCAGTGAAAACTCATCTGCCTTGCAGATGCCGTTCGGAGTCGGCATAAAACATGTAGGTCCCGTCCGGCCAATTTGTAGGGAAAAACAAGAGGAGCACGACGCAAATTGGAAGAGAAGCTCGGCCTTAGATCTCTTCGGAGGTTATCGCGCCTTACATTTATTTTTATTTAATTTCAATAAAAATGGTCGATCTTAAATCGACTTATGGCATCAAAAAAGTTCTTTCAAAAGAAACACGTTTTCTAAACGGGGTGACCCTCCGGTGGCGATTTCGCAAGCACTCGGAGTGTATTTCTGCCATGAAAAGCTTCTCGGTAAAAGCTTCTCTGACTTGCAGATGCCGTTTGGAGTCGGCATAAGATATGGATGTCTCGTCCCCCAATTTGTATGGAAAATTAAAAATAGCACGACGCTAGTTGGAAGAGAAGCTCGGCCTAAATCTCATCTGAGGTAAATCAACTCAAAATTTTTTTAATGCAATAAACGTTTTGTGGAGATATTAACTAAATAGAAGGGGGGATCATAACGATTTCCGTTTTTTCTAAACATTCGTACTTTGCACTACCATATCTTTACTGGTAGTGTTATTGCGTATCATGTATATATTGCAAATTATGTTATAATTAAAACCGTAAGCATATATTTTTTAACTTTTGGGGGTCTTTATCCGATTTTTCTCAGATCAAAGTGATATCAACGGCTTTCAAAACTTTTCTTCTACTTAATGTGGGCGATGCCCCGCCCATTTTACAAAGTTGTAACACATTTTTTCTGCATCGTATAGTTAAGCCACTCGTCAAGTTTACCCACTTCAGTGCTCGTCTTTGTTATGGCATCGTCCCTTTTTCCATTTTTGAAGTCGAGCGTGGATATAATCTGATTCCGACCGTTTTCAGTACCAATATATCGCCAACGACGCTGTAAAACTGCTAACTCCACTCACAAAAATTTTACAGTAAAACGAAAAGCTCTATTGCATGACAATTTAAAATGTATTGACATTTTATGGAGTTAGCAGCTGTTCATAATTTTGTTGGAGTTAGTAATTCTGGACACTAAACACATACTTTTCTTTTACCATCATGGGCAGAAATCGTTTCCCATTTCACGATTTTCAAAAAGTCGGTTTATGTGAAATATAGAGTTTGTACCACATCGCCGAAGATCTTAGTTTTTGTTCAAGTTATGTTGTTGACTGAATTTTGTTGACCTTAAACATTTAGACCATCGGCACTTGGTAAAGTATCGATACTTTACTCAGTACTTGGAGAAAAGCATCGATACAAAATACTCGAGTATTTTTCGGAAAAGTATCGATACTACTCACTCAGTACTCGTATCGTTCTATCACTATGTATATCTAATTTACATAAAAACATAAATAGGTACTTACTAGCTGTCAGTTCAATGAATAAAAATGTTTCTTTGTAATTTCATTGATTGACAAAGCGACTGCCAACGGATCGATCGACCCTTAGCGTCACAAACTGAACACTTCAAACCCTTTGCCCATGTATGACAGGTGGGCTTTCAAAGATATCTACTTGTTTGGTTAAAAGAGCGTATACAGGAGGGAGTCCGAATGGGACCACGCCACCACGCCAAGATAATTTAATTAAGATATTTTACCTATATTCAATCGAAGATCACTGCCAGGACTCGTTGCCGATGGAACCCAATAGAGGCTATTCAAGAGGGAACATTATTATACATACACACAACAAATATCCTTAAAACGGGGAAAATAGCTACAAAAATAAAGAAAATCTTTCAGCTTTTCTAGTCTTTGCTTCTTGGAGGAGTCGACATTGGTTCTAGGGCTTGGCCATCGCTTCAGTTTCGCGCGTTTGTCTGTCGGAAAGTTGTATGGATGCTTTTCTTCTGGAACCTTGTGTTACAAAGGGCCATATTTCAGCCACATCACATTGCGAGGTGCCACAAAATGATATTACTAACAGCATTTATGACCTAAGACAACGATAATGTAAAAATCCAAAAGCAAAAAACTCGTACATAAAATTGCTGTACTGTACTTTTCTCCTCTTTGTATGAATTGATGAAAACTCTCTGTAGCAGAAGGAGCTCCTTCTGCCCTTGTCTCGCTTCAGTACCACCAGGAAGTAAAGGGTGCAGCAAAAGGTAATGAGATTCGAATTGATAGCTTATTGCTCTTTAGATGACGACGTTAAAGAATCAAATCGGTTAAACGCCCGTTAGGCTAGTACCCAATGGTGCTGGACCAATATCTGGTAAAAGCCTGTTTATTCGCAGCATTACCCAAACAAGATATTAGAGTCGTTGTACGTGTGTGCTTCTTCAATCGGGATGAAAATGCAGATTATCTATGTTATTGCTAAAAACCACCTTGTTATGGGGATCACTGTAAAAGACGACACAATGATTTTTCGACTTCTTGCCTGACCATTTGCATTCAAGAGATTATCGCCCACTAAGTCTACTCCATCGGCCCTACTACGAATCTGGCGAATCGGGTCTTTGTCTTAGCTCGCTAAAGTGCTTTGTCAGAAAAGTTTGGTAGTCGGTTTTACGTGCAAGGCTCAAAACTCCGTAATCCAGGGCTTCAATGGATCAGTTACAGCAATTGAGTAGTTCAATAGTAGTTGGGATTGAGTATGTTCGACCAAGGGGTACAATCACCCCACATTGTTATTTCGTGGATCACGCATATTTAAAGGTCTAGAGCAAATCATAATTTGGTGCTATCTTAGTTGAATAGAGAAAAATTTGTTTCGTCCATGTAAACTGCGGTTAATCTTGTTGTAGAAGTCATTCCCCATCCAATAGGAGCGACCACTCACAAGTTTTCATCGATATCTTCTAATGGGAGTCCAAGGAGAGGAGATAGATAAGGGTGTTAGATGCGTTGGTTCCACATTGCAATTGAAAAGATGGTTGGTGTCATATGGGGACACATTTCAAGCAGGAAATACGGATAAAAGGGGGTTGATTCTGGATAAGTAAGAGTTTTACTTATTATTCTATCCAGATCGAAGTTGAGCTAGAGTGAAGCGCGTCCCCCTAGGTAGGTTGCTTTCCTCAACTGCGAGTTCTGTATATTTGTCTTTAAGAACGAGGTTGACCGGGCCATCTCTGGCGTAGTAGTCAGAAGCCTTTTTGTGGATGTCTCTGAGGGCCTTTTGATGCTCATTATATTCTTGAGGCGGAGTTCTTAAATGTCTTAAGTTTCGAATAATGCATACTGCGGTCTACTAATGCTCTACGCCACTGTAAAATCAGGCAGTAAGTAGAAGGCACCAGCACATAACAAAATGTGTAGTCAAATTCTTGCTTATGACTTCTCACATACAAGACGTCCCGGTTTGTGTGTGCTGAGCGGCTTAGTTTTATATTTTGTATTTTCGTATTCCATCTTCTCCTGCATCGGGGACTCCTTATACGTAAATACAAGTATTACGTTGTCGTTTGATTTAATTGAATGGGGAAATTGAGTTCGTGCTTTAGCTTGAGCTCGTGAGGTTGGATAAATGCATTTGCCTGCAATAATGTCTAGTTAGTAATATTTAATTAAAAGTGGGAGCGCTTAAAGAAAAGAAGTCCGAAATTAACAAATTACATATTTATAGAGAGTGAAAACGGCGAGAGAGAGAGTGATATATGAACAAGAGAAGAATGAAAGAAAAAATTTAAATAATTAAATTAAATTGCGATAAAGAGCGCAAACAACGTTGAACTTCAATACAGAATCTAAACTTAAACTGATAAGACTGTGCGCGGTCACATTTAGCTCGCAACATTATGTAGTGTGTCAACGTAAAGTGGATGTTTGTTGTTGTTGTCGAGCTAAAATGTTATAGAAGTGTGCGGGCACTTCGTGTATAGATTGCCGCCGTATTTTTTTTTTAGTTTTAAATTAGAATTAGAGTATATTGGCTGATATCTAATAAGGTCTACACACCCCATGAACCGTACACCACTTGCACCAGCACCCGAAAAAAGAAAGGGAACGAAGAAAATAAGTTACTTATCTAGTCGCTGCAAAAACATATGTATATAAACCACTTACATCCATTGAACAAGAATAAATATTAAATGTACAAGCGACTGCTAAGTGCGAAACTAAAAAATTGGCTGCGAAAAAGGACTTCGAAACAGTAAGGAGCCAAAAGGATAATAAAATAATTATTTAAAATACTGCCGTAGAAAAAAGTGATATTCCAAATTAAATTATTATTAAAAAAAAATATTAAAATTATTATATAAAAAATCTTACAAAAATATAAAAAAATATTTAAAAAAATTATATAAAAAAATTAAATATATTAATTAAAAGTAATTAAGCAAAAAAAAAAAATAATATACTAAAAAGCCATAAACAAAATGCTGTTCAAAATACTATTTCCACTCTTGCTCTCGTACCATGCTACACAAGCATTGGAAAATGGTTTAGCAAGGACACCGCCAATGGGTTGGATGCATTGGGAACGTTTTCGCTGCATTACAGACTGTAAAAAATATCCAAATGAATGCATAAGGTGCGTATTTTTCTATGTGTGTATGTGTGTTAGAGTATTCTTTGGTGAAGTTATGAAAGTGTGTTCGGTGGCCGAATCGCATTTCAAGTGGTTGTGCTACCCAGTTCTAACGGTTATTGGGTTTTTTTTTTTAAGTTTTGAAATTTTATTTTTTTCTTTGAAAGTTTTAGAATATACCCGCAATAGGTCATGCGTGTCGTAAAACGCCATTGAAATGTATATTCCTGACTACGGTTGATTACTTAACTGGCAGTGAATTGGTGCCCTTCATGATCTGAGTAGGATAGGATTACAAAATATTTTCTATCCATAAGGGTTTGTGTGAGAAGCGTAAATGTTGCCTTTATGAAGGATGAGGTTAAGAAACTAAAATTTAGATTTTACTGTCCTTCCTGCTTTGTTCTGCTATTCCTGGTGACACATTTTCAGTGCCTCAATCCCGCCATCGATAAGGTCAAAATGAGTATTGTGATCAGTCTGAAGAAGGATGATACGGCGGAGCAAAATTTAACTGCATTTGCTCGACCTTCGCTAGGGCCAGTTATATTATGAGTAATATGGTTGACTAAAATGGTTTAAGTCGTATACTCGAACGAAAATTTCATACAATCCAATACAAAAAGATTGTTATCACATCCCTTTATTGTGATGCAGGTTATCCTTTTGCTCAAAAAACGTTGTTCATTATAATGGAACACTTGCAACTAGATGTCATTATCCATAAAATGGCAAAGATTTAGATAGACCTTGTATCTAATAAAGGTAATACCTTGCAATTGTACACCCGATTACAAGCTAATTTGGTATGAAAGATTCGGCACTGAAGTATTTGGGTTGGAAACATGGAGTTGTTTCGTTGGGCAATTAGATCCGTGTGTTTGACACCATGAGGTTGAGCCTCAAGAGGCAGTTACTCACGTTAAGCATATATATTATAATTGCTATTCTGCATTGAGAATAATTTTACGGTATAAGGATTTAGATCAGAAGTGTTGGCCTAACTGCCTACATATTATCTTCTGCTAGAAAATAATTGGTTAGAAGATGTCCCCTGTGATCAATTTTATGTTACTTAGCTCGGCATTGAACGCCATTTTTACCTAGAGTGCAATTTTTCAAAGTTTTACAAGCTGGGACGGAAAATAATAACTATTTTTTTTCGGAGTCGAAAAAGTCCTGGTTAAAAAATTGTCCTAGGTGCAAATGCTTGAGTTCCCAGGTATCCTTAAAGCAATATCATGTCGAATCATGCATCCTTTTTATTTTTCGAACTTTTTCCATAAAAGTTCACATATAAAAGTAAAATCTGTATTTTTATTTTTTTTAGTCCGATAGAACTAGTTAAACTCGGCCTTTTAAAAATAAAAGTCCGGAAATAAAAGTTAAATCCGGACTTTTATTTTTTAAGGCCAAAATAAAAGGCCCGTTTGATAACAAAGAAACGGCTTATCCGAATTAAAGAAAAAAATGTTTGTTTCTGATAAGCCGTTTGTTTGTTAACAAGCGGGACTTTTATTTTGGCCTTAAAAAATAAAAGTCCGGATTTAACTTTTATTTCCGGACTTTTATTTTTAAAAGGCCGAGTTTAACTAGTTCTATCGGACTCAAAAAATAAAAATCCGAAAATAATTTTTACCTTGATCCAAATATATTAAAAGTGCAAAATTAATAGTTTTGCAAGGAATTATATTATGAAAGGAATAACAGTTTCGGCCCTGTAAACAAGTAAGGTGTTTCGAAGAAGATGCAGCCAACTACGAATCAACAGCAATTGCATAAGCATTATTAACGAACCAAAATACTAAACATCCAAAAAATAGCAAGTGAAAAGTTGTTTGTGTAACGAATAGTTCTTTGTTGTCTAAGGTCCGGTTTTTCAGGGAGAGTTTAAACTACAGTTAAAGTTGAGTGCAATTTAACCCTGCCACTTCGGCCGCTTCAGCTAAAACGAGCAGCAAACTTTTATGTTATCTAACAAAGTGGCAAACTCTACTTTTGGCACAAATAAACATAATGAGCCAGTCTTAAAAGTTCCAAATCGTTTGGGCAACAGTCGGGGTGGTACCAGAAGATATAAGCAGTGCCAGCTTGTGGATATCGATGGACTGAAGAATTTGGCTAATGCTACTTTTGTTAGCTCCTTCAATTTGGAAGCTCATATTTTAAAATAACAATGTTGCATAACCGTATTCATACAAAAAAGTTAAATGATCTCAAAACCTTCTAAAGCTTGTATATATTCAAGTTTAATGTTATTGAAATATTTTAACGGTTTATTAACCTTTTGTTGTTAGGAAAGCCGCGTACGTAAAATTAGAAAATAAACAATCAACGACTTACAAAGATGACATGAAATAAAAATGTGTTCAGTTTTGATTGGGATTCTATTTGTATTTAATAATTGTATAGATATGTATGTCCATTAGGGTGGGTCCATTTGTATGGACGAAAGTTAATCGATATCGCGCCATCGATTTTTCTATAGAATTTTGGCTCAGGAAAAAAGTTCTACTACGTATACCCAAAAAAATTATTTTCGAGCCTGCGAAATTTCATTTTTTTACTTTTTTTCGACTTTGATTTCTAAGGTTTTTTCCATGACCTGCTAAAAAAGTTTTCATATGTACACACAATGTAAATGTCGGCTAAAAACGTTGTCGATAACAGTTTTTTGAAAAAAAAATATTTTTTTTACATACATCGAAATTTCACAATCAAATGAAAATTTTACAATCAAATGAAAAGTTTTTAGTAGGTCATGAAAGAAACCTTAAAATCAAAGTCGAAAAAAAGTAAAAAAAAAAAAATTTCGCAGGCTCGAAAATTATTTTTTTGGGTATGCGTAGTGGAACTTTCTTCCTGGGCCCAAATCCTATCGAAAAATCGATGGCGCGATATTGGTTAATAAATCGACCCAGTCTAATGCCATATCTATAGATGTATGTACAGTAGTGGGCATAAGAATTGCTTATCAGCAGACATAAAAGGGACTCATGAAAGCATATAAACTTATAAGGTGTAAAGTTATATCCATTTACACACACTGTTATAAGAACGCACCTAGTAATATTCTTGATAAACTTAATTGTTTATCAGCTGTATTATTGGCAAAAAAATTTTTTTTAAATTTAAAATAAAAAAATGCCAATATTAAGTGAAAAATCAAAACTAAAACGTCTTTACTAAGATATACTTGGGGATGACTTGCTGATGTTGGATATTTTTGATGAAAATGCCTGCTGTAATATCTGCAAGGTTGCATTCCTTTGAGTTTACCGCGTTTACACAATGAAATGTGCGCGTAAATTTATACAAATTGTGTAAATGATTTTGCATACAAAATTTGACAGCTCGTTTACGCACAAGATAAGGCATTTATAAGGTTACATGAGTCCCTTTTTGACTAATTTAAATATTTAAATAAATAAAACGATGAAAAATATTCGACATTTTCCATACTCTTAATATAATCAAAAGAAATACTTTAAACTGAAACATTTAAAGTTATTTTCTATGGACCCTTTTTTCGAGTGTAAGTTCAAACTTCAGTTTAAGTTGGCTTAAAGCAGGGTTAAACTCAATTTAACTTTAACTGACGTTAACTACTGAGCAGTTTTTTAGTCACAGTTTAACGCCGCCTCGGGGGTAGGCTTTTTTGTAGGGCAACATTGTGTTTTTATTATCTAAATAGATACGGCAACAGCTGGATTTTGTTTACCCAACAAACATGGAAATAATATTTCTCCAGCCTTAGAGAAATATATATCAAGTTCCGGAGCTGATATCCAACATCATGCTCTAATATTCTCAAACCGGATAGTTCTCGAGTTGATCTCCAACTTCATTCTCCAATCACTATCCAACCTTAGAGAAATTTTGTAAAATGTATAGTTCTCCAGTTGATTTCCGACGTCATTCTCCAAATATTTTCCGACTTTAGGGAGATTTTGGGAAATGTACAGCTCTCAAATTAATATCCAACACATATTTCCAGTTTATATCCTACACTGGATATCAAGCTTAGGTGGTACTACCAATGCCAAGAGCTGTTTATTGTGAGAAATAAACACCTGGTTGATAGCAGTAAAGAAACGCTATTACTTAAAAATAAGTTATATATATTTTATTTTATTTTATTTTCGAGAAAATAAAATAAAGCATTGTAATCTTACATTTCAGTCCACTTGTAAAACCACACATAAAATACAAGTTTGGAACTATCTGTTCTTCAACTTAAGAAATAGCATTTTTCCTTTAAAAAAATTACCTTTTTTGCTGAGAACATTATGATTCTCAAGTTGAGTCACTATTTCGAAACAACTTTTGAGATTTTAGAAGTATGCCTTGTTATAACCATGAGCTGTAATGATACTTAAGCTCAAATGCTTGTTGGGTATATTCGACGGCATTGCCAACAAATAAGTGATAGGTTAACTAGAGTTTAACCCTACCAGATCGGCCGCTTAAGCTCAGCTTAAACTTCAGTTAAAATATATTGAAAAACTGTGGAATAAGTTCAAGCGTAGTTTAGCTGACAAACTGAGTTGAACTTGTACTGAAAAACCGGGCCGCAATCTTAGGCAGTACAGTGGCGTAAATTTTACGAACATTAGCGAAACCACGCAAATAGAATAATTTTTCACACATGTTTACGATCCTTAGACATTTAACGCGTTTTTCGAAGCATTCGCGAGTTTGAAAGATTTTCTGTGTTGGATTAGACATAGAGAGGTTTCAATGGAAGTTATTCGGTTATCTTTAAAATAAACTGCCAGTTAGCGACAATCAAAGATAGGAAAAACACTGCCTTAAAGGTGGATTTTTCAAGTAGTCTAACGGAGTATTCGTGACGTGTTTAAGGAAACTTCTTAGTCTCATTATTACTCCAAAAAGTGTTAGTATTTAAGAACTTGCATTATAAAATAAGGAAGCTACAATTCAAGTACAGAAAATTACGAAAAAGATGTGCTTGAAAGGAACCTTCGTAACACAGGAAATGACCATATGCACTCTTACCTATAAGTTACTCTTATGTTTTTTAAATTATTTCGAAAATTCTTCCAATTTGCAATAGAAAGCAAATCGCGAATTAAATATCTGTTACGAAAAAAAAAGTTTTAATATAAATACTTTTATAGAAAATTAACACCTCCAGTCATCGAAAAAAAGTCAATAATTTATCAGCAGTTAAAAATCATATAACTAGTCAGGTTTTTAATATTTCATGTTAAACAAATATTTATTGAACCTTTAATTTCAACAGATTCAAGCTAGGAAACCAATAAAAACTAGACAAATAAAAGGCGCAATAGCCTCCGAAGAGTTCTTAGGCCGAGCTTCCCTTACAATGGCATCTGCAAATCAATTTTCTCTAAAAAGCTTTTCATGGCAGAAATACACTCAGAGTGTTTGCCAAATCACTGACGAGGGGCGATTCCCCACTTCGAAACACATTTTGCTAATTGAAAAAAACTTGTCTCTAAATTTTTGATGTTACTTTGCCCGGGAATTGAACCCACGATCTTCGGTGTGGTAGTCGGAGCACGCTACCACCACACCACGGCGGCCGCAATTAAGTTTATATGAAACCAACTATTATATACATAACTGTGTGCCTTTAGAACGATCTACTGAGAACGTTCTAATACAATAGTTGAAACCATAGTTAAAAAGCGACACTGTAATATTTTAAAATATGTACCTCCCTCGCAACTGTGAGAGCATACATGCACATGTATGTACGTTTATATGCTTCCGAGTATATATAAAGTCGAGATCTAATAAAAGTAAATATGCGCTAATCAGTAAGTTGACATGAAATCGTTTTGCTATTCAATTCAGCTCAGATGTTCAATTATGTTTTTAATTATAAGGAGGACGTATTCATACACGTTCATCTAATATCTTTTCAATGAATGTTTAATATCATCCAATAAACAAATGAAAATAAAATAAAAAAATTGTATGCACTTGCTTTATATAAATGGGCAAAAACAATAAGTGTTTCCTTATATAAAGACATATTCTTGCTAAACTTTGATTTTTAAATTTTGACATAGAAATTGCAACAATATTTATGAGAAGTAAAAATATAAAGGTGGAGCGCAATTGATTGACTAATAATATCTCCTTTCCTACCAACTTTCCAATTCAAAGAATATGCGCTCCACTTTTATATTTTTACTTCTCATAAATATTTTTACAATTTCTATGCCAAAATTTAAAAATCAAAGTTTAGCAAGAATATGTCTTTATATAAGGAAACATTTGTCGCTGATTTTTGTCCATTTATATAAAGGAAGTGCTTAAAATTTTTTTATTTTATTTTTATTTTCTCCTTTTCTTACATTTTCTCGGTGTCTTCACCTATCTGTTAAGTTTTATGCTTGTAGCTCAATGCGAACTTACATAAAAATCAATCCCAAAATTCCCTCGGTTCCGTTTGATTTTTTTAAATATCTCAGTCCGTGCGCCTCCTAGCGAAACTTTTTATATTGTGTCATCGGCTGTCATCGACCTGTGAATTAAGTTCTAAACTTTTAGCCTCTAGCTCATCGAGAAGTTACTTAAAACCCGGTTTCAAATTTCCAAATTTTTATCTAATTTTTTCGATCCGTGCGCCACCTAACGGAATTTTTTCTCCTTTTGTTCCTTTGTCACGGTGTCTTAACCTGTTTCTGAGGTTTCATGTTTGTAGTTGAGAAGTTACTTTAAAATGGATCTCAAAACACAAAAGTTTCAAATTCTTATCTAAATATTTCGATCCGTGCGCCACCTAACGAAATTTTTTTCTCCTTTTCTTAAATCTTATATCTTATCCTATCTGTGAAGTTTTACAGTTGTAGCTCAATGAGAACTTACATAAAAATCAATCCCGAAATTCCCCCCGTTCCGTTTGATTTTTCTAAATATCTCAGTCCGTGCGCCTCTTAGCGTAACTTTTTGTAACGTGTCATCGGCTGCCCTCTGAATTAAGTTTGAAATTTCAAGTCTCTAGCACATCGAGAAGTTACTTAAAAGCTGGTTTGAAAATTTTCAAATTCTTATGTAATTATTTCGATCCGTACCACATCACAAGAGATCCCGCTAATACATAGCTGGATGAGGAATTGCTTAACCGTCATGCCACCGCTAACCTTCATACCGCCGCGGCGCTTACAAGAGATCCCGCTAACACGTAGAGGGTTGTGAATACCACAATTATTTTTTCCAGAATTTACATAACGTGGAAAATATAAGTTTGTAGGGGAAAAGCCTTAATTAATCATATTGTAGAACTTACTTACTTAATTGGCGTTTAACCGTTTAAACGGATATACCCGTCCAACATGGCGCGCCAGTCGCTTCCTCGTTGGGTTACCTGGCGCCGCCCTAATTATTTTGCCTAGCCAGCGTTTTTAATTCGCTGGACTACGTTGACATCTGCGTCAAGCTCGTTACTTTGCACAGACGTATACGTTTTGCGGGGAAACTAAATGCAGTAAAAGCGGCATATAGGGAGCTCCTTTTCGTGCTGTTGAAAGTGGCTTTAAGATCGACAAAGAGATGATGTGTAAAATTTTTGTCTCGGTTTTTTTCTGAAGATTTGACACAGTGAAAATCTGGTCGATGGTAGATTTACCAGGTCTGAAGCCGCCCTGATAAGCTCCAATCAGCTGATTCATGGTGAGTTTCAATATTTCGCACAGTACGCTTGAGAGAACCTTATACGCGATATTAACAAGGCCGATTCCACGATTGTTGGCGCAGTTTGCAGGATCTTCCTTCTTGTAGACTGTGCAAAGAACACTAATGGAGTTTTAATTTCTGAAAATAATGCCGCTCTGTTATTTCCCTCCAAACGTCAGGCTGCACTCAGTCGACCATATTTTGCAAAGAAGCCGATGCATGCGCCATACCAACTCCTGTCCGCCGTATTTGAATAGCTCCGAAGGCAAAATCCATCAGCGTCCGCACCCTTATGCATGAATAATAAAAAATGAAAATACAAATTTCCAAATAAAAGAACTATAAGTTTGGCCTACAAGGGGGATAGATGATCTGGTTACCGTGCTTAGAGTCGAAAGAGGGTCGAACTGTTATGTATTGTATTGGAAATCGAGAGCCATAAAAAGATACTTGTTATTTACCTCGCTCTATAGCCTTTATTATCAATTTCATTTAATTTTATCTGATTTTTAATTTCATTTTTAATTTTTTTAGTGAGGACCTTTTCAAACGCACCACTGATCTATTGGTATCCGAAGGCTATGCAGCTGCCGGCTATGAATACGTTATCATTGATGATTGTTGGTTGGAAAAGCAGCGCGATAATGTCACAAATAAATTAGTAGAAGATAGGCAGCGATTTCCTAGTGGGCTTAATCATTTAGCTGACTATGTAATTGACTATAATTTGAATTTTTTTGTTAACAAAATAAAACAACTGTTCTAACACACATACACATATACATACAGATACATAATGCGGGCCTAAAATTTGGCTTATATGAAGATTATGGTACACATACCTGTGGTGGCTATCCGGGTGTAATCGACAACTTGGAATTGGATGCGAAAACTTTCGCAGATTGGGATGTGGATTATGTAAAACTAGATGGTTGTTATGCTGATCCCGAAAATATGATTGCTGGATATGTGAAATTTGGAAATCTATTAAATCAAACCGGTCGTCCAATGGTCTATTCATGCAGTTGGCCTGCATATCAAGAATATTTAGTAAGAAATAAAATTAGACAGCTAAATGAAAGATCTCGTCATCAAGGCTACCTTTGCGAAAACATTCTATCTCAGAAATTTTTAGAACGTGCTATTTCAAAATCAGCCCAATTCTAAACAAAAATTCTGTGCGAGTTTTTCCCTTCTCCCATTCCTCGTAATCTAAATAAAAATTCCTTGTGAGTTTTTTAACTTCTCCCTTTCCTCCTATTTTGAACAATGTTCGAAAAAGCGGAAACCGGTTATGGGAGCAAAGTAGGTATTATGAATGTGAGTGAGAGGGAGATTTCTATGCCATTTCTTAGGAGTTTTTTCACTTGTTAAATTAAAGGGAATGCATCAAAATAGTTAAAGGAAATTGGTTATTTTAAGAAAGAACACTTATTTGTATAAATTTGTGCTAAAATATGTACATTATATCACAATATTCTTTATTTTAAGTCGAAAAGTATATCATAAGTAACGGAAGAACTCTTGGTATATTTGATGCAGCCATCCAGAAATTGCGCAAGGATTTTTTAAGAAGGCTTAAATAGATTTTGACATATGTATGACGAAAAGCGAATTCAACTCGACTTGGCCGCCAGAATATTACTTTGCTGAATGGAAGCAGGCAACTCCGGCGGATTTATGTTATCCCGCCGTCTTCTTCTTCTTATGTTCATCTGTTGATGTTACTGTGGCACCAATTCGTTACCCATTTCAGTGAATACCATATGAAATGCAATACTGTGCATTGTTTATACTTTATTTCTTAATTTCAAACGAATTCGCAACAATAATTAAACTTTTCAATTTTTTAAAATGCGCAACGAAATTTCAATTGACAAAACAGCTGACTTCGAAAATTCGAAATTCCTATTCCCCAATTATTGTTCTCCCTAGGAGAAAAGATTTGGAGGCATTTTTCCGCGGGAATAAAAAAATCGGCGAGAACAAAGTTCCGAGGGAATATTTAGAATTGGGCTGAATAAGTTTTAAAGCAGAATTCATTGAGAAACGGCCTATATCATAACATGTTCCATAAATGCCCTTAGTCGAATGAACAAGTTTCGAATTTGCATTATCCAGCTGATGTTTTGGGATACGATGATCTTCGAAGTTCTTCTAAATTCTGAGATAGTTCGTTTTTAAAAAAATGGGCGCTATTTAGGCGGATGGGTTCTGAAAAGTCCATTCTTCAACTAATTATAATCGAGGATCCTAAAGAGTTCCAATTAACACATCATTTTAAAAAACCTTCATTCTAGCCTGACTTTGCGGCACTAAAGAAAACTTGCAATTTATGGCGTAATTGGGATGATATTGAAGATTCCTTTGAATCGGTTGCCCAAATTATGGACTACTTTTCGAAAAACCAAGACTACATACAACCCCATGCTGGACCTGGACATTGGAATGATCCTGATATGGTGTGTTCCAGTATCTAATCTTCTTACTTATAATATTTTTTTTGTGCAACTTCTTTTTTTACTTTATACAGTTAATACTTGGCAATTATGGATTGAGTTACGACCAAAGCAAACTACAAATGGCAGTGTGGGCTATTATGGCAGCACCATTGATTATGTCAAACGATTTGGCTGTGGTACGTCCTGAAATTAAGGCAATTTTGACAAATCGGTTAGTATAAATAACGTACTTGTGATTCCAACTTTGTTTAGCTGGGACGCACTTGACAATGCCGGTTTCAACATATCGATGTTTTAGAAAATCAGATAAGGTGCAACCCAGACTAGTTAAATTCATACGGATATTAAAGAAATCCTTATTTCTACTAACTAAGCTGATTTGAATATTAAAAACTATATATTTATTCCATTAACTTCGACAGTGATATCATTGCTGTTAATCAGGACGCGCTCGGTATTCAAGGACGGCGTGTGCTTATCAAAAAAAACATTGAAGTTTGGACACGTCCAATTTTACCAAAAACTTCCGCAGGGTATGTTGATTCAAAAGTAAACCACATTTAGAAATACATACTAATACTTTTTTTCTCTTTCAATTACTTTTATTTTATAGCGAACATTCATATGCAGTCGCATTTGTAAGTCGTCGTACCGATGGTGCTCCCTATCCCATCAGCTTTAACCTAAAAGACATGGGCTTACGCAATCCAGGAGGTTATGATGTTGTTGTAAGTTTTGACTTTTGTATAAATATATTTTTATTTTCTAAGCAATTCGTTGTAAAACAATCGATTTGTCGAATATCAGCTGGCAAAGTAAAAGTTCCAATCAGTGAGTTACATTTAATCGGCTGATGTTATCAGCTGATAGTACAGAAAACAGCTGTTGAAACTTTACTCTGTAAAGAGATATACAGCCAATTTTGTCGACAGCCGCTATTGGTGAATGGCTCGAATGCGATTTTATCCCAAGACTCTAAATTTTTCAATTGCAAAAGTTTAACTATTCCCCAATTATAAAAACCTCCATGTACTTTATTGAATTTCTGAGATAGCAAAGTTAATGTAAATGCCGTATCTGGTTTGGTAACCACACATTTTTCGTATTGTACCATCTGTATTGCAAATCTGCGGTGCAATTTATCTCACGATTTGTCTCTAAACTTAATTTAAAAGAAATGACGGTATATAAAACGCCCTCCCTCTCAGAAATTTGTTCTAAAACGTCCCATCTCGGAGATATTTTCAGTTGTAATATTACATTTTTGTAACAAATTCTGAAACTGGGCGTAATGCATCCAAAAATTTTAGATAGAGTTTGTTTTTTTTAAAGTCTGAAATGAGGATTCTTCAAAACCAATTCTGCGACATGGAAATATACTCTAATAAAAAAAATAGATACTAGGCGCGATATACCTCCGAAAAGATTTAGGCCGAGCTTTTCTTCCAACGCCCCTTTTAATTTTTCCTGTAAATTAGCTGGACGGGACCTACATGTTTTACGACGGCTCCGAACGGCATCTGCTAGGCAAATAAGTTTTCACTGAGAAGCATTTCACGGTAGAAATACACTCGGAGGATTTGCCAAATCATTTTCGTAAGGCGACACCTCTTAGAAAAACTTTCTCCTAATTGGAAAAAACTCCTTTCTGAATATCTGATGTTGTTTTGCCTGGTATTATAATTTTGGTTGGATAGCTGTAGTACGTAATGACATAAAGGATAGATATAGACTACGTCATATCGAAATCAGCACAAAAAAATTTTTATTCAGTTATGTCCACCGTTTATCCGTCTGAGATATGAGCCAGAATATATTGGTATTGAAAATGAGCGAAATCGAACGATAACCACTTTTTCGATATCGAAAATTTATAAAAATGGAAAAAGTACGATAGTTTCATACCAACAACATAAAGTGATGAAACTCGATACGTGGGGACCTCATGGCCCAAAATATAAATTTCGTAAAACTATTGAAAATGCGTTTAGCAACTTGTATTTTTATTATTGATAATTTTTTTTATTATTGATAAATATTTTAAAACCTGATTCATACTTAGAAAGCCTGCAACTTCTATATCATTATCTCACAATTTTTTCTATACTAAACATAAATTCTCTCTTTACTTTCAGAACCTATTCGATAACCGAGAAAGACTGGGATTATATAAGTCTTTGGATTCATTTGATACGCGTATAATTCCAAACGGTAAATAAACATATTATTACATAACATCATTCATATCCTCATACGTATGTACATATGTATATAATTTTCTAGGTTTTACTAGTAGAACACGAATGTTAGTATTTGTTCTCGACGTATAAGCAATTATCTCTTTAATCCATGTTTTGTCAACCTACCAAACTTTGAGAGCCTTCGCCGCTTTATGCAGTTTTTAACGAATTTCCGCAGTTATTCCAAATATTTTTGCAATACAGTTTCGTAAAAAAAATCAAAATTTCTGGATACCCTATTCGTATGCTTTTTTATACTCAGCGTGCTTTGCACACAGAGTATATTAACTTTGATTGGATAACGGTTGGTTGTACAGGTATAAAGGAATCGAGATAGATATAGACTTCCTATATCAAAATTATCAGTATCGAAAAAAAATTGATTTAGCCATGTCCGTCCGTCCGTCCGTTAACACGATAACTTGAGTAACTATTGAGATATCTTCACCAAATTTGGTACACGGGCCTCTCTGGACCCAGAATATATTGGTATTGAAAATGAGCGAAATCGGATGATAACCACGCCCACTTTTTATAAATATGATTTTTTGGAAAACACAAAAAACCTGAATATTTAGTAAATAGTACACGGCCACCGTGGTGTGATGGTAACGTGCTCCGCCTACCATACCGAAGACATTGGGTTCACACCTCGGGCAAATCAACATCAAAAATTTTAGAAATAATGTTTTTCAATTAAAAGAAAATTTTTTTAAGCGGCGTCGCCCCTCGGCAGTGTTCGGTAAGCGCTGCGGATTTATTTCTGCCACGAAAAGCTCTCAGTGAAAACACATCTGCCTTGCAGATGACTTTCGGAGTCGGCATAAAACATGTAGGTCCCGTCCGTCCAATTTGTAGGGAAAATCAAGAGGAGCACGACGCAAATTGGAAGAGAAGCTCGGCCCTAGATCTCTTCGGAGGTTATCGCGCCTTAGATTTATTTGTTTTATTTATTAATACACCTAGAATGTTGAAATTTGACACGTGGACTAATATTGAGACTCTTGATAAAAATTTGAAAAAAAATAAAATGTTTAAAATGGGCGTGGCACTGCCCACTTGTGATAAAATAAATTTTACAAATATTATTAATCATAAATCAAAAATCGTTAAACCTATCGTAACAAAATTCGGCAGCGAGGTTGCCTTTACTATAAGGAATGCTTTGAAGAAAAATTAACGTAATCGGTTAAGGACCACGCCCACTTTTATATAAAAGATTTTTAAAAGGGTCGTGGACGGATAAAATATGCTATATATTTGCAAAAAAGAGCTTAAAATCAGTGGTATTTCATTTCCCAAGTAGATTTATAACAATAAATAGGAACAACTTCAAATTAAAAAAAATGGGCGTGGCATCGCGCCTTTTATGACTAACCAATTTTCTATGTCTCGGGAGCCATAACCCGAAGAAAAATTTACGGATCGTAATAAAATGTGGACGAGATCGGTTAAAGACCACGCCCACTTTTTTATAAAAGATTTTTAAAAGGGTCGTAGACGAGAATAATAAGCTATAATTTAGCAAAAAATGGTTTTGAATCAATGATATTTCACTTATCAAGTTTTATTTTATGAGGAAATGGGGAAACATTTTTTTAAACCGGCGGTGCCACGTGCTATGTAGAAAAGAAATTTATCTGAAATGAAATGTACAATTGAAGCTCACACTGAGTATATAATGTTCCGCTACACCCGAACTTAGACACCTTTACTTATTTTTTATAAATTTTCACTTACAACTTTTAATTATTACAAATGAAAAACTGGTTTTGCAACTACCAATATTTGGTACTTAATATTTTAGGATTCATGAGCTTAACACCGGCTTATAACAACTGAATATTCAATTATTATGTTTGTTTAAGAAAGAAAGTTGAAAAGAAAGAAACATTTACTGTCATATTGCGATGGTACCATTTCGAAAACCGCCACGTAATCATCATCAGGCAATTTCGTAATGTTATCAAAGGTTTGACCGAGATTCGAACCGCGAATTAAACTGCAGTAGCCTTAACCACTAGGCTATCCTTCTTGTATTTGTTTTCTTGCCTATTTCAGTTTATCTAATTTTTACACTTACAACACAATTGAGACATTATGTCTCTATATTAATTTGTGTGTTATGTAGATTTGTTTTTGTAAATTTCCTTTTTCATTTCGGGTGTTAAGCTCATGAATTTTTAAATATTAAGTATAAATTGAACACACCATCAAACAAAACAAACAAACTATTAATATTTTGGCAAAACTTTTGACTATTTTTCATACTTTTGTATAACACTAAGGAAGAGTGATCATGTCCTACAAAAATTGATAACTCTGATAGCATCGCATTTCAAATGTTTTCTAAATAATTCTCTAATCCAATTCTAACCTAGTTCTATAATCTAGTTCTCGATTATAGATGCATTAGAGAGCTAACGTTAGGTACTGTTTATGCTGGGATGGTAGTAGCGTGCTCCGCCAAACACATTGAAGGTCTTGGGTTAAAGTCCCTCACAAAGCAACATCAACAATTTAGAAAAAAGTTGTTTCAATTGGAAGACAAGTTCTTCTAAGCGGGATCGCCCCTAAGCAGTGGTTTTACAAACAGCCCTAGTGTATTTCTGTTGGCACTATACATGTAGGTTCCGTCCCTCTAATTTGTAGGACAAACTAAAAACAAGCACAACGGCAATTGGAAACGAAGTTTAGGCTTAAATTTCCTTGGAGGTAAAACGCGCCAAGTATTGTTTTTTAAATAGTGGCACCGCTTTTTAAAAAGCTCGATCAGTGCGACATCCAGCGATACCTATTGCCAAAGTAAAATCCTATTTTGGTAAAATATCGCCTCTTTAAAGGCTCTGGAAACTTGCCATATTCATAACGCCCAATTCGTAACCATATTTTCACTTAATCATAGATAAATGTATATTGGCAGCGCTTATTGGTGCCTTAACCTAAAAAATTTCATAACTTCATAAAATAGAAAATACGAAAAATTTCAAACGAAAAATACAATCCCCAAAATATGAATGAATTCGCCAACGCAAAAATGTATATTTATTTAATTTATATGAAAACCGAAATTTTTGGTTGAGCTCAAGGCCGGGTTTTCTTAAATAAAACACTTGGATGTGTATTTTATTTTGTCTTTATTTTTAAATATTTCGACTTCAGTCTGAAGTCATCCTCAGGACTGGAAATAACATAAAACATAATTATTAAAATCAAAAAAGGCATCAACAAACATTCATTACTTATATCTTAAGCTACGCTTTGAAGACTAAAAAATCTCTACAATAGTTAAGTTTTTTTATTTATTTTAGTTAAGTTTAATTTATATGTATTTAACTAATTGGTTGGCTATGGTATCGTTATGACTAAGGCGTTATTCTATGGCTTCAGTAATATATTAAATTGACTTCCATAGAATTCGTTAGATCAGCTGTTTTACACGGAGTAGTCACTCTGCAGTTTTGTTTTCATCTTATGTTCTATTCATACACGAGGGAACTTTAAAGATCAAAATTTGGTCTCACAACTTAATTCATTTACATGGGTCAAACTTTCATTGCATTCAATAAAAAATATTTATTTAATCAGAATTATAACAACTTATTTTTATTTGATACGATAAATAAATATAATCAATTTTACTACTGAGCGGCATATCACCATATCTAAACTGCTGGTTCGAAAGCGCCCAGTCGAGTTAGGGTGATATTCTAATCAACATTCAATCTCTAATAACACCCACATCCAGGCCCGTCGAGAGGGGGGGGGGGGGATGGGGGATTCTCCCGGGCCCGGGGTTTCTGAGGGGGCCCGCGATTTAGATGTACTAAGACATTATTTTTTAATTCAGGAGGTTCTTTAGTTGTTCCAAGTGCAAATTTTAAGCCGAATTTCAAAAGCAACGAATATTGATAATGATTTTTTTCCTGGGCCTTCGAACAGTGAGGAGACAGTAAAAACATCAAATAAGAATGTATGTTTACATGAATCCGAAATCATAAAGTCTTCGTGGTGACACGGATGAAGGTTGATATTCAAAAAGTCTTCCAACAATACCACCAACTCTGTATCAAAGTCCAGATTATTTAAACGACTTCGGTATCGGTACCGTGAATAATGAGTTTTTGCGATCTGAAGAAGTCAACGAAAATTCGTCGAGGTCATCAAAAGTGTCATGTTATTTTTCCACGTGATTGTCATGACGAGGCATTTCCTACCTCGTTGTTAAATAGAATCTTGGCAAATGGAGAGAAAGTGGAACGTGACTGGTTAGTGACGATAAACTGCCATCACACGAAAATACTCAAGATCACATTAAATGTTATATTCAATGGCGATCTTTACAAAATCTAATTCAAAAGGAGGCTAAAATTGATACGCTTATCAATGACCAGCTAATCACTGAAACTCAAAAGTGGAAAGAAATTTTATATAGAATTTTGGACACTATTATATTTTTGTATGAAAGAGACCTAGCTTTCAAAGGCGAAAGTATATATCTTGGTGAACGAAACAGTGGACATTTCTTGGGCATCTAAGATCTTATAAGCCATTATGATGCGATACTAAGAGATCATTTGGAGAAAGTTAGGATTTCACAACAGCAGCACAAACGTTTACAAGTTCACTATCTTTCCCCAGGCATTCAGAACGAGTTTATAGAAATTTGTGCAAAACACGTGAGGGAAACAATATTAGATCAACGCAAGAAAGCCAAGTATTTTGCTATTATCGTTGATACTACGCCTGATGCTAGTCACGTTGAACAGACTACGTCCCAGCCAGCATTTTTTGAAAATTTTGATCAAAAAATATTTAAATATCATACCCCAAGATGATTAAAAACGTTCAAATTTAAAAGCATTTTCTGTTCGAAAATTAACGTATCGTCGGGAGAAAAATGTACCATAAATGTGATTATTCCTGAATAATCATTTATGATTCCTATTTCGAAACGCTTTTTATGCATATTTGATATCATTGTAAAATTGAGCTTTAAGAGTTTTAGAGTAATATTTGACTGCTTTTCACAGTCATTTTCTAATCATATTCGTGAACATATTTCAATCGTTTTGGTTGAGATTTTTGAATCATTTTTGAATGCCATTATAATGCATTTATTCTTCATATCTCATTCAAGATATGATACTACATAATAATCTTATTTCATAAGGGGAAGAAAGCATGCGAAAGTGAGCTATTCGAACCACAGCTAACTCGCAAACAAACTTGACCGATATACACCTGCGACTACAACATCCAACATCAGCATTATCGTCTGCATCTTAAAATACGGATATGATACGGGATGTTGAAGCCGTATCCAGGTATGTCAAGATAGTTTCACTTACCTGGGGTTCAAATAGCTCACAACCTATGTATTGTCCAATCATTATGTATTTTCTGGGAAGCTGAAGGGGAGAAATGGTTGGGGAAATATTCGTTCACGAGCAGCATTACATTATTTTTGTCTTGAAGAATATCTTTTGCATAAATAATAAAATTTTTATATATTTTTTCTTAGCTTTATGATTGAAAAAATATGTGTATGTGAAAAAAATAAAATTTTTAATGAAAAGTAAAATTTCAACAAGTATAAAATTCATTATTCAGTCAACAAATATATTCATAAAAGATTCAGAAAGTTGAATGAAAAATGATTATAAATTTTTGATCAGCTCAAGTAAACACATTTGATTCAAATTTATTTCCAAAATGTGATTGAAAAACTATATTCAGTTTTTGATCATCAAAGGTAAACATATTTGATTATTCTTTTTGTTGGTTTTTATGAAATATTAAAATATAGTCATTAAAGGACTTCAAAAATGATTCCAAAAAGTGATCGAAAAATGCTTTTTAGTTTTTCATCATCAAAAGTATTCATATTTGATTATTTCTTTTGTTAAATTGTATGATAACTCATTATTTAGTCAGAAAGAGTAATCAAATTGTATTGATGTGTAGGGAAATTCAAAATTGAATCACCTAAATGCTGAGTGGGGTTCATTTTGCGCTAACTCCATTTCAATTCGAAAGCAACAAATTTTACTATTCAAAAACGGTTTTTGGCTTTCGTAAATTGCAACCAAAAAAGCTGGTCAGAAAATCGCTGATCTAATTTGCCATACTCTAGGTAAACATGAAATCCCATTAAAAGATTGTCGTGCACAAGGGTACGATAACGGCGCCAATATGAAAGGAGCTTACAACGGAGCACAACGTCACATTCTCGAATGCTGATTACTCGCCTTGTGGAACGCACAGTCTCAATTTATGTGGTGTTGATGCTGCAGACTTTTATACGGCTGCAATTACTTTCTACAGAGTTGTACAAAAATGTTTTACTATTTTCAGCAGCATTCCACAACGATGGGACATCCTCAAAACAAATGTACCAAGCTCTCTTCATAGTCTTTCAGAGACTAGGTGGTCGGCTAGAATTAAGGGAATCAGACCATTCGCAAACCATGTTCCAGGATTAACACAAAATCACTAAACGCATTACTTAAGCTAAATTTGATTGCACAAGCATACGGAGATGTTACATCAACAAGTTCGAATGTATCTTGCTGTCCTCAATTTGGTTCAAAATACTAACAACTATTAATGAAATAAACGTCGTACTCCAAGCTAGAGACGCCACCACAGATGTTGAGGTCCGACATCTAGATGCCTTATTAGCTGATTTGAAGTTGATCAGGAACCAATGAGAAACAATTCTAAACGAATGTAAAACAATTGCTATTCAATTGAACATCTCGCCAAAGTTTCCGGACATTCGAAAGAGAAAACCCAAAAGACATTTTGAAGATAATGGAAATGAGATGATTACGGATGATCCAAATTTTAAAAACAATACATTCTTGGTGATCATTGATTCGGTAATCACTGGCATTACTGAACGATTTGCAGCTTTCAGCTTTTTGTCGCAATTTGAAGACATGGATGAAACTACGGTTCGGGCGAGCGCAACAAAATTGGACGAAAAATACAAGTCGGACATTTCTCAAAGCTTAGAGTGCGATATAATTCACTTGATACACATTTACGAAGCAAATTTTGATAAAGTTCTGCCACCATTGGAATTGCTAAATGCCATCTATGTTCAAAATCTGTATACAATTTTTCCCAACATTTGTGTTGTTTTACATATCTTTTGCCCTATACCTGTCACTGTAGCTAGTGCAGAACGTTCTTTCAGCGTCCTTAAAAAAAAAATAAATGTAAGGCGCGATAACCTCCGAAGAGATCTAAGGCCGAGCTTCTCTTCCAATTTGCGTCGTGCTCCTCTTGATTTTTCCCTACAAATTGGCCGGACGGGACCTACATGTTTTATGCCGACTCCGAACGGCATCTGCAAGGCAGATGAGTTTTCACTGAGAGCTTTTCATGGCAGAAATACAATCGGAGCGCTTGCCAGACACTGCCGAGGGGCGACCCCGCTTAGAAAAATTTTCTTCTAATTGAAAAATCTTATTTCTAAAATTTTGATGTTGCTTTGCCCGGGAGTTGAACCCAGGGCATACGGTGTGATAGGCGGAGCACGCTGCCATCACACCACGGTGGCCGCCGAAGAATAAAAAAAAACTTTCATAGATCGTGTTCATCTCAAGAGCGAGTTTCAGGACTTGCCACGCTTTGTGTTGAATCCGTTTTGGCAAGACAGTTAAATTTTGATATTATTATAAAAAATTTTGCAGCGAAAAAAGCTAGAAAAGGCCTTCTATATTTAATAATTAAAATTTATAATCATCATTAAATGTTTCAGAAATGTATTAAAATGTTGCCAAATAACTTGAAAAGATTATTTGAAACAATATGTGGCTGTTAAAAGAGAATTTTATTTCTACGTTACAATAAAACAGTATAAATAGTAAATATTCTGTGTTAATTTTATTTTCAGCTCTTAGTTCAAAAATCATTTAGTTGATGTTGCAAACATTTTTTTTGATGTATTCCATCAATAATATCTCTCTACGGGTCTGCCCACATCTCTTGTAATAAAATCTCGAACTTCTTTTTCTTCCAAATGTTTTATTGGAACATTGGCAAATGGTGTTATTTGTAGCCCATTCCACAGAACAAATTCCTTAACCAACTCAACAGCAGTTATCTCATAATCAGGAGCACAAAAACGATAAATGTCCTTCACATGGCGGCTTTCCTCACCAGCTCGAACTGTGAGATGGCCCGCACGGGTGCCTTTTGGAATAGGCTCGCTTGTAACCACCACTTTAGGTCTGACTAAGTAACCAGCGACAAGACAGTGGTCCCAATGAAATATTCTTACTATACTCGAAGGTTGGGGTTGCTGTGTTTCCTGTGTATCTTGCTGTACTTCCTGTGTATCTTGGCCAGCTTCAGATTGCGCATTCATATTGGGTAAAATGCAGATAAGTAGAATAAACGCCAGCGCGAACTGATATCTTAAATTCATTTCAATATAGAACTTTTTCTACCTTTTTTAAAGTATAAAGTACAGCGAGATTAATTTTGTGGGCACTATTTATACCTAATTCAGTCGTGTAAATAAAAAATAAGATTCCAGGAATTTGAAATAACAAAAACACATCTAAATTTAAGTTAAAGCTACACAACCGCAATCTTGTTATACTCAGCGTGCTTTGCACACAGAGTGTATTAATTTTGGTAACATAAGGGGCATAAACGAATTGAGATAATTATAGACTTCCATATATCAAAAATCTGAGCATGAAAAAAGGAATAGATTTAGCCATGTCCATCCAAGCGTGCGTCTATCGGTCGGTGCACACGATAACTTGAGTAAATATTGAGAATAAAATATTGCAACTTGATATATGGGTTCCTTGACTCTTATCTCCCATCACTATTAAAAATGAGGGCAATCGGATGGTAACCACGCCCACTTTTTATATGTATAACATTTTGGAAAACACATAAAACCTGATTATTTAGAATGTTAAAATTTGAAGTGTGAACTGATATTAGGACTCTTGATGTTTTTTGAAAATGGGTGTGACACCGCCCACTTGTGATAAAATCAATTTTACGTATATTATTAATCAAAGATCACAAACCGTTAAACCTATCATAACAAAATTTTACAGAGAGGTTTCTTTTACTACAAAGAGTGCTTCTAAGAAAAATTAAGGAAATCGGTGAAGTGCCACGCCCATTTTTATAATGGTGTTTCATTTTAAATGAGAAATTATAACAAGAAAAAGGCAAACATTTTAATTTTTGAAAATCGCACCTATTATGGCCAAACAATTTTCTATGTTTCGGGAGCCATAACTCGAAGAAAAATTAACATATCGTAATAAGATTGGGTACACATATTTTCTTTATAGCAGTAAGTATTTCTAAAAAAAGAAGAGATCGGTTAAAGACCACGCCCACTTTTATATACAAGATTTTTAAATGGGCCGTGGACTAGAATAATATGCTATATCTTAGCGAAAAATAGTTTTGTATCACTGATATTTCACTTAACAAGTTTTATTGTAGGAGGAAATTAGCAGACATTTTTTTAATGAGCGGTACCACGCCCTATTCCGATCAAAAATTACAAAACATTTCTAGATCCTCAATAAAAAAAATAAATCCCTCGTAACAAAATTCGAAAATTTAATTTATCTGAAATGAACAGTACAATTCAAACTCACGCTGAGTATAAAAGATTCGGTTACACCCAAACCTAAACACCCTTACTTTGTTTTTGTTTATATTTCTTTTAATTAGCTGAACAAACATATTTTGTTCTATCAAAATAACAAATTAAACGTACATACATATCTACTGATATTCTAGCGAAATGAAATTACGCATTTTGCTATACTTTTTCAAAACAAAATTTGTTTGTTTATGTATATATGGGCAAATCCTAAAAAATGTCCATCACGAACCGAAAATCAAAAGTGGTCAGACTTTATTTCTATCACTTGGGATTAAAGGTCAAAGATGTGTATGATGTGGAAATCAAATAGTTTATTCTTTCCCCTCATCATGGACAGAAAAATATGAGTTTAAAGAAGGGCTCCATCGGTTTTGCAAATTTGTATGTTTTACTAACAAAATATAAAGTTCTTTCTTTATATTGTTGCGCTGTTAAACCCAGATCTATATTTTTTAATAAAATTTTGTCTAGGCTTTTATTTAGCATTAAAAAAACTTTGGCAAACGGAGGTTTTCCTGCGTGCTTTGCACACAGAGTATGGATAACGGCTGGTTGTACAGGTATAAAGGAATCGAGATAGATATAGACTTCCATATATCAAAATTATCAGTATCGAAAAAAATTTGATTGAGCCAGGTCCGTCCGTCCGACCCAGAATAGATTGGTATTGAAAATGAGCGAAATCGGATGATAACCACGCCCACTTTTTATATATATAATATTTTGGAAAACACAAAAATCTGATTATTTAGTAATTAATACACCTAGAATGGTGAAATTTGACATGTGGACTGATATTGAGACTCTTGATAAAAATTTGGAAAACATTTGTAAAATGGGCGTGGCACCGCCCACTTGTGATAAAATCAATTTTACAAATATTATTAATCATAAAACAAAAATCGTTGAACCTATCGTAACAAAATTCGGCAGAGAGGTTGCCTTTACAATAGGAAATGCTTTGAAGAAAAATTAACCAAATCGGTTGAGGACCACGCCCACTTTTATATAAAAGATTTTTAAAAGGGTTGTGAATGAATGAAATAAGCCATACCTTTGCAAAAAAGAGCTTTATATGAATGGTATTTCATTTCCCAAGTGGAAGGTTTGAAGGTTGTTCAAACTTTCACATAAGTTGCGCACACCTCACGCAGTGGTTTGCACATAGGTTTGGTTGCGATCGACGCACAGGATCTCGAGATATAAGCCAAAACGTGGACCCGGGTACCCCTAGAATGTGTTTATAGAATATGGATAACAAATGAAAGCTGTTGATGAGTGCTTTAGTACAGAGTAATATATTATACCGCTGGGTGACTAGGGTCTCGTGATATAGGCCAAAACGTGGACCCGGATATCCCTAGAATGTGTGCGTAATATTGATATTAAATGAAAGCTGTTGCTGAGAGCTTTAAAGTAATTTTCATTGTGATATTCGATTTAGTCGCATCAACCTGGAAAAACTGATAAATTTGCATGCGAAACCGAAATAAAGACAGGAATTAATAATACCCGCATACCTATTTACATAAGTTTTATTCGATTTGCCTGAACTTTGGTACATAAATTTGTCTATATTAATATTTACGATCCTTTTTTCCGGGAAGTAGACCAGAGACGGCCTGGGACTGGGATTAGGACTAGGAATGGGACTGAGACTCGGAGTGGGACTGGGACTAAGACTCGGAAGGGGCCTGGAACAAAATACATACCACCCTCTGGGACTGGGAATAAGGGATGAAGAAGAATAAGAAGAACCTGAGAGAAGAGAAAAGAGAGAAGGAGAAGGAGACTGAGAAAGAGATAGAATGAGACGAAGATGGAGATAGATGAAGCGAAAAAGACGGAGGGCGGAGTGAATAAAAGGATTAGGAAAAAGTGTAGAGGGGGGAGGGCAGAGTTAGACGGAAAAAGTTTATTAAAATGTATGCAGATAAACCAAATTTAGGGCAGAACAACGTCTTCCGGGTCTGTTAGTATATATATATGAGACGACCGCTGGGTATATAATGTTCAGTTTCGCCCGAACTTAGAATTCCAACCTATTCCTTGTTTGTCATTACTATTGTTATGATGTTTTTTTCTTAATTGAAACAATTTTTTATTAGAATAGATAAAAGAAATACTGATGACAGGGCCTTGATCTCGATTTGAACCACGTAAACATTTAAATAAAAACAGCTATAGCGCTATTTTTAATTAGTTTGCATAGCTGTTAATATTTCAGCTTCAAGCTAAAGTTTCGCAGCGCTGCGTAAATCAATTGGCAATAAACATGATAGAAGTAGAAATAATGAAGACAAACAATCAACCACTGTGATAGCTGAATTGTTATATACAGTAGACGTGTGTAGAAGTCCACGAAAGTGGGGAAAGCTTCTGACCGCGATTCACCTGGAAATGACCAGAACCATTCTTTTGCATGCGGTCCAAGTAGCTCACTACTTCCGGTCGCTTGCGGTCAAGTATCCTCTGGGAAGCCACTGAACACCCGTTTAGTCACATACTCGTGACATACTCGGTTTAAGGGCTAGCTGGGAAATTTTCCATCGGCAGCGTCTGTCCTTCACTAGGCGCGGCTGCAAGCGGGGATCTGCATTGGAGCATCCGGCTCGCTATATAAACGTTCAAATAATATTTTCATCCCCGCTAAGCGGGTTGTGCACTGGGCTTGGGACCCGCCACGTTAAACCACACTCCAATGAAAGGAAAAAATACGCCTCGGCTAAAAAGGCAACCCTTTAGTGATGACGACCATGGCAAACGTTTGAAGGACAATGCGTTGAGGGCATGAACCTGGAACGTCAGATGGTTGATGGCCTCGTGAAAGCAAAATCTTACATAACCGTCATCCAAGAAATGCGTTGGCCGTATCAAAGAAGAAAGAAGATTAAAAATTGTGACATCTATTGGAGTGGCCTTACAAATAAGCGCAGTTTCGGTATCGGATTGGTGGTGGGAGAGATACTTTGTCGCCAAGTATTGGCGTTCACGCCTGTGGACAAACGTGTCACCGCTATCCAGATAAAAGCAAAATTTTTTAATATATCATTTATCTGCGCCCATGCACCGACAGAGGAGAAATACGCTTTTTATGAACAACGCACATACGAGCGCTGCCCCCGCCAAAATATAAAAGTCGTGCTTGGCAACTTTAACGCCAGGGTGGGCAAAGAAGGTATATTTGGCCCCATGGTCGGAAAGTTCACCCTACTGTGATGGCTAGAATTCCAAATGGGGATATTTGAGTGATTCTTATATTTAAAAATGATCTCGGTTAAATCTGAGAAATGTATATCAAATTCGCATAGGGTATTGACAGATTAACCCACCACAGCGAATAAATTATATTACAAATTCTTTTTGCGTTATACAACACAGGCAAAATTTGTCAGACAACGTAGAAAAGGGAGAGAGCGAAGGTGTCAGGTTCTGCCACAATCATATCCTCTGCCATTTCCGCTTAGGATCGACAGAAAGTCACATCTGTAAAGTTTTTCTAAATCGTAAAGCGATTAATCCAAAGTTTTTTAGTCCATCGAGCGGCGAGGTTCCTTCCCTCGAGGAAATCCGTATAGGGAAAGGTACCCCTCCCCTTGTCCAGCCTCCACTGTGAATATCCGGCTAATATTATACCGCCTTAAATTGGGCCACAGCAGAAGATATTATCTCATAAAGGTAGAGAAGGACGGAAGCAAGGCTTAGAGTGGGGTCCCATCTGCATCGCGACTCCACGTCGTATGTAAAACCTATAAAAAGAGAATCCGAACCAATACGCAGAAACTAAGAACATAAATTAAAACATACATTCTTAGTAAGTGCGATTTGAAAAACAAAAAAAAAACAGAATACCAGAAAAATATTGTATTTTGGGAAATTCCGCTTGTTTGAAACCTTCTGCTAACATTCGTATCGCTGAACTGTCGAATAAATAACTCCAATATTCTGTATTGCATAATAGTCTTTATTATACTACTTTGGGAGCAGTAGAATTATAATTCACTTCGCAACTGATAGCGTGTTTAAATCAAACTGATTACTGACTACTCAGCTTGCGCTATTTTATACTCCCCTTTGCTTCATTCGCATATTTCTACTAAAGTCTAGACGTTTCCCCTTCTAGAACTACTGTATCTCCTGATTGGTAAGTGAGCTACATATATGCGTGCGTATGAGTGATTAACAACTTCGGCTGATGACTACATCTGTGTGTGAGCTATCTCTTCGTTGCCTTGTATGTATGTGTGTAAATGATGATTGATTTGATGTACACAAGAGTGGCAGCTTGCTTTATTGTTGTTGTGCCTTTATTTACTAATAACATAGTGATGCTAAAATTCGCCACACTGCCCTCCTCCTAAGTCTGATCGGGACGATTAGACGAATTTTCTTCTGCCAGCGGCCAGCCTTTCCAAATGAACCACTTTCATTTTGTTTCCTTGTTTGCCAATGGTTTGTATGCGGTAAACTACATCGTTGATCCGTTTTACAACTTTGTATGGGCCTTCCCAATTACACTGCAATTTCGGTGACAAACCTTTTTTCCGTTGTGGGTTGTATGACAGCACCAAATCTCCTTCCCGAAAACCTTCCTAATTAATTGCTTTATCGTATCTGGCTGAGATGAAAATCTTGTCACTAATAATCTCTGTTTTTTGCCTTTTTTGTGTTTTCCAAAATTTTATATATATATAAAGTGGGCGCGGTTATCATCCGATTTCGCTC